>NC_089597.1:116435841-117111684 GCF_019320115.1 Miscanthus floridulus | reverse complement strand
AAGGACTTACAAGCACCACGTTCGAATTAGATTCATCTCCATTTCTCCCAGGTGAAAGCATATGTGCATGTCATTGAAGTCAAAGACAATTTTCCCGGCTGGGCTTCCAAATGTGCCGGTGGGGAAGCATGCTTGTACGAGATCTATGCTCGTTGGGAGAACACGCAAGTACCAATCATGGAACCTTCTCATTCCAAGTGGTAGGCGCCGGATGTCCCGGTTTGGTATAAAGGGCTTGCCTCTTTCATATGTTTTCGAGCAATCCTTTGACCATTTGATGTCATCAACATTTGGATACTGCTTTGTAATTTGGAGTTTGCTAGTTACGGCCTCCTCAGAACCCCGTTCTGGGACTTGTTTAACTTGGTTCTCAGGCTTGAACTGGTCATGTGAATACCACTTGGACACCGACGAGACGTCTTTCACCGAAACATAAACTGGCCTTATGTTGATTGGAATCTTCTTTCGAAGTTCCCATTCAGGCACGTCCTCGTCTTCTTGTGCATCACCTTCTTCAGGAGGCACTCGTTGTTCATGTATTAGCTGTGCTTGTTGAGAAGACTATGGCATCTCATCATGCACTTGCTTGGTACGAGCTGGAGAAGGTTGTGGCATCTCATCAGGCACATGCTCGCTAGGAGGCAGGGAAGAATATGGCATATCAGGTACGTGGTGGTCACGAGACGGTGAAAATATCTCCCCAACCACAACAACTCGCTCCACATTTGGGAGAGGGGGAGCCGACGAAGAAGCAGTCAATATAATGTCCCATTTGTGCCAGAGGATGAACTGCCCAAAACGTCTCCGAGTAACACCAGCCCCTCGGGAGTTGTGTAGTCTATCCTCCACTGCATGAACTCGGGCTTCACGGTATGCACCTCGACCCTAGTGTAGTCCGGCGGTATCTTATTATTGTGGTGTAAGCCACCGGGAGGATGTGCCACACCCGTTGCCACCTCCATCACAGTGTTCTGTCGGCCGCTGAGAAACACCAAGGTGCAACTAGTTGGTTCCCGTATGCGATCGACGAGGGTTGTGGCTGTAGTGGAACCTTGGCTGCTAGGAACTTTCGGAGGGCTGCCAACTAATGTCAGTTCTCCCGGCGGCGTCACTAATATCCGTGGCTCCGTAGACAGTACTTGCTCCTCCAGCGCCTTCGCAACTAGAGCCTTCACTTGGAGCTCAAGACTAGTCTCCCGGTCTCGGCCATGTTTCTTGTACATGTGCCTGTCCTCTTCGAATCCTTGCTTCTAGGTCGTCCTTTTCCCTAGCCCCCTGGTGCGGCATGTGTGCTCCTTGTTTCCCAAGCCAAGGCTAAGCTCGTCCCTCTCTCTAGAAGGATTGAAGGAGCCCTTCTCCTTGTCTTCAGCATATTTTAGTATCCTTGATACCGCCTCTTGGGTCTCCGGCTTATCAAACATAAGATTACTACCGGATGATTCTGTACGCCTCGCATATTTCCAGTTCCTTAAGCGTACCTTCAGATTCGTCACATCGATATTCCCAGCAGCTGTGGCCTCTTCGTCCATCTTCCTAAACTGCTCTTCCTTGGCATAGTAGCCATCGGGGCCTAGATGATGGTGGTGTTTGTTCCTCTTCGCCAGCTCGGTGTTACGGGCACTGAGCTCCAATGCCTCTGGTGAAGTCTTCTGAGCCACGAGCTCCTCCCATTGACTAGGAGTTATTTTGCCGAACTCTTTGAAGGGAGTTAACCCCTTTTGGATATACTTCGTGTTGAGCTCCGACCTCCAACGTCGGAATACCTCTCCCATCATCCTGAAAGCATTTTTTTACCAGTTCGTGCTTACCCTCTGGAAATCTAAAATTGACCCTCAGGTGCCTATCCCATAGTTCATTCTTTTTGTTCTATAGTACCTCTTTCCAGTTAGGGATTGCTAGGTTCAATTTATCTCTTACTAGGGTCCCGCTCACATTACGGAATCGTTCTTTTAATTCCTTCGGCTCAAGGACCTCCCCTACTGGCCCGACCTCCGTTATCACATAGCATGCCTTATCTGGATATAGATTTCCTTTGCTATCCCCTCGTTTCCTCTTAGGCTTGGTAGTCATGGTTGTGTCTTCAGGTTGTGGAGCAGAGGCATCGTGATCCGTCTTTGTGGCTGTTGCCTCTGCTCTCCTTTCCTCTACTCCGTCTTGTCCAGCGAGATGTCGCGAACGTCAACGTCGTCTTTTCTGAGTTTCAGGAGGGACTTGTATATACGATAGGTCAAAGTGTTAGCAGAGGTAACACAACCAAAGCTTTAGCAAAATTTACAAGCTAAGGCCTTTTCCGTACCTCCTCATTCGGGTCAAAGTCCTTGTCCAAATCTTCCTCTGTTAACCTCCTTCTGGCTTCACGTGGGAAAGGATCCTCCGGACTTACATATCCCTCTTCTGAGTCATCATCAACATCATCCTCTTCTTCTTCACCTTCAGCAGCCTCTCCTTCGGGGCCTTCCTCCTCGTCACACTGCTCCTAAGTAAGCATCACTTCTAGATCATTTTGTACCTCCTTATTGAACTGTTCCTAAGTAAGATGGTCCTCTAGTGCTTTCTCCTCAAGGGTTGGCTGCTCATCATGCTCGAGGCATCGGGCTGCACTGTCTGGTGTCGGTGACATTATTTCGCGCTTTGTTCTAATAGATGCAAGAAAATGTGCTTTAGGTACGCGAGAAGGTATAAGAAATAAAAAAGGTCTATAAACCAAAGTAGTCCTATAAAACAACAATATATAAAAAACGAGAAGTAGCAGTGGTAGAGGCCTCAGAAACATGTCAAACATCATCTGATCTTGAACTTAGAGCATCAAGGCATCATAACAGAGAAGAGAGGAGAAGGTAATGTAGGGGCGGCTGCTAATGATGCCAAGTTCCTCACAAGTTCTTAATCATCAGCTCATATTCCATATAATGTATGGACTTGGACGATTTCATCATCGGCAAAACAAAGAAGAGGAGAGGAGAGGGGAGATTTGGCAAAAAAAAGCAGGTGCTCCTTCCAAAACATAGAGGATAGGAAAGGTGGCAACAAATAGAGGAGAGGGGAGATTTGGCAAAAAAAGCAGGTGCTGCTTCCCAGAAAAAGCAACACGACAATGTAAGAACATCATATGCTTAATATCTTCCGAACCTGATAAGCAGATCGAACAATCAGAAGTAGTAGACAGTAGTAGTAGGGAAGTAGTAGAGGTAGCAAAAAAAGCAATAGCTGCTTAGGAGAGGAGAGGAGTAGAGTGGAGTAGAGGAGAGTAGTAGTAGAAGAGGAGCACAGAGAAGACAGCAAGTACAACAAGTAAAAATTGAAATAGCCATCATCATGTCCAAGATAAGCATTAACAACTTCTACAATTGGAAGCCTGTTTCAATTTTGAGCAGCAAGCAGAGCGCAGCAAGCAGCAAGCAGCAAGCATGCCCAGTTGTACAAGCATGCCCAGAAGTAGTAAGAGGAGGAGTAGTCGTAGTAGTAAGAGCAGTGGAGTAGTAGTAAGAGTAGTAGTGTAAGAGTAGTGAAGTAGTAGTAAGAGTAAGAGTATAAAGTAGTAGCAAGGACAACTTAAGTATTAGTTAAGTAGTAGTATAGAGTGTCAGCAGCAGTTAAGTAGTACAGAGTAGTAGTAGTATAGAGCAGTGGTAGTAGTTATGTAGTAGTAAGAGAAGTAGGCACCTATCCAGTTAACTTTGTAGTAGTAGAGTAGTATAGAGAGTAGTACAACTAAGAGTAAGAGTAAGAGTACAGACAATAGCATCAAAGCAAATACAGTGTATGTATAATACGAGAAGAAGCTGATGCCTAGAGTATTAAAAGCAGACAATAGCATCAAAGCAAATACAGTGTATGTATAACTTATTAAAAGCAGCCATTGTTATGGAGAATAGAAGGTTGAGTCTGTTAGTATCACAAACATAATTTCAGTTCCAGTGCTTATTTCACCTTGAGCACACAAAAGGATTGACTATTAATTTGCACCCTTCAAATATAAGTGTTTAAGCTTTTACATTTCTACTTGTTGCACAGTTCAAATATAAGTGTTTATGTCTCAATCCCTGCCATATCCGAGCACATCTATTTAGAGACATCTATTTTTCCCCAGATCCGAGTCGAACCCACTGAACAACCATTCAAATTAAAGCAATGCCCAGTGTATTGTATTGTATTTGTGCAGCAGAAATTAGTGGTGTGATAATTAATGTCTTGTTCATTTCTGCTGCCTACACAGCGAATTCTGTTATCATGTCTAGTTATCATAATTAAAACTTAATCTCTATATTGTCATTGTGGCAAAAAAAAGTCTATTGCTTTGAAACATGTTTTTGTTTTTGTGTAAAGAAAGTGCAGAAATGTATTGTTAACTTATGGACGTCATAGATACTCAAATAAATGACATCATCCAAGTTCTCACTTCTCAGGCTTGATTCTAGCAAGTACTAATTAATTAGGGGGGTGGGGACAATCAGGAATGGATAAAGGTGCTAAACTCATAGAACATGCACTTATATAGAGAACAGTCACAATAAACTGTATAAAAGAAGAAAAAGAATGTGTAGCAGCCAGCAAGTACCAATCAAGAAGCAAAACGCTAAAAATGTAGCACTAGCATAAGATAGTAGTAACACTAGCATAAAAGAAGACAATCTGCATGTGGCTTGATCACTCTATTTTGATGCAAAATGCCAAGTTAGAGTACCAGAAATAATGATGAGTTTAGAAGAGGTAATAAAGCGTAGGGGCAGAAGCTTGCCTTGCTGTTCGGCAGTAGCTTGTGATGCTGCACTAGAAGATTAGAGGAACGCAGGGCTAAAAGATAAGTGGCTGACAGTATGTTCAGAGATCATCTTGAAGAACAGAACCGGCCCTGTTGCACTAAGTTTTCGAAAAGAGAAGCAAGGTTCGCTGTAAAAGTGGTTGAGGAGCAGAGTTGTTCAGTCCTGATACTTGCAGTGCGTGGACTTGATTTAGTTTAGCCATACAGATTTTTTTAGTGCAAAGCAGGCAAATTGAGAACTTTAGTAAAGAGTGGAGGTATTTGTGCAACCTGACGAAGTTCAGCAACGATGATTTTAAAAAAATACAAGACAAGGAGATGCCAAATGGAGGATAGATGATCACAGGGCAGTGTATGACTTTTTTTGTTTGAATGAGAAGCTTGCGGCAAGTAGCACCGGTTATACAGCCCTTGATATAAGCAAGCAGTACAGTTCAAAAATGGAAATGAATGAAACTGAAAAAAAGACTACTAAAACTAAACCACTAATAACTATAAGCTAATCAAGGATTCAAAAGGCAGCCAAAGGATCACCTTCAAATATTTAACATTGAGGCTAAGACTAAGATCAAGTCACTTTTCAATATGGTTGCATATGACATCATTTTTCTAGCTGTCAACAAGATGTACTTGAAGTAACATGTTCCATATATTTACTTTTCAACTGCAGGTTGTATTTTGGAAATGGATCACTCCCAAATTGTTGGGTTGAGTGACACAAACATATGTCTCGGTTTTATTTATATTTTTAATAGATACAGATGATAAGTACTACAGTTAGTTTTCTCACATCTACAGATGATAAGTACTACAGTGATAAACTGGAGTGCAGTGAGGAATTGGTAGATCTTGTCAAGGTAAGATGGGTCCTATGCTGTCTATTGATTTTATGGTTTTCTGTACTATATGCCAAACTATGTTCATTTGTCTTGGTTGTTGCTAATAATTTCTTTTACCCTTTGATGTAGACTGTGGATAATGATTTGGGAACTCCTCTCTACCAACAAACTCACAAACAGAAGCAACGACCTAGAATGAAATGGCCAGCTAGGAAGGTCGGGGAATGGAGAAGGGGTTGGGAGTACCTATAGAAGACTTGACAGAGAGGGAGCGCCGGTGTCGGGGATGTCTAACTGGGGGTGCAGAGAGGCAGCCTGACGGCAGAGCTCAAACCCTAGCCACCGCCGAAGTCGATCTACAGCTAGAGCACGCGGCCGAGCGCGGCGTCGTGGTGGCCCGGGGATGTCGAGCTATGGCCCCGGGGTGCGGAGTGGGGGCGCCGGCGTCGAGAGAGGTTCGGGAGGCGGTGGAGAGGCAGTGCGAAGAGGGAGGCGGCGGCGTCGGGGATGTTGAGCTGTGGCCCGGGGGTGCGGAGGGTGAGGCACCGGCGTCGGGAGAGGTCCGAGAGGTGGCGCGAGGCGGTAGAGAGGCGGTGCGGAGAGGGAGGCGGCGGCGTCGGGGGAGGCCGTCCAGGGGTGCGGAGAGGCAGCCTGACGGCGTCGGGAGAAAGAAGAGAGCGCCCACCAATTTGTCACCCGAGCGCCCCTGTTTATATACCAAGGGTGATTTGTAGGGGCGGTTCCTGATCCAGCCGCCCCTACAAATGCATTTGTAGGGGCGGTTCCTGATCCAGCCGCCCCTATAAATGCATTTGTAGGGACGGTTCCTGATCTATCAGCCCCTACAAATATTTTCTATTTAATTTAATTATTAATTATGTATTTTTTAAACTTTGACTATAATTTTATGACATTAAATGAAATATAATGAAAATGTTGTAAACATTAAAAGTTGTATAACTCATCAACATATTGTCATGTGACTTTTTTTGAACGATTCAAAATTTGAAATTCAAACAATTTCAACTTAAAATAATATTTTGAAAGAGTAAATGATTTCAGCTGAAAAACTCACGAATAACAAAGTTGTAGAACTCATCAATATATACAACTTTTATTTTGATCATCTTTTCATTTGACCAAATTTGAACAGTTGAAATTTTGAATTTCAATAAATGGCAACTTCAAACAAGATTTTGAAACCTTCAATGATTTCAACAATAAAAGTTGTGAACATAAAAGTTGTTTAACTCATCACGCATGCATAAATGAAGTCTTACAAACACACACTTACATAAACACTCCACGTTCAACAACTAGCTAGCCCGCTGTAACGACTTTTCCCTTGACACCTTTTCGTTCCCATGGCATTATGTCTTTGGGGAGGTTCTTTTCCACAACACTGATCTTCTTAGGAAAGTCTGTGAATAGCGGCATCTCATTGTAGTTATTGTAAGCTTCAACATCGTCCACGCCATCAACTCCAATAATGTGCTGTTTTCCGGAGGCAACCACGTGCTTTGTCTTCTTCTTTGGGGGGAGGTTACTTTGTGGGTCAGACATATAGAAAACTTGTGCGACACGTGAAGCGAGCACCCAAGGGTCATCTTGGTAGCCTAGATTCTCGAGGTCCAGGACTCTCAATCCGATCTCGTTCAGTTGGTGTTGTTTGATCCAGCGGCATCGAAATAGGGCCACCGTTATATCCCTTCCATAGTCAAGTTCCCATATCTTTTCAATGATGCCAAAGTATTGGATTTTTCGCCCTAATCCATCGAGAGCCTCTATTCGAACGCCGCTGTTTTGGTTCACATATTTACTATCCTTTGCGTGGGTATAGTACGTATACCCATTGATGTCATAAGCATTCCAAGATGTCACTTGTCTCGATGGCCCCTCCGCCAACCTACTGATGGTAATAGAGTCTATGGTTTCTCCAGGTGGTATGTTTTGGTCCTTCAACCATGTAGTTAGTTGTTGCTTGTGTTGTTTAATGACCCAATCATCCGAACGGCCATTTCTCTCCGCCATAATGGTAGCCAAGTGTTCATCAATATACAGTTGCATCAGTTGTGTACTCTGCAAGACACTGTAATGCGCTCGACTCACCTCTTTGTAATCATGGTCGATGAACACTTTTCTACCACTGGTGCCCTTCCCAGCCAGCCTACCCTTGTGACGAGAATCGGGTTTACCAATCCCTTTCTGTACTTTTAGGTACTCTTGACAGCACTCGACGACTTCTTCAGTACTGTAACCCTCTATCATGGAGCCCTCTGGGTATGCTCGATTATGCACGTATCGACTTAGAACCGACATGAACTGCTCATAGGACCACATTTCATGCAAGTAGCAAGGGCCAAGCGCCTGTATTTGATGAACCATGTGAATCATGAGATGTGGCATTATATCAAAAAAGCAGGGGGTAAACACATCTCCAGTTGGTTTTGTGTCTCCACCACAAATTCATGTAGGTCACTCAGCTCTTCCTTGCCAATCGTCTTTTGTGAGATCTTCAAAAAGAAGTAGCACATGCGGGTGATGGCCATTTTCAAGAACTCTAGCTTTATAGCCCTGATTGCAATAGGTAGAAATATTGTCAGCATCACATGGCAATCGTGAGCCTTGCAGTGTGTTATTGACAAGTCCTTCATCGACACTAGCTTCTTCACATTTGCTGAAAACCCAGTAGGGACTTTGATCCCTCTCAGGAAAGTGCATATAGCTCTCTTCTCGTCTAGTGTTAGGTTGAAGCACGCCATGGGCAGAGTGTATTTTCCATTAGCCTCAGGTACCGGGTGAAGCTGTGGCATCACGTTTAGCTGCACCATGTCTTTCTGTGCTTTCAGACCATCCTTTGACTTGCCTGTGTCCATCAAGGTAGCAATGAGACTCTCAAGGACATTCTTCTTCATGTGCATAGCATCAATGGCATGGGGGACCTCCAAGTCTGGCCAATAAGGCAGATACTGAAAAAAGATTGATTGTTTCTTGAAAGGTATGCCTTCGATAGGAGGTGTGCTTCTATCTCTATTCGTCCCATCCGGATTCTTCATTCCATAGACGACGCGTATGTTTTTCACCATTCTGTACATGTGTTCTCCGTTATGACGTCTCTCCGGAGGGGGTTCAATCTCCGGGGCGTTGTCATAAAATCTAAAGAACAATTTGTTGCGGTACTTGTGACTTATCTTTAAGAAGCGGCAGTTCCTTAGGTAAACTATCTTCTTGGATGTATCCAGGTAAACCCATGTAGTACCATCCAAGCAAACCAAGCATCCCATCTTCCCTTTGATCTGTCCAGACAAAGCAAATAGCGCGGGGTAATCATTGGTAGTAACAAATATTATTGCTCTACATATAAAGTCCTCATTTCGGAACGCATCGTACGTCTGCTCCCCATGCCTCCATAGCCTCTCCATTTCTTGCATCAAGGGCTCAAGGAACACGTCTATATCAATGCCTGGTTGTTTAGGGCTAGAAATAAGAATAGTGAGGAGAAGGTACTTTCTCTTTTGACACAGCCATGTTGGGATGTTGTACATGGTCAAGATCACTGGCCATGTGCTGTGGTCGCTCATCCTCTCATTGAAGGGATTCATTCCATCGGTGCTCAAGCCAAACCGTACATTCCTTGGGTCATTGCTGAATTCTTTGTGCTTCTCATCAAACCTTTGCCACTAACTACAATCAGCCGGGTGTGCAATCTTATCATCATCCACCTTGCGCTCATCATCCCACCATGTCATGAGTGCGGCTTCTTTAGGGTTTACGAAGATACGTCTCAAGCGGTCGGTCACTGGCAGGTACCACATTACCAGGGTAGGAATTCTTCTCTGCTTTGCATCGTTGCCTAATGGAGTGTCCTCTGGGGGCTGAGATTCTTGTACCACTTTTTTGGTACCCTTCTTATTCCTCTTTTTCCCCGTGGAGGGTTCGTCCCCACCGTAAAGGTCATTGTTCTTGTACCGGCTGGCCCCACAACGGGGACATTTATCCAGTGACTTGAACGTTTCGCCACGAAAAAGTATACAGTGGTTGGGGCATGCATGGATTTTTTTCAACCCCCATTGTCAATGGACTTATGACCTTCTTCGCTTGGTATGTGTTGGTGGGAACTGAGTTTGGTTGTGGCAGCACCCATGACAGGAGATGCAATAGATCATTGAAACTACAGTCTGACCAGCCATACTTAGCCTTCAGGATGAGCAGCTCAAGCACAAAACGTAGCAATGTCCAATGTATTGGACAACCCTTTTCAACACCATACACAGTCTCCTTCGATGCTTTTGTCACCCTTTCCAAATTTTCTAGACCTTTCGGGCTATTTAGTAAAATCTCTGGTCTAAGGGCTCGAATCATGTCCTCCAAATCATCTTCATCCCCGACACGTGCTCCACCATCATTATTGGCACCATCTTCATCGTTACCTTCCCAACCACCAGCATCACCACCTTGTTCATTGCCAAACTCGAAATCCATTCGTGCATCAAGCTCTACTGAATATTGGGACAGGGATTCTATGGTTTCGTCGTCGTATTCCTCCTCATCCTCGTCGTTAACAATAACCATTTCACCATGATGAATCCACACTGTGTAGTCCTCAACAAATCCTCGCATAATCAAATGTGATCTGATGATAGTCACATCTGTCCATGCCATACGGTTCTTGCAATCTTTACATGGGCAAATAATTGTATCCTTATTCTCTTTTAATGTCGTTGCATGCATCTTTGCGGCTTCAATAAATTTATCCACCTCTTCATGGAAACCTGCCTTGAACCTTAACGAACCATACATCCAAGAGTTCCTGTACTCCATCTTTTACAACAACAACAAAACAAACATTAAAGGAGTACTTATTCAGATATATATAAAAATGAAACAAATTAATACTTACTTGAGAATAATTGTATATACTTCAGATATATTTGAATATAAATCTAATATAATTACATGAAGCATACAAACACACAATGGTAAAACAAAATTAATTAACAGCCCATTTATCCATAAATAATTAAAATACATATTTATTGATTACAATAAATAATTTCAAAGACAACAATTAGCAACAATTATACTTTACCCAATATCTTTCATACAAACCCTAGTCCAATTTCATTAAACATAAATTTACAAAAACAAAATTAATAAAAAAACCAAACCCTAGATCTAGATCCACATGCACATGAAACATCCATAAAACTAACTAATTGTTCACTAAAATCAAGAAACATGGACCAAATAAGGGTATGATCTTGTTCCCCTCCCTAATTTACCCTAGTACATTTAAAAGTTGGGTCTAATTTGCTTCATAAATAGCTCAAGCACCATAGAAGAGAGAGAAAAACAAAACTCTAATTACTCACTAACCAACCATTAAAACTTCAAAAAAAGTATGGAATAGCATTTTCTTACCTTCTACAACCTCTCCACCAAACGATTTGAGACCAAAACCTTCCCCCCTTAGTAGAGCAATTTTTGGGAGGTGCCCAAGGCCTCCCCACCTTTTTTCACGGGTTGGAGTGAGTGACCCGAGGAGGAAGAAGGTGCTGCATCTGTTTTATATGGGGGGCATTTGTAGGGGCGGCTGGTGATTGAGCCGCCCCTACAAATCAGTGCTATAAATACGGGGCCATTTGTAGGGGCGGCTCAATCACCAGCCGCCCCTACAAATATCATTTCTAGGGGCGGCTAGTGATTGAGCCGCCCCTACAAATTAGACCCCATTTGTAGGGGCAGCTCGTAACACCAGCCGCCCCTGCTGTTCCATTTCTAGGGGCGGCTGGTGTCTGGGCACCCGAGCACGCCACTGTAGGGGTGGCTCCATCACCAGCCGCCCCTACAAAAAAATTGAACCGTTGCTAAAAATCGTTTTCTACGCAGTGTTTATTTGCGAGAGAAGGATATGGATATTCACGGAAAAGAAGAATCCAAATGATTCGAGGATCTCCCTCATGGAATGCGATACCTTAGGAATTGAAGGAAAACAGCTAACACCTAAGGTACACACGAGGCTAACCAAGAGTATCAAGATGATACGAACTCGAAGCCTATCAGTTTGGATCTTACATGGAAATAAGAAAGAAGTGTACCCATGTGATGTGGAATAATCGAAGAGAGGACATACAAGCTAGGAACCACCAAGGAGGACAAGATGAACAAGTCAAATGACCAAGAGTATCTGCAGGATACAATGGGTTTCGAGCCACAACTCAGGATCAACTAAAATTGGATTAAGGAGAGATATGACATTATGGAAAAGTAATTTCAACTATGTTGGAAGCATCGACAAGCAATTGGACAAATGTAAGAAGCAGAAGAACTCTGTCAACCCAATGCAGCTTTAATCTTGAGGACGAGATTCTTCTGAGGAGGGGGGAGTCTGTAACATCCCGGAATGTTTCTGATTGCAAAAATGTGGATTTCAAAAAAATTCGTGTGTTGTTGCTTTGCAGTGAAAACATTAAAGATTATCGTCCCGTGATCTCACCTAGAATTCCTAGTAATAAAATTTTAGTGCATTTATTTTCATAATAAGGACAAATCTATGTTAGACTGCTTTAGAGTTCTTTTGGTTTTGGTTGGTTGCTTGAGTCTGATTTACATTTGAAATCTAAATTCGAATGTGAATCTAAAGCTAACTCTAACCTAACCTTGGGCCTAATAACTACCCGAGCTAAAAGCCTGATAACTATCCAGCTAGCTCTTGATCTCTAACCCAGCCCAAGCCTCTCTGTCTCTAATGCTTTTTCTTTCGTCTCCCGTGAAGCCCAGCTCGGCCTTGACCAATCGAATCAACCCAAACCCTTTGCCTGCTGGCGCTCACGCCTGCAGCTCCGTGGGCCGTAAGGGCCGGCGCGGCTGTGGCCAGCACCGTGCTCAAGCGTCTCTCCCCTCCCGTGGCCGTGAACTACTAGCGCACGCGTCGGGGGCATGGGGCGCTCTTGATGAATAAGATGTGCTTTGGCACTTATTACCAGTAATGTGTGGAATGCATGTGGGAGGTATGTGCCTGTAGAATCCAAATTGGTACTTGGATGATATACATATACACAGCCTGTTCGCTTGTTGGTTTCAGCAAGCCCTGGAAAGCCCATCACGCAATTGGTTCCAGTCGATAGTCTGCGGCCTGCGCGAGAGGGCAGGCGGACCATGGACGCCGCGACGGGCCGATGGACTCTCGCTCACGTGTGATTCCATATTTTTCTCATAAAAAAAACGTGTGATTCTATATTTCCATTGCCGTGACCGTGAGCCGTGACGTCACCGGGACCCCACCAGTTGGTCACGGCAACCCTCCGTTCCCTCACTATAAAGTCCACCTCCGGCCTCCCTCAGATTTCACCAACCCGAACTCCCTCAATCCCAATCGCGAAGTCACACCACACCGCCGCCGCCGTGAAAGCGAACTAAGCAAGGCCCTACCGATCTTCTCGTCAAGGTATGTGGCCCCTCCCCCCCCCCCCCCCCCCCCGCCCCGATTCATCCCCCTAATCTCTCGGTCTAGGATGGGGTCGTGTATGTATGGCCAAATCTCTATTGCACCTTCCATACGAAGATCCTTATAAATTGCTCGCATGGTCTGCGATGTTCGATCGTTACTTTTAGTTAATTCATTCATGCTGAGTTCGTTTTTTGGCTTATTGCCGTGCTTATAGGCCGTGGAGTTTCTGTTCTGGAGCGGAATTTTGTAGATATCATAGAGTTAGGGTTCCGTTCAAAAGATTTATCAGTGTATTATATCAAAATTAAGAGGTATCATTCCTATCATGATGCCTCGAATGCCTCAAACGTAATCCTGCAGATACCATAGAATTATGTTTCAATTCAATAGATTAATTGGTGTATCATCTAAATTATGGCTACATCCTTACTATAGTGTTACCTCAGAAGTCAGAACGATGTCCTGTATATGTCAATCAGGTTTCAGTTCGATAGATTAATTAGTGTATTATCAATCTCAAAGTCAAGAAATTCAAAGTTCAAACCATGCCTGCCATAGTGTCCTGCTGCCCCTAACACAATCCTGTAGGTATGGTTTGGTTTAATTTCAATCTGTTGATTAGCTTATGCTCAAAATTAAGATGGTTTTTGCTTAGAAAAATTTAAGATCTTTATTACTTCAAAGAAATCAAGATGAATCTTGCCTTGAATCTTCCCTGCCTATTTTACCTTAGATCAATCCATTTCTGATCACCTCAATCAGAAGGATATGTATAAGTTTTGGAAGTACTGCTAAACTTATCAAGTAAGGATGTTCGTGAATTTTTATTGAACGAAAACACTATAAAACATATATACGGAACTTTAATAAAGTTAGAAGTACAAACTTTGTAGATGACAATGAAGTACCTGCGGTCGAAAAATGTATTCACTAGCTAACTGGTCTAATAGCTTGGAAATCGAATTTGACGTGAATCCGATCAAGACTTAGTCAAATTTTTAAGACTAAAAAATGGTTTGACAAAGCTTTGTTTGGCAATTTTTGAAGAGTAATTGGGTTAAGGAGTGGTGTGGTATTAGGGCTTGTTTTAGTAGCCTAACATACCCTATTAAGTATAGCATAGGTGGTTTGGCGATTGAATCAACGATTTGGATTTTTAGGACGCTTTAAAAAGCCTGCATGGCACATTCCTAGCCGGTTTCATCGCGTGGGCGCGGACACTGTGCTTTGGGCACTCGGCGTCGCAGCGTTGGCCGTCTGACGCACACGAGCATGCACGCACGCACGCACGCACACACGCACACACGCGCACCGCCATGCTCGGTGGGACGCTTGGGTCGTTTGGCACTTATTACCAGTAATGTGTGGAATGCATGTGGGAGGTATGTGCCTGTAGAATCCAAATTGGTACTTGGATGATATACATATACACAGCATGTTCGCTTGTTGGTTTCAGCCAGCCCTGGAAAGCCCATCACGCAATTGGTTCCAGTCGATAGTCTGCGGCCTGCGCGAGAGGGCAGGCGGACCATGGACGCCGCGACGGGCCGACGGACTCTCGCTCACGTGTGATTCCATATTTTTCTCATAAAAAACGTGTGATTCTATATTTCCATTGCCGTGACCGTGAGCCGTGACGTCACCGGGACCCCACCAGTTGGTCACGGCAACCCTCCGTTCCCTCACTATAAAGTCCACCTCCGGCCTCCCTCAGATTTCACCAACCCGAACTCCCTCAATCCCAATCGCGAAGTCACACCACACCGCCGCCGCCGCGAAAGCGAACTAAGCAAGGCCCTACCGATCTTCTCGTCAAGGTATGTGGCCCTCCCCCCCCCCCCCCCCCCCCCCCGCCCCGATTCATCCCCCTAATCTCTCGGTCTAGGATGGGGTCATGTATGTATGGCCAAATCTCTATTGCGCCTTCCATACGAAGATCCTTATAAATTGCTCGCATGGTCTGCGATGTTCGATCGTTACTTTTAGTTAATTCATTCATGTTGAGTTCGTTTTTTGGCTTATTGCCGTGCTTATAGGCCGTGGAGTTTCTGTTCTGGAGCGGAATTTTGTAGATATCATAGAGTTAGGGTTCCATTCAAAAGATTTATCAGTGTATTATATCAAAATTAAGAGGTATCATTCCTATCATGATGCCTCGAATGCCTCAAACGTAATCCTGCAGATACCATAGAATTATGTTTCAATTCAATAGATTAATTGGTGTATCATCTAAATTATGGCTACATCCTTACTGTAGTGTTACGTCAGAAGTCAGAACGATGTCCTGTATATGTCAATCAGGTTTCAGTTCGATAGATTAATTAGTGTATTATCAATCTCAAAGTCAAGAAATTCAAAGTTCAAACCATGCCCGCCATATTGTCCTGCTGCCCCTAACACAATCCTGTAGGTATGGTTTGGTTTAATTTCAATCTGTTGATTAGCTTATGCTCAAAATTAAGATGGTTTTTGCTTAAAAAAATTTAAGATCTTTATTACTTCAAAGAAATCAAGATGAATCTTGCCTTGAATCTTCCCTGCCTATTTTACCTTAGATCAATCCATTTCTGATCACCTTAATCAGAAGGATATGTATAAGTTTTGGAAGTACTGCTAAACTTATCAAGTATGGATGTTCGTGAATTTTTATTGAACGAAAACACTATAAAACGTATATACGGAACTTTAATAAAGTTAGAAGTACAAACTTTGTAGATGACAATGAAGTACCTGCGGTCGAAAAATGTATTCACTAGCTAACTGGTCTAATAGCTTGGAAATCGAATTTGACGCGAATCCGATCAAGACTTAGTCAAATTTTTAAGACTGAAAAATGGTTTGACAAAGCTTTGTTTGGCAATTTTTGAAGAGTAATTGGGTTAAGGAGTGGTGTGGTATTAGGGCTTGTTTTAGTAGCCTAACATACCCTATTAAGTATAGCATAGGTGGTTTGGCGATTGAATCAACGATTTGGATTTTTAGGACACTTTAAAAAGCCTGCATGGCACATTCCTGGCCGGTTTCATCGCATGGGCGCGAACACTGTGCTTTGGGCACTCGGCGTCGCAGCGTTGGCCGTCTGACGCACACGAGCACGCATGCACACACGCACACACGCGCACCGCCGTGCTCGGTGGGACGCTGGGGTCGTTTGGTGTGGCCACTCTACCCCGCCGCGTCCCTGCCATTGCCGTCGCGGTCCTGACGCCCTAGACGGTCTGCTGCCACCTGGCCGCTCTGCTTCACCGTGTCACTGCCTTGCGTTGTGTCGTGTTATGTCTACGCTGTGCTACGCTGTTCCTCTCTGACCGGGTGGATGCGTCTGCGTGGCCCTGCACGCCGTCGCGACGCCATTAATGGCGCCGCAGCATGCGGGCCACGGCCTGTCACCGACGCGCTCGCTCGTCCACTGCGTTTGGGGTGAGGGACCCTCGGCCACGGCACCCACACCCCGCCAAGACGTGCCCTGCTTCCCAACCACCGCCACTGTGATTGGCGTCGCGCTGGCCCAGCCAAGCCGCGCCAAAGCAAATCACAGCGCCTGGTCCAATTTAGAGTAATTGCGTGTGCCAAAAACTTGAATGGGATCCTAGCTACGCGCTAAGCCCACCCACTGCTGCAGTCGTACTGTGTCGAGCCTGAATTTGAAGTTTCCCCGCCGACGGCCACGTTAAGACTGAACGGTGACGCCCACCAAATTAGCCTCGCACCGTCCACCTCCATCCAATTCCGTGGCACCGTGTCTTCGCCTTGATCATCTTCAACCCCTGCGCACCCCACTTGAGCCACTACTAGTTTCCCAGCGCCGTCGACATGGTCGTGCCACCGCAGTCCATCGCGAAGCTTGCCGTGTGCGCATGGCCAGATGCACCCGGTCCATCCTCGCCCAAATCATCACCATAGCAGCAACCTAGGTATGATAGCGATGCTTTAGAGTTAGCTAGCTCTCCCCGCGGAGGCTTAGGGTGGCCGACGTGGTCGCGCCGCCATGGCGCATGGCCGCACGCCATGGCCGCCGCTTCCATAAGCTCCGCCACCCCAGTAACCTTGGCTAGGGTAGGCGCTAGGGTTGTAGGTGCTATTCAGCCCATTATCTGGGTCACGGCGGGTCCCAGATGGCCGATGTGGTGGTCCAGTGCCATCGCCGCCGCGCCGGTGCGCGTGGGGGTGGCCGGAGGACTTGCCCGTGGTAAAGAAGTGAATGGGGAGGGGCTTATCTGTATAAGCGCAGACTATGGGAATAGTGTTGCAGACCTCGGGGGGAATCACCGGTAGCTCGAGGGCATTTTCGCAAAAGATGCCAACGCGCGCGGGCCTCCCCATCATGGGCCGTTGCCGCGCGGTTGGGCCACGCCACGCGTGGGCCGTGTCGCTCGCTCAAGGGCCACGCGGTTGGGCCGCGTCTCTCGCTCATGGGCCACGCGGGAGTGGGCCGCGTTGCTCGCTCATGGGCCGCATGGGTTAAATTCGCTTTTCAATTTATAGAAGATAGAAATAGCTTTGTATTTTACATCCTAAGTTTAACTTTGGAAATTAATACAATTCATATAAGTAGCCAAAAATTGTGAGTTGGTAATAATACATGCAATGTTTCATACCTGTTTAGTGGTAATAATAGGTAACTTAGCGTCTTGATTGGTAGAGCTAGCTTAGTAGCTTGATAGATGTATTCTTATTTTAAGAGTTATTGTTGCCGTATTACTAAGTGTTGCATCATCATTTCATGCATGTAGATAACGAGTTGGTAGAGTTTGTGAATGCGGGCGAGCAGGAGTACGAGGAGATCATTGAGGAGTACGAGGAGGAGATTCTCATCTAGGAGGGTGCCTTGGAGCCATTAGTTGCTGACTTTGCTGACACCCCGCCTGCCCAAGGCAAGCCCCGATGCATAACCCTTATTTTGAATGATCACTGGATATATGGATGTTATATGCATTTACGTTACAGGCATTTTATAGAAACTACATGCATAGATATACCTATCTGTGGATCCTACTAGCATAGGTCGAGTGGCTGCTATGCTTAGGATTTTCGGTAGTGTGAGTAACCTGCTGTTACTCACAATAGGTGATTATTATGATCACTCATGATAAAATGGTGGAAGGAAAATAGAGACCGAGCAGGGATATGGTTTGGGTATCGGTGGGTGTAAGAGGTTGTATCATACGGCCAATGGGGCATAGCTTGGTTACATTGTTTCCCTGTCTATGTCGGTTAAGGACCGACCATTGCATTGGGTTATAGGCAAGTCACAGACTTATTATTCCAAACACATACTTGTGTATGGGCGCAGTGATGGCTTGTTGCTCTCTTGTCGTGGGTTCCGGCTCTTTCCAGACCGACTGATTGGAGGTGGGTATGGTGGTGGTCTAAGCACCGCACTGAGTCCGGGACTCAGGAGTGGGGGCTTGGATTCCAAGTTTGGACTGGGACCTAGACCCTGTGATAGGAGAGTGGTGGGTTGGTCCTGCTTGTGCCTAGGGTACAAGCGGGGCATGTGTTTCGGGGTACCCAGCTGGGCACATTGATTCGCGAATTGTCGGGCGATCTGGTATGGCTTGTCTGCAGTCTAGCACCGTAGTAAGAACTGAATGATGAAAGGTGGTGAAATGGAACTGTTTGCTCAACTCTTGCTTGAAAGTAGAATAGGTGCTTACATAGAATGGTTAGATAATGAACTAATCATGACTGCTAATAATAAGCATACATAAGGATTCACTGTTAGTATTGCTTTCCGCAAAAAGGAAAACCAGCAAACCATAAAGCTTATCATATCCCTTGGAGTCGGGAAATTATTCCCACTAGTCGGATAAGTCTTGCGAGTACATTGTGTACTCAGGGTTTATTTACCCCTGTTGCAGGTGTAGCTTGAGGAGTAGCCGTTGTGTGAAGGATTCTTCTGGTGGGCACAGACAGATCCTTGTATATTCTCGATAGAAGTTTATTTTTATTCCGCTGTTTAATTTCCGCGCTCTGAACTTGGTATGTAATAATGTCTTTCTAAGAAATCTGGTTGTATGAAATAGACTAAGTAATGTAAACTCGTTCTCATTATTGGATCCTGGTGAAAATGTGGATTATTCGAGTTCTCCCATGGGGTGTGCTCGACGAAATCCGCCTGATGTAGCTTTCTCTCGGGGTGCTTAGTGTCTGGTGGAAGACGAGCGCCTCCGAAGGTGTGTTATTTCAGACAGTTCTGCCATAGAGTGCCTCCGGAAGAAGGTGATGCACAAGAAGATGAGGACGTGCCTGAATGGGAACTTCGAAAGAAGCATCCAATCACCATAAGGCTAATTTATGTTCCGATGAAAGACGTCTCATTGGTGCACAAGTGGTATGCCCATGACCAGTTCAAGCCTGAGAACCAAGTTAAAAAAGTCCCAACACGGGCTTCTGAGGAGGCCGTCACTAGCAAAGTCCACCAAACAACAAAGAAGTATCCAAATGTTGATGCCATCAAGTGGTCAAAGGATTGCCCGAAAACATATGAAAGAGGCGAGCCCTTCCTACCAAACCAGGACATCCAGCGCCTACCACTTGGAATGAGAAGGTTACATGATTGGTACTTGCATGTTCTCCTAATGAGCATAGACCTCGTACAAGCATGCTTCCCCATCGGGACATTTGGAAGCCCGGCCGAGAAAATTATCTTTGACTTCAACGACATGCAGACATGCTTTCACCTCGGAGCAATGGAAATGAATATAATTCGCACGTGGTGCCTGTACGTCCTTGCCCTCCCGATATGATATAAATGTAATCTTTGGATTTTGTTCTAACTAACCCACGTCGTGATTTGTAGAATGCAAGTGCACATTGTAAAACAAATGCCAAGTGTGAAAACTGGGTATATAGACCCTAAAGCTATAGCACAAACAAATTTTAATTACCCTAGATAGTGGAAACTGGATGCCAAAGTGCTAGCTGCTTGAAAGACCCTTTGGGAGAAAGAGGACATCCGTGCGAAGAAACTAAGGCAAGAGTCCCTTACGGTTTCGGCATACATTGCCCTAGCTTTTAAAAATCTCCAACAACACTCTACTATATGGCTACCATACAACTTCGAGTAAGTTCAACTCTATACTTAAAGCTTTGTTCGATATATTTTATTCGATGCAAAAGAGCTTATCTAGTTCTATGATTAAATTCATGTAGCAACCACTGGATTTGTATAGGCATCGATGTCGGGAGGAGAATGGCATGGGTCTTTGATTCAATAGATAGGGATCCGGTGACATACAAAGACTTCATATCGATTCTCAAGATATATACATATCGACAATCCTTATTAGCTTATATGTTTATATACATACTTGTAACGTTAACTTTTGGATACTAACAAGTTGCATTTGCTAAAATAATTTGAACAGGGCATTCGGGTTCTATGTCAATGAACATCACGGAAGGCATGATCCAGTAAGAAAGGAAAAGCTGGCTATAAAAACACTATATGCGGTAAGTGTAACTTACTTTAGTACTCCATTACATGGCTGTCAAAAGCATTACTTAATATTTCCATATGCAAAACACACAGTGCTCCAAGCAGAAGCCTGGGAGTGTACATTGTGGATACTATGTATGTTCTATGATGAGTAACACCGGTGTCTACAGGAGACACCCCTTAAGGGTAAGTTTGAACCTCTTCACCCGTAGTATAAAAACTTCGCACATGATATGAAATACTAAACCAAAACTTGTTCTCTTGTAGTGGAAAGAAGAGAAAGAAATGAAAAGAGACCCATACAAGGATGCCCAACTCTTAGAGCTCATCAGCGACCTTTGCAACTTCATATTGGACCAGATTGTACACGTCATAGGCACCTACCATGACCGAGATTCTGACTTAGGTAGAAATCCTCAGTACCAACACCTTTGTGAGACTGAAAGGCTTGCTCTAGGCCGTTGATAACAATGTGTATGGAATTTAACATTGGTCTTACCTTGTGGAACGGTTTGGACTTGTGGAACGAATTAGACTTGTGAATTATGTCTATTTAATCATGGATTGTATATATTCTTGTGAATTGGACTTGTAATGGTAGTTTATATAATGTTTTTGTGCTTATGGTCAGATTTGAATTTTATATATATATATATATATATATATATATATATATATATATATATGTGTGTGTGTGTGTGTGTGTGTGTGTGTGTGTATGTGTGTGTGTTCAGATCGAATTTGAAATGTAAATTTGAATTTTTTTTTACGAAAAATGAACTGTAGGGGCGGTTTTAGACTGAACCGCCCCTACAAACAGGTATTATAGGGACGGCTGGTACTACAGCCGCACCTACAAATCGATTTGTAGGGGCGGCTGATAACACCAGCTGCCTCTACAAATCGATTTGTAAGGGCGGTCTAGGAATCGCCCCTTCAAATGCATGATTTATAGAGACGGTATGGTAGGGGCGGCTAGCCGAGCCGCCTCTACAAAGCCTCACTAGCCGCCCCTACTAATCTTGTCTGTGGTAGTGTGAAACTGATTTGTTGTGAGAAAAAAACACTGCTGATAAGCCTTGCCTTTCTTTAAGGAGATAATAATCATAATGAGCATGGAGCATCTGGACATCTCGATGTGACCTAGCTTTTAATCAGCAAGTCCCTTAAGTGAGATCAGTGAAAGCTAAATCATTTAGCCGGCGGCCACGATGACAAGTAAAATGACAACAGCGGCGGCTGTAGAGAGATTTTTCATGAAGCCGCCATTGGTTGTTTTTTAGTGCATGTTGATACGTTGAAGAAGAAAGCGAGCAGACAAATTTGCTTGGATCATCGAGTTGAGTTTCGAGAAGTCAGGCTTATATATAAGTCACAAGTCCAAGAGGACAAATCTGCATTGCATTGGCTGCTCCAAAACAAAGGATCCATTGAACTTACCAAGAATACAACAGAAACATATGCCTGCCCCCGAAGGAGGATTGGAGGGGAATACTTTGCTTTCTCCGAACATTCTTATTGTAGGTGGGATTCATCCACCGGCCGTTCTGGCCTGGTAGTGTGATATTTCATGCTAAAGTTTTGGACGAGCCAAAATTTCTCACGTCATCTCTAGCTCTCTATCTCTCTATATATATTACCAAACTTCTCACTCATCTGTCATCAACGTACCAAACTTCGATCATTCTTCATCAACGTACGAACTTCATTCCACAAAGAAGCAACCAAAAAATGGAGCTACATTCACGAAGAAATCTCTCTGCAGCCGCAGCCGCCGCCATCGTCCTCCTACTCGTCATCGTGACAGCCGGTACATGCACAAGCTATGTAACGTCGCATGACGCGATGTCTTTTGATTATTCCTCTGGCTAATTAACGATGTTCGTGCGTGTACGTCAGAGATGGCCTCTGTTGGGGCAGCAAATACTTGCAGGCACCTGAGCGGCAACTTTCGAGGGTGGTGCTTGGACGAAAACAGCTGCACAGATGTTTGCATAGACGAAAGCCACGACAACATTCAGGGCACGTGCGCCGACATTCCCCCTCGTTGCTACTGCATTACCAATTGCTCGCCCTGAGATTGTTGCTGTCATGCTTATCCCTGCTCGGCGTCGTGTAATAACTACTTATAATGTATTTGGTGGTACTCACCGGTTACTTGTGTTGTGGCAAATAAAATCGCTTGGAAGTGTGGATCGATAAACAAACATGTTGTTTATTTGCAACAGAGCAAGTTGTAACATCCCGGAATGTTTCTGATTGCAAAAATGTGGATTTCAAAAATTTTCGTGTGTTTGTTGCTTTGCAGTGAAAACATTTAAGATTATCTTCCCGTGATCTCTCCTAAAATTTTAGTAATAAAATTTGAGTGCATTTATTTGCGAGAGAAGGATATGGATATTCACGGAAAAGAAGAATCCAAATGATTCGAGGATCTCCCTCATGGAATGCGATACCTTAGGAATTGAAGGAAAACAGCTAACACCTAAGGTACACACGAGGCTAACCAAGAGTATCAAGATGATACGAACTCGAAGCCTATCAGTTTGGATCTTACATGGAAATAAGAAAGAAGTGTACCCATGTGATGTGGAATAATCGAAGAGGACATACAAGCTAGGAACCACCAAGGAGGACAAGATGAACAAGTCAAATGACCAAGAGTATCTGCAGGATACAATGGGTTTCGAGCCACAACTCAGGATCAACCAAAATTGGATTAAGGAGAGATATGACATTATGGAAAAGTAATTTCAACTATGTTGGAAGCATCGACAAACAATCGGACAAATGTAAGAAGCAGAAGAACTCTGTCAACCCAGTGCAGCTTTAATCTCGAGGACGAGATTCTTCTGAGGAGGGGGGAGTCTGTAACATCCCGGAATGTTTCTGATTGCAAAAATGTGGATTTCAAAAAAAATCATGTGTTGTTGCTTTGCAGTGAAAACATTAAAGATTATTGTCCCGTGATCTCACCTAGAATTCCTAGTAATAAATTTTTAGTGCATTTATTTTCATAATAAGGACAAATCTATGTTAGACTGCTTTAGAGTTCTTTTGGTTTTGGTTGGTTGCTTGAGTCTGATTTACATTTGAAATCTAAATTCGAATGTGAATCTAAAGCTAACTCTAACCTAACCTTGGGCCTAATAACTACCCGAGCTAAAAGCCTGATAACTATCCAGCTAGCTCTTGATCTCTAACCCAGCCCAAGCCTCTCTGTCTCTAATGCTTTTTCTTTCGTCTCCCGTGAAGCCCAGCTCGGCCTTGACCAATCGAATCAACCCAAACCCTTTGCCTGCTGGCGCTCACGCCTGCAGCTCCGTGGGCCGTAAGGGCCGGCGCGGCTGTGGCCAGCACCGTGCTCAAGCGTCTCTCCCCTCCCGTGGCCGTGAACTACTAGCGCACGCGTCGGGGGCATGGGGCGCTCTTGATGAATAAGATGTGCTTTGGCACTTATTACCAGTAATGTGTGGAATGCATGTGGGAGGTATGTGCCTGCAGAATCCAAATTGGTACTTGGATGATATACATATACAGATACGGAAGATCAATAGTTCAATAGTGATATTTCGTGTCTGTATAACAAAATTAATACTGCCAGTTGCTTCCTTTTTGCAAAGATACCTGTAACAGTGAGTGTTTGAGCTGCTACACTAATATGGCCCGTCGTAGCCCAAGCGGGGGCCCTGGAAAGCCCGTCACGCAACTGGTTCCAGTCGATAGGCTGCGGCCTGCGCAAGAGGGCGGGCGGACCATGGACGCCGCAACGGGCCGATGGACTCTCGCTCACGTGTGATTCCATATTTTTCTCATAAAAAAACGTGTGATTCCATATTTCCATTGCCGTGACGTCACCGGGACCCCACCAGTTGGGCACGGCAACCCTCCGTTCCCTCACTATAAAGTCCATCTCCGGCCTCCCTCAGATTTCACCAACCCGATCTCCCTCAATCCCAATCGCGAAGTCACACCACACCGCCGTCGCCGCCGCCGCCGCCGCCGCTGCGAAAGCGAACTAAGCAAGGCTCTACCGATCTTCTCGTCAAGGTATGCCCCCCCCCTATTGCGCCTTCCGTATGAAGATCCTTATAAATTGCTCGCTTGGTCTGCGATGTTCGATCGTTACTTTTAGTTAATTCATTCATGCTGAGTTCGTTTTTTGGCTTATTGCCGTGCTTATAGGCCATGGTGTTTCTGTTCTGGAACGGAATTTTGTAGATATCATAGAGTTAGGGTTCCATTCAAAAGATTTATTAGTGTATTATATCAAAATTAAGAGGGATTCTTATCATGATGCCTCGAATGTAATCCTGCAGATACCATAGAATTATGTTTCAATTCAGTAGATTAATTGGTGTATCATCTAAATTATGGCTACATCCTTACTATAGTGTTACCTCAGAAGTCAGAACGATGTCCTGTATATGTCAATCAGGTTTCAGTTCGATAGATTAATTAGTGTATTATCAATCTCAAAGTCAAGAAATTCAAAGTTCAAACCATGCCTGCCATAGTGTCCTGCTGCCCCTAACACAATCCTGTAGGTATGGTTTGGTTTAATTTCAATCTGTTGATTAGCTTATGCTCAAAATTAAGATGGTTTTTGCTTAAAAAAATATAAGATCTTTATTACTTCAAAGAAATCAAGATGAATCTTGCCTTGAATCTTCCCTGCCTATTTTACCTTAGATCAATCCATTTCTGATCACCTTAATCAGAATTAGGATATGTATAAGTTTTGGAAGTACTGCTAAACTTATTTCTTGTCGATACACTTGCCACTTTTTATGATTATAAATGTTCAATCCCGTCTCTATATTTTCTGCTTGTGTATGTTGAGTTGTCATCTAAATTAGAAATGTAACTAGCACATTGGCAGTTGGTATGCATGAGGTGTTGTTTGTTCTAATTGTCGTGGTTCATATATATAAACTATATGTTTGTGTTTTTTGTTTGTTGATACCTCTGTTTCATAGTTGAGATTTGAATCATTCTTTTCTAAGCACTAGGTTTTCCTGTGCCTATCTCTTTATGGTAGCTTACCGTGATTTTTGTCTCTGCAGATGCAGATCTTTGTGAAGACCCTCACTGGCAAGACCATCACCCTCGAGGTTGAGTCCTCGGACACAATTGACAATGTCAAGGCAAAGATGATCCAGGACAAGGAGGGAATCCCGCCGGATCAGCAGCGCCTGATCTTTGCAGGCAAGCAGCTCGAGGATGGGCGGACACTCGCTGACTATAACATCCAGAAGGAGTCCACCCTCCACCTTGTGCTCAGGCTCAGGGGTGGGATGCAGATCTTTGTGAAGACCCTGACTGGAAAGACCATCACACTGGAGGTCGAGTCCTCAGACACGATTGACAACGTGAAGGCCAAGATTCAAGACAAGGAGGGCATTCCCCCAGACTAGCAGTGCCTTATCTTTGCCGGGAAGCAGCTCGAGGATGGCTGCACCTTGGCTGACTACAACATTCAGAAAGAGTCCACCCTTCACCTTGTGCTCAGGCTAAGGGGAGGCATGCAGATCTTTGTCAAGACTCTAACCGGGAAGACCATCACACTTGAAGTTGAGTCTTCTGATACGATCGATAACGTAAAGGCAAAAATTCAAGACAAGGAGGGCATCCCACCAGACCAGCAGCGCCTCATCTTTGCTGGAAAGCAACTTGAGGATGGCCGCACTCTTGCTGACTACAACATTCAGAAGGAGTCCACCCTCCACTTGGTGCTCCGCCTCCGTCACTAGTAGAGAAACGGCCTTTCATCCATGGCCAAAAAGTATTTAGTCCCGGTTTAAAAATTACAACGGCTAAAGGGAGGAATGGACCTTTAGTCTCGGTTTGTAATACAAACTGTGACTAATTCTACCCTTTAGTCCTGGTTGTAACGGTTACCGAGGTGTGTCAGAGGCACGTCAGTGCGAGAATCTTTAGTCCTGGTTTGAGACATGAACCCGGACTAAAAGTGTGACTTTTAGTCCTAGTTTGAGACACGAACCTGGACTAAAGGTACCTTTAGTCTCGGTTTATGTCTCAAATCCGGACTAAAGGTGTCGCCAAACTAAATTTAAAAGGAAAGGTGGTGGTAGGTGAGATGGTAACACGTGCAAGAGCTGAAGTGGGAGGTCGTAGGTTCGAATCTCCACAGCTGCAACTTTTTTTTACCCAATAAACACCTCTACTCCCGGTTGGAGGAACCGGGACTAAAAATCAAGAACTTTAGTCCCGATTGCATAGTCCCGGTTGCAAAACCGGGATTAAAGAGGGTTGAGAACCGGGACTACAGCTAGGTTCTCTACTAGTGCGTGGTGGTATGCAGATTTTTGTGAAGATGCTGACTGGCAAGACCATCACCCTGGAGTTCGAGTCTTCTGACACGATCGACAATGTGAAGGCAAAGATCCAGGATAAGGAGGGCATCCCGCCGGACCAGTAGCGCCTGATATTTGCTGGTAAGCAGCTTCAGGACGACCGCACCCTTGCGGACTACAACATCCAAAAGGAGTCTACGCTCTGCCTGGTTCTGTGCCTCCGTGGTGGGCAGTAAGGGTCTGGGCGGGTTGGGGGTACTGAGTTCAGTTTGTCGTGTCCAATGTGAGGTCGAGTCGCTTATGATCAAGTTTCTGCTATGATCGAGTCCCGTAGCATTCCAGAAAACATATACTGCCTTGCTTTGTAGCATCTTCATTGCTGTAATGAATAAGTAAACATGGTTTTATTTTGGCGTACGTAATTTGTTTCTGTCATTTTGTGTTTTAGGCCTGGTGCAAGCGGTAGAGTCTTACAGCCTGTGACCGGAAGGTCCCGGGTTCGAGTCGCGGTCTCCTCGCATTGCACTGGCGAGGGTAAGGCTTGCCACTAACACCCTTCTCCAGACCTGCACAGAGCGGGAGCTCTCTGCACTGGGTACGCCCTTTTATATCTGATCTGCTGATCTAACTATGTTCATGGATTGTGTGTGTGTATATGCTGAGTGACAAAGGTTATCTGTCATACGACAGGTAACACCAGAAATATGACCTTCATGAAGTCTGAAATGGACACAAGAGTTCCACTTAGATGAATACTCTGTTTGAAATTAGTACCAATGCACAGCCATGTTTATGTAATATATTGGTTGATGAGTAAGCCAGCAGACTGTTTGAGAAACTATGGACGCACATCTGTATCTGAGTCTCAGTGCAACTATATACATGTAAAGAAAAAAGTCTCCTTTAATGAGTAGTATACTTAGGCTGATTTCCTGTATTCGCTCTATGTGTCTGAACTTAATATGTTATATGATTGTCTAAATCCTAGTCCTCACGTCCTACACAGGAACAATTCCAGCTTCTCAAGATTATAGAGATTAGTGAACCATTCCAACTAACATTTATTCCATGCCCTCATTCCTAAACAACCGAACAAGCCCTTATGGGTTTTCCTTTTCGATATTGATACTGTGCGGGCGTCCGTCCCGTTCGGATAGACAGACCCGCACAGGAACGACTCGAGCGGCCGTGACCACCCCCCCCCCCCCCCCCCCCGCTCCCATCCAACCCGTTACCCCCAAACGGACAGGAATGGACGCACCCACTCGCTCTCCCCCGCTCTCTCGCATGCACTCGTTCTCCTCCCGCTCCGCCATAGGCATTCGCTGCCGCTGGCCCGAGCCGTGCCCCAGGACGGGATGCCGTAGCCGCGTGCGAGCTCGCTCCACCCACCGGAGAAGAGGACGACAGCGGCGGCGGCTCCAATGAGGTAGGTCGTTCCTCCTCTAGATCTGATCCATCCTCCTCCTTCTCCTCCTTCTCTGGATCTAAGGGACGTGACGGTGGCTAGGGTTCCAGCGAGTTCTGTTGCAGTAACCTTGTTTTGCTATTGCAACAAGTAATATTTCTTTGTTGTATTAGTCTCTTTTTTCTGATGTTGCATCTCGTATTTGCACTTTGTTTCTGTTGTTGCAGTAGCCTTGTTTTGCTGTTGCAACTTTTGTTGCAATAAGTAAATTTTTTTGTTGCATTAGTCTCTTTTTTTCTAATGTTGTATCTTGCATTGCGCTTTGTTTCTGTTGCTGCAGTAGCTTTGTTTTGCTGTTGGCAACAAGTAAGTTTTTTTTGTTGCATTAGTCTTTTTTTTCTAATGTTGCTTTCTCGCATTGTGCTTTGTTCTGTTTGTTGCAGTAGCCTTGTTCTGGTGTTGCAATAAGTAATATTTCTTTGTTGCATTAGTTTCTTTTTTTCTGAACTTGCATCTCGCATTGCAGTAGCTTTGTTCTGTTGTTGCAGTCGCTTTGTTCTGATGTTGCAGTAGACTTGTTCTGATGTTGCAAACAAGTAATACTTCTGATGGGAGCGCGGTGAGGATGCGACGGCTCCTGTTGTTCCTCGAATCGGATGGCCCCGAGCTGAGTCCGGATGCGTCCTCGGGCCCGATGTCCGGGCGTTAGTCGTGCAGCCCGAGTATTAGTGAACTTTCAAGACTCGCTGAACGCAAAACCTGAAGGTATAAAGTTGCAGTTTTGAGGTTGTTTTTTTAGCTCTTCACTGAGTTTTTTTTGTGCACTCCTGCACACAATGTTCTATTTTCAAAGGAAATTATATCTTGTGACGCGCCTATATTGGCTACCAAAGGGGCCTCACCATCAATATTTGCAATATACAAAAATAACATGATGATTACTCAATAATAAATTCTTAAGTCTTATTATGGATGACTAAATGAAAAATAACTGCACATGACATTATTAGAAAATAAAAACATTATTTTCTCGCACCCGTTGTCTGAAGACTCCTGCCAGGATACGAGTGAAAGAAAAAACAGAGGAGAGGGCATCGCACATGCTTTTTCGTATTGGGGATACAGAATGCATATAACAACAAGAACTGTAATACTTGGAGTGAGGTCTCGATCTCCAGCTTAATACATTCCTCAGAAGCTTACTTCTTTGTAAGCAAACGTAGTTGAATTGGTTGATCAGTCATCACCAGGCCAGCAAGCCCACTTCCTAAATTTGCAAGCAAACGTATTACGAGAGATTTCTGCCAGCAAATTCCTCAGAAGCACATGGCCAACTCATCTTGCATTGGGTCATCCTCATACGCCCACATCTCCTTCAAAAGCATAGGGCAATTTTTAGCCACAAGCTCGAGTATGTCATGGTCGGTCGCCATGACCGCCTCGAGTACAGGAGGATCTCCAAGAAACTCAATGCAGGCGTCCCTAAGCATATGGCAGTGGTGTTGTACAGCCAGTCCCAATGTCTTCGTGACAGTATTCACATTGATGTCACTGCTCAGTATCTCCTCGCAAATCAGCTTGAGCTCCTGCATGTCGAACCTGGCCGCGGCTACCAGCAAATGCTCAGCCATGATCGACTCTTCTTCTGGCCCCGTCGTCATCTCCGGCAACGAATCTGTGTACACAAAATGTAGCACGCTCTTGAACACCTGAGGCAGCATATCGTCGATGTGTATGCAGCAAGCCCCTGCTGCCAAGGTGCTCTCTCTTGCGAGCTCCGCCTCCAACACCGGCGACTTGGCAGCAAGAACACACCTGTGGACGCTGAACGCCTCGCCGCCGACTTGGAACGTGACGTCGGGATCCAACGAGAGACGCTGCTGCAAGTCGTACGCCCTTTCTACGGAGACGACGCACTCGATAGTGAGGCGGTCGTCGACGAGATACTCCGACGCCTCCAAAGACTCCTTGTGGATGAAAAGATCGCAGCCGTACCAGTCGAGTTTAGAGTACTCACATACGCCTGAGCAGGAGTGACCAGGCACGGGTTCCCCGGCACGATCGAGCAAAGTGAAACTAACTCGTGCCTTGACAGGTTCGTCGGTGACTGCTCTGCCGCCAGCTCCGGCAATGAAGATTGAGATGTAGTCTGCGCTGGAGGTGGAGCGGCCGTTGGGGTAGTAGTAGATGCACCAGGAGCAATCCCCAGCCTTGAAAGGGGGAAACTCGATCGGATGCCCATTGCGGCACTGCTCCTTCAAGAACCCGTAGTGATGTACCACGAGCCGGTAGCTCCTGGTCACCGGGCCAGGCGATGCAAAATCCAACGTCGTCGCCATGGCCGTGGCGGCGAGGGTTTTTGACGAGATTCGATTCGTTCGACGCAAACCACAGATGCGTGTCTGGGCTGGGCAGGTGGAGTTGTGGAGTTGCGGTCTCGCGGGGCGAGTTTTGGCAAACCACGGATGGGGGCTTTTATACAACGCGTCGGTTGGCTCGAATTACCTCTGAACGACCGTCATCGGACTCGAATTCTTCTCGGAGTCGGCGGGGTTCTCAGAGCTGCGCATTGCTTCCCGCTCCTGAAGAGGCACACGGCACGCCGCATCAGGGGCGGAGACAAGGCCAAGTCCGCTACTTCTTCCTGCCTCTTACGCCTAGCGAGTTCGGCCAGATTCACCACTCCGGATCCATTTTCTTTTCTTTTCTTTCTTCCGAACCGGAATGTACCCTTTTCCATGAGAAGCGGATTCTTTCTCAAAGAACGGCAAAAATCTTTGCCGAGATTTTTATTTGACGGAGAAATAAAAAAATCTTCGTCAAATTTTTTAAGTGAAAAACCGTGCCCAAAAAGCATATAACCGGTAGAGTGCGTCACTCCTCCCACACAACTCTAGAACAACTAACAACTCCATGCCATTACTTACTCAACCTTGAGCCAACATGATCAAAAGTTAAAAAGACCCAACTAGCAACTCAACTCCACTGATATCTAGCTAACAACTAAAGCAACTCAGAACATCCACTACCGGACTCCTTGAGTTTGCCGAGTGCCCGAAATACTCGGCAAAAGACATAAAACACTCGGCAAAAGGTTCGCCGAGTGTAACACTCGGCGAACAGCACTCGTCAAAAACAGTGACGGCAAAGCCAACTTTGCCGAGTGCCCGACACTCGTTAAAGTTGAAACCGAAAAAAACCCGAAAAAAATAGGAATTTTTACCCAAAAAAATGGAATTTTTTTTATCGATGGAGGCCCCCACCAGCCAGCGCCCACCCATCGTCCACCCATCTACGACATTTTTCGTGTGAATTTCATGGCTACGCGGCCGACGCGATTCGAACCCGAGACCTCCCGCTGTGCACGTACCTCCTCTACCACTACACCACATTCTCACTTGTGTCTGGATTCCGTTTTAGTTCACAATATATTATACTAAACCGAGTGTAAATTGCATGTTTGAGGCCCTAAACGAATTCAAATAAAAAAGTTATAAACTACAAAGTTTCATAACTTTTCGAGATCTACACTTTTAGTTTAGGAAGTTTTTCCATCCGAGGTCGTTTACAAAATTTGAATTTTAAAATTTTGAAATTCAAACACAGTTTTGCATGACAAGATGTTTTCAAATCAAAAAGTTATAAACTACAAAGTTTCATAACTTTTCGAGATCTACACTTTTAGTTTAGGAAGTTTTTCCATCCGAGGTCGTTTACAAAATTTGAATTTTAAAATTTTGAAATTCAAACACAGTTTTGCATGACAAGATGTTTTCAAATCAAAAAAGTTATCAACTACAATGTTTCATAACTTTTCGAGATCTACAGAGTTTATTTTGGTTGTTTTTTCATCCGAGGTCGTTTGAAAAGTTCGAATTTTAAAATTTTGAAATTCAAACACAGTTTTGCATGTCAAGATGTTTTCAAATCAAAAAGTTGCCAATTACAAAGTTTCATAACTTTTTGAGATCTACAAAGTTTATTTTGGTTGTTTGGTCATCTGTTCATCTGACATGGTCGTTCTAACATTGTTCACAAATCTTATATATCTCTCTTGTAGTTTCATAAACTACAAGAGAGATATGTTAGATTTGTGAACAAATTTATTTTTACTTTGTCGTATGAAGAAAATACCAAAACAAACATTGTACATCTTGATGAGTTATACAACTTTGTAGTTGAAAATTTTTTTATTTGAATTAATTTACTGCTTCAAAATGTGCTTTGAAATTTTCTTTGCCGAGTGTAAAAAAAACACTCGGCAAAGAAGCTCTTTGCCGAGTGTCAAAAAAAACACTCGGCAAAGAGACTCTTTGTCGAGTGTTAAAAAAAACACTCGGCAAATAGCCTCTTTGCCGAGTGTCAAAAAAAACACTCGGCAAAAGCGTCTTTGCCGAGTGCCCGAAAAACAACACTCGGCAAACCACCTGGCACTCGGCAAAGAGCCGGTCTCCGGTAGTGATCTCAACCCAAAACCAATTGGCAAACCAACTTACTCAGACAAACTGTCACACCCGATTTTAAGGATAAAATGTGATGCAAAATCTTATGTGCGCCCAGAGATCAGTCACACACATAAGCCGACAAATTATGAAAAGTATCATCACAAGTGTTTATTACATCACGAATAATAGAACGTAGTCTTCACATATATGTAGCGGAAGTATTAAGTAAATTCTCTCGTAGAATCTCCATATCACATGGACATCAACTGGTTAACCACAAGTCTAATAATTTTCAGGAAAGTCATCATTACCATAGACATCTGTTACCCATCTGGAATTTTTATCCAAATAATAAAAATAAACAAGCGTAAGTACGTGTCATACTCAACAAGTGTAACATGGGGTTTATGAGGCTCAAAAGGCTTGACACAGGTTTAACAGCATTCAACTTTTAGTTGTCACAATCTTAGTATAAGAGTAGCAACAAGGTGTTTCAATCCCAAAGTAAAACACATGATCAATGTAAACATTAGTAATAAATAGCATAAACAGATAATTCTTAGTGATCATCTATTCCATAAATGTTCCTAGTCCACTTTTCACCGTGAGCTCGGCTGATATACCAGTTTTACACTCTGCAGATGTTGTACACTTTCACCGTGAGTCATGATTTACCCTTTCGCTCGAGGTCGCGAGCCTCTTAACCCACTACCAAGGAAGGTTGGTAGGGTTCACTATGAAGCCTTTCAGAGGTTCATCTAACAAGTTAGGGCCATTAGATTCACTCGGCAAACAGATGTAGAGCCCCCTTCCCGATGGAACATTGACGCGCAACCTATACTCATGGGGACAGAGGCCGCACTATACTCGATTCATCAAGCCATTCTTATGCTAATGATGGTAACCACTAATAAGTTAGAAAATGTCCTCATACTGAGCTAAAGCCAGAGCCATATAGCCCTCACAGCTGTACTGTAAGTCCCGAATGATCACTTACAGATAAGTCCTTAGGGAGAGGAATCTAGAGCACCATAAAAACAGCCCAATGCTCTAGCCCCCTGGTTCTATGTTGCTAAAAAATCATGTTTTAATGTTTATTGCATATACCATTAGTCAAGTTACAAGATCATGGTTTAATTGAGCACCAGTGAAGCTACCCAATGCAAATCCCATAGGAGACAAGGTATAAGTTCAATTCAAGGGAATCACTATCAAGGTGACACATGAAACATGAATTAAAGGTATTAAGGTGAATAGGAAACAAGGATAATCCCATGCTATACTTGCCTTGAACAAAATGCTTCTATTGATCCTACTCATCAAAGTAATACTCTTGGTCTCCCACGAATTACTCACCGTCTATACTCGATAATTACAGCAACAGACAAGCATCCAGAAACATTCATGCATAGCAAACAAAAGCTATAGATTAGAATAGTATACCAATCAGCATAAAATCAAGATGAAAAGTTTATAAAACAAATCTACGTCTCACTACGAACATACAGACACGAAGATCACAAAAATTGGAGTTAAAACAAAGAAGTTATGAATTAAACAAGATTTTCTTTAGTAAAATAATAGATTAAATCTAACTTCGAATTTTAAAAGTTGAAAACATATTTAACAGTAGTATGAACATGTAGATTATGGAATTCCAAACCTAACACGAGTTGAATGGATCAAATCGGAGTTAAAACGGAGATTTTATGGCCTATAGAAGATAGTGGCAATCTTGTAAATAGAGGAAACTTGATTTTCAAATTAAAATAAATAAAACCTGATTTTTAAATCTGGCCGAGGACTGCGGGCATTATTAAAAGAAAAGACAAGGGTCCTTTTAAAACAAACCAGGGACGACAGGTTGAGATCTAAATAGCTATAAGGGCCTTTTTTGCAAATTTCACAGCGAAGGGGTATCGGCTGATCTCCACCGTTGGATTAGATTTGAGCGGCCGAGATTGGTTCGGGAGGGGGAAGTGACGACGCTGGCTAGCCGACAGCGAGGTCCGACGGCGGCGCCATGGCCGGAAGTGGGTGGAGCTCATGGAAGACGATCTACGGATCATCATTGAACGAAGCAAGAGCACAGGGAGAGAGAGGAGATTACGGCGGACCCACCGAAAGACTTTTCACGAACGTAGGCGGGACTGCGGCGGCGTGCGGCTTGATGAAGTGGACGGCGTTGGCGGTGGCACTAGGGTTATCGAGTCTCAGTGCGATGCGATGGCAGCTGCGGCTCTGTAGCTCGAGATAGGCGCGGAATGAGGTGGGCATCTGATTTTTATGAGACGGTTAGGCGAAGCATAGACGGCGGGGACTCGCTGACGGCGGAGGCGGTGTCCGGCTCGGACACGTGATAGAGGAAGGGGAAGATCCTGATAGGCGGGCCTAGGCTGTTAGAGAGGGTGAAGGAGCACACGGGCGCGTTGCCTGCTGAGCTAGGCTACGGGCGAAGCTAGGCCAACGCCCGAGTGAGAGAAGAGGAAAATGGGCCACGCTAAAAAAATGGACAATGCGGGCGGCCCAAGAGCGGGAGTGAGGCGACCGGGCCGATGGGAAGAGTAGGCCGACTGGGCCGAAACCTAGGGAGGGAGTAAGTTTTCCTTTTTCATTTTCTAAACTAATTTTCCAAACAAATTTTGAAATGCAAATTCAAATCAACTTGAAGTTTGATTTCAAACCACACAATTCAAAAATACTATGCAGCAGCATGAATGCATATACATGTTTGTATACCTTATATTTGATTTTAATTTGATAAAAATTTATTATTTTTTCTATGTGCATGCACACACTATTGCATAATTAAATCAATTTACGTATTTAAAAATAATGAAAATTTAGGGTGTTACAATTCTACCCCCTTAAAATGAATCTCGTCCTCGAGATTCCGATGATGCTTACTCAAAAAGCTATGGGTATGTTTTTCTCAAATCCTCTTCTCTTTCCCATGTAGCCTCATCTTTTATATACTGATTTCACTGAACTTTATACATCTTTATAACTCGGCTCCTTGTAACTCTTTCTACTGTCTCCAAAATCCTTACCGGAAATTCCTCATATGTAAGATCTTCCTTAACCGTAAGCTCCTCTAATGGTATCTGCTCCTCTAGTACACACAAACACTTCTTTAATTGTGACACATAGAACACATCATGTACACCTGACAAACTCTCAGGCAATTTCAACTGATAAGCTACTTCACCACATCTCTCTAAAATCTTGAAAGGTCTAATATATCTTGGTGCTAACTTTCCTTTCATGTTAAATCTTCTCACACTTCTCATAGGTGACACCTTCAGATAAACATAGTCTCCTATTTCAAAAACTAATTCTCTTCTCCGAGTATCAGCATAACTCTTCTGTTGGGACTGTGCTACCCTCAAGTTATCTCTAATCATCCTTACTTTCTCTTCTACGTCTCTCAAAACATCTGGTCCGAACACTTGTGTTTCTCCCGTTTGATTCTAAAACAACAGGGTTCTATGCTTTCGTCCATACAAAGCTTTGAAATGTGCCATATTGAGACTCTTCTGATAACTATTGTTATATGGGAACTCTGCATAAGGCAAACTCTTGTCCCAACTTGTACCATACTGCAATACACAAGCTCTCAACATGTCCCCTAATATCTGATTAATCCTCTCAGTTTGTCCATCTGTCTGAGGATGATATGTTGTACTAAAATTCAACTTTGTTCCCAACGAACTATGTACTTGCTGCCAAAAATAATATGTAAATTGAGTACCTCGATTAGACACAATTTTCTTGAGAACTCCATATAGACACACTATTCTTTACATATATAATGTAGCCAATTGGGGTCCAGTATAGGTAGTCTTGACCGGTAAGAAATGAGTCACTTTAGTTAACCGATCCACTATCACCTATATTGAATCGTAGCCTCTCAGAGTACGTGGTAACCCAACAATAAAATCCATACCAACTTCTTCCTACTTCCACTCATGTATCTTCATTGGCTGTAATAATCCTGCAGGTCTTTGATGTTTAGCTTTGACTCTCTAACATGTATCACATAAAGCAACATATTCAACAACATCTCTTTTTAGCCTGTACCACCAATACTTCTCCTTCAAATCCAAGTACATTTTGGTACTCCCGGAATGAATAGAGTAAGCAAACTCATGTGCCTCACGAAGAATTGCATCTCGTATAGCCTTATTCTTAGGCACACATATTCTTTTCCCAAACCACAAAGTTCCATTATCATCCATACGGAATCCTAGTGCCTTACCAATCACTATGTTTTCCGCTATTTCTTTCAAATTTGCATCGTGTAACTGGCCCTTACGTATTTCTTGCTCCAGTTTAGGCTCCAACACCAACTCCACTTCATTAGTGACAAAGCCCAAATTTAGTCTCAAATTCAACACACAACTCACTTGACATAGGTGCCACTTGCACCTCATTGGCATAACTCTTTCTGCTAAGAGCATCGGCAACAACATTCGCCTTTCCGGGATGATAGTGTACCTCTAGATCATAATCTTTAATCAACTCCAACCATCGATGTTGTCTCATATTCAGATCTATCTGAGTGAAAATGTACTTTAGACACTTGTGATCAGTATAAATATCACTCTTATGTCCGATAAGATAGTGTCTCCATATTTTCAAAGCATGAACCACTGCTGCTAACTCCAAATCATGAGTAGGATAGTTTAGCTCATGCTTTCTCAACTGTCGGGATGCATAGGCCACTACTCTTCCTTCTTGCATAAGAACACATCTGAGACCTTGATGACATGCATCATAATAGATCAAAAAGCTCTTGCCCAAATCTGGCAAAACCAACACTAGGGTGGTAGTCAACCTCTTCTTCAATTCTTCAAAGTTAGCCTGGCACTTCTCGGACCACACAAACTTAGCATTTTTGTCCAACAGAGCTATCATAGGCTTGGCAAGTTTAGAAAAACCTTCTATGAACCTTCTAAAGTATCCAGCCAATCCCAAGAAACTACGAATCTCTCCCACATCGGTTGGTGGTTTCCAATTCAACACATCTCTCACCTTGCTTGGATCTACCACTATTTCACCATTAGAGACAACTTGGCATAGGAAAGAAACTTTCTTCAACCAAAACTCACACTTACTTCGCTTAGCATACAATTTGTGTTCCCTGAGCTTCTGCAAGATCAACCTTAGACGTTCAGCATGCTCTTCTTCAATTTTAGAGAATACCAATATATCATCGATAAATACCACCACAAACTTATCCAAAAATTCCATGAACACCTTGTTAAACAAGTACATAAAGTATGCAGGTGCATTGGTCAAACCAAAGGACATAACGGTATACTCATACAAGCCATACCTCATAGTAAAGGTTGTCTTGGGTATGTCAGTTGCACGAATCTTCAACTAATGCTAACCAGAACGAAGATCAATCTTGGAGAAAACACAAGCACCTCTCAACTGATCAAACAAGTCATCAATTCTAGGCAACGGATACTTGTTCTTGATAGTAACCTCATTTAGTGACCGATAATCAACACACATTCTCTGGGTACCATTCTTCTTGTCTACAAATATAACTGGTGCAACCCAAGGTGACGAACTAGGACGAATGAAACCTTTCTCCTGCAACTCCTTTATTTGTTTCTTAAGTTCTTCTAGTTCATTAACCCCCATTCTATATGGACACTTAGCTATAGGTACAGTTCCAGGTAATAATTCAATAATAAACTCAATGTTACGGTCAGGTGGCATACCTGGCAAATCATCGGGGAACACATCCGGAAACTCATCCACTATTGGGTCCTCCTTGTTGACGTAATCATCAAGCTGGTTCATTGTGGTTGTCGACTGCTTCTACACTACAACATCAACACTGATCCTATCCCCATTCGGTGTGGTCACAGCAACTACCTTCTCCTTACACTGAATCACTGCTTGTTGTTGCATCATCCAATCCATACCCAGAATCACATCAATGCCAGATGTTCTCAGCATAATGGGGCTCACTTTAAACTCTACCCCCTTAAGGATAGACTAGTTGGAAGGCAACGATAAGAAGCTTGCATACTACCTCCTAGTGAGCTTACTAATATAGGATGTTTTATGGCACATAAGGGGATGCTATTATTTCTAACAAATGCTTGTGATATGAATGAATGCGAAGCTCCAGAATAAAAAAGAACAGTGGTAGGAGTTGAGTTAACATCGAACGTATTGAGCATGACTTCTGGTAAAGCAAGCATCGTCTCAGTAGACACATGATTCACCTTTCCTGTGTTGGGCGCTAGCTTCTGATAACAATTCTGCCTCTGTGGGGTCTGCTGGTTTGGCTTCTCAGGACAATTATAAGACAGGTGTCCCTCTTTACCATAGCAGAAACACTTGTTCGGAGTGCTAGGGGCACTAGTCTTCATGGGAGTGTTGTTAGGTGCTCCCTGTTGTGGTGTCTGTTGACCATTCTGCTGCTGAGGACGTTGATTGTCATTCTGCTGCTGGTATGGTGGACGTTGCTGGTTCGGGTTGTGCTGAGGGTACTGGCCATGATTCCTCTGATTGGGTGGTCCTTGGTACCTCTGTTGGAAGCCTTGCTGAGGGTTGGTGCACGGAAGAGTATTACTTCCAGAGGCCTGACCCTGAAGCCTCCTCTTCTTGGCCTCCATCTCTTTGCGCTTATTGTCAATAACAATGGCGCGATTTACCAATGTTTGAAATTTGGGGTATGTATTGGACATAAGCTGGAGTTGCAGACCGTCATACAGACCCTTGAGAAAACGGCATTGCTTATCCGCATCATCAGCCACCTCATTTAGAGCGTAACATGACAACTGAGCAAGCTTGTCAAGATACTCAGCTACGGACATAGATCCCTATTTCAGAGCTTGGAATTCTTCCTGCTTGAGCTCTATCAATCCTTCAGGTATGTGGTAGGATATAAAATTCTCTGTAAATTCCTGCTAGGTGATAGGAGGAGCATTAGCAGGACGTCCATACTCGAATGACTCCCACCAATCTTGAGCTTCTCTTTGGAGTTATCCTGACGCGTACAACACCTTCTGCTGATCATCACACTACGCTATGTTGAGTTGCTTTTCTACTACACGAAGCCAATCATCTGCTTCTAGTGGATCAGTGGCATGAGAGAACACCGGAGGACGGCCCTTCAAGAATTCACCATGCTTGTCACGCGGTGCTCCACCAATCGGTTGATTCTGCTGATTCTGAACCAGAGCTTGCATATGCTGTGTCTACACTGCCAGAAGTTGCTCAATTGTCGGTGGCGGTGGTGGTGGTGGATGTGGGGGAACACCACCATGACCTCGGCCTCTTCCTCTTCCAGACATCTGACATCCAACAGAAATATTCAAATTTAGAGATTTCCAACTTATATGCACTTATAGAGATATAGAATACATTCTGAAAATTTTCTAGACGAGTTCCAACATCAGCAGCTCATTAAAACAGCCATATCTCGAGTTCCAGATATCCAAAAGAGATGTGCTTTACATGGTTGGAAAGCTTAAGAAATTATCTACGACTTTTATTCAGACCACATTCCCAGATTCTGTCGTTAGGTTACTCAAAAATAGGACATAACCAAAACTGTTCGAGACTCCAGACTGCGCAGAACTTGAAACAACCATATCTCACAAACCAGATCGGATGTAGGGGTGATTCCAGATGAATTGGAAAGATACTTAAGTCTAGTTGTTCCCATAAAAATTTCATAATTTTTGGTCAAGTAGATTTAGATTAGCATTGAGATAAGGGCATACTGCTTCGAAAAATAGATCCGAGAGAACAAGATGTACCAAACCCAACTATTTATTTATTGACTCAAACTTTAATATTCTTAACTATGAAACTTGCGGACATGCCCACAAAGTTCCAGCACTCATTACAAAGATCCAACTCACACATAAACATAATAACAAATCAACTAGGCACACTAAAGTTCACACCACACTTCTAGACTCGACTTGACTCAACTTGACCTGTTCTACTGACGTCTTATTACATAGAAAGGACTCCAACAACTATGGGCGAAATTTATGGGAAAACTCCTCGTACATCCTTGGCAGGTTGAGGCACACCTTTGCTCATTTATAACTTGTCGGTATCTCTTAAGGGTCGCCTCCTGTGCCTTCAACTAATCTTCCAGCCGTCGATTCTTGTCTACCAATTCGTAGGCATAGTTCACCATCACTTGAGTAGTGGGATCACTGCCTTCAGGGTCCATTATTGCCCATCCCAAGTCAGGATGCTAGCGAGGGAGAAAGCGATATTGATCCTCCTTCATATCATCAAAGCAACGACCACGGAGACCCATGCAGGCTATAGCGGTTGCATCCTCTATGCTATCTTTCATGGTGACACAATGAGCGTGATGCGCATAGTTCGAGTCCAGCTAGTATGCGTCCTTCTGTTCATCCCTAATGGAGATGCACACCCTGGTCTTCCAATAAGTGTCCTCTATAGGGTGTGTATGCTCATTGCAGACGTACTCCACAGTTCCATCCCAATCAGCGTAGTAAGTCTGAAGAATCCCCATAAGTCGGTGGTGCGAGACGGAAGATTCACACCCCAGCTTGTACCAGACCTTCGTAGTCCATCCCAGTGGAGGGATCGGCACATCCTCTTGAGCAGCGTCTTCCTTCTCATCAGACAATAAGACGACCTCCACTTCTTCGGGTTCTTCTTCTTCAGGCTCTTCCTGAAATGGCTCAGGCGTAGATACAGGTGTTGGCGAATCAACATCTTGTTCCTAGGGTTCCTCCTCCTCATGTGGCTTAGTAGCCTCCGGTGCTGATGCGAGTGGTCTTATTGGCACGAGACATCTACAGAATTAGATTTAGCTAGAGTAGAGGCAAATAATTTTCATAACAGAGTGAGGCAAAAGAAGCATAAAACTTTAGCAAATAACAAGGATGAGATGGAAAGCATGAAATGAGTGAAGCAAAAGAAGCTAAAACGACCATTGCTAACTAGGCTTGCGTCCTACAGTCAACACGGCTCTGATACCAATCTGTCACACCCGATTTTAAAGATAAAATGAGATGCAAAATCTTATGTGCGCCCAGAGATCAGTCACACACATAAGCCGACAAATTATGAATAGTATCATCATAAGTGTTTATTACATCACAAATAATAGAACATAGTCTTCACATATATGTAGCTGAAGTATTAAGTAAATTCTCTCGTTGAAACCCTATATCACAGGGACGTTAACTGGTTGACCACAAGTCTAGTAATACTCAGGAAAGTCATCATTACTATAGCCATTTGTTACTCATCCGGGATTTTTATCCAAATAATGAAAATTGACAAGCGTAAGTATGTGTCGTACTCCACAAGTGTAACATGGGGTTCATGAGGCTCAAAAGGCTTGACACAGGTTTAACAGCATTCAACTTTTAGATGTCACAATTTTAGCATAAGATTAGCAATAAGGTGTTTCAATCCCAAAGTACAACACATGATCAATGTAAACATGAGTAATGAATAGCATAAACAGATAATTCTTAGTGATCATCTATTCCATAAATGTTCCAAGGCCACTCGTGACCGTGAGCTCGGCTGATATACCAGTTTTACAGTCTGCAGAGGTTGTATACTTTCACTGTGAGTCGTGATTTACCCTTTCGCCCGAGGTCGTGAGCCCCGTGGGATGTCGGCGCGACGGGGACGGGCTGCCATGAGTACACGCGGGCTCGCACTCCTTCTGCTCCGTTATGCGGGGGAGGGATAGGTGCGCTTGTTTCTTCTGTTTTATGCTGGGATCGGACGGCTCCTCGAATCGGATGGCCCCGAGCTACGTCCGGATGTGTCCTCGGGCCGGATGCCCGGACGTTAGTCGTCCCTTTGTCAGATAACTGTAGCCCGAGTATTAGTGAACTTTCAAGACTCGCTGAACGCAAAACCTGAAGGTATAAAGTTGCAGTTTTGAGGTCGTTTTTTTAGCTCTTCACTGAGTTTTTTTTGTGCACTCCTGCACACAATGTTCTATTTTCAAAGGAAATTATATCTTGTGACGCGCCTATATTGGCTACCAAAGGGGCCTCACCATCAATATTTCCAATATACAAAAATAACATGATGATTACTCAATAATAAATTCTTAAGTCTTATTATGGATGACTAAATGAAAAATAACTGCACGACATTATTAGAAAATAAAAACATTATTTTCTGGCACCCGTTGTCTGAAGAATCCCGCCACTCAAGGGATACGAGTGAAAGAAAAAAACAGAGGAGAGGGCATCGCACATGCTTTTTCGTATTGGGGATACAGAACTACACATACATATAACAACAAGAACTGTAATACTTGGAGTGAGGTCTCGATCTCCAGATTAATACATTCCTCAGAAGCTCACTTCTTTGTAAGCAAACGTAGTTGAATTGGTTGATCAGTCATCACCAGGCCAGCAAGCCCACTTCTTAAATTTGCAAGCAAACGTATTACGAGAGATTTCTGCCAGCAAATTCCTCAGAAGCACATGGCCAACTCATCTTGCATTGGGTCATCCTCATACGCCCACATCTCCTTCAAAAGCATAGGGCAATTTTTAGCTACAAGCTCGAGTATGTCATGGTCGGTCGCCATGACCGCCTCGAGTACAGGAGGATCTCCAAGAAACTCAATGCAGGCGTCCCTAAGCATATGGCAGTGGTGTTGTACAGCCAGTCCCAATGTCTTCGTGACAGTATTCACATTGATGTCACTGCTCAGTGTCTCCTCGCAAATCAGCTTGAGCTCCTGCATGTCGAACCTGGCCGCGGCTACCAGCAAGTGCTCAGCCATGATCGACTCTTCTTCTGGCCCCGTCGTCATCTCCGGCAACGAATCTGTGTACACAAAATGTAGCACGCTCTTGAACACCTGAGGCAGCATATCGTCGATGTGTATGCAGCAAGCCCCTGCTGCCAAGGTGCTCTCTCTTGCGAGCTCCGCCTCGAACACCGGCGACTTGGCAGCAAGAACACACCTGTGGACGCTGAACGCCTCGCCGCCGACTTGGAACGTGACGTCGGGATCCAACGAGAGACGCTGCTGCAAGTCGTACGCCCTTTCTACGGAGACGACGCACTCGATAGTGAGGCGGTCGTCGACGAGATACTCCGACGCCTCCAAAGACTCCTTGTGGATGAAAAGATCGCAGCCGTACCAGTCGAGTTTAGAGTACTCCCATACGCCTGAGCAGGAGTGACCAGGCACGGGTTCCCCGGCACGATCGAGCAAAGTGAAACTAACTCGTGCCTTGACAGGTTCGTCGGTGACTGCTCTGCCGCCAGCGCCGGCAATGAAGATTGAGATGTAGTCTGCGCTGGAGGTGGAGCGGCCGTTGGGGTAGTAGTAGATGCACCAGGAGCAATCCCCAGCCTTGAAAGGGGGAAACTCGATCGGCTGCCCATTGCGGCACTACTCCTTCAAGAACCCGTAGTGATGTACCACGAGGCGGTAGCTCCTGGTCACCGGGCCAGGCAATGCAAAATCCAACGTCGTCGCCATGGCCGTGGCGGCGAGGGTTTTTGACGAGATTCGATTCGTTCGACGCAAACCACAGATGCGTGTCTGGGCTGGGCAGGTGGAGTTGTGGAGTTGCGGTCTCGCGGGGCGAGTTTTGGCAAACCACGGATGGGGGCTTTTATACAACGCGTCGGTTGGCTCGAGTTAGCTCTGAACGACCGTCATCGGTCTCGAATTCTTCTCCGAGTCGGCGGGGTTCTCAGAGCTGCGCAGGGCGGAGACAAGGCCAAGTCCCCTACTTCTTCCTGCCTCTTACGCCTAGCGAGTTCGGCCAGATTCACCACTCCGGATCCATTTTCTTTTCTTTTCTTTCTTCCGAACCGGAATGTATCCTTTTCCATGAGAAGCGGATTCTTTTTCAAAGAACGGCAAAAATCTTTGCCGAGATTTTTATTTGATGGAGAAATAAAAAAATGTCCGCCAAATTTTTTAAGTGAAAAACTATGCTCCAAAAGCATACAACTAGGAGAGTGTGCCACTCCTCCCACAAAACTCTAGAACAACGACCAAACAACTAACAACTTCATGCCATTACTTACTCAACCTTGAGCCAACATGATCAAAAGTTAAAACGACCCAACTAGCAACTCAACTCCACACATCTAGCTAACAACTAAAGCAACTCAGAACATCTCAACCAAAAACCAATTGGCAAACCAACTTACTCGGACAAACCAACACCGAGCACAACTAAAAAATTCAATGTGTTACCAAGCACCACCATCAACACAAGTTGGAGCACTGCCATGTCTAGACGACAAACAGTAGGAGCGAAATAGCGGAGTTGGAAGAGCCTAGCAACACCCTTAGAAAGGAAACTAGCAACACCCTTAGAAAGGAAACGACGCTAAAGCAGCCAACGATGCTAGCCCACTATGGAAAGGTTTTCACCTACAAATCCCATCATTGTAAGAGAAGAGAAACTAAAAGGACATCTCCAACAAGGAACCCGCATCTGCAAATGTCGTCTTCGAAGCTTTCGCCTTGACCTGAAGCTAGCAGCCCACCCACCACGGCCCGCTAGAGCCCCCTACAAAGGATGCTTGTCCCAAAGGAAAGTGTCAGTGATGGCATAGGGGTGTCCTCGCTGACACTGGACGCCACCACGCACGCGCAATGATGGGAAGATGTCCTTGGCCCACCAAGGAGACGGGAAGCAGGGAGGCGAGGGTGGTGGCCACTGTGTCGTAGTGCTGACCCACTGCATTGAGAAGGTACAGATTAAAGACCGACCACCGCCCCGAGGAGGACAAGCGACGCAACAAAGACCCAAGCCAGCCAAGCAGAGTCCCCATGGCCGTCTCAACCCCTAGCCACAGAGGACAAGCATGACCCGAAGCACAGGCTGCACAGCCAAGCAAATGCATCCACCACCAACGAGGGGACGCCGAATTCGACTGCAAAACCAACAGATCAGACCATAGACCTAGCGGATTTAGCCATGGATCTCGTGGATCTGACCACCCTAGAGCCAACAAGGCCACCACCACTAAAACAAGGAGCAAGGACTGGTGACCACCAAAATGGGGATGCAAAGAGCACAATAGGGGAAGAGGAAAGGAATCATCACCATCGCTGTCATCGCCACTACCTGAAACCCCAAGCAACCGGCTCTGGCGGTGAGAAGACGCAAGGACACGTTATCGGAGGGCCATGGTGCGGGCATCTCACGTCCACCCGAGCCACCTGAAAGGAGGATGTGAGCATCGACAATCGTTAAGAACGGAAATCAAGAACAAAGTTCAAGGGTACCGACTTAGGGGACGTATAAAAGGATTTACATCCACACTTGACTCATATGAACATTAGACCTAACCACTCAACCACCTGGACCACAGAGCATCATGATGGTATTAACCAACATAGATCACAGTTCTTAGGTGAAGCCTTGCAAAGACAAACAAAAAGCAAAAGATTTTCATCCATTTCAGATCTCTTCAAGGTAGACACCATCACAGTCTGCCTTGAACAGATTTGAAAATGGATGAAATATCTTTTGTTTTTGTTTATCTTTGCATGGCTCCATCTAAGAACTGTGATGTATGCTAGTTAGTACCATCATGATGCTCCGAGGTGCAATTGGTTGTGAGTGGTTAGGTCTGATGTTCACATGAGTCAAGTGTGGATGGAAAGCCTTTTATACGTACCCTAAGTCGATACCGTTGAACTTTGTTCTTGATTTTCATTCTTAATGACTATCGACGCTTGCGTCATCCTCTCTGGCAGCTCGGGTGAACCCGAGATGCTTGCGCCATCGCCCTCCCCTCACGTGCCCTCGCATCTCGTCGTCGCCAGAGCCGGCTTCCAAGGTCCCGAGCTGCGACAATGACGGCAACGGTGAGGCTTCCTTTTCCCTTCACATGCGGTGTTCTTTCGCTTCCTCGTTTTGGTGGTCGCTAGTACATGCTCCTTGTTTCAGTGGTAGTGGCCTTGTTGGCTTCGGAGTGGTCAGATCCACAAGGTGCAAGGCTAGTTTTGCTAGGTCCATGGCCGGATCTGTCGAATCTGACGTTCCCTCATTGGTGGTGGATGCAATTGTGTGGTTGGCTCAAGTCTCCGGCACATTGCCAGTCTTCCCCGGGTGGTGGTCGGCCTTTGTGTTGTAGCTTCTCGGGACGGTGGGTCAGCACTATGACACTGTGGCCACCCCATCATCTCTCTGCTTCCTGTATCCTTGGTGGGTCCATGGACATATTCCCATTGCTACGCATGTGGTGGGGGCAACCGCGGTGCATGTGGTGGTATCCAGTATCAGCAGTGATGCTCGTATGCCATCATCAACGCTTTCCTTTGGGACAACCATCCTTTGTAGGGGGCTCAGGGCGAAAGCTTAGACCAAAGTGTCTGCACACGCTGCTTCCTCATTCGAGACGTCCTTTTTGAACATCTCCTGCTGTGCTAGGATTTGCAAATGAAATCGTTCCCATGGTGGGCTGGCACCATCGGTGCCTTTAGTGTTGTTTCCTTCCTGAAGGTGTTGCTAGGCTCTTCCGGCTCCGTTCTTTCGCTACAATAGTCTACCCTCTGGCCACGATTGTGCTCAAAGTTATGTTGGTGGTGGTGCTCGGCAATACATCGAGTTTGTTAGTTGTGCTCGGTGTTGGTTTATCTGAGTAAGTTGGTTTGACAGTTGGTTCCTGGGTTGAAATGTTCTGAGTTGCTTTAGTTGTTGCTATATGTCAGTGAGTTGAGTTGCTAGTTGGATCGTTTTGATCAAGTTGGCTCAAGGTTGAATAAGTAGTGGCTTAAAGTTATTAGTTGTAGTTGTTTGGTCGTTGTACTGAAGATGTGTGGGATGAGTGGCACACTCTCCTGGTTATGTGGTTTTTAGGCTTGGTTTCCATTCAAAAAACTAGACGAACATTCTTTCTTTTTATTTCTCCATCTAATAAAAACCGCAACAAAGCTTTTGTCGTCCTTAAAAATTTCATTTTTACTAAAAAGGGCATATTCCATCCGGAAGAAAGAAGAAAAGAAAAATAGGGAAACACTATACATGAGGTGCTTGTTTTTTTTCTTTTCATACCGGCAACAAACCAAGATTGTTGGATCTTGAACATGAGCGCTCAAGGCTGCAACGCTCGTCCCTACCTCCCACTGGCCTGCCCTGTCCATGGCAACCTCCCGGCCACTGCTTCTAGCTCCGCTGTCCCCTATCGCGCTAACCCGACGTCGTGGGGCTGTAGGATCTCTAGTTGGCCTAGAGGGGGGTGAATAGGCTTGTCAAAACAAACACTCAAACTTTCATCAAATTCAACCTGCGGCACTGCCACTCTAACCTTGTGGCACTGCCAAACAGCGGCACTGCTGGACAACAGCACTGCCGGGCTAGAATAGCGGCACTGCAGTACCTGCAGACAACTTCGAGTCACAGTTCAAAATCAGTGAATGTAAACTTGAATCGGAGAAATTTCTTAGGTTCCTGCAGGTATGAGATTCATAGATCGAGAGCTAGAAGGGGTAGGAACACAACACACAAGTAGATCAACCACAAAACCTAGAAATCACCTCAACAACAATATGAAATGCAAATAATATAAATTAAGCACAAGTTGACATGATGATTTAACCCGTAGTTCAGCTCACCACCTAGGCTTTCCTACGTCCACGTTGTTGAGGTTAGCCACTAAGGCTTAGGGCTTTGCAACACTTCCTCGTTCTTAAATCAAGAGACTCAACACTTGAGATGAAGGGTGAGTTTACTATCTTCAAGAGATGGTTACAAACCTCCCAGGGCTGCCACACAAGTTGGCAAGCTCCACGTGCGATGCTCTAGCCGGCTAGGAGCAAAGCTCCAAGAGTAATAAACACAACCTCCGGCCAAAACGTGAACCAAGTGCTCTTTTGAGTTGGGGAATCAAAGGATCTGCTCTCTAATTGAGTTTGCGACCTTTTTCTCTCAAGGATTGATGGGAAATCAAGGGAGAATGCTTGGGAGCTCATGGTCATCAATGGAGGAGAGAAAGAAGGGCACTCTTCTATTCTTAGATGAGCTAAATGAGTGGGAGAGAGAAGAGAGACGTTGGGGAGGAAGTGGAAAGGTATAAGTACTCCCAACCCCAACGGTCACTTAAGTCGTGGCAGTGTCGCACTACGGTAGTGCCACACTGCTGCAGTGCCTCTTTTCAGGTGCAACACTGCCGCACCAGGCAAGACATTAAGGGTAAGAGTGAAGTGTTGGATGTCTTGGTTGAGTAACTGAGGATGTATGTGTAAGATTGAGTACTTGGTAGCACATATTAGCTTAAGCATTGTGTCCCCCTTTATAGTACGACTTTTCTTATACTCAAATTCAAAATATAAAAGAATTTAAACATCCTTTGAGTTTGAAGCCATCAATATTTATAATTGGGGGCTTCACCATTTCATGTAACATCCTCGAATATAGATTCCCTGCTTGTCATCTCGATAAATCTCATTAGTTCTCTAATTGTATGGTCATTATCACCAAAACCCACAATTAGAGCTTGATTGCACTTTCAATCTCCCCCTTTTTGGTGATTGATGACAACCCATTTAGAGCTAACAAAAGATATGAAATGAATACTGAGATTTTCGAGCCATGGGTGTAGAGCCTCCCCCTAAATGTGTGAATAGAGAATTAAATTCTTAAATTGGCATAAGAAGCCAAGATTCACATTTTAGTGAAAGTGATGGGGCTCCCCCAACATCCATGCTCCTATGGGGTGCTGCATACTGTGTTAGGTATGTAGACGTGATGTGAATGACAGTTCATGCACAACAAGTTTTGTTGTAATAGCTAGGGCGGCACTGTCGCTCTTGGGTGTGGCACTGCCGCACTTGCTGTAACAGCACAGATAAGAACAGGCACCACACAGCATATAACACATATAAAGGTATACATTCTAGCACAATTTTATCACCAGCAACAACACAGATTAATTCATTTCCATATCCCACACATATAAAGTACTTAGGTAGTATTATTACATAAATAGAGTTTTGAATCGTCTCTCAAACTCTCAACCAAACGAAGTCTACTCTAAATGGATAAGAACATGAAGCTCCAGTTGTAGCAACCTCCTCTCTATGGCGACAAAAAAGTTGTTGACCCCTCTAATTTTCTCCCCCTTTGGCATAAAGCACCAAAAAGAGAAGAAAAGAAGAAATACCAACACTCACTTCTCATCTTCTCGGATGGTGTCCCAATCGACACCATCCGCACCAACAGCTCCACTAGCACCTACAACATTCTCCTCACCACCACCATCATCATCCTCTGAATCTGTGTCGGAGAGGTAGAGGGGTTGTCAAACCTCAGCGGTGACTGTACTAGAGAAAGAGGTGGCAGCCCTGCACGCTCTCTAGCCTCCTGGTTGGCTTCATGGTTCTCCAACTAGTCCTCATATGCAGTCCTCACTGCATAGGTGCATGTGGTGAAAATGGCCTTGATCCATTTCCCAAACTTCTCCATCTTCTTTTCCTTGCGAGGCCTAGAGCAAGACGACTCAGGCATGTCCTCAACTGATGGAGAGAGTCTCACTGTCCTGCTAGCACCTAAGGGTTGGGTCTTCTCAATCTTGTAGATGGTGTGGAGACCATCTTTATCAAACCTGTAACCAGTGACCCTCTCAATCATGAACTTGAGATAGGAGGCATAGGGCATCCCCTTTCTCCCATTCTCCATGGCATTCCTCAGCTCACGCAACATGAAGCGAGGGACATTGAACCTATCACCTCTAGGAGCAAACCTAACAAGCACATTCCTCACATAGCCATTAAGATCTAAAGCTGCTCCATCCTTGGGATTTATTGTGTGTCTGATCAGATTGTTTAGAATGTAGTAGTAGCTCTTCAAGCCACTGTCCTTACCATCTGCACTTCTCCTATCAATCCATATATATGCAATGTCGTAGATCTCAGCTCTAGCCTCATCAAGAATATAAGTGAAGCCCCGCTCCTCTCCAAAACCAAGGATCTGACTGAAAGTCACAAAGTCAATCCTATAATGTCGTCCATGAGTCATCCAATGAATCTCATCAGTGTAGATGTCATAGAAGAAGGTGGCATGAAACTAGGCTAGCACTTCCTCATTCCAATTGTACCAGAAGCTAATGATATCAGTGAGGCCAAACAGCTCACAAGCCTTGATCACTTTGTTGAACTTAGGCTCATTCTTCCCCTTCATCTCCTCCCAGTCAAAATACTGCATCTTGATAATCTTTGACTTTTTGGAGTTGAAAATCACTCAGGCATAAAAGTTGGAATGAAACTCATTCCAAAACTTGTAGTCCACTCCAAATCCTTTGGCTGCTCATAAGGATTGTTCTGACGTGCTTCTTCCACCATCTTTAGCTTTCCCGCATAGTTGAGCACGGGATGAGCACATGTGTCAACGGGACACCTCATGATCACTTACTCAGAATACTCTATGACGTAACTTCTATCAAACTCCTCAAGGTGAGGTGGAATATCTGGGCAAGCACCTAGAGGAATGGTGTGGCCAGCCCTCTCCAAGTTCTCCTCCTCCTGGATCAACTAATCCCTTCTCCCCTGTCACTAGCATCCCCTCTGCCTACTGCACTGCTGCTGCCCCCTGTGGTTCTACCACGACCATGATGAGGCATTTGCTTGTCACGAGGCTCGGTCATCTTCCTCTTCCCCCTCTGGTCATCTTCACCTCTGGAGGCCATCTACGCAAAAACATAGACCAAAATGAGAACTATACAAATGGAGAGTAGAAGTTACCCTATAAAGCAAGTTAAATACTCAAGAAGAGTCAACGTGCAAGTGAGGGAAGTAGTTGATGTGGTATTGCCCCTAGACGTGCGGCACTGCCACGCCTGGGACCAGCACTGCCACACCAGCTGTTTCATCAAGACTGCATTTTGCATCTTCTTGTCTACCGAACTTACTTCATAATTTAACTCCTAGCCCACTATACAATCTCAGCAAGCATAAATATGTCTATGTCATCGATTCATCTAGGTATGATTGAGAGAAAGCCTAGTAATCATGAATCTTAGCATTGGGAGCTTAGTGAAATAGATAAAGTGAGTCAACCATCGAACCAAGAGTTTAGCACTGCCAGCTTTGCCATAGTGGTGCGGAACTGTCGCGCTGAGGGTGTAGCACTGCTGCAGCAGTTAATTTGGCTCCAAGGTTGAATCACGATTTCTACTTCAAGCAATCCTCAAAGCACCATCCAAACTACTATCTACTTTCCAATCAACCATCTAAGACAACTAGAATCGACACATTGCATAGATCGGGAAGGATTAGGGTTTCACCTTTGATTCACACGAATTGAGGAGGAAAGAGATGAAATGACTCCGCCCAAGAGCTTCAGTGGCCACCGGTGACGCAGGAGGGAACTGGTGGACGGTGCGCGACACTGCTGGAGGTGGCGGCAGCGCTGGATAGGGGCGGCTACGGTGCTGTCGTGCGTGAGAGGAAGAGAAGGGCGACGGCGTCGGGTCAAAAGTGAGGAGAGGGTTACCCTGGGGCCAAATGAAAAGAGAAGGAGAGATGGGCCCCATGGTAATAGGCTGTTGTGGGCCGAATTCTAGTTGGAATTCAAAGTGCGGCACTGCCGCTCACTACATGCTGCACTGCCGCATGGCAGGCGTGGCACTGCCGCACTCCCCAGAACAACAAAATTTAGCTTCTAACTAAATAGCTATATACATATAGGATATGGACACATATCTCAAGCACACTATGATCAGCAACAAATAATCAATACAAACAATGATCATAATGCACTTGTTTCTTATGATAAATCATTTTGAAGCACAATATTTAAACATTTCCAATTCATTTCTCCTATCCATGCTAGTTCATCAATCAAGGTGTGCTATAGTTCAAACCACGTTACGAGAATCAAGTATATTTAGCTCACTATGCAAAGCACAAAACCTTGACTCATCGAGCGGCTTACTGAAAATATCGTCTAGTTGCTTTTCGGTGCTCACATGGCGAATTTTGATATCTCTTTTGGTTTTGTGGTCTCTCAAGAAATGATGTCTGATGTCTATGTGCTTAGTTCTTGAGTGGCTTACGGGATTGTTGGTGAGCTTTATGGCACTTTCATTGTCACACAAGAGTGGGATTTTGATGAAGTGACATCTAAAACCTTGAATAGTTTGCCTCATCCAAAGTAGTTGAGCACAACATGCATCGGCTACAACATACTCGGCCTCGGAGGTGGAAAGGGCTACACAATTTTGCTTCTTAGAACTCCAAGACACTAGGGACCGTCTAAGGAATTGACATGTCCCTGAGGTGCTTTTTTTATCTACTTTGTAACCGGCGTAATTGGAATCTGAATACCCATGTAGATCGAACTTAGAGTCCTTAGAATACCACAAGCCAAGGTTAGGAGTGTGTACTAAATATCTCAAGATTCTCTTAACGGACACTAAGTGGCACTCTTTCGGGTTAGCATGAAATCTAGCACACATGCACACACTAAGCATAATATCGGGCCTAGATCCACACAAATAAAGTAGAGAGCCGATCATGGAGCGATATACCTTAGTATCCACGACTTTCCCTTCATCATTGAGATCTAGATATCCATTGGTTGGCATTGGAGTTTTGATAGGCTTGGCATTCACCATGTCAAATTTCTTGAGCATATCATGGGTGTACTTCGTTTGGCTAATGAAAGTTTCATCCTTCACTTGCTTGATTTGAAATCCAAGCAAGAACTTTAATTCACCCATCATGGACATCTCAAATCTCTTGGTCATGATCCTACTAAATTCCTCACAAAAAATGATTAGTACTACCAAATATTATGTCATCGACATATATTTGGCACACAAATATATCTTTGTCGATTTGTGAGTGAAAAGGGTAGGTTCGGCTTTGCCTATTTCAAAGCCTTGTTTAAGCAAGAATTCCTGAAGGTATTCATACCATTCTATTGGTGCTTGCTTAAGCCCATAGAGCGCCTTTTGGAGTTTGTAGACATGGTTGGGAAACTTGTGATCTTCAAAGCCCGATGGTTGCTCAATATAGACAAGTTCTTGAATAGGGCCATTGAGAAATGCACTCTTCACATCTATTTGATATAGCTTGAAGTTGTGATGAGTGGCATAGGCTAGAAGCATTTGGATTGCTTCAAGCCTTGCCACCGGTGCATATGTTTCTTCAAAGCCCAAGCCCTCTACTTGAGTGAAATCTTGAGCAACCAATCTTGTTTTGTTCCTTGTAACCACTCTATTCTCATCTTGCTTGTTGCAGAAGACCCACTTGGTGCCAATAACATTGGTATTGGGTCATTCCACCAAGGTCCACACTTGGTTTCTTTCAAAGTTGTTGAGCTCTTCTTGCATGCCCATCACCCAATCCGGGTCTCCAAGTGCTTGTTCTTCCTAAAGAGGTTCCAAAGAGGAAACAAATGAGTAATATTGGCAAAAATTTGCTAAATGTGAACGAGTTGTTACCCCCTTTTGAAGACTCCCAAGGATGTTGTCAACCGGATGATCCCGTTGTATTATTTGCCTTAGCCTTGGATGCTCAAAGGCCTCTTATTCATCTTCTGGACCTTCATCATTTTCTTGCTCAAATATGGGTTGTAGGTCTTGTCCATGAGCTGGAGTCAAATTAGCTGCTACTGACTATGTAGGTGCGGCACTACTACGTGCAGGTGTTGCAGCAGGTGTCTGCTGCTGTTTAGCATCAGGTACGTCAGCGGAAATAGGTGCAGGAGCAACTTGAGGAACCTCCACTTCTATAACTTCATCTTCTTGTCGTCTATTATCACCAATGGACAATTGCTTGATTGCTTCACATGGTGGATCCTCCTTTCCTACAGCACTTGAATCAACTTGCTCCACTTGAGAGCCATTAGATTCATCAAATGTCACATCTACCACAATCTCAACTCTCCCGAAGGTTTTATTTAAGACACGGTAGGCATGCTCATTTGATCCATAACCAATAAGAACACCTTCATCAACTTTAGGTGCAAACTTAGAGGTTTTGGGTTTCTTGTTCAGTATGAAACACTTGCACCCAAACACTCTAAAGTAAGACACCTTAGACTTGTTACCGGTTAGAAGCTCATATGAAGTTTTCTTCAACTTCTTATGTAGGTAGAGGCGGTTGATGGCATGGCAAGCGGTGTTGACGGCCTCGCACCAAAAGATGTCCGGCATCTTGTACTCATCTAGCATTATCCTTGCCTTGTCAATGAGTGTATGATTCTTTCTCTCTACTACACCATTTTGTTGAGGGGTGTATGGAGTTGACAACTCATGCTTGATGCCCTCTTCATCAAGAAATTCCTCAACTAGAGTATCCTTGAATTCGATCCCATTGTCGCTTCTCACTTTCTTGATGGGAAGATCAAACTCCTTTTGAGCTCTTCTAACAAATATCTTCATTTTCTCTTGATCTTGGCACTTGTCATGCAAGAAAAATACCCAAGTGAAACGGAAATAGTCATCAACAATAACAAGACCATATTTGTTACCCCCAATACTTAGGTAGGCGACCGGTCTAAAGAGATCCATATGTATTAGCTCCAATAGTTACTTGGTGGTCATGATGCTCTTTGGTGGGTAAGGTACGCCAACTTGCTTTCTGGCTTGACAAGCGCTACAAATCCTATCTTTCTCAAAGTGAACATTTGTTAGCCCAAGGATGTGTTCATCTTTTAGAAGTTTGGCCAAGTTCCTCATCCCAACATGACCTAGTCGACGATGACAATGCCAACCCATGCTAGATTTTGCCACTAAACAAGTCTCAAGCTTAGCTTTACTTTTGTTGAAATCAACTAAGTAAAGCTTGTTCTTTAATCGACCCATAAAGACAATAGAGGAATCCTCCCTTCTAAAGATTTCCACACCCTTATACGTAAAGAGACAATTGTAGCCCATCTCACACAATTGAGAAATGGACAACAAGTTGTAACTTAACGAATCAACATGTAATACATTTGTAATTGAATGCTCAAGGGTTATAGCAACTTTACCAAGACCAATCACATCCCCCTTTGAATTGTCTCCAAAGACAATATTTTCATTTGAGTGCATCATTGGAGAATATGGTCAGAACATACTCCTTTCTCCGGTCATGTGATTTGTACATCCGCTATCAAGCACTCAACTTGATCCACCGGAGGAGTATGCCTACAAAACAAGTTTAGTTGCTAGATTTAGGTCCCTAATTTGACTTGGGGCCTTGCATGTTAGTCACAAGAAACTTAGAAACCCAAATAGAAGTATTCCTATATATGTTGGTTTCTTTTCCAACATATTTGGCAACCACTTTTCCACTATTGTTGCTCATCAAAACAAAGCATGATGTCAAGCTTTGTTGAGGTGCATAGATCTTTGGTTGATAGGCATACTTGTTCTTGTTGCCCCACATTGATTCCTTAGGCTTCTAGAAAACCTATTTCTGCTGGAACACCTTCTTCTTGGGCTTAGTTTAATCAGGAACAAAATTGGTAGCCTTCCTATTTTTGTGGGGCGCGGCACTGCCGCTCGGGGACGTTGCACTGCCGTAGTCTGTGTAGGCTGATCTGTACCAATTTTTCCCTTTTTATCAAACTACACACACTCATAGCCATTCACTATCCTTCTTCTATTTGTTTTGGCTCCTTTTTGTGTGTCCAAGCCCATGCTTGATTGAGGAATGCCTTCCTTGCTTGAATTGTGGCCCTTTTGATTCATCATTCTTCTTGTCATTAGATTGGGTCTCACCCATCCACCCTTTTCCAATGATTTCATTGAGCCTAGCAATCTCCTTTCTCATAGCCTCCATTTTTGTAGGGTTAGTGGAATAGGCATTCAAATCAAAATTAAAACATTTTCCACAACCTTGACTAGTGGAGGGAGTAGAGGTTTCCTTTGCCTTAGGGAGATGTGAGTTGCTATCCCAAAGAATGCCATATTGCATCTCAAGTTCTTTGTGCTTTTCATCCAAGTCACAATACTTTTTCTTGAGAGCTTTATTTGCTTTGTTTGTAATAGCATGGTCCTCTTGCTCTTTGGCCAAAGCCTTGCGCAAGGATTCCACCTCACTTCTCTCTAATGCAAGAGCTTCTTTGCTAGCAATGTAGAGATCCTCTTGTTGGATAAGAGTCTCTTCTCTAGATTCTAGCTCAGCTTGGACACTCTCTAAATCTTCCATTAGCTTAGTGATGAACAATTTGGTCTTTTCATCCAAATTTTTAGTTATCATGTTTATTTCTTCATCACTAGATTCATCATCACTAGAGCTATCACTAATATCACTACTAGAGATATCACTAGGAGGTGGAGGAGATTTGGTCTTCGATTTGGATTTTACCTTCTCACGCTTTGTCATGAGACAAATATGAGGGGAGTAGTAGTCACCGTCGGACATGTTCTTGAGTAGCCTTGGTATAGGGGATGACTTGTGAATAGCAATGGTTGCAACCTTCTCATCCTCCTCACTTGTGCTCTCTCTAGTTGAGTCCCATTCATGCCCAATATGAGCCTCTCCCATGTACTTCTTGCTCTTTCTATGGTCGGCCTTCTCCTCTTTCTTGTCCTTCTTGTATTTGTTGTCCTTGATCTCATATGGACACTTGGCAATGAAGTGATCGGTGCTACCACAATTGTAGCATGTCCTCTTTTTCTTGTTTGGAAAGTTTCTCTTCACTATCTTGTAGCCTTGCTTCATTAGCCCCTTGTGAAACCTCTTCATAAAGAGAGCAACATCATCAACCTTCTCATATTGATCATCATCATTTTCACTTTTACTTAAAGATGATGTGGTTTCTACTCTTTCTTGGACTTGCTTGATTGCTTTGGGCTTGCTAGTTGAAGCTTGCTTGTTGATCTTGGACTTGCTTGTAGAGCCTTGCTTACTTGATTTGTTTGCCTTGAGAGCTACATCCTTAATCTTGATGCCTTCTAACTTTGCTTGCAATTCACCAAGCTTCTTCCTCTCATTTGCTTCTTCTCTTTGTATGTCAAAGGTCAAGATCCTTCCAAGTACATCATTTGGTGTGAAGTACTCAAACTTCTTTTTATCTCTAATTAGAGTCACTACGGTCTCATTTCTAGGTGAACAAGCCTCCAACATATTCTTGACAACTTTATGATCATCTAGCTCATCACAACCATAACCTCTAATCTTGCCCACCATTGTCATCACCTATCAAACATCTCTTGTGGCCCTTCTCCATCCAAGATTACAAACCGGTTGAGCTTTGACATCAACAAATCAATTCTTGCCTTTCTCACTTTGTCAACCCCTTCATGTGCTAGGTGCAAAGTGTCCCATATTTGCTTGGCAATATCAACCCCAATCACTCTATTGTACTCATCACCATCCAAAGCACTAAGCAACACACTTGTGGCTTGACCATTGAGGTGAATGATTCTTATCTCTTCTAGTGTTGGGTTCTTGGGATCAACCGGTGGCTTAAATCTATTGCAAACAATCTCCCAAATGCTGGGGTGAAGACCTATAAGATAGGCTCTCATCAAGTGCTTCCACTTGGCAAAGTTAGTCCCATTGAAATGGGGTAGCTTGCCCATGGGCACATTGATGAAAGACCTCCGATCATGGTTAGTCATAGGTATACAAGAGTAGTTAAATGATACGGCGGCATATTTGTTGTTGTTGGCTTTGCCCTTTCCTCTCTTCTCCTTCTTGTCCCCCTTCGATACTTGGTAGGACTCATCATCATCTCCATCTTCGGAACTACTTGATATGTCACTTGATGATACATTTGTTGCCTTCTCTTCCTCTTCCTTCTTCCTAGCTTCTCTCCTTCTTGCTTCTCTTATGGTCTTTCTTTCTTCTTTTCTTTTCTTCTTGTCTTCTAACCGCTGCTACTCCTTCTTCCTCTCTCTTGCTTCTCTTTTGAGCTTTCTTATCTCCTTTCTTCTTCTTCTCTCATTATCATTGAGAGCTCTTTCGGCATCGGTAGCCTCAAGATGTGGTAGCGTGGTGTTGCTTGTTGTTCATGCACTCAACTCGCTGTTGTTGGTGTCGACATCCACCGGTTTCGTGTCACTAGTTCCTCCTCCGGGCTCCATACCTGTTAGTGCAAAAACATGTCAACGCGCCGAGGCACACAGCAAGCCAGAAGTATCTGATTAGGATGAGACCAGAGATCTGCTTGGCTTCAACGTAGGGTTAACCGATCTTGCGTATTCCTCCCGAGGCGTGCCAGACAATTTGACCTGCAATTGACAAGGAGAGAAAGTTTATCAGTAATTTAAGGTGGAACATGCTGGTTTTGCCCAAATAGTTCCAAGTATGCCGCTTTCGGGAGCAGCCAGACGGGAAAGTCAACTAAATAGCCGATACACGAAGAAATCGGCTGTTACGGACAGTAAAGCTTATGGATCACGATTGATTCTATGTTGATAAGTACAATGCCCATAGTTGTAAGTGAAATCATCGGCTAGGTGGATATTACCAATGTGAATCATTGAGCTAATGAATCTAACGAGAATGGATATAACATGCGAACAAATCGATTGTCTAGTGCGAATGGATCTACAAATGCTCTGAATCTAATCTGTTACCATCAATAGTGAGGTTAGACCAGATCGATGGCAGCTATGATGATAATAACAAACTAAAACCTTACAATCCGTAAAACCATCTATACATTGACAGGCTTTCCGAAAGACATGCTATATGTGTGAAAGCTCAAAGTGGATCGGCTGAAATAGCCGATTCGGGTGAAAAGGGACTACAGCATGCGAACAATCGACTATTTAACATGGACAAACCTATAAACTCATCAAACCTATAAACAATCGACTATCTCTAACAGTTTGGTTCGACCGAATCGATGCAGCTGTGATAAAGACAACAAATCAAACCTTTAAAGTAAACAGATCTATTCACGTTTAACAGAATCATGGAGACACACTGTAGGCATTAAAGCATAGGCGATCGGCTATTTAGTCGATGCAGGCATAGCAAACAGTTAAGGTCACGCCTAATCGAGAACAAATCTACTAACTAGCATCCACCAATCTATAGTGCCATCAGTGGGGATCGACCGGATTGTTACAGCCATAATAGCGAACTATAGACCAGATTTAACTAACCAGCAAACCTCTTCAAGATCATATATGCCTTAACCGCGTACTATGCATGATCAAGATCAAAGTAAAAATAGCTCAAAGTAAAAACATAACCCGTCGCTCAAAGTAAGAAACATTGTGATGTGACAAAGCAAACGACGAACTAAAAGGATATGAGGACGATCTAAATCGACCTTGACCGGGCAGATTGATGTTGCTGCAAACTAATAACAATAAGAACATTAGCAAGATTGGTAACTTAATGAATCTACCCGAAGGACGCCACCCTTAGGTAGAGCCAATAACTTGACCTTAATCTAATTCGAGCAGCGGAGGTCGACCAGATCGATGTAGCCATACTTAAACTAGATAAGAGTTGATTACTAACTTATACTAGAGTTCGTAGTGGAGGTCGAACTTAACCGATGCAGTCATACGAACAGAGTATAAGCCATGACGGTACTTAGAGACAAGCCGGAGGTCGGTCGGACCGATGCAGCCCTGCTTGTTGAAGAACTCACCGAGATCTACACTACTCCTACTCCTAAGGGTTGGCACGGAGCTGAAAAAAGTAAATTGTATTTGATTGATTGGATGATCTCTTATAATAGCTGGGGTCTAATATTTATACCCGAAGCCTAAACATGAATCCTACTCAAGTATGACTCATTACAATCTTTGGTATAAAAGAAAATGTTCCTAACTTTAGATAACTTGGACCCTAATCTTTCCCTTTTTGTAGAGTCCGATATGTATTTCCTGACATGAACCGTAGCTCATTGTTGTTATCTACTGACGTCATTCGAAGAGAGACGATTCTAGTGTCGCATCTGAATCAGCTAATATCAATCCTTATGCAATCGATTCCTTCATTGACGCAATCTTGGAAGCTTTGAGTTTCCGCGTTCTTTTTCCCAAATTTTGGTGTAAACACATGCCCCCCAATTTTGGGATAAAAATGATTTTATTTTAAAATTCCTATTTATCTGTTTACCACGTCGCAACCATTTTATTCCGAGATATACGCGTGACTACTGACTTTCTGATCCGATTCTTATATAATATCCCAATAGTATCTCTTCCAACTCACTCGGCCCATTTGCGCTCCCCTTCTTTCTCGAGCAAATCTTAACAGCCAACGCCGCCATCGCTAAAGCCTCAACCCTAGCGAATCCTCTGCCCTATCAAGCTTTCATTCAAGCAATCTTTCTTAGATTCAAATCTATTTTGGCTGCAATGGTGACCAGCGACCACGTTCCTGAGGTATGCTTTTAAGTTCCCATTCTCCAAGTATTGGCCGCTACCCTGCATTTCCCTTCTTCTCAATTTTATCTTATCTAATTTCTAGGAATCTTGATTCCATCGACTATTGCTCCCAATGTCTATTTTCTTGGGCCCATGGGTGACCCTGATCCATCTGATTTTATCTATCAAGAAACCAATCAAATCCCCTTCAAACAATCTATAGTGGATTCATCTTCCTGGAACACCAAAACTCCTTTCAGAAATTGGCCCAAAATGCCTAAGGGATGGAGAGACTTGTTTCATAGGGTGTCCAAGAAAAAGGGTGGAGATTGGGAGCTTTATGATCTGAATCAATGCTTGACACTTTCGTTGTCTAGGATGCAGAGGAATGATTCACTCCTGATCTCTGCATCTTATTTCTTGTCCAACACCCTAAATGCTTTTGTTTTTTTTCACGACCCAATGACCATCATTTTGGTCGATGTTTATATGCTGATCGGCCTTAGAATAATAGGATCGATGTAGCCTTATGACTTCTTAAGTGCTGGATCTAAGAAATTAGTCAAAATGTCAGACTGCACAGGATGGGCAAGCTATATTCTGAACCATATTGGAGACGAATCAACTGTCTGCAAAAGAGAATATGTGGACTTTCTGAGCATGTGGTTAGAGAGATTCATCTTCTGTGGGTCATCTTGTGGTCCGACTTATAATCATAAACTTATGGCAGAGCATCTGGCAGTAGGCAAGGATATTCCTCTTGGAAAGTATCTGTTAGGAGCTGCTTATCATCTGATGCACTAGGTAGCTGCCCAGTTCCTGAAGAATGAACCAGTGCATACTATTAGTGGCCCTTGGTGGTTGATACAGTTATGGCTGAACTTGTATATGCACAAGATTGTAAGGCCTGGTCTCAGAAACCTAAGCTTTCCTTCCTCCAACTTTGATGAGGAATATAGAGGCGAAGAAGGAAGAACCCGTTAGTGCATGAGTTACGGTGAAGCTGCATCTACCATAACAATTGATATTGATGTTGGCCACCTCTTCAAAAGGTTTCATAGAGGGTTTGATGCAGATACCCTAACTTAGCTACCCTATGATGAGGATGAGAACAATGAGCTGATCTTCCCACTCAAATTTCGATTTAAATTAGGCTGTTCAGACAAAACGGTGGCCGCGATCTTCAATTCTTTCATCAAGCCCTGTGTTCTTCCAGCTGAGTTTCGTCATGGCTGCGGCAAAATGTCTACAGGTTCCTTCCTTCTAGGCAGCCTTCCAACCTATGAGTTTTACAACCCTTCTTTTATAGCTCGTCAGTTTGGTCTTGGTCAACTACCTCCTCAACAGTTCTTCAAGGATATACTGAGGCCAAGAGAGGGCATTCATTAAGTGATGGAAGCCTCTAGAGTTTTCCAACTAGGATTAGATCTTCCTTCTCTTTACTAGCATGACTAGACCAGGGTCAACTTCTCTTCCAATATTTTTGACTCCTGGTGGCAAGAATGGCACTCCCACCTCTTTTGTGGGCCGATCCATCCTAGATGCATAGCTCTAGATGGAGAGTTTGCTTCTGACAATGAGGTAACTTACCATTCCTTTTTTAGAAAAATTACTTGATGAGTTCCCCTGCCAACTGTTCTAATAGACCTTTTTAGGACAGCGAATTCGATCCCCCAAGCTTGGACAAGGAGGGGCGTCCTATAGATTATCAGCCACCATGCCTAGTTTCAAGAATAGGATCAGCTGCACCTCCATAGAAGAAGCTGATGAAAACTCAAGCTACCCCTACAATTATAACATATCAATCCTCAAAACGCAAGACAGCCCAAGGGACAACCCAGAAAACTGTTACTGGGAAAAGACTTCGCAGAATGAGACCTTCGGCTACCCAGGTAAACAATTCATCTTTTCCTCAAAATGGCATTCAACTTCTAATCCTCTTTCTTCACAGCTATCAACCATTGCATCCCAATCGACTTTGGGTGCGGAACTGTTGTCCCGGGCATTTGATTCAGCATCAACTAGACCTTCATCAGCCGATCCCCAAGAGGAGCCGACATTGGTTGAAACTACTGATGCCTCTAAGACAGCAGAAGATGTGAGTCCTTCCATTTTACCCCTAGTGCTGCCGAAGTATTTTTCTCAAAACTTTTAATTTTATTCAATTTTTCATCCTTCATCTGACTTCTTATCATGCCAGATACTTTCTGAGAAAACACCTATGCAAGAGCAGGAGTCTGACAGTCTCCTTACTGAAAATGATCCTACTGTTGTTGACACTCAAACTGTCGATTCTCCAGTCCAACACACAACTAATGGTAAGAAAGTTATATGCTTAGTTTATTTCTTTGCAACAAACATGAACTAAAAATCTTCCTTGATGTTTGCAGATATCAATGTTGAGAGTTCAGAGCCGATTCAACCAGATATCATTGGTGCATCATCAGCTGGTCCTCTTTCCCAGATAGAGACCACCATAGAAAAGGTATTGTTCCACTTTACTGTTTATTTTTACATAGACTGATTCAATCCTCTTAATCAAGATTTTCTTTCAACCTTGAATAGTATTTGGATGAAGATGAAATCAGCTCATCAGCCGTCTCTTCTAAAGAAGCTCTACCAGAAGAGACCAGAAATTAGCTAAGGGATATATTGCCAATGCTTGAGAAGAATATAGCTGATTTGGTCCAAGATGTGGATTTAATGCAGAGAGTCTCCTTGGCCTTTAAGGATAATTCATCCCCGATTCTTACCAAGGTCATGTTATCTTTGTCTATCATTGAAGATCAAGCTCCAAAGGTGAAAAAGGCTCAGAGGAGACTGTCTAACCATGAAGCTTTACTAGCCAAGAAGAACTCCAACAGGCAAGAGGCCAAAGAGATAACATAGCTAATCGATGGTTTAAAGAACTCATCTCTCAGGATCGATCTAGAACTAACACAATTAGAAGCTAGGCATGCAGAACTTGAGAAGGAACTGGAGAATGTGAAGGCTACCATTGATCACCACAAGTCCAGTCTAGCTTAAATACCTGATGCCATTAAATAGAAGAAACAGGAACTGCTGACCAAGGTCAGAGAGGGCAGGGTTATCTGTAGTAGCCTTGAGGATATTCCTAGATTAGCCAAAGAAGATAAGCAACAAATTACAGAAGTCGATGCTATCTGGCTAGAAGTATTGAAAACAATCAAGGATGCTCTAGACTTGTAATATGTATACCAATATGTAACTTTTGTGGAATCAATGATAACCATATTTTCTATCACCTTATTGTGTTTCTTGTTTTGGCTAAAGAGCCAATTTGAAAATAGCCGATTGCAGACTTCTAACCTTAATCCGATTAAGTCTGAAAACATGGCCTTTATTAAGAGAACCCCTCGATCTTCTATCCTTAGTCACCAAATGTCGTATCCTCTTCGGCAATATTGAGGTGGCACTTTGCCTTCTATTAATTACGGTTACCTTTTGCACGTCCCGAGGCGTCCACCACCTCGCTCTATGGCTTCAAATACCAGCCGAGGGCTCCGGCCTCGAACACATCCATACTCGCAACTGTTTTGTTCCTTTGCACTTCTCATCCCTTGCAAACCCTGTAGCGGTTTTCTTCCCCTTCTTGTAGATCCAACCAAACTTCATGGGCGGCGAGGACAACCGAGGCAAACGTGCGGTGGAGGAGATTCCGAAGGAGGACATGCCGGTGAACCAGCGCCTTCGATGCATGAGGTGAGTTCGATATCTCCTGTTCATGGTGATGAACTTTTTCTAACTTGTTTATAGGTTCATCTTGAATGATAGTCTTCATCCTCTCCCTAGGGCCAGCAAGCCCTCTGATGCTGCATCTTTTGCGCCGGCCTCATCGTCGGATTCCTTCGACTCTTACAACGTCAACGATGCCCAGCATTTCCTTCGAGAGTGGAGGGCAGCCTAGGACCATTATTCCGAGGCAACTTGGGAAAACGGCCAGCTTGAGATCCACCTCGGGGTCTCTCAAGCCGCCCTTCACGCCATGAAGAAGAGGCCAGCACTGCTCGGTCCCGGCTAACTAAATCCGACGCAATGGTGGTGGGTAAGATGGATTCTAGGAACATCTTTATTCTGATTTTCACTGTCTTTATCTTGATAGCTCTTCTGTTTCTATGATCGCCAGCCCTGACAATGCAGTTGGAGTCCCTCCAACTAGTGGCAAACGCGGCACGGATGTCGTCAACGCTTGGGGCCCCCTCATCAATGCCCGCCTCCATGATGTTCTGGCCCATAGCCTGGATATCGCCCTTCATGGCGTTCGTCATGGTGCATCTGTGGCACTAGCCGCGGCGTAGGTCCAGACCAGGTACGAGCTCCATACCATGGAGACCGGTTTCTCGATGGGCGATGGCCCCGAGGAGCACAAGGACTTGATCGCGGAGTTCATCGATGCAGCGGAGGCCATCGTGGACATCACATCCGCTCAGGATGTAATAATCAATGTCTTTGATTAGTTTGTATTTAGGGCAAACTAATCAATGAATGAAATCTTCCGTCTTTCTATGATTGTATATATGTACTTTCTGTAGTGTCATGTTTTTCCTGTGTTTGTTTTTTGCTCTATAGATGATACATCTCGTATCGGCTTTTCTTCCTTTTGGGGAAATTTTGAACTAAAGGCGATACCCTTCTGGTATCGGCTATTAGAGCCAATGACTGAACAAATCAGCTGCCAAGTGTTGACTCAAATGCTAGAATAATATTCCTTCAAACATTTTTCATTGATCGCTTATTGACAAGTTGCACCATAACTCTTCAGACCAAAGATTAAGCAATCGACCGATCTAGGCCAAGCATCTCATTAAGCAGAACAATCTTTACATTTCCTTTAATAAATCCATCAACTCTGGCTTGTACTCAGGATTCGACTTAGCACTCACATATGTCGGCCTAGTCCTATCTCTAGGACCAATGTCTATCTCCCTTAATCGACCGACCGACGCGAAACCATGATTATCCATTAAAACAAACTCTCAGAGCTAATTGCTTAGATCGGTTTTTGGCTTTCAATACTGATCTTAATGAAGCCTCCTTCCCACAGCTTGCCAAAAAAACACTCGAACCTTCTAGCTCCCAGTATACTAGATCGGTTGTTGCGATACTCACAGATTCATCAGCGCGAACCAGCTCGACATCATCTCCATGCCATTGAATCAAGCATTGATGCATGGTTGATGGCACACAACAGTTTGCATGAATCCAGTCACGACCAAGGAGTAGACTATATGAACCTTTTCCATCAATGACGAAGAATGTGGTGAGCAAAGTCTTACTTCCGATTGTTAATTCGACGTTCATTGCCCCCCTGGTCTTAGATGCATTACCTCCAAAATCCTTAATCATCATATCAGTTTCAATCAAATCTCCTGGCCCCTTACCAAGCTTGCAAAAAGTGGTATACGGCATAAGGTTGATAGAAGCACCTCCATCCACCAACATCTTCCTCATCGGCTTTCCATCAACAAAACCTTTTACATATAAAGCCTTTAAGTGCCATTGCTTGACTGGCTTATCGAACATAGCTTGTTGTATAACTGTCAACTTGACAACTATTTCCTCATACTCTGATTCATCAAAATCTAAATAAACTTCTTGATCTGCTGGAGCCCTGAATTCTGATGGCAACAGAAAAGCCATTGGAATATTAGCCGATGGTTGCCCTCTATCAGTTGTTTGTTTAGCACGCCACACTTGAGGTCTATCAGATTCCTGAGCCTGTTCTAGCTCTCTGTTCCTTAGGCGTTGCACTCATCTTTTCTGACTTCTTGTCAAATCCCCTAGGCACCATTGACCTTCCTGCCAAACATATTCTTCCTCATTACTTTCTTCTTCATAATCAGCCTAGTTTTGATCAATAATTCGCTTCCCAAGCAGATCATGAACACTTTCACTTTTTAAGCGTCGGTCCATATTATGATGATACTCATCTCGAGCATGGATAGACCGACGGTTGGCTTGAGATTGCATAAACTCCCAATATTGCTCGCTGCACTCCGGGCAATTATTTCTAGTAGGCAATTTCAAACCTTTGTTCCAACAATGTCTGAAGAAAGGATAATTCCAATGTGATTCAGCTTGTTTTCTTTCATACCTCTCTTTTTCCTATTGACGCTGGTATTCTTGCTCTTCTAACCAATGCTGATAACCCTTTTCCTTCTGCCGCTGTCATTTATTCAATAAAATTCAAGATGTAACACGTGGCCTTGTCGCCCCATCCTTTGACGTCTCTCCCTGCTCATATCGGCTCTTTTGTTTGTCATGACGCCTTCTAATCTCTCTATATTCCTCAGCCAATTTTTACATCTCTGGATCGACTGTTCTAGTTTCTTTTGATCTAACTGATGTTAGGACTTTAGTCTTCCCTTTGAGCAGCCTAGCATCAATCATGTTCTGATCTCTTGGAAAAGGATTATCATCAACTTTCATCTTTTGAGGCGTATCAAATTTGAGTCTTCCTTGCTGAATAGCCCTCTGTATATGTTGCTGGAAAAATCTGCACTCATTAGTAGAATGAGAAGTGGCATTGTGAAATTTCCAGAACTTCTTATTCTTCAACTGATCGGGAGGCAACATAACATGATTGTCGGATAACTTGATCTGTCCCTTCTCAAGCAAGAAATCAAAGAACTTGTCTGATTTTGTGACGTCAAAGTCATAACTCTATTCGACTCCTCTTCCCCAAGGATTTAGCATCATTACTGTCTTCTTACCCCAATTCCATTCAACCGTAGCAACCTCTTCTTCTTCATCGTCTTCATAGCCATCATCAACCGAATATGGATTATAGGTTTCGGCAATTGCGACATTCTTCTAGAATCGGGTATCTCTGCGCATGTTCTGAAATTGGGTATTGAGCGCTGCCACTCGTTGAGCCAACTGACCTAAATTATCAAACTCTTGTCCCAGCAGCTTCTCTCTCCATGTTGGTAACATTCCTTGAATAGCCAAAGCAGCCAGCTGATCATTAGTTAAGTTCAGTGAGAAGCACAAATTTCTGGTCTCTTGGAACCTCTAAAGAAACTCGGTGCCTAATTCATTAGTTCTCTACCTTATAGTCGTCAAATAAGTAATTTTCTTTTCTCCTGTCCCAGTATAAAAATATGTATAAAACTTTTTCTCTAGGTCAGCCCAATTGGCAATGGAGTTAACTGGCAGTCATGAAAACCAAGTGAAGGCTGGCCCTGATAGAGACAAGGAGAAGAAACGAAATCAATGGGCCTCTTCAATGGATGCTTCGCCCAACTATGTAAGATACCGACTGACATGTTCTATTGTGCTTGTGCTATCTTAGCCAGTGAACTTAGCAAACTCTAGGAGCCTGTAATTTGTCGGGAGAGCAACCAAATCATACCACTCTGGATATGGGCGTTTGTATGAGAAGGTCTACCATTTTGGCTTCAAACCGAACTGATTCTTCATCATCTCGGTCACTCTAAGCAACAACTAATCAGCATTTGAATTTGAATTTCTCTGTAATTGCTAACCCATCTATGGATTCAAATTTCGGGTACCTTGATACCTCGGATTTGGAATCATGTGAAGGGTCCTTTGCTGGTTTGCTGCTTGAAGTCTCTAGTTATAGATATTAGGATCTATATCTCTACGAATCCTTTGAACTAATGGCGCTATTTTTTGAGCTGATGATGGTATTTGGCCTGATGTGCCAAAATTAATCATCTGATTCTGACCTTGCCCCGTTGGCTATTGCATATGCTGCACTGATGATCTAGGATTATACTATATCTGATTGGTGGTGGTACCTTGAATCTACTCAGATAAGCTCTGAACTACCTGGACATCATCATTACCAGCTAGTGCTACTTCTTGATGGCTAGTACCGGCTTGATTAGTCCCCTGAGTCGATGGATGTGGAATGTTGTAATAAGCCGGTCCAACCTGATCAATTAGATATCCATGAAACACCTCTTTCATGGTGTTGTGAAACGTGTTCAAGAAAACTTCATTATGGTTCAATATGGCATCATGAACAGAATTGTTTACAGCCTCTACGAAGAAACGCCTGTCTTCAGCTTCATCTGCATTTGTCTACCCATGCAACAGAAGTCTTGGTAGTGGATATTTCTGAACAACTTTATTGTCACGTGTCTTGGTGTAGGACAACAGACACTTGTTCTAAAATTCTTCTATAGCTTTGCTGATGACATCTTTATCTTCATCAGCTAGGTCTTCACAAGGCACCATAAGGATGTCATTGTTGTTGTAAGTCGTCATGACGATTGTGGGGTCCCACTAGGCGTGCCACAACGTGTGTCAGCGCAAAAACATGTCAATGCGCCAAGGCACACAGCAAGCTGGAAGGATCTGATTAGGATGAGCCTGGAGATCCGCTTGGCTTCAACGCAGGGTTAACCGATCCTACGTATTCCTCCCGAGGCGTGCCAGTCAATTTGACCTGCAATTGACAAGGAGAGAAAGTTTATTAGAAATTTATGGTGGAACATGCCGGTCTTGCCCAGACAGTTCCAAGTGTGCTGCTTCGGGAGCAGCGAGATGGGAAAGTCGACTAAATTGCCGATACGAGAAGAAATCGGCTGTTTCAGATAGTAAAGCTTATGAATCATGATTGATTCTATGTTGATAAGTACAATGCCAACAGATGTAAGTGAAATCACCGGCTAGGTGGATATTACCAATGTGAATCATTGAGCCGATGAATCTAACGAGAAATGATATAACATGCGAACAAATTAACTGTCTAGTGCGAATGGATCTACAAACGCTCTGAATCTAATCTGTTACCATCAATAGTGAGGTTCGACCGGATCAATGGCAGCTATGATGATAATAACAAACTAAAACCTTAGAATCCATAAAACCATCTATACATTGATAGGCTCTCTGAAAGACATGCTATATGTGTGAAATCTCAAAGCGGGTCGGCTAAAATAGCCGATTCGGGTGAAAAGAGACTACATCATGCGAACAATTGACTATTTAACACAGATAAACCTATAAACTCATCAGACCTAACCTGCAATCTCTAACAGTGGGGTTCGACCGGATCAAAGCAGTCATGATAAAGACAATAAATCAAACCTTTAAAGTAAATAGATCTATTCATGTTTAACAGAATCATGGAGACACACTGTAGGCGTTAAAGCATAGGCGATCAGCTATTTAGCCAATGCAGGCATAGCAAACAGTTAAGGTCACACCTAATCGAGAACAAATATACTAACTAGCATCCTCCAATCTATAGTGCCATCAGTGGAGATCGATCAGATCGTTACAGCCAGAATAGCCAACTATAGACCAGATTTAACTAACCAGCAAACCTCTTCAAGATCATACATGCCTTAACCGCGTACTATGCATGATCAAGATCGAAGTAAAAATAGCTGATGAAACATAGCCCGTCGCTCAAAGTAAGAAACATCGTGTTGTGACAAAGCAAACGACGGACTAAAAGGATATGAGGCCGATCTAAATCGATCTCGATTGGACAGATTGATGTTGCTGCAAACTAATAACAATAAGAACATCAGTAGGATCGGTAACTTAATGAATCTACCCGAAGGACGCCACCCTTAGGTAGAGCCAATAACTTGACCTTAATCTAATTCAAGCAGTGGAGGTCGACCGGATCGATGCAGCCATACTTGAACTAGATAAGAGTTGATAACTAGCTTATACTAGAGTTTGCAGTGGAGGTCGAACTTAACCGATGCAGCCATATGAACAGAAGTATAAGCCATGATGGTACTTACAGACAAGCCAAAGGTCGGTCGGACCAATGCAGCCCTGCTTGTTGAAGAACTCATCGAGATCTACACTACTCCTACTCCTAAGGGTTGGCATAGAGCCAAAAAAGTAAATTGTATTTGATTGATTGGATGATCTCTTACAATAGCCGGGGTCCAATATTTATACCCGGAGCCAAAACATGAATCCTACTCAAGTACGACTCATTACAATCTTTGGTATAAAAGAAAACGTTCCTAACTTAAGATAACTTGGACCCTAATCTTTCCCTTTTTATAGAGTCCAATATGTATTTCCTGACGCCAACCGTAGCTAATTGTTGTTATCTGTTGACGTCATTCGAAGAGAGCCGATTCTAGTGTCGCATCTGAATCAGTTGATATCAATCCTTATGCAATCGATTCCTTGATTGACGTAATCTTGGAAGCTTTGAGTTCACGCATTCTTGTTCCCAAATTTTGGTGTAAACAATACCTCATGCGGTGAAGCGCACACGAGGTAACCTGCTCTGATACCACTTCGTAGGATCTCTGGTTAGCCTAGAGAGGGGGTGAATAGGCCTATCAAAACAAACACTCAAACTTTCATCAAATTCAACATGCGGCACTGTCGCTCTGACCTCGCGGCACTGCCGGGGCAGAACAGCGGCACTGCAGCACCAGCAGACAACTTCGAGTCACAGTTCAAAATTAGTGAATGTAAACTTCAATCGGAGAAATTTCTTAGCTTCCTGCGGGTATGAGATTCATAGATTGAGAGCTAGAAGTGGTAGGAACATAACACACAAGTAGATCGACCACAAACCCTAGAAATCAGCTCAACAACAATATGAAATGCAAATGATGTAAATCAAGCACAAGGTGACATGATGATTTAACATGTGGTTCAGCTCACCACCAAGGCTTGCCTACGTCCACATTGTTGAGGTTAGCCACTAAGGCTTAGGGCTTTGCAACCCTTCCCCATTCTCAAGTCAAGAGACTCAACTCTTGAGATGAGGGGTGAGTTTACTAGCTTCTAGAGGTAGTTACAAACCTCCCGGGGCTGCCACATAAGTTGGCAAGCTCCACGGGCGATGCTCTAGCCAGCTAGGAGCAAATCTCCAAGAGTAATAAATACAACCGTCAGCCAAAACGTGAACCAAGTGCTCTTTTGAGTTAGGGAATCAAAGGATCTGCTCTCTAATTGAGTTCGAGACCTTTTTCTCTCAAGAATTGATGGGAAATCAAGGGAGAATGCTTGGGAGCTTAAGGTCACCAATAGAGGAGAGAGAGAAAGGCACTCTTCTGTTCTTAGATGAACTAAATGAGTGGGAGAGAAAAGAGAGACGTTGGGGAGGAAGGGGAAAGGTATAAGTACCCCTCATCCCCAACGGTCACATAAGTCATGGCAGTGCCACGGCTTAAGTGCGGTAGTGCCTCTCTCCAGGTGTGGCACTGCCGCACTAGGTAAGACAGTAAGGGTAAGAGTGAAGTGTTGGCTATCTTGGCTGAGTAACTGATGATGTATGTATAAGATTGAGCACTTGGTCGCACATATTAGCTTAAGCATTGTGTCCCCCTTTATAGTACGGCTTTTTTTATACTCAAATTCAAAATATAAAAGAATTTAAACTTCCTTTGAGTTTGAAGCCATCAACATTTGTAATTGGGGGCTCCTCTATTTCGTGTAACATCCTCGAATATAGATTCTCTACTTGTCGTCTCGATAAATCTCATTAGTTCTCTAATTGCGTGGTTATTATCACCAAAACCCACAATTAGGGCTTGATTGCACTTTCAGGGACCATACCTATGCCTCCCCTGCCCCACCCTAGGCCAACCATTGTCCACCACTGCTTCGGCCGCCAGTGATCCTACAGCCCGCCATCTCTGCCTCGCCAATCTACCACCCCTGTTAGAATAAACTACTGCTTTCCTTGTGTGAACATAGCAAGGAAAGGTGGCACCGAAAAGGTCCCCTGCTGTGATACTGTAGCCGCTGCAGGTGCAGGCGCCGTACGGCTCACCTGTAGCACTGTAGCCGCATGCAGAGGCCGGCGCAGAGTCAGCCCTGTATGTTATCTAGTCACTGTTATAGTAGGGCAGCTGTACTAGGACTAGATGGATAAAGTTATATAAATAGACTAACACGACAACTCAGTAAAGAGAGTTCAGATTTACCATCTCCCATACAAGGCTTTGGCCAACGCTGGTGTCTTATACTATGTGTGTATACTCTGTTCTCCCTTCTTCTTCTAGCTCTAGCCATAGTGTGTGGGGACGAACAACGCTTGTTAATGGTCGGCATGGCTAGTGGGTGCTCGACAACACTAGCGGGTGCTCGGCAAGACTGGTGAGTGGTTCACTCACCTGAGCTGGTGATCCTATGGGCTAACAAGTGGTATCAGAGCTATACAAGCGTCGTCGCTAGACTAACCGCTGGCGATGACGGATGGTTCAGAGATGGGCGATAGCAGTGGCACTATTGTGGCTGCCCAGCCATGACCAGAGGTCGTTGTTCGCATAGTGTAGGAGGTCAGCGGCACCAGTTGGCCGACGCTGACTCGCACCAACTATGGAGAGTGGTCAGTGACCATGAAGGTCATGCTCAGAGCTCGACGGCTCTGGAATACTATTGACAAGGGCATCGACAATGAAGAAGATGGCATGTCAGCATTGGAGGCTATCCTCGTTGCTATATCGATAGAGTATAGGGAGCCATTGGGGGCGAAGAGCCCGGCTAAGGAGGCGTGGGAGGCTATTGTGGCGATGCGCATCGGTTCTGACCGCACAAAGAAGGCGACGGCCCAGCTTCTAAAGCAGGAGTACGCCAACCTCAAGTTCAAGGATGGTGAAACGATGGAGGACTTCTCCTTCCACCTGTAGACGCTCATCAGCAAGCTGAAGAGCTACTCTGTGCCGGCAAAGTACATCCAGATCGCTCTCTCCATAGAGACAATGCTAGACTTGTCCACCCTCACCATTGAGGATGCGATAGGCCATCTGTGGGCGATGGACGAGCGCCTAGAGCAGGCAACAGCAACGAAGGACAGTGGCAAACTACTGCTGATGAAAGAGGAGTGGGCTACTTGGAGGAACTCTGAGAAGGCAGCCTCCTCTAGTCACGGTGGCGATGGCAAGCACCATAGCAGGGCATCTTTGGAGAAGAAGCAGGTCGACCCCAACACCTGTCGACGCTATGGGAAGATGGGCCATTGGGCATGGGAGTTCCCAAATCGCAAGCAAGAGAAGAAGGCTAAGGCTCATCTAGCACAAGTTCAAGAAGAGGATGAGGCCACTATCCTGATGGTGGCATTCTATGCACTGCACGACATCGAGGCCGAGGAGAAGGAAGAGGCGATGATGGTGGAAGGACCTAGGAAGGCCCTGAAGATTGTCAACCTTGATGAACCATGCGCCCAAGTCCACCTTGAACATGTGGGCACCGACTAGGAGCAGCGGTGGTATCTGGACTAAGGTGCCAGCAACCACATGATGGGCTCCAAGGAATCCTTCTCCGATCTCGACGACAATGTTACCGGTACGGTGAAGTTTGGTGACGGCTCATGGGTGGCAATCCAAGGGCATGGCACCATCATCTTCAGGTGCCAGAACGGGGAGCACCGCACACTAACAGATATATATTACATCCCATAGCTGCGTTCCCGCATCATCAGCATTGGTCAGCTGGATGAGCGTGTTAGTGAGGTACTGATCAAGGATGGAGTCATTAGGATCAGGGATCAGGAGCAGCGACTTCTTGCCAAGGTGAAGAGGTCCCTGAACTGGTTGTACCTACTCGACCTGAAGGTAGAGCAGCCGGTGTGCCTGGCGGTAAGGCACACTAAGGAACCATGGATGTGGCATGCCCGGTTTGGACATCTCAGCTTCGACGCGCTTGGTTGGCTGGAGAAGATGGTTCGAAGGCTACCCCACATCAAGCATGGAGGCAAGCTATGTGATAGCTGCCTGACCGGGAAGTAGAGGAGGCTACCATTCTCAAAGGCAGCTAAGTATCACACGAAGGACGCTCTCGAGCTCGTCCACGGCGACCTCTGTGGGTCGATCATGCCAGCTACAAATGGTGGTCGGTGGTACTTCGTCCTGCTCGTGGATGATTACAGTCACTACATGTGGCTGTAACTCCTGACGAGCAAGGACGAAGCAGTGGCAACGATCAAGAAGTTCAAGATGCGCGTGGAGGCTGAGAGCGGCAAGAAGCTCTAAGTGCTGAGGACTGATCGCGATGGCAAATTCACTTTGGTGGAGTTCATTGCGTACTACGCGGATCAGGGTGTGGAGCAACACCACACCGTGTCGTACTCGCCACAACAGAATGGCGTGGTGGAGCGATGGAACCAGACGATGGTCGGCATGGCCCAATCCATGATGAAGGCCAAAGGCATGCTGGCAAGGTTCTAGGGAAAAGCGGTGACCACGGCGGTGTTCATCCTCAACCACACTCCGACCAAGGCCCCGATGGGCAAGATGCCGTTCGAAGCTTGGTAGGGCGCAAGCCAAGCGTGTCCTTCCTCTGGACATTCGGCTACATCGGCCACGTCAGGAAGACGAAGCCGAACCTCACCAAGCTATAGGACATGAGCACACTGATGGTGTTCCTAGGCTACACGGAGGGTACCAAGGCATACCGGCTCTATGACCCACGCAGAGACAAGGTACTTGTCTCGCGCGACATCGTGTTCGATGAGAAGGCGGCTTGGGACTGGACCAGTCTAAGCACGGGGAAAGCTGGTGGCTTCACCAGCACCTTCGTCGTCAAGCACTTAGTCATCCACGGTGGTGGAGACGCTAGGGAAGAGGTGTCGAGCACTCCGGGAGGAGTGCCGAGCACTCCAGCGGTAGAGTCGAGCCCTCCTGGGGCAGTGCTAAGCACTTCGGGAGGGATGCCGAGCACTCAGGGAGGAGTGTCAAGCACTCCTGGAGGATGCTGAGCACTCTAGGAGTGGTGCCAGAAGGTTCTATAGTGGTGGCGACCACTTTAGAATGGGTGCCAAGCACTCCCATAGTGGAGCCAAGACGTCTTGCAGTGGTGCCGACCACTCCAAGACTGAGGCTGAGCACTCCTACAGTGTGGCCAAACACTGTAGGAGTAATGACGAGCTATCAAGAAGTAGTGTCGAGCACTGCAACCAGGGTGCCGAGCACTCAAGGTGTTGTGTCGAGCACTCTGGCGAAACAAGGAACTCCATCGACGCCGATCGAGTTCGCCTCACCTCCAAGTGACATCACTGAGTTCGTGGATGCCTTCCACGAAGGTGAGGAGGTGCAGTTCCGCAAGCTGGACAACATCGTCAGCGGCACAGGAGCCTCAGGACTAGCTGGTCGGCTGCTCAATGACGCAAAGCTGCTGCTTGTCAATGTAGAGGAACCACCCATGTTCACACTAGCCGAGTGGGACAGAAATTGGCGACGAGCGATGCTGGAGGAGATGAAGGCGATCAAGAAAAACGAGACATGGCAGCTCGTCGATCCACCTCTAGGATGCCATCCGATCAGCCTAAAGTGGGTGTACAAGGTCAAACAGGATGAGCTCGGTGCCATTGTCAAGCACAAGGCGTGCCTCATCACCCGAGGCTTTGTTCAGCGTGAGGGCATAGACTTCGAGGAAGTCTTTACGCTGGTAGCGCGCATGGAGTTGGTCTATTTGCTACTAGCCTTGGCAGCAGCAAAGGACTGGCACGTCCATCACTTGGATGTTAAATCGGCCTTCCTCAATGGAGAGCTGGTGGAGACAGTCTTCGTTAGGCAACCTCCAGGTTTCGCCATCAAAGCAGAGGAGCACAGGGTGCTCCAACTGCACATGGCGCTCTACGGGCTGTGGCAGGCCCCACGAGCATGGAACGCCAAGCTTGACGCCACGCTGGGCGAGCTTGGGTTTCAACGGTGCGCAACTGAGCACGCGCTCTACACACGATGATGGGGGGAGGAGGAGCTCATCGTCGGCGTGTATGTGGACAACTTGATCATCACCGGCGCACGCATGGAGGACATCAACAGCTTCATGCACGAGATGGTGGCTCGTTTTTGAATGAGCGATCTTGGCGCACTCTCCTACTACCTTAGCATCGAGGTGAGACAGGGGAAGGAGGAACTCACACTCGGTCAGAGCACGTATGCCTCCAAGCTGTTGGAGCAGAGCGGCATGGCTGAGTGCAAGCCGTGCGTGACTCCGATGGAGGAGCAGCTGAAGCTGACGAAGGCCAGCACCGCGGCGAAGGTGGATGCAACACTCTACCGGAGCATCGTCGGTGGTCTACGCTACCTAGTCCACATGAGGCCAGACATTGCGTTCATCGTGGGCTACGTCAGTCACTTCATGGAGGATCCTAGAGAGGATCACTGGGTTGTGGTTAAGCGGCTACTGTGCCACGTCAAGGGGACGGTGGATCAAGGGATCATGTTTTCCAAGACCAGTGGGAGTAGGCTGTAGCTCAACGTGTTCAGCGATGCAGACATGACGGGGGACATCGACAGACAATGGAGCATCTCTAGCATGCTCGTCTTCCTCGGGTCGGCCCCAATTTCATGGCTATCGCTGAAACAGAAGGTGGTGGCGCTATCTACGTGCGAGGCAGAGTACGTAGTGGTGGTCACAGTGGCGTGCCAAGTTGTGTGGCTACACCGGCTGCTGGGCAAGCTGAATGGCATGGAAGCTCACCCACTAGCACTGATGGTGGACAACCAGCCCGCCATCGCCCTCGCAAAGAATCTGGTTCTGCACGATCGGAGTAAACACATCGACGTGAAGTTCCACTTCCTCAGGGACTGTGTCGATGGAGGGCAGATCATCATCGAGTTCGTCGAAACTGGTCGGCAACTCACGGACATCCTCACCAAGCCGCTCGGACATCTTCGACTCACGGAGCTGAAGGAGATGATCGGCATGGAGGGGGTACAAGGGATAGCAGTAGATTAGGGGAAGAATTGTTAGAATAAACTGCTGCTTTCCTTGTGTGAACACAGCAAGGGAAGGCGGCGCCGAAAAGGTCCCCTGTTGTGATACTATAGCCACTATAGGTGCAGGCACCGCACGGCTCACCTGCAGCACTGTAGCCATATGCAGAGTCAGCCATGTATGTTATCTAGTCACTGTTGTAGCAGGCAGCTATACTGGGACTAGATGGATAGAGTTGTATAAATAGACTATCACGGCAACTCAGTAAAGAAACTTCAGATTTGTCATCTCCCATATAGGGCTTCGGCCAATGCTGGTGTCTTGTACTATGTGTGTATACTATGTTCTCCCTTCTTCTTCTAGATCTAGCCATAGTGTCTGTGTTTTGGACCGGCAGGTCCTCAACCAACTAGTAAAAATGTACTGCGTGCCCCTAATCCCGGATGGTGATGCAAAGAGACACAAGGTTTATACTGGTTCGGGCAATGGGTGCCTTACATTCAGTCTGAGAGGTCGATCTTGTATTCCTTGCACCAAAATGCTCATAGTAGGGGGTTACAAGCACGGCGAGAGAGGGAGCTAGTCCCAGGTCTCTGCGTGGAGCGGCGTGGATTGCTTGAGATGTTGATCTCAGGTAGCGGGGAAGTGTGCGCATTACAGGGTGTCGAGCATGTGTTTGTCTATCTCATGAGAGCGTGAGCCTATCTATGCCTGAATGTGTGCGAGTGTGTGTGTCGGTCCCCCTGTACGTGTTCGTCTATCTCGTGCGCTCGGGTCTCTCTCGAAAATGGTCCCGGTCCCTCCCTTTTATAATTAAAGGGGGGGACAGAGGTGATACATGTGTTAGCTACGTGGCGTCATGCGAACAGAGGCGGCATGTCCATTCCCTGTAGCCTGTTACTGTGGCGGTATGGTCGAGGGAGTGGTCCTGTCCTTGAAGTGCTGGAGAAACACGCCGATCACATCCGATCCTATGCGACGTGGGAGCTCCAGTGATAGCTTGACGCAGGGCCTAGCGGGCGACGTGCCGATCGCTGTGTGTTGACCGCGTGAAGAGCCGAGGCTCGGTTGGTGCCGAGGCTGAGCCATTGTGGGGGCTCGGCGGGCATGAATCCCGAGGTTGCCGAGACCCTGAAGTAGATTGCCGAGGCGTGGAGGGAGCAGTTGGCCCTGTACACTGATTCTGAGGCTATAGTGACTCGAACTTGACTCCCCATGCCATGTTGTTCTTGGAGCGGGGGTTAGGTAGCACAGTGCAGTGCGGGCGCTGGTCGTGGGCACAGTACCAAGCACAGCGGCTGGTAACCCCTGCCCTGTCCTGTCCTATCCCGGACGGTATGGTGCTGATGTGACTTCTTGTCTCGTCGGCTGCTCTGCTGTATCGTGCCGTCGTCTGTCTGATGTTGCAGGAGTGGTTGGTCTCATTAATTGGACACGACGTTCTGTTGGGGAGATCGGTCAAGGCAGAGGCGACAGGGTTATTGCCGAGCCGGCCTCGAGCGAGACGAAGAATCGGCATCTCATCCGAGGCTTTACGCGCGGGGCCTCGGGCGAGACGGAGAATTGGTTCTCCGCCCGAGGCCTTACGTGCGAGGCCTTGATCGAGGCGGAAAATCAGTAGACCATCCGAGGCCGGGGGTTAGCCAATAGTTTGTCTCTTTGCCTTGGTTTTGATGGGGTCTAAGCGATTTTTTTGGTTATTGCCTAGGGGACCCCTTCTTATGGTACCTGACAGTAGCCCCCAAACCTCAGGGAGAGTGTGAGCGCTCTCCTTGAGGTTTTGACGAGACTCAGCTCGCAGCAGCTCCTGGCGGGATGGTATTTCATACTCGAGGCCTCGGTGGGTGCGCGTGAGCGCACCCGCCGGGTGTAGCCCCCGAGGCCCTGGAGGAGTGGATTTATTCCTCAAGGGGCTTTTCTTACGTCGTGCGAGGGGTTTATTGCGTTTGCCAAGCCCATGAGTGCGTGTTCAGGTCGCTGGGCCTCGGTTTGGTTGTAGGAAGAGCCCCCGAGCCTCTGTGCGGAGCAAGAGGTCGATCGAAAGTTTCCCTGTCTTTTTGTGCGGCCCTCACGCATCCTTTTTGTTCGGAAGGAGGGGTGGAATATGCCAGGCTACCCTCGGTGGGCGCGAGCGGTGACACTTTCGGTGAGCTGTTATCGGGTAAGTCCGAGTGGAGGCCCGTGCCCCATTCGGTAGGGGTCGGCTAGCGGTCCAGAGACACACTCCAAGAGTACCAGAGGGCTTCTCTAGTGGGTTCCGGGGCCGTTCGATGGGCCCCAGTGGCTCGGTGCCTCCCTACGGTGGGATCCCATTCGGAGACCTCCCTGCCGATCTCGGACATGACTTAGGGCATTTCGAGCAGTCGCTTGCTCGGGCCTCGGCCATGTGCGGGCTCGCCCATAGTCGTCCCTGACTCTGTTGCCCTGGGGCGGCTGTCAAAACCTTTGGGGGCCTAGCCTTCGAACCCCTGGACCGTAACGGGCTCGATGCCCTTTATCGTGTTTTTTTGAGCCTCCGAGTGTGAGCTTGGGTCGCTTGTCTTCGTCCTAGGTGCAGGAAGAGCCCCCAAGCCTCCGCACGGAGCGAGAGGGCGGTCAGGGGTTCCCCTGGCTTTTTGTGTGACCCTCGAGCATCCTTTTTGTTTAGACGGAGAGGTTGTTTGCCGAGCCCCCTTGAGTGCGAGCCTGGGTCACTGGGTCTCGGCAAGGTTGCAGGAAAAGCCCCCTAGCCTCTGCACGGAGCGAGAGGGCCATCAGGTGTTCGCCTGGCTTTTTGTGCGACCCTCGCGCATCCTTTTCGTTTAGAAGGAGAGGTTTGTTTGCCGAGCCCCCTCAAGTGTGAGCCTGGGTCGCTGGGTCTCGGCAAGGTTACAGGAAAAGCCCCCTAGCCTCTGCATAGAGCGAGAGGGCCGTCAGGAGTTCCCCTGGCTTTTTGTGCGACCCTCGCGCATCCTTTTCATTCGGAAGGAGGGGTTTTTTTGCCGAGCCCCCTCGAGTGCGAGCCTGGGTTGCTGGGCCTCGGCAAGGTTGTAGGAAGAGCCCCCTAGCCTCTGCACGGAGCGAGAGGGCCATCAGGAGCTCCCCTGGCTTTTTGTGCGACCCTCGCGCATCCTTTTCGTTCGGAAGGAGAGGTGGAATATGCTAGGCTACCCTCGGTCGGTGCGAGCGGTGACACTTTCGGTGAGCTATTATTGGGTAAGTCCGAGTGGAGGCCCGTGCCCCATTCGGTAGGGGTCAGCTATCATTCTAGAGACGCACTCCAAGAGTACCAGAGGGCTTCTCTAGTGGGTGCTGGGGCCGTTCGATGGGCCCCGGTGGCTTGGTGCCTCCCTACGGTGGGATCCCATTCGGAGACCTCCCTACCGGTCTCGAACACGACTTAGGGCATCCCAAGCGTTTCGCTTGCTTGGGCCTCGGCCCCGTATGGGCTCGCCTATAGTTGCCCCTGACTCTGTTGCCCTGGGGTGGCTGTCGAAACCCTCGGGGGCCTAGCCTTCGAACCCCTGAACCATAACGGGCTCGTGTCCAGTTCCTTCGTCTGAAAGGAATTGGGTGGGGGATATTCCCCCCCCCCATTGGCTTGACAACGGCAGGCGCACCTTTTCAGGCGGTTTTCTTGGGGAGGCAGAACGGCACCTGCCGCTGCAGCGGTCGGACGCGATGTTGTGTCAGCGGATGGGACATAACTATTTGCGCGATTAATAAGGAGAAGGTGGGTACGTGGGCGGTAAAATCAGATCTGGATTAACTATGCCGGATCTGAGGGAAACTTTCCCGATTTCATCGCCTGCCCATTTTGCCTCCTTCCTGCATAAGTACGTGACGAGCTTCGCCCCTCCCCTCCTTACCTTGCCTGCATTCGCCTTTGCCACCCTTGAGCCTTTGCTAGGAACAGAGAGCCCTGGGGAGAAGAAGGGAGAAGGGCGAAGCAGAGAGAGAGAGGCTTACGATCGTAGTTGCTTTCTCCACCGCACTCATGGCCGGTACTGTCGTCATTGAGGCGGACGCTTGGGGTCAGTCCGACATATCCGTGGAGATGCTCCAGTCGCTTGTCGACGACGGCCTTCTCCGTCCGGTTACCGACCCCAACAGGCCAGAGTGGGTTGCTCCATCGGGCGAGCCGGAGCAGAGGCCGCACGATGGCTATGTTGTGAGCTTCGTGTCCTTCCATGAGCGCGGTCTCGGCTGATGCTGGAGACCCTGGGCCCTAACCTAGGCCCAAGAGGCCATGCAAATAAATTAGGGATTATGTTACAGTATCATAACGCTGGTGGCCTGTCGAGGCCTTTTTGAAATACTTATGCGTCTATGTTTCTTAATCGTTTTTCTTTATTGTATTTCCGAGCCTCTGCCCTCTATCTTGTTTCTGAACATATCATTCGCAAAAAACTTCCTCGGAGCCTAAGTTGTCCCTCGGGCAAAAAGGTGGTGAGGGAGTGCCGTAGCCCGGAGGCGTAGGCCGTCTCGCGACTCGTCCAGCCTTTTGGCCCTGAGATAAACTTTCGGTCCTTAGGTTCTTTACAATTGATTTGTCAGAGCGTGCTAGAGGGTTTGGCATGGAAATTTTTTTGAAAAACGATTAAAAAGTGGTGCGTGGGACTTAGGGGGAGTCCCCCCTTCTAGCCCCCGAGGGAGGCTCGGTTCTGCAGAGGCAGAGTCATGTCTCGTTCGAGCCCCGCAGTGGACACCTCTGTAGAGGTAGAGCCGAGTCTCCCTAATGAAGTTATCGTATTGCTAAGGCCCTTGATGGGCCCAGGGGGTTTCTCAAAAAAATTAGGGCAACTAAAGAACGCTTCTTAATTGTATTTCGAGAAACAATGTGTACAATGCTTGGAAATTTAAGGGTAAAAGCGCAGCTGTTCTATGTTCCAAGCATTAGTGAGGATTTCGCCCTTCTTGTTGGCTAGCTTGTAGGTTTCGGGCTTTAGCACTTAGGCGACGATGTATGGTCCTTCCCATGGCGGGGTCAGCTTGTGGCAGCCCTTGTTGCTCTGCCTTAGCCTCAACACCAGGTCGCCCACTTTCAGGTCTTGGCCTCGAATGCGCTAGGCTTGATAGCGTCGTAGGGCTTCCTGGTACTTGGCCGAACCATGTCGAGCCCCCACACAGCGAGTGGCCATGTAATAGGGATGGTTTGGAGGGCTTGAGCTGGGAGATGCGTCTATCGTGCGTAGTACTGGCATCCCTCGCAGGAGCGTACGAGCTTGATGGCGTCAGCAACCACTATTGGCCAGTAGAACCCTTGGCGGAAAGCGTTTCCGACGAGCGTCCGAGGTGTCGCATGGTGCCCGTAGGCTCCTGCATGCAAGTCCCAAAGTAGGGCTCGACGTGCCTCGGTAGTGATGCATCGTTGGAGGACGCCAGATGGGCTTCGCCTATACAATTCGCCGTCGCTAAGAACATAGGTCTTGGCTCGACGAGCAAGCCATCGGGCTTTGGTCCTATCAGCGGGAAGCTCTCCTCGGATGAGGCAATCAAGGAACGGGACTCGCTAGTCCATGCCCTCGTTGGCCTCAGGAGGCTCCGTGTTGACTTCCATGACCTCGGGCTCGGCTGAGGGAGTCTCGACGATAGAGGGGGCCCCGAGCCCTGCGGGGGGCTCGACCGCTGGGCCCTCTTCCACCGCCGAGGCGCAATTGATGGAAGGTTTGTGGAGGTCTTTGGTGAAGACGTTCGGGGGGACCGAGGCCCGCACCGATGCCATCTTTGCCAGTTCATCCGCGGCCTCATTGAATTTGCACGCGATGTGGTTGAGTTCGAGACCGTCAAACTTGTCTTCAAGGCAACGTACTAGCTTGCAGTACGCCTCCATCTTGGGGTCATGGCAGTTCGACTCCTTCATCACCTGATCGACAATGAGCTATGAATCGCCGCGTACGTCGAGATGCCGTACTCCAAGTTCGATGGCGATCTACAAGCCGTTGACGAGGGCTTCATACTCGGCTGCATTGTTGGAGGCGGCGAAGTGGAGCCGAATCATGTAGCACATGTGTACTCCGAGGGGTGAGATGAAGAGCAGACCCACGCCCGCCTTGGTCTTCATCAGGGACCTGTCGAAGTACATGGTCTAGCATTCCACCTGGACTTGGGCAGGTAGCAGTTGGGTGTCGGTCCACTCTGCCATGAAATCGGCCAAGACCTGAGACTTAATTGCTTTCTGTGGCGCAAAGGACAGAGCCTCCCCAATGAGTTCGATGGCCCACTTGGCTATCCTACCCAAGGCCTCCCGGTTATGGATTATCTCTCCCAGGGGGAAAGATGATACCACGGTCACCTGGTGGGACTCAAAGTAGTGACGCAGCTTGCGTCGAGCCAAGACCACAGCATAGATCAATTTCTAGATATGGGGGTTGTGTGTTTTGGTCTCGGAGAGCACTTCACTGATGAAGTAAACAGGCCGTTGGATGAGTAGAGCATGCCCCTCTTCCTGCCTCTCGACCACTATGGTCGTGTTGACCACTTGGGTCGTTGCGGCGACGTAGAGTAAGAGGGCCTCGCCCTTGGCCGGTGGTACCAGGACAGGAGGATTGGTGAGCAATGCCTTGAGTTTGGCGAGGGCTTCCTTGGCCTCGGGGGTCCAAGAAAAATGTTCCGATTTCCTCAAGAGGCAGTACAGGGGCAAGCCTTTTTCGCCAAGGCGCGAGATGAAGCGGCTTAGGGCCGCAAGGCATCACATGACCCTCTGTACTCCCTTGAGGTCTCGGATCGGTCCCATGTTGGTCACGACCGAGACCTTCTCCGGGTTGGCTTCGATGCCGCGTTCCGAGACTATGAATCCTAAGAGCATGCCTCGGGGGACCCCGAAGACACACTTCTCGGGGTTGAGCTTGATGCCCTTTTCCCTGAGGCATCTGAAGGCTATTTCCAAGTCGCTGATGAGATCACTGGCCTGCCTAGACTTGACCATGATGTCGTCCATGTAGGCCTCGACGGTTTGCCCGATGTGCTCACCAAAGACGTGGGTCATGCACCGCTGGTATGTGGCCCCTGCGTTTCTGAGGCCGAATGGCATAGTCACATAGCAGTACATGCCAAATGGTGTGATGAAAGAAGTCGCGAGCTGGTCAGACTCTTTCATCTTGATCTGATGATAACCGGAATATGCATCAAGGAAGGATAGGGTTTCACATCCCGCAGTGGAGTCAATGATTTGGTCGATTCGAGGTAATGGGAAAGGGACTTTTGGACATGCTTTGTTTAGACCGGTGTAGTCTACACACATTCTCCACTTCCCATTTTTCTTCTTAACTAATACAGGATTAGCCAACCACTCCGGATGGGATACTTCTTTGATGAATCCAGCCACCAAAAGCTTCTGCACCTCCTCGCCGATGGCCCTATGCTTTTCCTCATCGAATCAGCGCAGGTGCTGCTTCACTGGCCTGGAGCCGGCCTGGATGTCTAAGGCATGCTCGGTGACCTCCCTCGGTATGCCCGGCATGTCCGAGGGACTCCACGTGAACATATCGGCATTCGCGTGGAGAAAGTCGACGAGCATGGCTTCCTATTTGATGTCGAGGGTAGCGCTGATCCTCAACGCCCGATTGTTGGGGCAGGTGGGGTCGACTGGGACGAGCTCGACAGCCTCCGCAGGCTCGAAAGTCCCGGCGCGATGCTTGGAGTCGGGCGCCTCGCTACCGAGTCGGTCGAGGTTGACGATGAGGGTCTTGGCCTCTATGATAGCCTCGGCGTACTCGATGCATTCGACGTCGCAGTCGTATGCATGCTCGTATGTGGACTCAACAGTGATGACGCCGTTGGGGCCTGGCATCTTGAGCTTGAGGTACGTGTAATTAGGGACTGCCATGAACTTGGCGTAGCACGGCCGCCCCAGGATGGCATGGTACGTTCCCTTAAACCCAACCACCTCGAAGGTGAGGACCTCCTTGCGGTAGTTGGAGGGAGTACCGAAGCAGATGGGTAGGTCGATGCACCCGAGGGGCCGCATGCGTTTCCCCAGCACAATGCCGTGGAAAGGTGTGGCATCACCCCAGAGCTACGACTGGTCGAGCTCCAGGAGCTCCACGGTGTTGGCGTAGAGGATGTTAAGGCCGCTGCCTCCGTCCATCGATACCTTAGTGAGCCAGGTATTGCCGATGATGGGGTCGACGACAAGTGGGTACTGCCCGGGGTTCGGGACATAATCAGGATGGTCGTCCTGGTCAAAGGTGATTGCCTCCCGAGACCAGTTGAGGTACCAGGGAGCGGCCACCTTCATCGAGAAGACCTCCCGACGCTCCCTCTTCCGCTGGCATGCCGTGAGGCACGCTGAAGGCCCGCCGAAGATCATGAAGGCATTGTGCACCTCGGGGAATCCGTCGTCCTTGTCGTCATCCTTATCGCCAGCGCGCCTCCTCTTGGCATCGTCGTCGGGGAGCCCGAGCTTGGCGTAGTAACGCCGGAGCATGGTGCATTCTTCGAGGGCATGCTTCACTGGGCCCTGGTGGTAAGGGCAGGGTTTCTTAAGCATATCGTCGAAGAGCCTGGGGCCTCAGGGATTTTTGCGCTCTGCGGCCGCGACTAGGCCGGCCTCGAGGACTTCCTGCTTCCCCTGGCGACCCTTCTTCTTTTTCTTGGGGAGGTGGGGAGCCGAGGCCCCGGGGGCCTCATCCCTCCGCTTCCCCTTAGCGTCGTTGTCGGGGAAGATGGCCCCAATGGCCTCTTCGCCTGAGGCGAAGTTGGTGGCAATGTCGAGGAGTGCGGCCGCCTTGGTTGGCATGTTCTAGCCCAATTCTCGGACCAGGTCTCGGTAGGTGGTGCCGGAGAGGAAAGCCTGGATGATTTCCGAGTCGCCAACGCTTGGCAACTCAGTGCATTTCTTGGAGAAGCGCCGGATGAAGTCTCAGAGAGACTCGTCCGGGCTCTGGTGACAACTTTTGAGGTCCTAGGAGTTCCTAGGGTGCACGTATGTGCCCTGAAAGTTCCCGACGAAGACCCTTACCAAGTCGTGCCAGTCATGGATCTATAAGGGAGGGAGATGTTCAAGCCAGGCTCGCGCCGAGTCTGATAGGAACAACGGGAGGTTATGGATGATGAGCAGGTCATCGTCCGCAACACCTAGTTGACAAGCCAGACGGTAATTGGCCAGCCAAAGTTTGGAATTGGTTTCGCTGTTGTACTTTGTGAGGTTGGCCGGTTGCTGAAACTGGGCCAGAAAATGAGCAGCGCGGATGGCTCTGCTAAAGACTCGAGGACCAGGTGGCTCAGGGGAAGGACTGCGGTCTTCCCCACTATCGTAGCGGCCACCTTGGTGCGGATGGTAGCCCTGAGCGAGCCCCTCATTGTCATGGCGCCGTCGCCTGCTGACCACCTTGTGGTCGCCCTACGCCTCGCGTCGGTTGCCGAGGCGGTCGTGCAGCAAGGGGACCCTGTTGATTGTCGATGCCCGAGCAGGTTTGGGACAAGCCGAGGCCTCCCTATCGGGCTGGGGCGGTGCCATGGGAAGGTCCGAGGCGCCTCCGCGCCGTTGGGAGGTGGAACTCTCGGCCTATTGCACCACGGCGGTCTCGAGGAGATCCTGGAGCTCGCCGTGGACCCGTCGCCCCTCCGTGGTAGAGGGCTCCGGCATCGTTCGGACTAGCATCGCCACAGTCACGACGTTCTAGCTAGCGCGATTGAAGATTGGGGTTGCTCACCCCCTTCGTCGTCATTAATGCAGTGGTGGACGTTGTGGGCCCTCCGCCGGGCTCCTCCTCCATCACCGCGACCTTGCTGCTCCTGCTCGAGAGTGTCTCGAAGCTGCTGTAGGAGGAGTCGGTCTTGTTCGACCTTGGCCTAAAGCTCACGGAGCTGCTCCAGGTCCGAGCGTCGAAGTTGTCTAGGGGCAAGTGTTGATGCAAAAGTGGATCTGCAAACACAAAGGGCTAATACCCGAATCGATATCCAAGGCGTGCCAGTCGATTTGACCTGTTAATCGACAAGGATGAAGATACGAGCACTTTGGTCCTGACAACAGCGATACGCCCGGAAGTCACGGCCAAGAGGTACTCACTCGGAACTCGAGGATCGCCGAAGGTCGCACTGAAGCGATGCAGCTCGCCGAATCAATGAGAACTCGTAAAAAGGAAAAATAATGCAAATTGACGAAGTCGCCGAAAAGTAAGTAGATGCAAATAGGAGTAAAAATTGGTTTTGATATTGATTGATATATTTTACATTGCCCTTCAATCTATATTTATACTCTGATCTAAAGAGACATAACCAAACATAACTAGGATACCAAATCCATACCTAAGGAAATACGTGACTCTTACATGAATCATACTCTAATGAATACAGGAAAGGAAATCAACTCCTATCTATTTCCCTGTCCGCCTCAATTACGATGGAAATCTCACCGACCTCCTTTCCATCGGCATACTTCCTGTTTCATCGGCAGTAGTCTTCAAGCCTCCCTTCATCGGCATCGACAATAACCTCCAACCTCATCGGCAATGCCCGAGTCTAAATCAACCTTTCCATCGACCACCACCAGCTATCGGCAACCATCTTTACAAGCTGGCTTTCATCGGCTATCAGAGTATACAGTAACTTTCCCCTTGCCAATTAGTCCACTCCGATCATTTTGACACATGCAAAAAACGGTGTCAACACATGCCCCCCAATTTTGGAGTATAAAACCATTAATGCTCCGAAATTTACTCCAGATAACGCTTGCCTTCGCTCGATTACCGTAACTCATTCTCCAAGCCAAAACTTGATCTGTTATCAAATCCAATCAAATCTAATCCTGATTCACGCACTTCAGTAAATATCGCACAATCGCCAACCACTCTTGCCTTGATTATGGTTAAGATACCGAAACAATAACCCATCGGCAAGATCCTAACATGATAATGCTGTCATTTTCAGAATTAAAATATCCTGTACCGATATCTCTTCCAAGTCATGATTACTTGCCATCAACCCATCTGTACAATCCCCTGATTATCGTGCGAACAGTTACCATATCCATCTGAACCACTTCGACCTACATGCGCGCGGTATAGAGATAAGTCCAAAATACCCCTACTCCAAGCGGCTTATAAATAGATTCCTCCGGAACACTCGTCTTCTACCCTCAGACTCCAATCTTTGACATTTTCTCTTTCCGGCGGCGACTCCGACGAACAACTGCGCGACCTCAACCAACAAGAATTCTTCTCCAGCGTTAACCTCAAGTCTCCGGCTCGTGCCCCCATCTTCCTCAAGATAATGGCAATCAACTTCGACGTCCCTGCGGTTCGCTCCACTTCCATTACCTTTTACTTTGATTCCCCTAGTTTTTTCAAATCCATACAGTTGGTGATTTTTCCTTTCTTTTGTTCTCCGGATCCTTTAAACTTAGGAACTGCGCAACAAATTAGTTATTCCAACCGATCAGCCGCATGTCCAATGTCTAGGACCAATGGGCAACCCAGATCCAACCGATCTGATTAATGCAGAGGTTAACAGAATCCCCTTTAGAGCCCAAAATTTCTCTCTGAATTTATGGAAAGACACATTCCGATCTTGGCCCAAAACCACCAAAGGGTGGAAAGATTGGTATTTGAGGGTTAATAGATCGATGCAAGTATACTGGGCAGAACGGAAGTTAGACCAATGCATTAGGCTATCTATTGCCGATATGCAGAAGAATGAATCAATGATGACTGCAGCTGCTTACTTCTGGTCAGACACAACAAACACTTTTATGTTTGGACATGGCCCAGCTACTCCCACACTTGCCGATGTATACATGCTCACTGGTTTGGATATTTCAACTGCCGATGAAGGCTCTATTTATGGCAGAAAATCTGAATATAGGGTGAATACCCGCAACATCGGCGGTTGGACGGGATACATCCAAGAATGCCAGAAGACTGGGACAGTTAATTAGAGGGAACATGCCACATTCTTGAATATGTGGTTAGAAAAATTCATCTTCTGTGGTCGATCAGTAGGACCAACTAACGCTTTCCTCCCCGCTGCTGAACTCCTGGCCAATGGCGTAAGATTCCCTCTTGGCCGATACCTTCTGAGCTCCACTTATCATCTTCTTCATCAAGTGTCTCAGAAACTTCTGCTTGGCAAACCCATCGGCAACTTAGGAGGCCCGTGGTGGTTCATCAACATGTGGCTGAATACCCATATGCACAAACGGTTGCAATGGGACTTCTTTGCCCAACAATTCCCACGAGAAATTACTGAAGACCATGTGCTTGGGGACGAGGAATCGGCAACACGCTCACCTCTCAATTTTGGTGAAGCCATAATTGTCCTCCCTGGAACAGAAGCCAATGAAGACCAGATCGGCAGATTCTTCCAAAGCTTCTACAATGGTCTTTCTCGTGATCATAGGGCCTGGGTGCCTTATATTGACGAAGAAAACAGATTCCCCCTTCTTTTCAATTTTGCCGATGACACTCTGAATCAAGATAACGAGCTCATGATGGCTATCATTACTCCCAGGGCAATTCCAGTAAACACATTCGGTAGCGGGAAAAACACCAATATCACATATGAGTTTTACAACCCATCGGCAGTATCCCGTCAATTGGCTTTTGGGCAACTGCCAATCAAACTTTGTTTTGCCGATGTGATCAAACCCAGGGAAATAATCACCTGCGGAACAGATTGGAACAAGGTAGTACAACTCTCCCCCGATGCCGATACTACAGATGTTGATATATCCACCTGGACGCCAGTATCTTTCATCACCGAGTCATATAAGCAATGGTGGCAAGAGTGGAGGGAACAACTGTTTGCAACCTCTGTTCACACATATCGGCACATGATCGACCCTGAATACGCCATTCCCGATGACGCAGTAAGTTCCTTTTAGCTCCCTTCCGCTTTTTCCTTTCATATATCAGTAACTAACTCTCTCGTGACAGGTTAACAACCCAGCACCAACTATGAGCAAAAGTGGGAAACCCTTCGATCTTTGACCTGTTTCCCCGATATCACCGATCGGCTACAACGCTCCCACCTTAGCCGCTTTGACTCACCAGAAGATCCGTACCAAGACCATCACCTCCAAGTCCAAATTGGCTACATCCAGGGCCACTCCATCGGCTGCTGCTACAACCTTGGTCAAGGCATTCAAGGTAACAACCTTGCTTATTTCTACTTATGCCGATCACAAACTGTATTAACATTAATCATTAGGGGGTAAGAGCTGCTGCTGGATCGTCATCGGCAATTCCTCCGATATCAAGCACCACTTCTTTTGACGAACCTTCAGAGGTAGCTTCTTGACTTTACATTTTATCTGTTAAATATCATATCTTACACTTGTTTTGCAGCAACAATTGGGTACATCGGCAAGCGTACCAGATGTCCAAGCTTCACAACCAACAAGTGCCGATGCCCCCCAGCCAGTCGTTGCCGATGCCCAAGCAAAGCGCAAAGCTTTAACAGATGCTGAGGCACAGCCAAAACGACAAAGGTCCATGCCGATCCCTACATCTGCCCCAATGTCATCGGTCATCATACCTCAAGAGCCAACCACCAATGGAGTCACAGAGGATATCCCATCGGCAAGCTCAGCCGATCCCCCACACGGCAAACTCCAGGTTGCTTCCTCCAGTCAAGCACAGGAAATTGCCTTGAAACGGGTAAACCGATTAACCTAGCTAATTTACAATACTCATACTTATCCTTAACTGACCTCCTTTTCTTTTCCTCAGGAACAAGACTCCCCAAACAGCCTATTCTCCTTTGCTATTGACGTCTCTGACGATGATGGAGGGGAAACAAGTTCTTCCCTTGCACTGGGAACAATATCGGCAGAAACTAAGTCCAAGTTGGAAACTCTCCTGAACTTGCTGCAGCAGGATACCGCCCAACTGGTAGATGACTCGGACCCCGCAAAGGTAATTTTCAAAACAATCCGTGGCCAGGTCCCTGCCGATGTTGAAGAAGTACTCTTCCCAGCAGCCCATTTAGAAAGCCACCAACTACAATATCAACGGGCTGCTCAACGTATTGCCGATAGAGCATCTCAGGCTCAACTCAAAGAAGAGATGCTACAACTGAAACAAATTGCCGATGAGAAACACAAGGGCATCGGCAACTTGCAGACTTCGGGTGCTGAACTTAAGCAGAAAATCTTGGATTTATCAGCAAGGAAGATGGCTCTATTGGCTGAATTGAAAGAAGTCGATGCAGCCTTAACTCATGCTCAACAAGAAGAAAGCCAGCTACCCAATGCTATCAAAGCCCTTCAGCAAGAAAGAGATATCCAGGCTCGCAAAGCTTTGGCCATGAAGAAAAAACTCAAGCCTGTGGAGGGTGCTGCCGATGACGACATCAAAGAAATGGAGGAAGCCGACCAGATTCGCTTGCGTGCGATATTTGCTATCCAATCCTTGTTGAACTTGTAATCTTGTTTATTGTATCGACACTTTATGAGACATCGACATCCTTGCATAATTCTAGCCGATAGGACGGTTATCGGCACTTATACTTTTATGCATCCATCCAGATACTAGGATAATATTTCTTCAAATATTTTCCATTTAATGCTCTGGGAAACACAACCCCTTCGAGGGTTTCTAGAATATATGCGTTACCAGGAACAGACTGATTTATCCGATATGGACCTTCCCAATTAGGAGACCACTTTCCAAACTTTGAACTTTTAGTCCCAATCGGTAAAATCAATTTCCAGACCAGATCTCCATCGGCAAACTCCTTTACCTTCACCTTCTTGTCATACCATCTGGCTACTCTTTTCTTATTTTCTTCGATGCTAACTAAAGCCCTTAACCGATGACCCGCCACATCTTCCAACTCATCCTTCATAAGAGTATTATAATCATCGGCTGTCAGCTAATTTTGAGAACGTATTCGCCTAGAGCCAACTTTAATTTCCCAAGGCAATACTGCGTCGTGTCCATATACTAACTGATAAGGCGTTACTTTGGTTGCACCATGACATGACATCTGATATGACCACAAGGCTTCATTTAATACTGTATGCCACCTCCTAGGATTTTCTTCAATTTTGCGCTTAATGAGTTTGATGATCCCTTTGTTAGAAGCCTCAGCTTGACCATTAGCTTGAGCATAATATGGAGAAGAATTTAAAACTTAAATTCCCATACCTACAGCAAACTCATCAAATTCTCCTGATGTAAACATAGTGCCCTGATCGGTAGTGATAGTCTGAGGAATACCAAATTGGTAAACAATATGCTCTTTCACAAAATCAATCATATTAACCGATGTCACCTTTTTTAAAGGAATTGCCTCAACCCATTTTGTGAAATAATCGGTAGCAACCAGAATAAATTTATGTCCTTTACTCGATGGCGGATAAATCTGACCAATGAGATCAATAGCCCATCCCCGGAACGGCCACGGTTTGATTATAGGGTTCATAGCCGATGCAGGCGCTCTTTGAATATTACCAAACTTTTGACACCCCTGACATCCTTTAAAATATTTAAAACAATCTTCAAGAATAGTCGGCCAATAGTACCCATTCCTTCTGATCATCCATTTCATCTTGAAAGCCGATTGATGCGCCCCACACACTCCTTCATGAATTTCACCCATCAAGCTTTTCGATTCATCACTGCTAACACATCTAAGTAAAACTCCATCTATAGTTCGATAATATAATTCATCATCGAGGAGCACATACTTGGTAGCTTGGAACCTTATACGTCTCTCAACCTTTCTATATGGATCCTTTAAATAATCGACAATCTCCTTCCTCCAGTCATCGGTATCAACTGCCGATGTTAGCACTTCCTGAATAGGCTGATACCCTGAAGCATGCTGAGCTAGTCGATTAGCTTCCTCATTATGCAATCGAGAGATATGTTCAAGACAAAAATCTCTAAATCCTTTCAACAATTGCAAACATCTTTCATAACACGAAATCAAAGCTTCACTTCGGCATTCATAAATTCCAGCCAATTGATTTATAACTAGCATAGAATCACCAAAGATTTCCACAGCATCGGCATGTATCTCCTTCAGTAATTCTAACCCTTTTATCAAGGCTTGGTATTCAGTCTGATTATTCGTCGACGTAGCAACAATCGGCAATGAAAACTCATACTTCCTTCCTTGAGGTGAAATTAACACAATGCCAATACCTGCTCCTTCACCACATGTGGACCCATCGAAGAAAAGTGTCCAGGGAGCAATCTCCAGAGAGTCCACCGTATTACAATGCTGAGTGACAAAATCAGCCATAACTTGCCCTTTAACTGCCTTAGTTGATTCATAACGTAGTTCAAATTCTGATAATGCTAAAATCCACTTGCCGATTCTACCACTTAATATCGGCATCGACAGCATATACTTGACTACATCGTCTTTGCATATGACCGTACATTCGGCAGATAACAAATAATGCCTTAATTTGACACAAGAAAAGTACAAACACAGACATAATTTTTCGATGGCCGAATACCTCGTCTCAGCATCCACTAATCTTCTGCTCAAATAATAAATAACACGTTCTTTCCCTTCAAATTCTTGAATAAGAGCTGAACTAATAACTGTATCATCAGTTGACAAATATAACCTGAAAGGTTTCCCGTGTTGAGGTGGAACTAGCACCGGAGGATTTGTTAAATATTTCTTAATTTCATCCAGGGCTAACCGCTGCTCAGCTCCCCATACAAATTCCTGATCGGCTTTCAATTTAAGTAATGGACTGAAAGCCTTGATCTTACCCGACAGATTAGATATGAATCTTCTGATGAAATTAATCTTACCAATCAAAGATTGCAATTCAGTTTTATTGACAGGAGCAACCACCTTGTTAATCGCATCAATAGACTTCCTACTGATTTCGATGCCCCGCTGATGCACCATAAAACCCAAGAATTGTCCTGCCGATACACCAAATGCACATTTATTAGGATTCATCTTCAATCCATGCTTCCTTGTGCACTCCAGTATCTTTCGTAGATCGGCTAAATGTTTTGTAACATCTCCAGACTTAATCACCACATCATCAATGTAGATCTCCACTAATGTGCCGATGTACTCATGAAAAATAAAGTTCATAGCTCTCTGATAAGTAGCGCCGGCATTTTTCAAACCAAACGTCATAATTATCCACTCAAACAACCCCACATGACCTGGACATCTGAAAGCAGTCTTGGGAATATCTTCTTCAGCCATGAATATTTGATTGTAACCTGCATTACCATCCATGAAGCTGATAATTTGATGTCCGGCTGCAGCATCAATCAACAAATCAGCAATCGGCATTGGATAGCCATCCATCGGTGTGGCTTTGTTGAGATTCCTGAAATCAATACAAACACGAAGTTTTCCATTTTTCTTATAAACAGGAACCACATTAGAGATCCACTCTGCATATCGACACTGCCGAATAAACTTTGCCTCAATTAATTTAGTTATTTCGGCCTTAATATCAGGAAGTATATTAGGGTTGCATTGGCGCACTGGCTGCTGATGTGGCCGAAATCCAGATTTGATAGGTAACCGATGTTCAACTACCGATCGGTCTAATCCAGGCATCTCAGTATAATCCCAGGCAAAACAATCTTTATACCCTTTTAACACATCAATTATTTGCTGCTTATACTTGGAATCTAACTTAGCACTAATAAAAGTAGGTCTTGGCCTATCGCCATCACCGATATCTACTTCCACTAAATCATCTGCCGATGTGAACCCTTGACCTAATTTTCCATCATTGGCAAACCTATCCATTAAAACTCTTCTTCAGAACCGACTGCTTGGATCGGTGGAATTTCGTAATCAGCAACTCTAAGGAACTCTTTTTCCCAAGCTTCTCCTGATATGCATTTAGTTCGCTCATAAGTATCTGATTCTGCCGATGCGATGATATAAGAAGAATCACTAGGGACAACCTCAATCTTATCCCCAATCCACTGTACGAGGCATTGATGCATTGTAGAAGGAACACAACAATTAGCATGAATCCAATCCCTCCCTAGAAGCAGATTATATGCACCCTTGCCATTAATAACAAAGAACGTCGTCGGCAAGGTTTTGCTGCCGATGGTCAATTCAACGCATACTGCCCCTTTAGCCGGTGACACATTGCCTTCAAAATCTTTCAGCATCATATCGGTTTTGGTCAAGTCTTGATCTCCCTTACCAAGTTTCCGATACATCACATAAGGCATAATATTAATCGCAGCCCCTCCATCAATAAGTACCTTAGACACAGGCTGCCCATCAACTCTGCCCTTCACAAACAAAGCCTTAAGATGCTGTCTCTCGTCATCGGTAGGTTTCTCAAAAACAGCCATCATCGGATCTAGTGTCAACTGAGCTACTTGATCAGAGAGAACAACTTCTTCCTCATTATCAGATAGTGCCAAAAACTCCATCGGCAACATGAATACCATATTAACATCTGCCGATGGACCCTTATTTTTGTGTTTTACCTGCCACTGCGGATGCCCGGACCTCTCATTGGAGGAATTTTCCTCTTGGTATAAATCCTCCTGACGCTCACGTTGCATCTTCCTTCTCTGCGTCTTTGTCAGACCCTCCGGGCACCATCGAGGAAACTTGGTTTTCCACACCGGTTGATAACAGGTCCTAGTTGAGTCTACACGGCGTATATTAGGGTCCCTGTAGAATATTTCCTCATCGGGAACTCTTGCGTTTGCCATCTCCTCAAGCTCCTCTTGATTCCTTGGAAAATATCCAGCACGTTTACCAAGCCTCTCATGTACACTAAGTCTGCCCCCCAGCCGATCATGCACTGATGCTCTGCCTCTGATCGGCTCATTGATAGATAAACCCTGATTACCAGGTTGAAACCTCCTTTCTGACCGATTGACCCCGTAATAACCATTGCACTCAGGGCAATTTTCAACAGTTGGTAATTTAATACCTTCTTCCCAGCAATGGATAAAAAACGGGCACCTCCAATGATCTTTATGCCAATGCCATTCTTCCCGACGTCTCTCTTCTTGCTGTTGTCGATATCGGTCATTTCGCTGACGCCAACTCTCCTGCTACCTTCGATGAGTAATCACAATGCCAGGTCGAGGAGGATTTTTGGAACTACTGCTTTCCCCCAGCAAGCCCTTTCTTTTTGCATCAACGGTAGTTATCCGATGTTGGGGATCTACTGACGCGTTTTTCTCAGTAGCCTCTGACGTCAATACTTTAGTCTTCCCTTTGGCCTCCAACATATTTGCTGGAAAAGGGTGTTGATCAATTTTCATCGGCTTCTGGGCCTTGGAAGTACCAAACTTAATTCTCCCAGATTCAATAGCCGATTGTAACTGTTGCCTGAACACCTTGCATTCATTTGTACTGTGTGAAGTTGCATTGTGCCATTTGCAGTACAAGATCTTTTTCAACTCTTCTGCCGATGGGATCACATGATTAGGTGACAGCTTAATTTGGCCCTCTTGAAGCAGAAGATCAAATATTTTGTCGGCCTTGGTGATATCAAAGGTAAACTTTTCTGGCTCTTTTTGACCAAAGGGACAAGATATCGGCTTTTTATTCTTAACCCACTCAGCTAAGCCGATAACTGGTTCTTCATCAGAATCAGAATCTCCTACTTCTTCAACAAATGATACCTTTTTACTCCAATTCTTTTTAGGTTCAAAAACCCTAGTATCTTGATCAGAGATCCTTTGCACAAGATGACTGAGACTTTCAAACTCCTGAGAAGCATATCTGTCTTTAAGATGTGGCAATAACCCTTGGAAAGCCAGATCAGCAAGCTGCCGATCATCCAGCACCAGACTGTAGCACTTATTTTTTACATCTCGTAGCCTTTGCACAAAGCTCTCTACCGATTCATCATTGCGCTGTCTTAATTTTACTAAATCGGTAAGCTTCTTTTTATGGATTCCAGCAAAGAAATACTTATGAAATTGTTTTTCTAGATCAGCCCAGGTAATAATAGAATTTGGTGGTAATGAAATGAACCACGTAAATGCCGATCCAGACAAAGATGATGAAAATAATCGAACTCTTAATTCATCTCTGCTAGCTGCCTCTCCACATTGAATAATGAAGCGATTGACGTGTTCCATTATTGATGTGTCATCTTGCTCGGAGAATTTAGTGAAATCTGGTACCTTCTACCGATTTGGGAGAGGAATTAAATCATATGCAGGAGGATATGGAGTCCGATAAGAATAAGTATTGACCTTGGGCTTTATCCCAAACTGATCCTTCATAATTTCTGTTATCCTATCGGCCCAAAAAGCATCAGCCTCCTGATGACGAACTGGCTGAATTTCTATAGGAAGTGCCTGCTGATATCCCTCCACATATCTTTGTGGCCCACGATCTCCAGCAATCGGCATATTCGCCGTTACTTGTGGTCCATTAACCTGTTGGAAAGGATTCATCGGCTGTGCTGCCGATGCTTGATTCTGGACACCAGCTTGCATATAACCTTGCTGAATCCCTGCAATCTGTTGATTTTGCTGAACTGTATGTTGAACAGGTAACTGTCCTGACCAACCATTACTAGAACTCATCGGTATAAAACTTGCCGATGGCTGGTAATTTGCTGACATTGTTGGATAATTATAACCAGCTTGAGGCATGAACTGAACCCCAGTTTGACTCATAACAGGGGCTTTCTGCTGCATCGGCAGTAAGCTTGCCGATGGATTTGAACTGGGCGTTTGAACCAAAGGTATCTGGAAACCCCCTGGAGTTGGTTGCACAGTAGTTGCTGTGGCATATTGAGGCACTTGGGCCATCGGCGAAACAGCCGATGGTATAGGAGCTTTTCCTACTGCGTCAAATACTTGAGGTAACCCAGGATTGAAAGCAGATGACTCCGGAGGCATACCATATCCCCACCAATTAGCAGGAATCTGGCTATTCTGAGACACAGGGCCTGACATAGCTGATGCCGCTAGATCTGTATTAAGCTAAACTCGTCCTACCGGATCTGATCGTATCGGTGTAGATTGAATATTAGGTAAGCCTGTCGATACTGGAGGAGAAGTAACTTCTATACCCACAACGGCCGAGGGAGCCGATGGAGTATTAACAGATACCAGCTCTGGTTGGTGATAGGCAGGCCCAACATAATGCAATGCCGTTTGTCCTTCTTTGAGAGTTCGAACCACAGCATTATGAACAGTATTGGACAACACATTGGAATGATTAATTAAAGCATGATTTACTGCAGAATTAACCATCTCTTGAAGTTTACCAGGATTGGAGTCAAAGGTAACCTGCCGAGGCAACGGCAAATCTTGCTTCTGGATGACTTGTCCACTCTTGTTCAGGCTAAACGATCTTAGACAAAGCTGCCTATATTCTTCTATAGCCTTTTCCATGGCCTGCCTCTGCTCTTCCTTAAGATCTTCTTCTGATACCGCAATAATGTTCTCTGAATTGATCTCGGAATTGAACATATTGATCGGATTGATTGGTCCCACCGGGCGTGCCAAAAGATGTGTTGATGCAAAAGTGGATCTACAAACACAAAGGGCTAATACCCGAATCGATATCCAAGGCGTGCCAGTCGATTTGACCTATTAATCGACAAGGATGAAGATACGAGCACTTTGGTCCTGACAACAGCGATACGCCCGGAAGTCACGGCCAAGAGGTACTCACTCGGAACTCGAGGATCGCCGAAGGTCGCACTGAAGCGATGCAGCTCGCCGAATCAATGAGAACTCGTAAAAAGGAAAAATAATGCAAATTGACGAAGTCGCCGAAAAGTAAGTAGATGCAAATAGGAGTAAAAATTGGTTTTGATATTGATTGATATATTTTACATTGCCCTTCAATCTATATTTATACTCTGATCTAAAGAGACATAACCAAACATAACTAGGACACCAAATCCATACCTAAGGAAATACGTGACTCTTACATGAATCATACTCTAATGAATACAGAAAAGGAAATCAACTCCTATCTATTTCCCTGTCCGCCTCAATTACGATGGAAATCTCACCGACCTCCTTTCCATCGGCATACTTCCTGTTTCATCGGCAGTAGTCTTCAAGCCTCCCTTCATCGGCATCGACAATAACCTCCAACCTCATCGGCAATGCCCGAGTCTAAATCAACCTTTCCATCAACCACCACCAGCTATCAGCAACCATCTTTACAAGCTGGCTTTCATCGGCTATCAGAGTATACAGTAACTTTCCCCTTGCCGATTAGTCCACTCCGATCATTTTGACACGTGCAAAAAACGGTGTCAACAGCAAGGTTCTCGTTCCGTGCTGCCGGTGGGACAACGCGTGAAGGTGTGGCATCGCCTGCTCCCTGGCGAAGCGGGGAACGATTGCCTGCCCCCTCGTCCTCATCGCTCATGCTCGGCATTCCAAGCCCGACGTGGAAGCACTCACGAGTGGGATCGTAAGTGCCTTCGAAGTCAGAGTCGGAGTAGCCGAGGCAGTAGTCGCTCGCGGCCAGGAAGCGACGCGTGGCTTCAGGGTCGCGAAGTCCAGAGAAGTCTGCTCCGGCCCACGCCTCGTCCTCCTCCGAGGAGTCAGCGTGGGTGTGAGTCAAAGTCGTGGTGCCAAAGTCGAGGGCAAAGCGTTGGTGGCGTCCTGAGGGCTCTACGTGAGCCGAAGCGTAGGCGGAAGCATAGGTGGCGGTGGCATTTCTCAACCCGAAGGGGTACGAGGATGGTGCCATCGCCAGGCTTTGCTCCGCCGAAGTCGACTCCTCAGGACGTGGCGGGGCAGAGCTTGACGACGGGGCATTGTCGTGCGCCACTGGCGTCTTTCCCTTGTCCAGGCTCAGGCTAGACAGGTCCCCAACCAGGGACCTTGTGCCAACAGCTGGGCGTGGGATACTGGTGGAGCGCGGCGCGTCGCCCTGAGCTTGCGCGGTGCTGGGGTGGCCCCGCTCGCGTTGTGCTTGGCGAGCGCGACGAGAGCGGCTGCTCGGGCGCCGTCTGCGCCTGGGCTGCTGATGCGTGATGTCGTCGTCGGTCGGTGGGGCTCAGGGCGTGAGGAGTACCATATTGTACTCACATCCTAGAGACATGAACTCTAGGCTCCCGAACCAGATCACTGTGCCGAGACGCAGTGGTCGTACAGGGTTTGCCATTCGGAACTCATTAGGATGATGAAGCTGACACACAGATTCCCCTACCTGGCGCGCCAACTGTCGGTGTTTTGGACCGGCGGGTCCTCAACCAACTAGTAAAAATGTACTGCGTGCCCCTAATCCCGGATGGTGATGCAAAGAGACACAAGGTTTATACTTGTTCGGGCAATGGGTGCCTTACGTCCAGTCTGAGAGGTCGATCTTGTATTCCTTGCACCGAAATGCTCGTAGTAGGGGGTTACAAGCAGGGCGAGAGAGGGAGCTAGTCCCAGGTCTCTACGTGGAGCGGCGTAGATTGCTTGAGATGTTGATCTCAGGCAGCGGGGAAGTGTGCGCGTTACAGGGTGTCGAGCGTGTGTTCGTCTATCTCATGAGAGCGTGAGCCCGTCTATGCCTGAATGTGTGCGAGTGTGTGTGTCGGTCCCCCTGTACGTGTTCGTCTATCTCGTGCGCTCGGGTCTCTCTCGGAAACGGTCCCAGTCCCTCCCTTTTATAGTTAAGGGGGGGACACAGGTGATACATGTGTTAGCTATGTGGCGTCGTGCGAACAGAGGCGGCATGTCAGAGCCCTGTAGCCTGTTACTGTGGCGGTATGGTCGAGGGAGTGGTCCTGTCCTTGAAGTGCTGGAGCAACGCGCCGATCACATCCGAACCTGGGCGACGTGGGAGCTCTAGTGATAGCTTAACGCAGGGCCTAGCGGGCGACGTGTCGGTCGCTGTGTGTTGACCGCGTGAAGAGCCGAGGCTCAGTTGGTGCCGAGGCCGAGCCATTGTGGGGGCTCGGCGGGCGCGAATCCTGAGGTTGCCGAGACCCTGAAGTAGATTGCCAAGGCGTGGAGGGAGCAGTTGGCCCTATACACTGATTCCGAGGCTATAGTGACTCGGACTTGGCTCCCCATGCCGCGTTGTTCTTGGAGCGGGGGTTAGCTAGCACAGTGCAGTGCGGGCGCCGATCGTAGGCACAGTACCGAGCACAGCAGCTGGTAACCCCTACCCTGTCCTGTCCTGTCCCGGACGGTATGGTGCTGATGCGACTTCCCGTCTCGTCGGCTGCTCTGTTGTATCGTGCCGTCGTCCGTCTGATGTTGCGGGAGTGGTTGGTCTCATTAATTGGACGCGACGTTCTGTTGGGGAGATCGGTCGAGGCAGAGGCGACCGGGTTATTGCCGAGCCGGCCTCGAGCGAGACGGGGAATCGGCATCTCATCCGAGGCTTTACGCGCGGGGCCTCGGGCGAGACGGAGAATTGGTTCCCCGTCCGAGGCCTTGCGTGCGAGGCCTTGAGCGAGGCGGAAAATCGGTAGACCGTTCGAGGCCGGGGGTTAGCCAATAGTTTGTCTCTTGGCCTTAGTTTTGACGGGGTCTAAGCGATTTTTTCGGTTGTTGCCTAGGGGACCCCTTCTTATGGTACCCGACACATAGTGTGTGGGGACGGACAACGCTTGTTCGTGGTCGGTACGGCTAGTGGGTGCTCGGTAACACTAGCGGATGTTCGGCAAAACTGATAAGTGGTTCACTCACCTGGGCCGATGATCATATGCGCTAACAATCCCCTCTCCCTTCTAAGGCCGCAGCAGGGTGCAGCACCTAGGCCCTGTTTAGTTCCCAAAAATTTTCAACCAAATTGTCACATCGAATCTTGCGGCACATGCATGGAGTACTAAATGTAGACGGAAAAAAAACTAATTGCATAGTTGGACGAGAAATCGCGAGACGAAACTTTCGAACCTAATTAGTACATAATTAGACACTAATTGTCAAATACAAACGAAAGTGTTACAGTAGCCAAAACCAAAAAATTTCACCATCTAAACACGCCCTAACACCCAGCGCGTTCAGTCTCAATCGCCTGGAAGATGTTCAGTTTCCAGGCGACTAAACTGTAGGAGATGTGAAACAAAATTTGGATCCGCAGTAGTGAATCTGGCCGAACTCGCTAGGCCTGTACTCGATTGTTGAAGGCATCATGATAGAAGATGAAAACCGGCAATCTGTGCCGGGTCCAAGTTACTAATGAAATGCACAATCATTACAGCACTGTTTCTTGGCAACCTATTCACCGTTTGTGAAGTAAGTTACAGGATCTACAGATCAGTCGGTTTCTGCAGACAAATGTGAGATTGCCTTTTATTTTTTTGACAATAACAGTTACAGGATCTGCCGAGGAGTGACCTGCTGGCGTGCCAGCTCGCGCGACCGTCTTCTACCTCGCGCGCCAACTATAACGTCCCAGCGCGTGCAGCTTTCCGTCTGCCGCCTGCCTGTCTCCCCGGCGTGGCGAGCATGCATCCGCCCCGCACCTGCTCTGCCGGGCCCGCACCTCTCCTCTCCGATCCTTCTCTCCCTCGCTGCACAGGCTCCCACGGTCTGCACAACAGCACAAGGCTCCCCCAACGGCAGAAAAAGCAGCCAAGCCAAGCGACCGAAGCTCTTATCCACTGCCCGGCGCCCGCGCTGACCGCTTGGCGAGACCAACCCCGCCGAAGAGCGATCGCGTCCACCCTGTTCGCCGCCTCTCGGCCATTGCTCAGCGCACCGCCTCTTCTTTACCCTCCACCACACGGCTCCACCATGCCGCGCCATGCCGTGCGACGCACGACGCTCGGGACAACGGCGGCATCGGCCCCTGTTCCTCGACGCTCCCCACGAGCAAGGCGCACTAGGCCCCTTCCACGAGTCCGGTGGAACCTCCCGTCCCCGTCTGTAGGTTGTCCTCGCCGTGCCCCGACAAGACGTCGGCGCAAACACGCCTTCCTCCAATCCTCCCCATCGTCGTCCGTACCGCGACCAAGGGCGCCGAGGGTGGGGGAGCGCTGTACGCCGTGGCTTCGCCGTGCAGCCCCGAGCCACACACGTCAGCACCAACCACCGGCCACCGTCATGGCTTCACTCGGACACTCGCGCCCGCCGCCCAGGCAAAGGGTGTGGCCAGTGGCCACCACCAACACCAACACCAATCGCGGCCCTCGCCAATTCACGCGTCCGGTCGTGTTTCGCTTAGGGTCTGCGACGCACGGACACGCACACTGACGCGCACGCTGGCCTCGCCCCGAGTCACCACGCGAGCACGGCGCACCCACGCCCGTTGCTGCAATCAAGCACCGCGTCCACGAACAAATGAGCCATTCCTCCCTAGTACTCAACCCAGTTGCTTAGCCCTCTTGCGTGCACCGCCATCGTCCGAAAAGCTAGCTAGGCCGCCGTGCCGCTCAGAGCACGAACTGGCCGCCAACCATCTGCTTCTCTCTCCTATACTACGCTGCGACACGCCTCGGCACGAACGTGGTCCGCAGCCACATCGATATACCGTCGAACAGTTACCGAGCGTAACAAACAACGCCCCTGCTCACATAGCTCTGAACCGTTTGCGGCACCAAATCCACACCAAAGGCCAAAAACGGCCCAATAAAGAGGCCAAGATCAGAACCCAGCCAGCCAACTATAATATAAGCTTCAGAATTTGCACTTGGTCCTCCGTCCCTCGTTGCAGCAAATTAAGGAAGGTTCTCGACTTCGACCACCCCGTCGGCTCCCTCCTCCTCTCGTGAGAGGCCTCCAAGGCGTTCGCGACGATCACACCCCCAAGGCTAAGGACATGGGAACACGGGGCGCACAGCGGCGAAGACAGCGCCAGCGGATGTTCGTCGCACGCCGAGAACAAAGCGGCGAGGAGGACCGGGGTGTTCGGCCGCGATGACGGCGCTCGCGGATTGTCGTCGCACGCAGGGAACAAGGCGGCGAGGCGGACCTTGGCGTACCACGACGAGGAAAGCTTCCGCCACGCGGCCGCGTCGGGGGCCCTGCCCAGCCGACGTGCGCGTGAAGATACGGTTCCAGTGCCCGGCGACGATGAGCGAGGTCTATATGGCGACGCAAAGAAGCTCAAGAAGCCCGACTCTACCGTCCCTGTCGTTCTTGGCGGAGGTGAGTAGGGGGGGAATTGTGCGCGTTGTTCTTCGTCTACGGTTTATGCTTCTTAAATTTTGATTCGGACATAACATTGGGTTGCAGGCATTTCAGGGTCTGGGGGCAGCCGCGGCTCTACCGTCCCCGTCGTTCTTGGCGGAGGTGAGTAAGGGGGAATTGTGCGCGCTGTTCTTCGTCAACGGTTTATGCTTCTTGACTTCTTGATTCAGACATAACATTGGGCTGCAGCCATTTCAGGGTCTGCGGGCCGCGGCGGTCAGGTTCGCCCGAGAGCGCTTCAGAAGGGTCCGCGAGAGGTACGCGACTACGCGTTTGGGTCCGGTATTCGTTAGATCACCTGTTCTTGTTCTTTGTTCTTCGATGATGGCCAGCCCAACACCAACAGTTTTGCTCCGTTCTTGCAGCCGGTGGTACAGAGAGAGGGAAGCCTCAGAAGGAGAGCCGGCTTATCGACCTCTACGATATAGGCCTCATCAACAAAACTGCTCTAGCCGCTGTGGGAGGAGATGCGATGCCAGCCTTTCTTCGCGTCGCTGCTCAAAATGAGGCTATCAAGGCGGCCGCTCCGCGAATGGAAGCCATCGCCAGGAGCCTCCGGATGACAGGAGGCCTTCAAGCTCGAGCCCCAGTCCAGCACCGGCAGCAGCCCCGGCTGCAGACCGACCCCGAGCCCCAGCCGCAGCCCCAGCCTGACCCTGAGCCCCAGCTCGAGCGGCGGCCGCTTCTCCAGCCGGACCGATCTTGTCCGCGCTGCCACATGAACAGCGGCACTGTGGCGCCGCACCACCTCTGCAAGTGCGTGCGCTGCTCCAAGAGTACAGACCTGTGTCCTTTCTGCTTCCTAGCTGCAATACCAAAGACCGAGTGCTCACGAGGCACGTGCCCGTCGTGCGGAGGAAGAGCAGGTACGCTGGTGCTTGATCACGTATGCTCATGTGACATTTGCCATGATTGTCCGAGGTGCGATTTAGCGAAGCTGCCGCGGCCATTACCACGCCGGGATGGTGCTTGTCCGTGTTGTTTAGAGAGTGCGGGTAATGCCTCGAGTCACTTATGTTTGTGCTTAGAGTGCAAGCTTCTGCCTGGCTCTGCTTGCCCATACTGCGCACTTGCTGAAGTACCTTCTCCGATCAACCCCTTTGACCTCATTAGGATAAGAGCTTATTTTCAGTAGCAGACTACCTGAAGGACACATTCTGGTGATACTGATACCTGTCGTATGACAGATAACCCTTGTCACTCAGCATATAAAGAACACACACAATCCATGAACACAGTCAAATCAGCAGATCCAGATAAAACGCAAAATGATAGAAACAAATTATGTATGCCAAGACAAAACCATCAACCATGTTTACATTACAAGTAATGAAGCTGCTACACAGCAAGGCAGCATATGTTTTGAGGAACACTATAGGACTCGATCATAGCAGAAACTTGGACACAAGATACTCGACCTCAAATCAGACATGGCAAACTGAACTCAGTACCCCAGCCCCCACCCAAACCTTTACTGGCCACCACGGAGACGGAGAACCAGGTGGAGTGTAGACTCCTTCTGGATGTTGTAGTCCGCCAATGTGCGGCCATCCACTACCGGAAACGGTCTATGTGTCTGAGGGTTTGCCGAGTACATTCCATTGGGCACTCGGCAAATATCATATTTACCGAGTGTTTTTAATTAAACATTGAGCAAACATATAGCACTCGGCAAAACCCAACTTTACCGAGTGTCTAATAAAAAACACTCGGCAAACTACACAGAAACACTCAGCAAACACGGACACTCGGCAAAGTACAGGCACGTGCGCTGGGCGTGCGGCGGTTGTGTGACGGCCGTTGGGTGCGTCGCCCTGCCGTTAGAATTTGCCGAGTGCCTCTAACGGACACTCGGCAAAGACAAGGTTTGCCGAGTGTTTTTTATTGACACTCGGCAAAATAATCTTGTTGCCGAGTGTTTTTTATTGGCACTCGGCAAAATAATAATTTTTTTCCTCTCCTGCCCCCCCCCCAAACTTTTTCTACTGTCCACGTACAACATGTGGTACTACATGTTAAAATTTGGTATATTTCTCGATCTGTTTGCTATATTTAATTAATTTATTGCATTTAGAGAACTTTTTTTGTTAAAGTCAAATTTGAACTACAAGTGATTCAAATAATGGAATAAATTGAGTGGAGAAATCATATTCATGTTATTGAGTCCATTTTGGGTCCATACCCGGGAAATCAAAAGAAATTTCGAACATTTTGTTCAGGAAACACGATCACAAACGTGTGGCCGAATGGTTTTTAAATTCTAAAAAAAACAAACGAAGTCTAAAAATGACGAGATTTGTCAAGATCTCCTCATATCATACGTGGAGACTGTCGAAAAAAATGAGAAGGTTTCGCACAATTTGTCACGTATGACGCTTACAAACCGAAGCATCTCTGAAGAAGAATCAGAGAGTTGAGAAGGATCTGGTAAGATTTGGAGTCAATGTGATGGTCGAATTGGGGTTTAACTTTAAAACTTTTTGTATACGCAATAGACAACATAGATTGGTCCATGTCAAATTTTGGGAATTTTTTGGATACGTTTGATAATTTTAATTTATTAACTACAATTATAGAATTTTAATTGATATAAATTGAATTTGAGCTGTAACTGTATGAAATAATGGAACAATATTCATAGAAAAATCAAATATGCATTGTTAAGTGAATTTGACAAGGTACTTTCAAAGTCCATCATAACAAATTTAGCAGAACACGCTAAGAAGAAGGAGGACGGTGCAGCATGAAATAATAAAAAATTGCCGAGTTTTCTCTACCTGACACTCGCCAAAAAAAATAGTTGCCGAGTGTCATACAGGGGACACTCGGCAACTTTGTTGATCCAGCCCCACTGTGCAGTACTGGACGGTTTGAAAAAAAAAAACAATGCCGAGTGCCGCCGATCTGGACACTTGGCATATATTTACTTTGCCGAGTGCCCAGATCAGAGGCACTCGGCATACCTTTCATATGTTACCACCGGCCGCACTCCCCTGACGCACACACGCGCCCACCCACACTCACGCACTCACATACGCCGCCGCCGCCCTCGCCCTGTGCCCCGACCGCCGCCCTGAACCCCTGCCGGCCCGGCCCCGACTGCCGCCCAGCCCGCCGCCGCCCTGTGCCCCGGCCGCCGCCGCGATGCCATTGCCGAGCTCCGTTCGCCGTCATCATTCTCCTGTGGTTTGTCCATCTCTTGCTCAATATTCGCCTCTACTGGATTCTTCTCGTCCCGGAGATTCACACCCTGCCTTTATTTCCAAAAGATCACGGCGTGCTAGGAGAAATCGCTCTGTTTTGCGCCTCCTGTCTCCGTCTGTCGTAGTCCTGGCTCGATCCCAAGCAGCGCCGTAGATGGCCATGGTGCTGCCGTGCACCTCTGCTCCGGCGACCAAGGAACAGAGAAGCAGCCCAGCGCCGTGCGTGCTTTCTTTTATCTTGTTAGCTTGTTGATCTCATCATGACGGAAATGTGCAAACTTTATCTGGCAGAACATTAGGTTCCCTGAATCTGAATGACTACATTTGTAATATGTTTATTCAGAGTTTCAGACTCTTGTCAGTGAATGGTTGTCTGAAACTTGCATGTTGTTGTATGCATTATTCACGAATAGTGCAAGAAGGAATGATGGAAATGTGCAAATGTGACATTAAACATTGTTCCTATTCTAGTATAGGAATCATGTTCTACAGCATGAGACATGAATTAAACATTGCGTCTATGCTAATTTAGGCATCAATTTGTTAAGCGTGATAGAAACAGTGAGGAAAGCAAAGAAGATAGCATCACTTTAACTAGCACTCCTTTTAAAAGTAGTAAATAAAAAAAACAACTTTAACTAGCAGTCTATGAGTAGCATGATTTTTTATTTTTGAAAAATTCACTAGCACGACCTAGGAATGGAACCACCAGACACATCAGTAGCTTAGTGTTCTATACGTACTCCTGTAGTCATGTCAGAGTATATGGGTATGGGATTTGGGAGCGATGCTAAAAAATGGGAAGACCGTTTTTTTATAGAAACAAAATTGTTTCAAAATCCAGAGAACAATTAAGCAAAAAAAAATTAACCCACAGCCGCAAGACCGCAAGCCTGCAACTACCACTGAAAGCAAAAAATTGCAGTGCAACAATGGATGCATGTGTCTCTGTGATTTGTTGGATCTGTAAAAGCTCAAATGGAAATAATGTTTGCATCATCCCATGCTGCCTAGGAGATAAGGCACAAGAACCATGCTAGCTAGCTCTTGCAATCTCCATATGTCAAAATTGTTAAAACTAGACACACACATACAAGCAACATCACTTCAGCAAACAATGATGTTGTACTATTAACTTGAGCATATTTCCATGTCAATGATTGCCATTCTTTTAATGATCTCGCTATACACTTACTGACCCGATGCATTTGGCTCTCTATTATTTTCAACTTGCAGGTTTTTGCCGCCGCTCCCTGCCCCGCCCTATCGCCTGGTTTCGCCTTGCCCTCCCGCCGCCCCACAACTTGCCGTCGTTTTGCAAGGTATAAGATGTGTATGTGGTTGTCGGCCATCGTGCCGTTTGTTGCCGAGTGTATGTGGTTGTCGGCCATCGTGCCGTTTTATTTGTTGCAGGTTTTGGAAACCTCCCCGTACAGGGGAGGTGCTGCCGAAATTTAGATTTGACACTATTATGTTTCTTTTATTGCAGGAGAGGCTATTGCAACGTCCTCGACTCGTCACTTTGCAGGACAGCAAGGTGAGGCATAAAAAACCCTTCTTTCCGTATCATGTAACCTAGCTAGGCCTCTCCCGTTCGAAAGAGATACAGCTGGAAATATGCAGATCTTTGCATATCTATAACCGTATCTGTTTCGAATTGTCCACGTTTTTTGGACAGCCCGAGGATGTGTAGATGTGGTTAGTTTCCATGCTCTACTCCGATCCGTGATAGAGTTTCGACAGCATCTCCCTGTTGTTCTTCGGATACACAATCTCCCTTACAGGACGTGTATTTGGAGAACAGCGGGGAGGTGCTGCTGAAATTCTGTCTCGCATAGGAGTAAATCATAGAAACTAACCCCATCTATACATCCTCGGGTGGGATTAGGACATATCTTCACCTATTAGATAGTATAGGAACGTGTAGATGCAACGTGATTTTTTATATTACTCGCTGATATGCTAGAGAATGGATGACCGTGAGTGGATGTACACGGGCCGCTCTAGTCATACTTCGTTGACCGAAGAATGGATTGATAAGACCGATGCTTTCTTGGAACGGGCATTTGCAAGGGTTAAAGGAGCTAGTGTCACATGGTGTCCCTGCAGCAAATGTGCAAACACGCGTCGGCAAACCAAGTTGGTCATGGTTAAACATCTTTGGAAGAATGGATTTACGGCAGACTATACCAGGTGGATCTACCATGGTGAAGCCGATCGTGGGGGAGACGAGGTCATGAGACAACGCATCAAGGAATATGATGGGGATGCCGGGGTAGGAGACATGTTAAATGACTATCATGAAGCACACTTCGATGAAGGATGTAGGGAGGAGGAGCTAGAGGCTACCGCAAAGGCGTATTACGACATGTTGTCTGCAGCACAACAACCCCTTCACGGGCATTCCAAGGTTTCTCAACTGGATGCCATTGCACGCCTAATGGCCGTGAAGTCCCAGTTTAGCTTGAGTCAAGACGCCTTCGATGTTATGCTCATAGTTGTTGGCAGCCTGCTCCCGGATGGTCACATCTTGCCAAAGAGCATGTATGAGGCACAGAAACTAATTCGTGCACTTAAGATGCCATTCGAGCAGATACATGCTTGTCCGAGCATCTTATTTAGGAAAGAGTATGCAGAATAAAAGTACGGTGTGAAGTAAGAAATCGTCTAGGTTCCTGGAGGTAAACTCTGGTGATGGTCAGAAGAGGCAGCTCGCAATTCCTGTGAAGATCCTACGGTACCTTCCTTTCATACCGAGGATCCAACGGCTTTACATGACTGAGGAATCCACGAAACAGATGACATGGCACAAAAACGGACATCGATACAATCCTAAGAAGATGGTACACCCATCCAATGGTGAAGCCTGGACAAGGTTTGATGTGATTCATTGTGAGAAAGCTCTAAAGGCTCGTAATGTACGTGTTGCGCTAGCAACAAATGGGTTCAATCCTTATGGAATGGTGGTTGCCCCGTACACCTGTTGGCCCATGTTCGTTATCACCCCTCAATCTCCCCCCTGGCGTCCTCTTTCAACGACAGAACATATTCTTGTCATTGATAATTCCAGAACACCCGGGAAATAATATGAGTGTATACATGGAGCCTCTGATTGATGATTTGGTCCGTGCTTGGGAGGAAGGGGTATGGACATACGACCGAGCTATAAAGACAAACTTTAAAATGCATGTTTGGAACCAGTACTCCCTGCATGACTTGCAGGCATATGGGATTTTCCGCTGCTGGTGTGTTCACGGGAGGTTCCCATGCCTGGTATGCAAGGCTTGTCTGATGTTCATTTGGTTGATGAAGGGTGGCAAGTATTCTTCGTTCAACAAACATCGACAATTTCTCCCTCCTGACCATCCATTCAGACTAGACATCAAGAACTTTACGAAAGATGTCATAGTTAAAGACCCTGCGCCGCAGATGATGACAGGAGCCATGGTTCGTGCTTAGTTAGATGGTCTCGAGGTCAATAAACAAGAAGATGGTTTTGTGGGATATGGCGAGCAACATGCCTGGACTCAGAAGTCGTGCTTGTGGAACCTCCTTTATTTTGGTGATCTTCTTCTTCCACATAACATTGATGTAATGCACACTGAAAAGAATATTGCCGAGACCGGCGTTTGCTGATGCCATGTGCATCACACCATCAAGGCAGCCTGAGCCTCGACGAATACAGGAAAAAATGGGTACACGAATTTATTTATTTATTCTAACGCTCAATTCTGCATAATTTCTAATAATTTTGCATTTTTATCGCAGTCGTCGTCACATGATGGCTAGCCTTGCTCCAAGTTCAAGGCATGGGTTCTGTCCAAAAAGGGCAAGGCAACGGCAAACATCGACTTCAACCCGGAGGACCCGCCCGAGGCGTACAGCGATCCCAGCATCCACAGCCGCGTCAGTGAGTACACAGCAATGGCAAGGCAGGTTCATGGGCCACAGTTCGATCCGAGCACCCAGGATCTTGATGGAGAAATCATGATGAGGGTGGGAGGAGGCAAGAAGCATGGCCGGTACTAGATTGGCGACAGTACAATCGACACGGCCTCTACTCTCACTCTCTCCTAGATCCGAGCAAGGAGCACGAGCGTGAGCCCGGCGATACGCCCACGGCCAACCGCTACACAGTTCCAGATGGAGGCTCTCTAGGTTATTTCTGTTTTATTCATCGTTCGTTGATTGTTACGTACTTTAGCTTTGCATTGTAACATTGGGATGAAATGTTATAGGCCCGGGTGGAAGCAGAAACGAAGCAACGGAATGAGATGGAGGCGAGGATGGAGGAGATGATTCAGCAGAGGGTGGCGGCCAAGCGGTAGAACATGGAGGAAGAACAACGGCGGACGACGTAGAGGATAGAGGAAGAAAATCGGTTGAGGATGGACCAAATGTTCCAATACATGCAGAATTTTGCATCGAGTATGGGTCAAGCTTTGCCACCGCCACCGGTGCTATTCCCTCCACCTCAGCCACCCACAACTACTCCTGTGAGTCACTTGACACCTTATACTGCAGATTGAATAATTTGACCTAGAGAACTTTAGATGTTAGCTCAAAATGACTTAGAGAACTTTAGAGTACATATGCAACCAGTGAGATAGAGACAGAGAATATGCAAGGTTAAGATAAGCTTAAAATTTCCATTTTCTCCTTTGAATTTTGTTGTGCACAAATCATCACTCATTTCCTTTGCTTTTATGATATAGTGCTAATAACAAGAAATTAACCATTAAGTGAACATGCCTAGCCCTTTTGTGTCACTGAACAACCTAGATCATGCAAATGACATTTTATAAAGCAAATCACACTAGAAGAGGAGGTACTGAGAAATGGAGGCTGCACTAAGAATTTTGCTGACCAACCACAGATACTATTGGCATTCGTCGTTGTTGCTCTAGCTACAAAATTTTAAAATAGTAATAACGAGCACCGCAGCTCCGTGGCTCTACCATAGGAAAGCATTTGCCTAATTACCTTCATCGGTTTGTGGAGCTATGTGGCACACGCAATGCAGTATTATTTGACTGGTTTCAGAAATTCAGATGATAGATGAGTTCTGTGCATCAATCAACAATTTGCCATCTTAAATCCAAATGTAATCTCTGTTGCAGTTTCAGACTGCTTGCCTCAGATATGCACCTGGCCATATCCATCATCAGTAAGCTGTGATAGCTCTGTACAAATGTTAGGAGCAGACTTTCATTAAAAAAACTGTTATGAGCTGACTGTTAGTTTCTGTAGCCTGCCACAAGCCCAGAATTTTATAATAGTAATAACGAGCACCGTAGTTCCGTTCTAGCTAACGCTATGTAGCAGTTAAGCATACCATGTATCCAAAAATAGCTGGCATTAGTTTGTACTTTTTAGATGTGATCACACTACTGCACAAGGACCGGGTGTTATTGCAGTGTCTAGTGTATGGATGATCACACTATGGACAGGCAGCCTGTAGGCCTGTGCACTAGTTTGCAAATCAGCAAAACACAGACTTCAATGGCCTGCTCGCTGCTACAGCGCATGGCCTGGACTCCCATTGGCATGGCCCTGCCAGCTCCAGCTTCTAACTCTAAGCCCCCCACTACATGGCTTAAACTACTACTAATAGGTAAGATATACTAACTGAACATGCATGGGTCGGATTGCAGTGAGTTTTTTATTAGTACTATATATACTTACGTAAGTATTTTTTCAAGACACTACTTATACTTTCTGATTGCTGCAGGGAGTTTTTTATATCTGCGGCTTACAATGCAATCTCTTCTCTTTTGTGCAGAATCAATCGGCGACATCAAATAATCAGTCTCAAGACCTAGACCCGGATTTGTCGCAGTGGTTCCAAGGGCCTCCGCAGTGATTGCATTTGCATTTGTGGCTTATTGTGACTTAGTTGTGACTTGTGATGTGATGATGGTTTATTGTGAATTGTGATGATGATTTATTGTGAATTGTCATGATGGTTAATGCCTGTGACATACAATTATGCCTGTGACATATAATTATGCCTGTGATGATGCTTTATTGTGAATTGTGATGGTTTATTATGAATTGAGAGGGGTCTGTTATACGGGACAAATTAGTAAAAAATGGGGGTATTGGTCGCTCTGCCGAGTGTAACACTCGGCAAAGCGAGGCGTTACTGAGTGTCAAGCCAAAACACTCGGTGAAGAGACCAATTTCTGTTATTCTAGGAACCTTTTTTGCCAAGTGTTTTGTCTTTGCCGAGTGTATTCTAATGGACAGTGTATTCTAATGGACACTCGGCAAAATGACCATAAAATCTGCTCGTTGCGCGCTTGTTTGCCGAGTGTATTGGGGATGACACTCGGCAAAGTGTGTAAACTTTGCCGAGTGCTTTGGTCTTGACACTCGGCAAACTTTAGAAACGTTACCGAGTGTTTTGGAATTGACACTCGGCAAAGTTTAGTAACTTTGCCGAGTGTTTTGGGCTTGACACTCGGCAAACTTGAGAAACTTTGCCGAGTGTTTTTCCGTCGTGCACTCGGCAAAATCACCGTCACCGTGTCACCCCGTTAACAGTTTTTTGCCGAGTGTTTATTGACACTCGGCAAACTATTTGCCGAATGCGCGATAAAAAACACTCGGCAAACTACTGTTTGCCGACACTGTTGAAGCCGTGTGTTGTATGCCAAGTGTTACACTCGGCAAAGCAGTTGCCGAGTGTTTTTGGGCCTTTGCCGAGTGCCCCGACTGTATCCCGTAGTGATCCTCAAGCTACTTACTAGCAAAGATCAGGAACTGCCAGTCCGACGGGATGCCCTCCTTATCCTGCATCTTTGCCTTCACATTGTCGATCGTGTTAGAAGACTCGACCTCCAGGGTGATGGTCTTGCCAGTCAATGTCTTCACAAAAATTTGCATACCACCACGGAGGCGGGGCACCAAATGGAGGGTAGACTCCTTCTGAATGTTGTAGTCGGCAAGAGTGCGGCCATCCTCGAGTTGCTTTCCAGCAAAGATGAGGCGCTGCTGGTCTGGTGGGATGCCCTCCTTGTCTTGAATCTTTGCCTTTACGTTGTCAATCGTATCAGAAGACTCACCTTCAAGTGGGATGGTCTTCCCAGTCAAGTCTTGACAAAGATTTGCATGCCTCTCCTTAGCCTGAGTACAAGGTGAAGGGTGGACTCTTTCTGAATGTTGTAGTCAGCCAAGGTGCGGCCATCCTCGAGCTGCTTCCCGGCAAAGATGAGGCGCTGCTGGTCTGGTGGAATGCCCTCCTTGTCTTGAATCATGGCCTTCACATTATCTATCGTGTCTGAGGACTCGACCTCCAGTGTGATGGTCTTTCCAGTCAGTGTCTTCACAAAGATCTTCATGCCACACCTGGGCCTGAGCACAAGGTGGAGGGTAGACTCCTTCTGGATGTTATAGTCAGCAAGTGTCCGGCTATCCTCGAGCTGCTTGCCAGCAAAGATCAGACGCCGCTGATCTGGCGGGATTCCCTCCTTGTCCTAGATCTTTGCCTTCACATTGTCAATTGTATCCGATGACTCAACCTCGAGGGTGATGGTCTTTCCCGTGAGGGTCTTCACAAAGATCTGCATCTGCAGAGACAAAAATCGCATGGTAAGCCACCATAATAGGCATAGAAAAACATAGTGCTAGAAAAATAATAATGATTCAAGTCTCAGCTATGAAACAGAGGTAACAAACATCTAAATTTGATTAACCATGAATTAGAACAAACAACACTGCATCCATCCAGATTAGGTAGGTGCATACCAACAGCCAACATGCTAGTTACATTTGTAATTAGCACGGCGATTCAACATGCACAAGCAGGAAATATAGAGAAGGGATTGAACATAAAACTCTGAAAGGGGTCAGCTTCTCAACAAGAAATAAGCTGAAAGGGGTCAGCTTCTCAACAAAAATAAGTTCAGCAGTCCTTCCCAAGCTTTATATATATACTTGTGAGTAAGGTGACCATAAACAGATCAATCTAACGTATAATAGGTAGGGAAGATGCTAGGCAAGCTTTAACCATCTTAGTTGTGAGCATACACTGATCAAACAATTTGAATTGAAACCAAAAAACCTACAGGATTGCGTGCATGGCAATAAGCAGGATTCAACCTTCTCAATTTGATATTGATAATACACTAATTTATATATCGAACTGACACTTAACTTTGTGGCATCTGCAGGATTGTGCTTTGTAACAACACAATTGCAATTATTTAACCTTGTTGATTTAGATGATACACCATCAATCAATCTATTTAATTCAAATATAATTCTATGTATCTGCAGGATTACGTTCGAGACAACATGATAGGAATTGTTTAACCCACTTAATTTTGATAATACACTAATCAACTTTTAGAATTGAACTCTAATATATACATGATACAGGATTTCGATTCAGAACAGAAAATAGCACAACACACAACCTACCGATCATAAGTAACCGGTCGGTCGACAATCTGAATCTAGTGAACCTTGGATGAGCAATTACTATGGGATAGTAGTATGCTGAATAAACACGGAGCTCGATCGAATCAGATAAGATAACTGGATCAAGTTTATCCGATAAGCATAAAAAGTAACAATCACAAACCATGCGAACAATCTAACGAATTTTGGTACGGAAGACGAAGTTGAGAATTGAGGATTTGAGAATCAACCATACACACATAGACAGATCGATCGAGAGAGGTGGTGGACGAATCGTGGGAGAGCGTACCGCGTACCTTGACGAGACGATCGGGAGAGCCTTGCTTTGTTCGACTACGAGCCGATGAGTGGAGACTTCACGATTGAGATTGAGGGGAGGGAGACTGATGGATTGGGGAAATCGGAGGCCGGGGGTGGACCTTTTGGGCGTGTTCGGCTGGTATTATCAGCCTGGAAACGACTGCTGCTGAAAACCAGCTGCTATAGTTAAAACCAGCCAGCCAACCAGCTCCATCCAGCCAGTAGCCGAAACATCAGCCATGTAATGCCATTTGCTCATTTCAAAAAAAAATGGCACCAACACCACATCCATTCAACTGATGGCGCCAAACCACAAGCCATTCAGATTACAATACAACATAATTCAATACAACAACTGAAATAATAGTTTGTTAGGGGCTACTAACAGTCCATTAGAAGCTAGTCAACTAGTAGTTCAATACACATAACATGTCCCTACAAGCCATTACGAATACAGTCACATACAACAGTTCAAATTACATACAACAGTTCAAATTACACTTCTTTACAAACATGACAACTTCTTTACAAGCATGACAACTCCCATGCAACAGTCACTTACCCAGCCATGTTTGGGTCTTCATGCCATCCACCAATGCAAATTAGTCCTCTCCTCCACCACACAGCCTCGCCTACACTAGTAGAACACAGTCACACCGTGCATACACACATACATGGGATGACTATCTTTAATTGAAGTACTTGGCATCTTAATTTTAATCACCTTTGTTGTATCATTGTCCCCAGAGAGCCACAGATATGTACTCCCTCACAGCGGACATAGTGCAATTAGCATTGATCTGAACCCAATCCGATGGTGGGTATGTAGGCGAACCAACTCCAATCTCACGATTCCATAAAAAATTGTGCATTGCAAAGCATGACATAATCATCATATTTTGCTTTTCCCTATGGCAGAATGGTACCCCATCCAATATGTGCCAACGGCCTTTGAGAACCCCAAATGTCCTTTCGACGACATTACGGAGGCTCGAATGAGTGAAGTTAAATTTCTCCTATCGAGATAATGTGTCCATGTCTAAACCCCTAAAATCGTCCAGATGGTACCTTGTATTTTTTAATGGACCCATGTAGCCAGTCTCCAGCGCATATACAAGTTTTCTTTGCACTTTTGGTCATTTTGTAGATTCAGTTGCATCCACTACCGCCCGCTCATCTTTGGGAAGGGGAGGGCAGGGTTCACCACTGGAGCCGCATTGGCCACTGCTGCTTTTAACCTTGCAATGAGGACAGCAGCAGTCGCAACGTTGTAAATTTGCGTTCCTTCGTTGGAGTTGTCGCTGATGTAGGAGTCCTCAGAGCTGCTCATCTGCAAGAGCATGAATTAGTACTAAATTCGTTTGACTAATTTGTGAGCAAATGAGTTTATCAGGTATGACATACGAACCTTCAAATTCGTTGGGTCCAAAGAAAGGGTCTGCAGTTGGCGCTGAACCAAGAATACCAATTAATAGAGTCTACTTAAGTTCTAGATCTACTCTAGTACATCATAGAACACAAAAGGGATACCAAGAAGCCTCTGATTAGCTACAGCAACAACCTGGCAATATCCATAAGTACAGTTAAGTCTAGAGTTGTGCTTCAGCTGTAAGTACTATTGAAACTGGAAGACCAAGAACTTACAGAGAAAGCCTCATTTAGTTCATAATAATCAATCTGTGAAGTTTGAAGAGCTGCATTTGATATAGCCTTTGGAATATCAAGAGCTGGAGCTGTCGTAAACAGCTCTGGTGTCTACATTAGAGAGTGCACACAATAGAGATAAAATGATGCTCAGTGTGATAAGTCACAATAAGCGAGATTTCAAGGTAACCTAGAACACCAATTAATAGAGTCTTGTCTTGTTAGGAAATGTAGGTCAACCTACAACCAAGATATGTACATCACATAACACAATTTATTTCGATTAGGGAAAAACAACAAGCACACAAAGTTCAGGCCACATGCCACAACACATCGATGCAACTTAACCAAACAGTGTCCAGGGAACATTACAATGACAACTTCAAATGAAACAAACATAGGGCAAACATACATCCTCAACAAGCACAGTTTGAACATATAACTAGATAGACTGCCGCAGAAGGAACGTTGGTTGGGATAACGACTACTTCGATCTGGCTCTCAGAACCTCCCAGCAAGCCTCAATCAAGTTCATGCGGCCCTCTTTCGTTTCCACGCTCAGAAAGTTCCTATGGTCCACTGTGTTCTTGAAAACATCTAAAGCATGAGCAAACACAGGATTAGACTCGGGCAAACCATCTTGTTTCAAAATCTGCTTCACTTTGGCCATCTCCTCATCGTGCTTGCTTGACCCGGCCTTCTGCTGACTATGGACTTTAATGGTCTGGGTTAGGTTGTTAAGGCAGTCGTCAATGGAAACAGTCTTCTTACTAGGAGAGCTATTGAGAGAATGTTCTCTAGTGGATCTCTTGGAGGACTGGCCGACACGGTGTGTACCTATGGGCTCCTGGGACATGTCGTATTGAGTTTCAATGCTAGGAGTACTCAGTGTCCTCTCGTGATGATGTCCACCAGAAGTGAGCAACGTGCCCCTTTCACGGGGTGTGTATCCCCAAAGAGTGACCAATAGGTCAAGGCATTTGGGAACTTTGGTCCGCTGCGCAGCCGATTGGCTATTTTCCTGCACGTGTGCCATGGTTCCACATGTTAGGACGAATAGAATGGGACCATCCCTAGTACTTGGTAGTCAGTGGGTTAGAAAGAAAATAGGTGGAAGGTAGTACCCCGTTGCCACCCTCAAAAAACGAGGGGTCAACTGCGACGCCTCCTGTATTCGGGTCATGGCCTAGGCCAATGTGGGTTTGAAGGTCGCGCCAAGCGAAATATGTCCGCATCATCTCGTTCAACTTGTTCTATAGCTGTTTCTTGTCATAACCCAACTTCGTTTTCTTTTCGAATGCTGGATACAGATTTGACCACCCGACGGTTGTGAGGCCTCTCTAGTTCCAGTGCAAGAGGTTTTTCTGTTCTATGACTAATTCTAGAAAGGTCCTCAATGTGGCGTCATCCTAGTTAGCACGATCAGTGGACATCTGTTGCCATGTGCAAAATGTATGGTATGATGTATGTAGCATACAAGAAAAAGTGCAGCACTTGTAAGAGTAACAAACAGGGGAGTTAGGGCGTAAGAGATGGGGACGTGCCTTGCCAAAAGGCTTCGCACGTTTTGAACGGTGGATGTAGTGCCTGCCTTCAGGAGAGGAGCAGGACGAATTGGACGACACTGCCAGTGTGGCGGATCCGGCGAGAAGGCAGGCGATTCCGGCGAACTGAGAGGTAGATCCGTTGGCGGCGGTCGGGCTCACCTGCAATAGGAGCACGTGGGGGTCAGATCCAGAGGGGGGTGGACGACGGCGGCGTCGGATCCGGAAGGCAGGGGCGACAGCGGCGTCAGAATAGGTGGGGAGGGAGTAGGGATGAAAACGGATCGGATACGGACGGATATCACCGATATTACATGTGTTTTCATATTTATGTCCGGATTCGGATTCGAATACGGATAGTGTCAACTATGTCGGATAGGATACGATTGGATATCGACATCATAAATATGCGATTTGAGTATTCGGATACGGATACGGTATCGGATGTTGGATATCCGGACTCGGATACGGATAGATCTCAACCCCTCTAAACGGATTCGGTTTCAAATACGGTCGAAAAATATCCATACCGTTTTCATCCCTAGGAGGGAGGGAGGTGAACTCGGATCCGGGGGGGTACCTTGTCCGGCGGATGGACGTCGACGTCGGCGGGTTGAAGGGAGGGATGCGGCGCTCTAGTTCGACAAACGTGAGGCTTTCGACGGCGCCGGGGCAGGCACGGAGAAGCGGAGCTCACGCCCGCGGCGGCCCGCGCGGCGGAAACCCTAGACGTGGGGGCGTGGGGGACGGAGTGAGGGAGGGAGGAGAACGTGGCCGCCAGGTTGGCTTTTTCCTCCAGCCGTTTGGCTGGACTTGAGCCGCCGAACGGCTGGGCTGATCAGCCCGGCCAAAAGCAGCTCAGCCAGACATTTTAGTCCAGCCGAACAGCCCCAAATTTATCGTGGGGAACGGGGGGTGCCGTGCCTGGTGGGCGTCGCTACATCACGGCCCACGTCTCACAGCAACCCAAATCTTGCTGTCCTCCAATAAAAAAAATCGCGCTGTCCCCACCACGCAGCCTGTGGAACCATCTGGACGCGCTCTCCCACTCAGCCACTTTAATATATTTTCATGAGTTATCTTCTATCCTCTATATTTAAATAGGAGAACCCACTACAAGAGTTTTTTTTAGCTTCTCGTGCTGCCACATCATCGTGGGTCTAACACCATAATCACCATTCGAATACCACCTGCAACATGCAAGTACTCCACCCAGTGTGATCCCGTCGTCGGTTTTGATCTCTCAGCTTCCCAGTCCACCAACAAGCCTGTCCCGTGGTTATCAAAAAAAAAAAAAAAAACAAGCCTACTCCCTGGACTCCCTCAGTCCCACCACTTCTCTGCTATAAATAGTAACATGCTCCAGTATGAGCAGCGCATCCGCAGTCTGCTCTCGAGGACTCCAAGAGCCAATCAAGCAAATGACATTAGTTCCTCATGTAGTCATGCGCCTTTCCCTGTTCCTCTGTTGGATCGTCGCTTCGATGTTTCTCCACACCTGTCAAGATTGCCGTTCAATTCTATGTGGCAACGATCACAATAACTTTGTTATCCTTTTCTCTACCTTTCCTGTTTGTTTGCAGGATTTCAAGAACTATCTCTCAAGGTAGCAAATTTCATAATGAATTGCTATATTTTTTCATACTGAAAATTTAAATTAGAGGAGTAGTCCGATTTGTTTATGTTAAATTATGGTATTGTTATTTTCTGATCAACGTTGATGATAACAATGTTATAATGAGTTTAAGTTTGAAGTTTAAATCTCTGATAAATTTTACACCAACGCGATTAATTTTTTAGAGAGTAGATAAGAGCCAAAGAAATGCTCCTGAACTAATAGAATATATCTCATGTTTCCGCTGCAATGATGTTGATTATCTTCTAATTAAATTCGAACCAACGAGAGAATTTAATTTTGAAGAGTAGTTATATGTCTTTAAGTTAATTTATGAGTTTTATGCATTAATTCTATTTTCTGCCAACGGTGATGTAGAATTAATGCAGAAGCACCTCGTATGTTTTAACCATCGAGGTCACTCGGCTACAAGTCAACAGGGCTACAATGCTGGGGTATGTGAGTAAAGCCGGTTCAGAACTGTTTTTGTTAGTTTATTAATTTTCTGATTAAATTGGAACCAACGGAAAGATTTAATTGAAAAATGAAGTATAAGTGAATATTTTATGTTAAGAGTTGCAATAAGTAACATGCATGCCTAATTTGACCATCGTTGGATTAAGCATGTATGTTTGTATATAGATTTATCCCGCATGGGGAGAAGTTTAGCATAATACTTATGCTAGTCAATCCTGCATGGCGGGAGAAGTTTTGTGATGATTCACATGTTTTGTATCCCGCATAGCGAGAGAAGTTTGGGTAGCTCTTATGATGTCCTAGTATTGACCGTGGCACAGTAGGAATGCATTGTCATGAACAATACTAACCAAAAGATAAGAAAAAATGCAAGCGTGACTTGCAAAAGTACTGCTAATGAAAGACCTCGTTGAGTTCTTGTAGAAGCCGACACTAGGATTTTGGAGGCTTCATGGCCCCCGTCCTCTGCTGCCTCCTCTTGCTCCACCATGGAGGAGCGTGAGTCGAGGGCTAGGTTTCCGCCGCCTACCACGGTCGGAATAGGCATTCCCATCTGTGCCAAGTGCCAGGACGAGCCGAAAGAGCGAGTAGAGGAGGGTGATGCCCGACGCCATCGTACCGTGACGGCGCAGTAGCGGTAGGGTTCAGAAGATGCAGTTGTTGTTGCGGGTCTTGCGGGTTCTTGCAAGCTTTGTCTCTTGCCCAACGGACTTGGCGGGTTCAAAGACGTTGGGCCACAAAAAATTTGTTGCTAGGCCACTCCAGCCACGAAGGGAAACTTTGCGGGGCGAGTGTGTGGGTCTCGTTAAGAGCCCGCCCCGCCTACAACGTGACTAGCCGATGTAATTCCTTGGCACGACCTAGAACAGCTCTTGGACTCAGAGACCAGGCGGTGTCGACTTGTGCAAAACCGAAGGTTGGATCCGTTTTTCTTGCGTTGTGTACTTGTGTTGTGATGTGGTGTTGAATTGGCTGCAGAAGCTGCTCGGCTTTTATAGGTTCAGCCGTCGTCGACGTAGAGCTGGCCACCGCACTACTGGAGGCCGCGGCTTTGCCGAGTGTTTTTACACTCGGCAAAGAGCCCTTTGCACTCGGCAAAGGCTTTGCCGAGTGTAGCACTCGACAAAGTCCGCTTGGCAAATTTTTTCTCGGCAAAGGGTCTTTGCCGAGTGCTTTTTATCGGGGCACTCGGCAAAATAAAAAACAATTTTGCCGAGTGCTTGGGGCGACACTCGGCAAAATATTTTTGGCCGTTGCGGCGCCGGCCGTTAACGGTTATTTTGCCGAGTGCCCGACCCAGCGCTCGGCAAAAAAAAATTATTTTTTAAAAAATTTCTTTACCGAGTGCCCCAGCCCAGGCACTCGGCAAAGTTTTTTTTATTTTTTTTAAAAAAAATTACTTTGCCGAGTGGCCCTGTTTCGGCACTCGGCAAAGAATTTCTGATTTTTTTTAAAAAAAATACTTTGCCGAGTGCCGCGGCGATGCACTCGGCAAAGAAATTTTTTTTTTTTTGAAAAATCTTTGTCGAGTGCCTCGCCCATGGCACTCGGCAAAGACCCCGAGAATTATAATTTTTTTTACATTCCATTGTAACAGACAATATATATATATATATATATATATATATATATATATATATATATATATATATATATATATATATATATATATATATATATATATATATACATCAATCATCACATCTATATCACCAACATGCATTATATATCACAAGCACACGCATATTTAATAAATTCATCACAAATGCACCAAAGTTCAACATCACAAGTTTATTATTACAAGTTCAACATCACAAAGTTCAACATCCCTACTGCGGCGGCGGAGACTGCAGGTGTGGCCCCCTGGACAGCAGTGAAGGACCGGACTACGGCGAAGGGTTGACGTGATCAGCCGCCGGTGACACGCTAGCGGGATTGTTTGAACCCGCCGACGGAGGCTGCACAAAAGAGAAGAGGTTGCATGTGTTAGACTCAAAATTGAAAATTTCGGCAGCACCTCCCCTGCACGGGGAGGTTTCCAACCTGCAAGAAACAACGGCACGTAGGCCGACAATCACAACGGCACGAAGGCCGACAATCCCAACGGCACGAAGGCCGAAAATGACAACGACACGAACGCATTAAACTTTCATACTCACAGGAGTGAAGTGTCGAACCGGAGCTGGAGTTGGCAACTGCACTTGGACACCCGATGCTTGCCTGATGGTTTGCATGATCTGATACATGTCTGCCATCTGCTTCTTCGTGGCCTCCAGCTCTGCGGTCAGGTGCGCTTGCGTCTCCCTTGTCTCTGCCAGCTCGGCCTGCAATGTTTCAATCATATGTTTCAGTATTGCAAATCTGATCAATGTGTGCAACGTTCAATGTACGACGAGTGAAACTGGAATTACCTGAAGTTCGTCGACCCGCGGCAGTGTTGGAGTAGGCCGTGCACGTATGGGAAGGCTTCTGGCCGTGCTCCGTGCCCTCACGTCGGAGAGAGAGGGTGCAGAGCTCGAGGAGTCGGCGCCGTCTGCAATCCACAACCACCCGTGCTTCCTGCCTTGCCCCAGCCTCACAATCACCTCTGTCTCAAGGGGCTCAGTGCTCAGATTGTGATCTGAGCCACGGAGCGCCCTAACCGCCTCCATGTAGTCTCTGACCTTAGCGTGGACGCTCGGGTCAGAGTAAGCCTGGGCAGTGGCATCCGGGTTGAAGACAACACTGGATTTCACCGAGCCCATGTGGGACACAGCCCATGCCCCAAACTCCAACACCGGCACGTCCGGGTGTGCCACCTCCTGCGAGAAAGACAGCAAGATGATTAGAAATCAGGCAAAATTGAGCGTTAGAATAGATAAATGACATCTCGTACAAGTGCCCGCTTGAATGCGGGGAGGTTGCGGCTGCCTTGGTGGTGAGTTGGAGCGGTCCTCAGTGCCCGCTTCCGCTTGCATTGCTCGTGCTTTGCGATGTACGCCGAGTCAAGGTACCTGTCCACGATCCTCGACCATGCCGATCTATGCGACATGCACCACGAGGCCGGCACCTACACATGATCAAGTGTTTGACATATAAAAAGATCAATTCTGGACCTACTAAATCTCAAAACGAATCAATATTATTCACCTACCTGAAGGTACTGCTCCTTGGTCAGCGCCACCTTTCTTGCGCCGGTTTTGTTGAGGGGCTCTTTCTTGATGGACCTTTAGTAGTCGACGTGGGCCTAGAGTCACGCCTCGTGAATCATGTCGCCGACGTACTTCTTATAGGCTCTGTGTGCCATCTGATCCGCCACGGTCTCTCTACCTTCTTCGACCTTGAAGTACCTCTGCATACAAACACGATGTATCCATTCATTATTTCAATAAAAGACTTAAGCAATGGAGGAGATGTATTGAGCTATGTTGTGAGACACTTACCCAAAAGTCCACCAAAACCCGCTCTTGCTTGTTGTCCTGCTCGTCATCCGAGCCGAGCTTGTACCTGTCCCACGACCAGGCCGGCTCCCACCTCCCCTCTTTCAAGTCCACAAGGCCGGGGAAGTGTTTCCTGCACAGACATCCCAGGACGGTAGCGGGGGTGCGTGGGGGTCAAGAGCACCCGACAGAACTAGCCATCCCCTACATAAGTGATTAAGAAAAATTATCAGTTTCTCTTTTGATTTTCAATGTATCATATAAAGTACTAGTGATAACATCTATAGTTACTTACCTTCTTCCCACAGGACGAACCAGTGGGCATCGGTCAGGAAGCCAGAGGAAGGCTTGTAGGACCTCGCAGGTAGGGAGACAACTGAGCAGAACTGTCCTCCATCTGCTGAGTCCCCTCGTCCCCCGACGGAGTGTCTATGGTCGTGCCCGTGGCCGCCATGTGGTCCTCCAGGGTAGGAGACGGGTCCTCCAGCTGGTCGAGAGCTGGGGGAGGAGGCGGGTCCCTCCTAGGGCGACCCCGGCCCCTCCCCCTCCCCCTCCCCGTGCTGGGGTGACCCGGGCCTGCTCTCGCCGCTGGGGGCGAAGATGTCCCCTTGCCTCCATCAGGAGGGCGTAGCCTCTAGTACACCGAGAGCACCTACCTCGGTGAACGGTTGCCCACCATCTTTGTTCTGTCACCTGCAATGTACAAAGAATAGGTCTCATCATCACTGTCAAAATTTAATAGGTTTAGGAATAAACATAACAAAATTTAATAAAAAACATAGTATTACATGGTTTAGGAATAATCTTCATGATTGGGGTCATAGGTCTTATCATCACTGTCAAAATTGTCCAAATGGGCAACACTATTCGAAGGTTCTGTGTCTTCTTCATTGTCTTTGCCTAAATAGAATCGCTCAAGCATTTGAATGTCCTTCAGATTTAGCACTACATCTCTAGGGTCCTCGTCATCAACCGTTTCATTGTCTACTTCCATGGCGGTCGTCACACCGGGTAAGACTATCTCAAAGCTCCCTTGTAGCCCATCTGCTTGATAGAACTCTCCATCATATGTGTTTGTGTCGAAGGTGTAATCTTCATCGTTTGGAACAGGTAGTTTACCATGCGAAGATACCTGGTGCACAATAGACCAACCCTTAAGATGGTCTTTGTCTTGGCACGCGTATGGCGTATGATACACCTGCACAGCCTGTTGAGCCACAATATAGACATTTTTTCCTTTATAGACGGAATCATGCCTAATCTCGACTAGCCTAAGATGAGGGGTCCGTCTCGTTCGTCTAGGATCAAACCAGTGGCACTTGAATATGACAGGAGTAAGAGGTACCCGACCCTCATATTCAAGTTCATAGATCTCCTCAATTATTCCATAGTATTCGACGCCATTAGTGCCCGGCGTAAAAACTTGGCTGTTGGTGGTTTTCCGACCGGGCCGAGTCTGCTCGTGTCTTGACGTGTGGAAGCGATATCCGTTCACGTCATAATCGGTATATGACTTCACCCTTAACTTGAAGCCGTTTGCAACCTGTCTCAACTCATCACTCATGGACACATTGGTTTGCGCTTGCAAGCTCAAGCATGATACATCGTTATACTATTGGAACGTACGAGCTACTAAGGAATATCGACGAACGTATGACCTTTTGTTTGAACCAAGAAATGAAATCAGGCCTCCCAGCTCCCGCACCCTCTAAAAGAAGGGTATCATGTTCATACGGGGTAGGATCCCTTGATTGATGCCACTCTTGACGAACAAATTCCCTGTACCAAAGAGAATTAATGGGGTTCGATACAGAATAGTGACGTCGTATTGAAACAAGTTCGTTGAGAACTTACTTAATGAATGGCGCAACCTCGATAAGGTTGGTGAACACATATAGCGGATTCTGCGCCACTCTTTTGGATCCAATCTCTTGGGGGTCGATCCACTTGCGCTGCCTAGTTGGCATTTGAAAAGGCTGATGGTCGATTCAACTTTGCCAACATTGTAACGAGGGGGTGGATTATGCTTGCTAGGAAGGTTCGGCTTGTAGTAGGATGTCGTGAAGTTTGCAACCTCCTCCCGAATGCTTGCCTCTACAATGGAAGCCTCAATTCTGGCTTTATTTGTACATTTCTTGTGAAGAGTCTTTAGACATCACTCGATTGGATAGCACCAACGGGCCTGCATGGGCCCCTCCAACCGTGCCTCGGTCGGGAGGTGCACAATCAGATGCTGCATCGGCAAGAAGAAGCCGGGTGGAAAGATCTTCTCAAGCTCACAGACCAACTCAGGTGCCATAGTTTCCAATTCTATAATGACGGTCGAAGATAGCTCCTTGGCACAAAGCTGGCGAAAGAAGTAGCTCAACTTTGCCAGCACTAGCCAGACATGCTCAAGGACATAGCCTCGAACCATCGACGGAAGTATCCGCTCAATCCATATGTGGTAGTCATGACTCTTCATCCCGTTGACTCGCAGAGTCTCTAAGTTCACTCCCCTGCTCAGACTCGCTGCATACCCATCAGGGTACATTAAATTCTTGATCCATCGAAGTACTTCCCTCCTTTGATCGATTTTCAAGACATAGGGAGCCCTAGGCCTTCTCCACTGCTTTCCTATTGCAGGAGGCCGCATCTCTAGGTTTGGCCTATCGCACAACGTCGCCAGGTCCACTCTAGCTTTAGGGTTGTCCTTAGACTTGTTAGTGTCCATGAGCGTTGCCCAAAGTGCCTCGACGATATTCTTTTCAGTGTGCATGACATCAATGTTACGGGGCAGTAGGAGGTCATCGAAATAGGGGAGCCTCGTCAAGCCGGACTTATGAGTCCACATATGTTGCTCACCATATCCCACGAAACCACCATCTTCGGCAAAGTTGATTTTCAAAAATAAAAAAAAATTTGCTGAGTGCCTGGCGCCGGCACTCGGCAAAATAAGTTTTAAAAAATTAAAAAAAATTTGCAAGTGCCGGCCCAGGGGGCACTCGGCAAAGTTGATTTTCAAAAATAAAAAAAATTTACCGAGTGCCTAGCGCTGGCACTTGGCAAAATAAGTTTTCAAAAATTAAAAAAAAATTACCGAGTGCCCAAGGCTTACACTCGGCAAAATATGTTTTTAAAAAATAAAAAAAAAATTGCTGAGTGCCTTGGTCTGGCACTCGGCAAAATAAGTTTTTAAAAATAAAAAAAATTTGCCGAGTGCCAGCCGTTAGGCGCTCGGCAAAATCTGACGGCAGGTGGCCGCCGTCACGGGCCGACCACCTTTTGCCGAGTGGAACTTTTGCCGAGTGCCGCGGCACTCGGCAAAGCCAGTTTTGCCGAGAGCCAGGCTTTACCGAGTGTCTGGCACTCGGCAAAGCCACCTTTGCCGAGAGCTTTATTTTGCCGAGTGCGGCACTCGGCAAAATATTGCTTTGCTGAGTGTCCCGATAAAAAGCACTCGACAGAGTCTTAGGCACCCGATAAAGTACAGTTTCCGGTAGTGCTGGAGGAAGCAGGCATGTACGCACACGTTCCACTGATTGGCGGGACCCGGCATGCTTGGGCCCCGACGGTTAGTATCACGAACAGTGTGGAGTGCGAGGAGGTTGGTGAGCTCCGTGCGGGGGGCCGTTGGCGGGCTGGTCAAAGGGCTCGGGTCGCCGGAACACCGAGCGGTCAGCCGGAGGGGGCGGACTGGCGGCGGTCAAGCGATCGTGCGGACTAGCAGCAGCTGCAAGCAGTCTACTACTAGTGTCACATCAGGGCAGTTCGTTCTTTTCCTGCTGCAGCATCGCTGAAGGCTGAACGCCATCACTCTTCTGCCATTCTGCACGCAAGTGGTCGAAAGTATCCAACCTAGGCCATCACCTCCAAATTTTAAGTTTTTTCACTCTCTCTTCGTCACATCAATTTTTGGACGTATACATGGAGCATTAAATATAGGTAAAAAAATAATTAATTGCACAGTTTAGTTGTAAATCACGAGACGAATCTTTTGAGCCTAGTTAGTCCATGATCAGACAAAGTTTGTCAAATACAAACGAAACGTGCTACAGTATCCAGATTGTAAAAATTTGCAATCTAAACAGGGCCCTAGCAGGAGTGGTTGGTGCACGTCGTTGTGTTGAATTGACCGTGGAAACCTACCCCGGCCCTGATGTCATTTTGCTAGTACCTTGCATTTGCGGCACCATGAGGGTGACACAAAAGTTACTGGTGGCATTAATAATTTATTTACTGGTATATGTGAGCATTAAGTAGCGTAGATTAGTACCAACGTTGAATAAACCACGAAAGTGTAACAGCTGCGCATTTCACATACTAGTATTTTTCTTTTGTGTAGTAGTAAACTTAGGTCTTCTTTCCATTTGCATCTCTGGCATGCTGGCCTCTATATTAAGAAAGTCCTCACCTTATATGTGTTAGCCTATAGTCGTCGAGAAATTAAAGTATTTTTATGGAACTATTGAACCTCCTAATTGCTTATTTTCTACGAACTGATCACAATGACAATAGAAACAAGCACAGTATAAAAAAAACATATACAATCGTCCTTTTGGCTCAGTGTAATGGTAATCTCTTCTCTATGCTATATCTCCTGTCTCCTACCTCCTTCTCCTGTCTCCTGCAACTAAAAAAAATCTAAAGAGTGGATATTTTTTTTGTTGCGACAATTGATTTGGATCGTCGCTCTGCCCCGCCCCTGTGATCCCGTCCGCACCCCCGCACGGACGCACCGCACCTCGGGCGGCTGGGGGCTTTTACATTTTTACCATTATTAAGATTGACGTTCATCCGATTATCACTCCTAGTTTGGCACTTACAACTTTACCATATGAAAGAACTTTGAGTTCTTAATTTACCACACTTGCACATGTGGCACACCACGCCAGCCCGACACGTTGGCGCCCAGTCAGCATAGGCACGCGAAATGTCCTTGCTGCCCCTGGCCTGCTCCTCTCTCTCCATCTCTGACAACCGGGTCCTGCAACTCCCTCTCACTGCCTGGTGGGCCCCACTCGTCAGCTTTGTCTTCCTGCCGCCGTCAGAGCCTTCGGATTCGCCGCCGGAGAGCCGCGACATCCTCCTCGGCGGCCTGCTCTCGCCGGACGTCAGCGAGAGCACCTGCCTGAGCCGGTACCTCTCCTCGCTGTACCGCAAGGCGTCGCCGCACTCGCCGTCGTCGTACCTTGTGTCGCGGCAGCGCAAGTACGAGGCGCTCCACCGCAGGTGCGGGCCTGGCACGCCCTTGTACGACAAGTCCGTGAGGCAGCTCGCCTCCGCCCACAACAGTATGGGCCTCACCGAGTGCAGCTACCTCGTGTGGACGCTCGGCAGCCACCTCGACGACCACATGGTCTCCATGGCGTCCGCCTTCCTCTACGCGCTGCTCACCCGCCGCATCTTCCTCGTCGACATGGCCAAGGACATGGCGGGCCTCTTCTGCGAGACCTTCCCGGGCGCGTCCTAGGAGCTGCCCCCGGGCTTCCCCGTGCACAACCTCACGCAGCTCCGCCGCGGCAGCGAGCATAGCTATGGGAGCCTACTGGGCGCCAAGAAGATCAGCAACGATGACCCCGTCGGCGTGCAGTCCGAGTCGCTGCCGTCGTACGTGTACCTCCACCTGGCACACGAGTATCAGCTGCCCGACCAGCGCTTCTTTTACGACGACGACCAGACCGTGCTGGGGAAGGTGAACTGGCTGCTGCTGCGCTCCGACCTCTACTTCGCGCCGGGGCTGTTCCTTGTGCTGCAGTTTGAGGACGAGCTCCGGTGGATGTTCCCGGCCATGGACACGGTGTTCCACCACATCGGAAGGTACCTGTTCCACCCGTCCAACAAGGTGTGGAAGATGATCCAGGGGTACTACACGTCGTACATGGCCAAGTTCGATGAGAAGATTGGGCTTCAGATCACGACCCTCGCCAGGAACCCTGTGTTGACGGAGGCGTACTTCAACCAGATCACGGCGTGCACGAGCCAGGAGAAGATCCTGCCCAAGGTAGATCCCAAAGTGGCGTCAAGTGAGCACGCGGCGGCTGCGACGTCGTCCAAGGCGGTGCTCGTCATCTCGGCGCAGCCGGAATACGCCGAGAGGCTCAAGTCCATGTACTACGAGCAGGCCACGGTGACCGGCGAGCATGTCAGCGTGCTGCAGCCACCGGGAGCCGGAAACCAGCCGCAGAACCACAAGGTGCTGGTGGAGATGTTCCTGCAGAGCTACTGTGACGTGTCCGTGGTGAGCGGGTGGTCAACGGTGGGCTACGTCGGCCACGGCCTCGTCGGGTTGAGCCCATGGCTGCTACTGCCGCCGAGGAGGATCTCACAAGGAGCTCCGCCGCCGCTGGGGAGCTCGCATGGGCAGCAGCTACTCCGCCGAGGACCCAGCTGTCGGGATGGAGCTGGAAGACGAAGCTGACGAGTGGGGCCCACCTAACAGTGAGAGGGAGCTGCAGGACCCGGTTGTCCGAGATAGAGAGAGGAGTAGGCCAAGGGCAGCAAGGACATTTCGCGTGCCTATGCTGACTGGGCGCCAACATGTCAGGCTGACGTGGCGTGCCACATGCGCAAATATGGTAAATTAAGAACTCAAAGTTCTCTCATATGTTAAAGTTATAAGCACCAAACCAAGAGTGATAATCGGATGAACGCTAATTTTAATGATGATAAAAATATAAGGCCTTGTTTAGTTGGGCGAAATTAGGAAATTTGGCTACTGTAGCACTTTTGTTTTTATTTGATAATTAGTATTCAATCATGAACTAATTAGGCTCAAAACGTTCGTCTCGTGATTTCCAACCAAACTGTGCAATTAGTTTTTTTTTCGTCTACATTTAATGTTCTATACACATATCGCAAAATTCAATAGAATGGATACTGTATCACTTTTTTTAAAAAAAAAACTTTTTAGAACTAAACGAGGCCTAGAAGCCCCGGGCAGCTGGGGTTCGATTGCCATGCCCCGCGCCCTGTTTTCTTTTCTTCCGAAAAAAACGTCGGGCTACCTGCCGACCGCATCTCCGCCCGTGGGGGAGAACACGGCCGCTGCCGCCCTGCGCGGACTCACGCGGGAGGAGCTCGCGACGGCGGTGTGGCCATGGAGGATGAGGACCCCGTAGACTCGGTCTGCCTGTGTGCAATCCACTCGTCGCTCGCTCGCCCACCCATTCACGCGCGGCGCTCCCTCGCTCGCCCACCCGGCCCTTCCTTGCAAGATCTCGCCCCCAATCACGCTCCCTCGTGCCGCTTGCCGTGCGTGTCCGGGCGCCTCACTCCGCGCTCGCCCACGCCGCCGCGCCCGCGCGTCCCCCGTTTCCATTGCGACCACGCGCTCGCAGCCGCAATCGACTCGACCCCACCGAGCTCCCCGTCTCAACAAACCCTCATAAATCCCAGTTCCCCATCGCCGCCGCCTTACACCGAAGCTCGAGCTCGCCGCGTGGGGAACGTCTGTTTCTACTTCGTTGAAGGTACAAGCGGCCTCCTAGAGTTCCTCCTCAACTGCGCAGGGGAAGGGAGGCTCCCAACGTATCCCCACCGTGCTCAATGCCGCCGGTCCCTTCCTATACCGGACAAACCCTCCAGCCGCCGGCCGCTGTCCTTCTCTCTCTCGGTCCAGTGGGGGCTGCTATCTTCCAGGTGAGAGCTGTTCCTTCACGTGCTAGCGATTCTGGCTTCCCTGCATGATGGATTCCGTCGTTCTAAGAAAGATTATTTTTTTTGGTTCTCATCAGACTCAATTCCTTAAATTAGTTGTGTATCTGTATGGTGTTTGGTGGTGTTAACCTAATCCTCAAGTCCTATCCATTCATGGCTCAATTAGGGTGGGGTTATTGATGTTTATTTATTTTTTTTAAAAAAAGGTCGTGGTTCAACCATTCAATAGAATCCTCACCACCCAAGTGACATTCGCTGCTGCACTGGGATGTCCAAATTTCTTCACGTGTTAGGTGCCGATCTACTAAGTCACCGGTTTGCATTTTCACATGGATTGATAAAAATCTGGCTGTACAATTCCAATATACTATTAACAATAATGTACAACTCTTTGTTTTTCAGCAGGCAGTAGATAGTGTGTGGCAGTGCCGTTTTTGTCAGTGACGGAAGTCTGCTGTTTCAGTTACTGCTTTCTGTGTGCAAGTTTCCTGTGTACTTGTGTAGGCGATGTTTTTTTTTTTTTTTTGTGACAGACATATCTTCAATTGTGTCCCTGTTCCGTTAAGTCAGCAGAGGAACTACACTTAGTTAGCTGAAATTAAGAATGAAAAGCTTGAAGGGATTCTTAGGAAGGGGACTCTTGGTTGTGCTGAAAATCTAGACTTTTGAGTTTTGATGTACCTGAGAAAGCAAATTGTTCCTAAGCACACAAACTTATAACTGGCGATACATCAAAATCACATGTCAAAATATTGATGCTGGGTAAAGTTCTAGTCCATGTTCTGCAATTTCTAGGAAACAAGCCATAGGTCCAAATTGAACCATTGCTAACAAAGGTGTTGGATAAATTGACAGGCTTAAATTTATAAGTATAAACATTTTATTTCTCTATGGATTTAATTGTTCTTGTGTTGAATAAAAAAAATCAAGTGTGAGGAAAAAGGAATTGAACTTCATTCAGTTTCATATCTGAAGAGTAACGACTAACTAATTTGCAAAATATTATTAGAGAATATAACATCCATGTGGACTATCAAATTAGATTCTTCACTGCATATCTTCTTGAGTAGGCCTACCGACAGAGCGTCTCTGTGCTGCAGGGTTGGAGAGGGTGGCTGTGCTGAAGGGCTGGAGAGGGACACTAATAGCACCAGCATGCATGACAACCATGGCAACGGTGGTGGCTGAGGTAGGCCTGTGGATCAACTTTTCCCTACCTGACAATATCTTTAAGTAGCTGATTGCTGAGCTTTCTTTCTCTGATATGCTTTTAAGCGGCTGATGTTCTTCTGTTTATCTAGGACAACTCAAGACATGTACTAATTCATCAACTGTAATTTAAATGTCCAAAAGTTAGTTAATGGGCAAATGTATATGTATCATGTTAACGTAGGTAACATCCATAGGTCAAAATAGAACCCATGCTTCAAAATTCTGAGCAGCTATTTATTTGATCCAAACTAAATAGTACAAAGATCAAATATAAAATAAAAGGTTTTAGTATACCCCACCTGAGTTTGCCAATTACAGTTCCCTATAACGTTGTTCAGGAAATGTCTGTGCGTTGCATTAGGAAGTGGTACATTTCATTGATCCATCTCACCATTTGAATAGTGTCGGGTTCATAAACCCGGGGTCCCTCGGGGACCGGTTTCCACGCCTGGGCTCGGCCCAGGAAAACATGTAGTTCATGGGCCGGCCCAAGAGTCTAAAGCACAACGGGCCGGAAGGGCAGTCCGGTCGCCGACCGGAAGCTCTACCTAAAAGAACAAACGCCCGCTTGACAACTTCTTCGGCCCACCTCTCCGACCGGGGCACTCGCTTTGGGAACCAGCCGTCTCCGAGCGGTCTCTCCAATCGGAAGGCCTGGCCCAAAACGCTGCTTCCTTCTCCAACCCCGCGACTCCGACCCCACGACCGGGGCTCGTGGGAACCCTACTCACCGCTCTTCTCCGACCGGCACACTCAGAGCCAACTGAAGCCATCCGACCGGGGGCGCCCCGTTCGGTAGGAACCAGATGACGTGTGGAGAAAGGCAAGGCAAGGCTCGCAAGTCAAAACCACTGTACCAGGGACCATACCCTGCACGATACAGTACTCTGCAGCCACCATCTCCCCCTACAGTATTGTAGGGGCCGCTAAAACTCCCATACGGTAAGCCCCCCGCGTGTCTCTAGACATCGATCGTGGTATGGGCACCAGGATTTGCCGTACCGGGTGAACATAGCGCAACTCCTCACATGCCACTAGGCATCAAATAGTATTTGCAGGTATTGGCGTCCATCCTTCCTGAAGAAGATAGCATGACCTCCTGTGCGCATCCGACATTTCTACCACAATCCAGTCTTCATCAGCGTGGGCAACAAGGCTTAGAAGCATCCGTACTCTCTCTCTCTCTTACCTGTAAAGCCACCCCCTTCATCTATAAAAGGGGATGCGCTCCCTCCAAACAGAGGACGGATTCAAGAAGACCAAGTTCAGACTCGCTAGATCGACATCAACACCTCGCAACCGCAAGACCACCAAGTTCCGACCGCAACCCTTCCGGTCGGAGCCAACCGAACCTCTTGTACACCCCTTCTTTCTCCTTCTCGTTTGTAACCCCACTACAGACTTCGAGCACCTGGGCTCAGGAATAGAGTCACCGACCGACCCCGACTGGATGTAGGGCACGTTGCCCGAACCAGTATAAATCCTGTGTCATTGTGTGCTAGGTCACCTCCGATCACAACGTACAACAAAACTACAAATATTCACTAGTTGGTCATTTTCTGCACCGACAAATAGTAAGTGAAGTATTGCATCCAATTGGCTAATATGTGTTGGATTTCTTGTTGCAGTGCTCGGATGCTGGTGAACCTGCAGGTGTCCTGGGTCATTTTGGGAACATTTTGAGCTCAGAGCTCTGTTGGTTGAATCCCCTGATGTGAGTACCTTTAAAGTTGCTATTAATTTATTTTAGCTGACCAAGTCTGATTAATCTTCTCTTTGGCGACAACGACTGGGAAGGCGTGGAGAGCACCGAGGATGGTGGCCACCTCCACCACCTTCGTCGTGGCCTAGGGTTTAGTTCAGCGCCGCCTCTGCCTTTGTCGAGGAGACGCAGTTGCCCCTCTACAGCCTCTACAAGATCACCACCGAGGGGCCCTGCAACACGCCGCAGCCATCCGCGCTCAAGCTCAAGGCCCGTGCCAAATGGTAGATTCCAGCCCATCCCCTCTTTCTCATTCTAGATACTGCTAGATTCTGTTAACTATTGGGCCTTTATAATTCGATTTACTCTGAATGATACTGATGAGGTACTTATCCTATCTATCCGTTGTCTGGTACAGTTTGGCAACAAATGCAGAGGGCGCTGGATAGTTGATTGTTAGGAAAGCCAGTAGAAGCAGAGTCACCTGATGGAGGGATAGGAGCAGCTGGCACTGTGAACAGCGTGCGTCCAGCCTTGTGATGGCGCTGGGAGACTAGAGCTGAACTGTCATCGAGAGCAGGTGTCTTGGTAGGTTCAAAAGGTTGCTTTGTGATGTTAGAAATGACTTTGAGGTGGCGACAGTCATCACTATTGTTACTGACCAATAATGAAAACCTTGAGATTTTATGCCTCTTGCAACGCGCATGCACTGCAACATGAGGAACATTGCATTCAGGAAACCAAATGATACACATGAACTGGGGATGCAAATCGGGAAAGACCCAGGGTAACCCAATAAACAACACCCCAAGTGGCACACGACACACAAAGACATTAGCACACGTTGAAGGCCGAGCATTATCTATAATTGTTTTTGTTTGTATGTTTGCAGTACTGTTTAAGCTGCTGGAACATTACTGAGGTCAGGTTTTCTGATAACTACTGGATCCAGCAACCAATCTTCCTTTGTGGCATGTGCGAGAGGAGCCACCTTTATTACTGTAAGCATCATGCCTTTGATGATAAATATGCAGCCTATGCTTTATATGAGAATAATCAAGTTAATACACCCTCATATTCTATATTCTGTGAGCTACTGCACTGACAACATGAAAATTAGGAAATGAAATATTGTGATGGATTGATGGTAACTAATTGTACAATGGTAAGCAACCCTTTATTAGTCTATACTAGATACTAGATAAATGATTATCAGTTATATTTTTCAAGGTTGATTTCAGCAAAGAAATTGTTGAGTGCCCAGGTGAGCTCGGGTGGCCCCCACAGGTTAGATGTTTATATTTCTTCTTCATGTACCTAATTCCACTAATACTTTACATAACATCATGGTAGGATATTGGCCGTTCTATGCTCATGCTTGTGGCTTTTGGTTTCTTCCTATGGCCTGCCAATTTTCTTGTGACAAATGCATGGGGTTGTCTGGAAATATCAGTTCTTATTTTTGGGGTGTGTTGTGTGCAAACCATTCATCCCTGGACACTTCCTCATAAGCAATGCTTATTTGTCAAGATCTATATTTGTAGGATTAAGTTCCATTGGTAGGTGTGTTTCTCATCATTTTGGTCTTAGGCCATTTAGTTTATAAGACTTTAATGGGTATCCTACAGAAAATATTAAGTATGTGGTTGTTGAGATTCATTAAAGATTTTCATAAATACATAATGCACTCTCATAGCTATTTAAGGTTTGGGACTTTTGCAATGTATAAGTTGTCTGTCTATACTTGCAGATCTAATTTTCTGTTGAAATTCAGAGGATATTTAGGGGACCTTAATCTTTGAACCAGAAAATAATCTTATAATTAAAGTTTTAGCTTTACTACATAGTATTTATATTTGAGACGGGGCAATGAAAGCTCTTAATCATGAACAATTTATTTACTTAAATTGTGAAAAGCTCTCTGTACTCTTTTGTACATTCCTAAATATGTAAATCAATTCTAACCTATTGGTGGTTTTTTGTTGCCTGGACCTCCTGATTCATAATGCTGCCAAACATATATATTTATTGTATCTTGAGTTAAGCACTTCTCTTTCTTATTAATTATGTGTTTTATAAGGGATCTGTTGACAAATGTATTCTTTTAGTTAGTGGCATGTCATTGCTTGGAAAATTACACTACTTGATTTGTGGCAACCTATTCAATCAAAATATTACATTTCATTTTATGCTTCTTCTAAGACCGAAATTAAGTGAATCTATTTTACTGACTCAAGATACTACTAAACTTCTCCTATGGCTTTGATATGGTTCCTGTAGTAGTGTTAGGTGCATAATAGTGGATATGATTTTCAGCCCTCACCGTGCATTTTTCTTGCGAGTGGTTGACAATAAATCTTTTTTTCTGTTTCTGTGTGGCAGGATGAGATTGAGACCTTCACCACCCTCAAGTGTCAACAAGATGAAGGAAGTTAACACATCATAGTATAGTGGTGAACTATATATCTATGTATATGTAATAAACCCATATTAATTTGCATGCCATATCCTCAATACAAATATATAATGCTTGCATGTCTATATCCAGAACGGGTGCAGAAATATTGCTATTTGAAACAATTGCACTTGGGACAGCCATAGCTTTGAAATTGCTGAATATACATAGACTTCTACATTATACAGAACAGAACTCAATGCCTGCAAATTACCTGTTGACTGAAGCTAATGATTGATTGTACAATGTGACTGATCCACTATTTAAAGAAATTAAAAAACTAATTTCCACCTGAAACCATTACCTTTTGTACCATGATTTAATGGAGTTGGTCCCTATGTTGCAGTGCCCGTGTTTATGACTTCTAATATTCTACTGTTTGATGAGTACACATATGTTATTATAGCTCACTAGCCCGCGCAACTGCGCGGGGGTTTCAGGAAGAGTTGCTAAACCATATATATTGCACATTTCTTAAACGTTGGCTGTTTCCATGTATTTAAGGGCTACTATCTGTGCAAGTTTTCATATATATTACATATTTCTTAACGTTGGTTGTTTCCATGTATTTAAAGATGTGGGCTACTTGAATATGTGAAAGCCGATCTCACATATTTTCTTTTCATAGTTATCAAGCCATTATTTGTTCTCATTGTAACGCATGGAAAGTTCTATACAGTAGAGTTGGTGAGCCTGTGACGATGCGCTTTCCGTGACTGTGTTAATTTCACGAACTTTGCTTTTTAGATTAAGGGACAATTGTCTGGCGGACATCAAAAGTAATTGTTTGTTGTTGGCGGATATCCACTTTGGAGCATTTTGCCAGAAGACACTCTGTTTCGGTAAATTTAGGCCACAAGACACCGTGGACCGGTTGCAGCCGATTGAGGAGAGAGAATAGTGGTGAAATGACATTCTTGCCCTGCCGCTTTCTTCTTCCTCTCTCTCTCTCTTTCTCTTTTTTCTGTTTCCTATCCTTGCCACCCTCTCTGCCTCCCGCCCCGCCCCCTTTCTTCTTCCCCTAGCTCTTTCTATTCTTTCTTGCTGGTGCCCTTGCCATGGCCACGAGTTTAGAGCTCGGAGCTCGCCGGTGGTGACGCCTTGCGCCTCCTGGGTCTGCCTCCGGTCCTGCTCCCCCACGCTCCGCCGCGCCACCGGCGGCCTTGGTCTGCAGCCGCTTGCGTCCGCCCATCGGTCGTGCGTAGGTCCACAGCCGCCCCCGTCGGTCTGCAGGTCGCCCGCATCCGCAGCGGCAGGTCGCGTCTGTCCGCGCACAGGTCGCGTGCCCGCTCACACGCCCGCAGGTCGTCGCCGTACTCAAGCCAAGCCCCACCATGGCCGGTGCCTGGCCTGTGAGCAGCAGCAGCACACGCAGCAATGGAGACGCGGCGCTGAAGGTAGGCCCGGGCGCACAGCTTGGTAGTCGCGACCGCGCCAAAGTCGGGCCGCGGCGGTCTTGCCGTGAGAGTCGGCAGCCATGGAGGACCCGAGCTAGGGCGTGCGGGCGAGGTTGTGCGCGCACGGCAGCGACCAAGGCACAAGCACGCTTTGGCTGTGCGTGGGGGCGTAGGTCGCGGTGGTTGTGGGGCATGAGGAGGCTGCGGTGACGCGTGAGGTAGCCGGGCGCGGGCGGCAACAGGCTATGGTGGCACGTGGGTCGCTGGGTAGACCGGCAGTGGGTCGTGATGGCACGGGCGATGGGAGCTCGGCAATGGTGGTCTTGGCACAGTGAGGGAAGAGGGGGCGGAGCTAGCACTACAAGTGGGGAGGGGGGCTCAACCAATGGAAGAAGAGAAGGAGAAGAGGAGGAAGAAGAAGATGACAGATGGGGCCCGCGCATCAGTGAGAGGGAGAGGGGCGGACCCAACTGTGGCTCAGGGGCTCCGGATGTCCAAAACAAAATTTTCTCTCTCCTCAACCGGCTACAACCGGTACGCGGTGTCCTATGGCCTAATTTCACCGAACTAGAGTATCTTCTGGCAAACTGCTCAAAATAGGGTGTCCGCCAGCAAATGACCATCACTTTAGATGTCCAACAGAAAATTATCCCTTAGATTAAATGTCACTTTAACATCGGTATTTAATTTCACAGTATTCTTATCTTATCGTGTGATCCGTGTGTTTTTTTACAAAAGTTTAGTTGTCCCGTAGCAATACATGGGCATGCTACCTAGTATAACTAAAAATTACAGAACGATCGTCTATACCCAGCTACCTTCGCTTCACCCGACGCGTGACTCCCCCGCCAATTCCTCACCGCACGGAAGGAAGGGGGAAAAATGGATCAGTTGCGTGACTCGCCCGTGTGCATGGAAGGAAACAAATCGATCACCTGCGTGACTCGCTCGTGTATGGAAGGAAACAATCGCTGGCTCGGTGACCACACAGAAGGAAAGGGGGCAATATCTCATCTCCACATAAACTGGATCCTCGACCGACGCCAGGCCATCATCGATGCTCCCCTGCCGTCCTTCCCGTCAGTGTGTGTCAGTGTGTTTGTGTGCGCAATACATTCTGCCTTCTTTTTTACTTTTTTGTTCCTGCATATATAAAGCATTCTCGCTTATTTTGTGATCCATGTGTGTGTCAGTGTGTCTGTGTGCGCAATACACCTGCTTGTCTTCTCTGGTTGGACAATAGGTGTTGTGCCCATGGTAAAAGCTTATGTTCTGAGTCTGCACTGTTTTGTGCAATTACAAGATGAGACCTGTGAAAATGTGATTTTTTCCTATCCATCTTGTGCTGCTTAGGTTCCTTTTTTTTATTAAAAAACAAATCTAGGTCCAACTTGATGGAATGGGTTCATTAGTATAAACTGAGAAGAATTGTCTGGGGCTTATATTGTTTGCAGGGGGATGGGCAAAAGTGAGGCTTTTCTGCATTTTCCTCACATTGCAGGTCAAGCCAAGCAAGTAGGTGCATGCATGTTTATTCTCAAAGTTCAATATTTTGCACTTTACACATTGCTTGAGCATTTAATTGCTTGAGTGGGAAACAGAGTAGGTACTAGATTAAGATGAACCTGCAAGCTATTCTTAAGGCCATATTTTCCTTTTACAATCTCATTTCTCAAACTGCAACACAATTGTTTAGAGGATCTTTTGGATAAACACATGGGTAACCATGGAATTGTCTTGCAGGTAATTCCCTATTTGGATATCTCTGATTTCGTTTTTTCCATTATCTTGTGTTCTTCCATAGTTGTACCTCTCCCTGCATGCAACCTTTTCTCATCAAGGATGAATGTGTTGAGGTGCTAAACTTTACTTAAATGCAAACATTACAGGTTGCACAAAGTTTGGATCCAGGTGAAATTAGCACAGCATTGGGTAGTAGGGATAGGTATTCCAAAAAGAATCCAGTTTATACATTGTCACTAAAGTCATCTGGCATGTTAGTTTGGATAACATAAGACGAGAACCACCCAATATTTGGCAACATCAAATGGGTGATGTAAGCCATCAACAAACATGTGTCATGTGCTTTGTTGCTATTATTTGCTCTGCTCTTAATACAAAGCTGGGGTGTTGTTGTGCTGGTGGTTTTTTCACAAAGATGCCAAATTCCATGACTTATCCAACCTCTTGAACTAAAAATTGTGCTATAGGACACTGCTTGCTATGCCTGTTCCAGGCTTACAGTGTGCCAATTGAACTAGAAATTATGGTAGTTGGGGCCTTTGGTTCTTTTTAGCTTCATATATACTAAATTGAGCTGCTAAGTTAGCACTCATCTGCAGTAGTCATATAGTTTCTTATACTTAGACTTTTACCATGGGTGGTTTTAAAAAAAACTGTATATGATCACTTCATCATGATTTATTTAGTATTTATGCAGCTTATATATAGATATGGTCTCTCTTCAATTTTTGCTTGGTTCAAGGTGCATTTGTCCTCCCATTACTTATGATGATGTCTAATTTATAAAGCGTACTATATGCTTATTTCAAATAGATTTACATTTATTTTTGTGCTGGGAGCTGTAATTGGTTTTTTCTCACATGACTAGCCATGGTCTCACTTTGCATCTTTGGAGATTGGAGCATTAATGCAATAATAATGGTGTGCCCAGCACATGTTTGTTGAGTTTATGGTTTACCCAAAATTTTCTAATTTGTTGCTAGCATGAAAAACACTATTAGAAATTTCGTTGGTGTTTTTTCATTCAGTTGGCAGAATATGTTTACTTTAGTGTGTTGCTAGAATTCTTGGGAATGTTAGTTCCTTGTTCAACGTGTAGCCTAATAAATCTGGTAATAGAATCAGGTTATAATTTTTGGCTAGAAAATTGATTAACATTGGTGAATGATCTAATTAACCTCTCCTTTTCTTTAGTTAATGTGCTGCTGGAAATACTTAAGTTCCTTCGAATAAAGATGCTGTGATTTTTTTGCCATTTGGCTTTTATGTACATGTATGACCATTGTTTTTTATACATTCATGTATGACATTTTTCTTCAAACCTTTGCAATGAATGCCACAGGCTAATCCGAGATTTGTCTTGTTTAGTTTCCTAATCCATCCAAATGACAACAACAACTTCATCAATTACCTAGAACCTTACAATTTTTTGCAAAAAAAAAAAACATTTTTGGCGTTCACAAATGTCCTGTTGTTGATTTGGAGGATTGCCATTGGAAGGAGTGATGTGGAGAAGGGAGGATGCATCATTAAAATATATTTGTAGTCTGGGCACCTTTTCCACTGAATCTTGCTGCTATCAAACTTCCTTGTTGATGTTGATGCAGCTGCATGCACTTGTCTACTAGGTTGGGTTCCCTTGTGTTGTTTATGGTAAAAATGGCTCTTGTTTCGGTAAGTTCCCTTCTCTTCTTGGCCTTCACACATTAAATGTGCATATATACTTTCTGTCGTGGCATTATGTGAAATTACTAGATTTCAAAACAACAAGAAGAAGTATACCTTCTTGCCTGTGATGCTCAGCAGGTTTGCGCATTCTAAAGTTTGAACTATGCACTTTCCTGCAGAGACAATTTTGTCTCAACAACCAGGTGTATCATCATCTTTTTGGTGGATCCAGTATAGTTCAGCCGATGTATGTGCCATCCTGTGATGTTCAATCAAGCAGAAACTTATGCACAGGCCACAGGTCGCATAGCTTCCACAATAGGCAATGGATCTGGTTGTTCTCTTGAAATGATCTTTGCACTTATAATACAGTATGTCTGTAATGTGAAATTTGAACTCGCAAATGGATGTTTGACTTTCATAGGATCCTGTGCGAGACATGAAGCGGGCTAAATGAAATGTACTGCATAGGTTGGGGTGTTTTGTAGTTCATAGGACAATGAAGGCGTAGATCTTAGGCCTACGGGATTAGTGCAGCTAATTTCTTTGTTCTTTTCTCACACACATTTGTAATTTGACTTTAATCTATCTTTCTGAGTATTTATGTAATATCGAATTTTGAATCTGTATACTAGGAAGGTCTAGCCTATGGCTGTAACTGGTAGACTTCCTAGGGCGCTCGTCAGAGTGCGTTGTTTGTATGGTTAAACTCTTCTTAATTACAATGATGCGCAAATCTTTTGCGTATTCGAGAAAAAAAATCTATCTTTCTGAGTATGTCTTTTGCTCCGTGTAGGTGGCCTCATCGGGTTATCTATGTTTTATGCATTTTGTTTCCTAGATCTATGATTGTTGCTCCGCAGAACTAGTTTGAATATTCATACTTGCTTTTTAGGACTTCATCTGTTAGTTCATCTACAATCATATTTTCTCATTGGCGGAAGGTGGGTGGGAGGAGGATTTGGCGCAACTATTGGAGGGTTTCGCATCTGTTTGGTAGTTGAGTTGTGACCACGAAGTTGGCAAGGATGCCGGCGTGGAAGGCGCCCACAGAGTTGGCAAGGAGGCCAACGTGGGAGGTGGTGGCCAGCAAATCTGCGTTGCCGAGATGACCTGCGTGGAGGCTTCTAATCGATAGCCGTTGGGCGTGTGGCACTTGTACTTCGATGAGACAGCTAGGTTTACTGGAAGCTGTGGTGTGCATGCATGGATCTTGGTGGGCAGGGTCGGTGAGCGCCTGAGGCAGCTTCTCTGGCGTCGGTTTGGTAGTTTTGCAGCGGCCTACGGCAGGTAGCCCTGCTTTGCAGTGGCTATTCCGGTGTGGGACAACGTCTTGAGAGACAGTGCAAGCGGAGCTGATTGCGAAGGGGCTACACGGCTTGCAGCAGATTACAACGGCTATCCCTGCTTAGCAGTTGGCTACTCGGTGTGCGACATCGTCGGCAACGACGGCGCAAGCAGTGACGAGGGTGATTTCGTCTTGATGGCTTTGTCTTTTGGGGGATGGCGGTGCAGTGTAGCGACCAGTTTGCTGTGGTTGGGTGGCGGTGAAGCGTGTGTCTTTGTTGAGTTGTGGCTCGGGTCAATGTCCTAATCCGACCGGCCAGAGTTCTTTTTTCTTCTTTGAGTTGGGGTTCTCGGTGCGTGTTGATGTTCCAATCCAACCGACTAAAGTTGTTTGTATTTATTTTTGCCCACTCTAGGCTTCATCTGCTTTTTAATATAATCGGCAGCTCTTCTGCCTGATTCACTTAAAAAAATTCTCATTGTCATGGTACACCACATGTGCAAAGTTAAATTATCATGATCGCAATTTTGGCTTGGCTATTGGTCATCTTATGAATTTTTTTGTTGTTCCCGTTGCATCGCACGGGCAATTACCTAGTGACAAATAAAGATAATGAATCAATTAATGAATACGTTAGCAAAAAAATCAGCTTCAAGGCATAGTAGCTAGAGTAATCATTCTCTAATAAAGCCGTCAAAAAGTGTGTTGATGCAAATTATATCTCACACCCAAAATGCTAAAACACGCAAATCAAGTAATGAACGTTTCTGAAACTGGTTAGGCCGGTTTTCCTAGGGTTTCATTGAAATGGAGTAAATATAATACTTACTTAATGAAGGGACCACTAGGTTTACGAGTAAAAAGCAGAAGGCATGGTGATGTCGAATAGGTCAAGCTTGAGCGTCGCAGGGGCAGCAAGCCAGGCCGGTGTCTTCGCGCCCGACAACGGCGCGAGGGTGGCAAGCGCAGGCTTTGCAGTGGCAGCAAGCAGGGTCGGCGTCTTCGCGCCCAGCGGTGATGCGGGCTCACTACAAAAAATACCCTTATACATGATGGTTTACTTTAGTCACAGACAAGAGAAAATGTGTCACAGTTAACTCACCATGACGATCGAAGAAAACGTCATGTATCCTGCGTCATACATTTGTTGGCCCAAATTAAGCCGTCACAGATTGAAATTTGTGTTCATCATAGAATAGTTGTCTGCATCTTGTAACCAGTCCATATCCAAGCCCAGATCCAAACCATAGTGACGAAAAAAAACATCACAAACTAGTGCCAAATCATCATTGCATTAACATACATCATAGCTCATAAGATACACCAATCATATAAACAGACATTGATCATTCATGTATTAACAAGCCCACTATTGTCACATTGTCACATTTTATCAAACAACGAACTGTCCTGGCTCACAACAACTAAGTTTGAACTTAAAGATTTCATCTCTAGGGAGTCTAAAATAACTAAACATCGAGTACTTCAATTGGATTGTTGTCCTTAAGACGTGCTACCTGAATGTCAAAATGCATATAAGATAAATCAGTTTTCAGCAAAGATTCTAAAGCAGTTCAATGCACATATATTTGAGAGCGCAATAAGTAGAGCATGAGAGTCTAAATATCAATTCACAACTTAGTTCATATTTATCACAGTAAGAGTAATAATTCAACAAATCTCACATGACATACTTTCTTAAGGGCAACTGTAGTAGGTTTAACATATTATAGCACACAAGTAGATGTCTCTACAGAATAAATAGGGTTAGCACAAGTAGATGACTCTGCAGTAGGTATAACATACATCACAGCTCATAAGATACACCAATCATATAAACAAACATTGATCACTGCAGTAACATCCAACAATAGAGCAAAAATTAAAAAATACACTATGATTTGTTCCACTGTCTATAATGATTTTGACATGGAGTATAGTGTATGTGAACAGGAACACAATATACCGAGTAGCGTGCACAATGGTTTACATACCTGTAAATGGGCATAATGAAGATCCATTTCAAAGAAGCTACTTCGTGTTAAGCATGCATCTGCAAAAAAAAAACAGAGCATATGTTTTTCTTTTTATCATAGCAACTCAATGATTGTTCTTGCAAAAATACAGAAGTATCAAAATCCATACACAGTGCTAGAGACATAGTACAATTGACAAATATATTCAACAATAGTACAATTGTCAAGAACCAAGTAATGAAGGAACAGGATTAATGTGAGCATTGCTACCTTGCAAGTTGGCACTTCGAAGAGATTTGCTCCAATAAACTCACACCTGTTATTCTGAAACGGTGAACATGAATGCCAAATGAGAGAGAGAGAGAGTTGAGCCACACAGTTGCTGATAAGAATGGTTTCTTACTCATGCAAATTTGCGTTTTGGAAAGATGAAGACAAATCTTCCACCTGCTGATAAGAATATAGAGGTACATTATTATCAGAATGTTTCTTTTTATATAGCAAAAAAACTTAGCCAAGAACTAAACTAAGAAACTCTTTTTAAGAAATCTGAGACAAAATTGAAACATTTATACAGTCATATAGTAGACTAGTAAATTAGCATATTTTCTACAGCCTGCTACTGCTAAGAAGATGGCAAACAACACGAAATCCGGGTGCTCATCAGGGGTGGACAACGAAAAGCACCCATAATTTTCACAAAAAAAAAACAAAGTTAGTAGTGGAATTAACGCGTACATAGTCTTGTGATTAGATCAGATCGAAATACAAATTGCCAAATAGATTAAGCTAGGATTCGTCTGGTCCTCGGCTTGGCACAACAGCAAGGGAGGAGAAAGGGTGCTTACTTCAACCATACCACTATGGGAGCTCGCGCTATCTGGGGATCTCGTGCCGCTGCTTGGGGGAGGTCGCGTCGCCACTAGAGATCTCGTGCCACCGCTTGGGGGAGTCTGCGCCATTGCCGGGGGATCTCGCGACACCGCTTGGGGGAGCTCATGTTGCCGGATCTCCCGAGGGAGGAACCTCCTCCATGGTCGGATCCCCCACAAGATTCATGCCGCCTGTACACACCTCCTCCACGGCCAGGTGTGCCGGATCTGTCGCGCGAGGAGCCGACGGGGCACGAGCCTCTAGCCACCGCTGCCTCCCTGTAGATCCGGTAGACACAAGGAGCCCTAGGCCAGCAGCGCAGGGGCCGGGCTGCCGGTCGACGGACGCCGGATGTAGAAGCTGATGGGAGGAGGGCGCGGTCGTGCGGAGGCGGAGCGGTCGCCCAGGCCGCCTGTCACATGCGGGACGAAGAGGAGCGGCGACGATCGCTCGGGAGCGGATAAGGGAGGGCCAGACGTGTCGGTATCTGTAGGGGGTGGATAATAGGGCCAGACGGTTTTTTTTTGCGACTTGGGCCAAACGGGTCAATCCTCGCTCCTACACAAACCGTCACATATTAGAGATTTCTACGACAATTTCTTATAAGGTCACAACTAAACCGTCACATATAAGGGTATTTCTTGTAGTGGGGGGCGGCGAGCCCAGGCGTCGGTGAGGGGGCAGCAAGCAGGGCTGGCGTCATCGCGCCCGACGACGACGTGTGTGTGTGTGTGTGGGGGGGGGGGGGGGGGGGGGGGGGAGCCCGGGCGACAGGGAGGGGGCGGGGGGAGCGCGGCCGGCGTCGTTGTGGGGGCGGCCAGCGGGATAGAGGAATCCTGGCGGCGGTTTGCGCAGCAGGAAGAGTTGCGACGGTAGCAATCAGGACCGAGGCCAGCGCCATCGTCCAAGCTTTGGTGAACCACATGGTGGCCAACATTGCTCTCCGCATGGCACTTCAGTGGCTTCTCCACCGCGCGAATGGCATCAGCATTCAGTGTTGAAACCAACAATTTTGAATAAAGGAGGCCACACAAATATGATGACATATCTAAGTGTGTTAAATCTATTCATTATTAGTGTGGCTGGCTTATCAGCTTTTGCATTAATTACGCCAGGCAACCTCCAAGTGAGAGCCAGGCGACCGATTTTGTTCGCCTGGGCGATGAGCGGATGCCTGGCCCAGTCATGTACTCAGGGCACTAATCAAACATGTCAAAGGCAAGTTACAGGCAAAATTTTTTGCAGGCAAGTTTGGTTGGAACCAAACATGCCTGTTTGGATACTACCCTGGACAGAGACTGTCTGGCCTGGATGCTGCCTGTATGACGTTTGCTTGCAGCCCTGTATCCTTGCCTGGTCCAGGCATTCCAGGCACACAAAAACGATCGCCTGATTTCTTCACAGTTAATGAAGATCAAATTGCCTGGCAGATATTTCAAACCAAACAACATATCTGTGATATAGCCTGAGAAGGCAAAACACGATGATTTAACAGGCAGGCAGTCATTTTTCCCGGGCAACAACACCAGGGTTCTAGATACAGCTTGTTGGCGCCGGCTGCCGGAATCTGCAGCTCGACGGTGATCGGCAACGACGGCGATCACGCGCACGACGTCGCTCACTCACTCACGCACGCGAACTCGGTGGATCTCAACTGAACGCAAGAGAATGGCGCTGCCAAACGTTGCAGCTTTTCTAGTTTTCTTTGTTGCCTTTTATTCATGGTGTATACAAGGTCTGAGACCCACGACCCCCCCCCCCCCCCCCCCCCCCCCCGCCATGCGCGCTCACCTGTGTCGTGCCCGCCTAAAGCGCGAGAGCGTTTCGTACACAGCATGGCGGTGACCAAATCCTGGCCGCACCGTGGACACAGCACGGTTCTGGCTTCTACACCTCTCATCACACATGCAGCTAGCTATAGTTCAGGAAGTAAACATGCACTACTTAATTACATAAATGAATAAAAGGCAACAAAGAAAACCAGAAAAGCTGCAACGTTTGGCAGCGCCATTCTCTTGCGTTCAGTTGAGATCCACCGAGTTCGCGTGCGTGAGTGAGATTGTTGGGGTTTAGTCCGACATCGTATAGCGATGGTGGGGGAGTACAACATATAAGATGGAAAGAAGCCCCCACCTATCATACTAGTCTTTTGGGTTGAGTAAGGCCCAAAGGCCTTATATATTGTCAGCTCCGGTAGACCTAGGTGGACCTGGGACCTGTGGGAGCGTAGGCTCGTAATGAGCCGGGCCGGCTGTAAGCCAGCTCCAAGATCGTGAACTCGGTGGTCACCATTGGTTCCAACAATTGGTATCGGAGCCCATGGTCAAAAAAATGCTAAACCCAATAAAAAAATCTCGAGCGTCACACATATGGCGGGGGCACCCCGATGTGTGACTAAGGGGAAGATTGTTGGGGTTTAGTCCCACATCGTATAGCGATGGTGGGGGAGCACAACATATATATGGCGGGGGCACCCCGATGTGTGACTAAGGGGGAGATTGTTGGGGTTTAGTCCCACATCGTGTAGCGATGGTGGGGGAGCACAACATATAAGGCGGGAGAACCCTCACCTATAAGGCTAGTCTTTTGGGTTGAGAAGGCCCAAAGGCCTTATATGTTGTCAGCTCCGGTGGACCTGGGACCTGTGGGAGCGCAGGCTCGTGGTAACGAGCCGGGCCGGCTGCAAGCCAGCTCCAAGATCGAGAACTCGGTGGTCACCATCGGTTCCAACACAGCTAGCATGTACGGTGTATCTGTGGATGAATAGCAAAAGATATCTATTTGGAAAAAACAAAAACGAATATAATTATAAATTAAAACAGGACGAGTAGGATATAATCGCTCCTTTAGTTATTATTAGTTTAATCTATACGCATGCAATTGCTATGCTGGGTACCTAGCTAATGTAATTATTGTTGCTCGGTTGATCAATTAGGCCTAGGTAGTGCCATTAATTAAACTAGCTAGATGACCGATAGATCGATCCGCAACTGATATCAGATACATGAGAGAGAGGCCGCCACCTCGCTCCATCTGATCATGACTAACTGATAGTTGAGCCTGTTTAGATCTATTAGCTACTAATAGTTAGCTAGCTGGTCACTTTAGCTGCTATTAGCTACTTTGATTCAACTAGTGCGGAGGGACCGGTGGACGCTGCCGGTCGTACTGCCGGCGGGGTTGCTGCGTGTGGGCAGCGGCCAAGGAGGAAAGGAGGAAGGGCCGGGGCGTAGGATGAGCTGCCGGCGCACGCAGCGTGCCGCTGGCGCTGCTGCTGGCGGTGCTCACGTACTGCGCCAAGGACGTCGACGTCGACCAGGCTCTCTCCACCCTGTACAACGAGGCGTTCGTCCTGGTCACCGCCGCCGCCTTGGTGGCGGCGCTGGCATGGAGGCTGCTCACCTAGCCGCCGACACTGACCTGGGCGCCGGATGTACAGGCGGCGGCCAAGGTTCTGCCTCCTAGTCCTGAGCGTGCTGGCGTTCCTCGGTGTCTTGTTCGGTTGGTAGCGAATTAGCATCAGGAGCTACTGATTCTTATGTGTATGTACTATGTAGCCTGAGAGATGTCAAAACCTTTTTGACACATTCGGCGTCATGTCTCAGGGACATGTTTCGTTTTGGTGAGGAACATATATCGTTCTGCGCGGCAAATCATACATTGCATCAATGAAGTACAGGAGCAGTTCGGATTTTTTTTTAATTTTTCATCCTTTTTTAAAGTATTTTCAAATATGACACTGTTTAATTTTTTTTCCAAATCTAACACTTTTGGCTGCGCCTATTCACATGGCGCGGCAAAATCACACTGTCGCTGCGAGGGTGCCACCGTGGCAGTCAGCCGCGGCGCTGACCGCTGACGTGGTCGGGCTGCCGTGCCACCGATCAGGGCATGGTGGCACCACGCCACGCTGCACGGCGCGGAAGGGCCGGCTTAACGCCGCGCCGTAGGCTCCCTCCCTCTCTCTCTGCCTTACTTCGAAAAGACCTAGACGCCGGTCCAGGCGCCCGCGCCGCCACCTCCCGCCTCCTCCGAGGCCGCCCGCCGCCCGGCCCTCCCTTCCCGCCTCCCTCCCTACCTGCCCCAAGCTTCTCCTCGGCCTCGGTCAAGGTAACGATGGTCTTATTTGTTGTTTGAATGGTCGATTCAAATATTAGCATTGGTAGCTAGGGTTTGGAGGAAAAGTATATTTGGGAACTATGGGTAGCTAGGGTTTGGAGGAAAATATTAGTTTCATTTTATCAATGTTAAGGTTAATTGGTTAGTTAGAACATTGTTTACCATGTTTAGTGTAAGGTAAATTTTTGTTCGTAAGTGTAGGTTATATTTTCTTAGTTTTCATGCAAATGGTTCTCCTTTACATTAATTTATGATGTTTTGATTGGTGTTAAATTATAACCGTTTTGTTAGATGCAAGACATGTATCGGGAGAAGTTTTGGCAAAAACGAGACCGTCCTAGAGAATTATACCCCGACGCGTCTTGCAAAGATGTCCCCGTCCCTCCTGACCTCCCTGTCCCTAACTGTGACTGTGGTATCCCGGCTGACGTGTTTCAATCAAGACATCCAGACACAGCTGCGCGTTGCTTCTACACATGCAGTCATTTTAATATAAGTAATTCTTTCTGTATCTTTTTTCTTCATTTGTGTTAGTAGGTTACTAATATTTTTTAGAATCTTGTTGTGTAGACCCATGAGAGGTGCTTTTTCTTTCAGTGGATCGACGGTCCAGACAAGTTTGACCCAAGGTACCTCCTTTTCGACGATTGGTGGAGAGGGAGACATCAACGTGAGCACTTCGAGCGGTGGGTTCCACCTCCCTGTACCCCCCCCCCCCCCCGCAAATGACAGCTAAGGAGAAGCACCTAGCCGCAGTTAGACGACTCGAGGAACCTCCTCTATACGATTGCAGAGATCGAACTGTGATAAACCCTGAGAATACGTTGGAGTTTGTGTGTCCAAACAAGCATGAAGTAAGTGGAAAGTGTATCTGTTGAAATGTTGAGCTATATGTGTTCATGTACTAATGTCACCTCTTTTAGGTGTTTGCATTTGCAAAGTGTCGTTTCAAGGAGTGGCTCTATGGTCCTAAGAATCAATGGCCGGAGGGACCAAAGGCAAAGGAAAAGAAGAAAGAAAGGATAATCTTCGAAGCACCTCCTGTCATGTGCGAATGTGGTCTTAAAGCCAACTACAGCCTAGTCCCTTCGGAGCTTGGAATCGTCCATTGGTGCGGCCATATGGTTGACTATGATGAGGTTTGTTATTGTTGTGGAAAACATGAAATCGTATTTTTCTTCTACAAATACTTATGATCTAATTTTTCGTTTGAATAGAGCACTAGGAAATGCAAGTGGGAATCTTGTGATGGTCAAGCTAAGTTCTTGGATGAAATGAAGGGGAAGCAAGTAATTGCACGGAAGATGGGATACTAACCTCAGTTCGTCGACCTCTTCGTTAAACAGCGGAAGAAGGAGATGCGTGAGTTTGCTAGACAGCATGGTTTTCGTAACCCGATAGGTGTTAGGTGGGACAAATGGAGGTTGGAGAGACAGAGGAAGGCAGAGGAGGAGAGGGCAAGGAAGGAGGCAAGAGTACAGATGTAGGTCTTGAACGACCATGTTGGTGCATTATGTGCCAGTGAGTGATTGAAAGACTTGTTATTTTCGTTGCCTGCTTTTAAATTTAATATAATCAAGTTGCTAACTGGTTGCATTTTATACATGAAGAGATTGAATGCAGTGAGGACCATGCTGTAGAGATGGACCATGCAAGGTTTTAGGAAAAGAAGTTACATGAGCACAGAATGAGAGGTGGATGCCCCGTGCTATCTCAAATTGTGGAGGTCGATGAGGGGGCCAGGATGAGGACGACACTGACAGATTGAGCGAGGTCATCGCTATTGTAGAGGCGGGCTTGCAGGTGGAGGAGGAGGATGACGACGCTGCCAGACTGAGTGAGCTCCTCGCTCTAGCAGAGGTGGGCTTGTAGGCGGAGGAGGACGCCTTCTTGTCTCAGGCCATAGATGAAGCGGAGGCCACTTACTACTGGCGACAGGTAGATCAGGGCAATGCGGGTGATCCTAGCCACATGAACGAGGCGGAGGAGGACGCGTTCTTGTCTCAGGCCACAGATTAAGTGGAGGCTACTTACTACAGGCGTCAGGCAGATCAAGGCAATATAGGTGAGCCTAGCCATAGCAACGAGGTTGTGGTAGAGGATTGATACTCGAACGATGAGTTGCTTACTTAGTATGTTTCGGACTGAGGATTTCTGCTTGCGCCGTGTGGTAGTTCCATGCTTTAGATTTGGTAGTTCCATGCTTTAGTAACGAACAATGTTGTTATGTGTTAGAACTTTCATCATGTTATCTAGTGTTTCATTTGAACTTTTCATGTATTGTACCTATGTAATGTACTATGTATCCATTTACCGAACTTTGGATGCCCATGTGACGACTAGTGTACTATGTATCAGATGTGTTGTATTTCTTTCGCATCTCTTTCATTTTCAATGTACGGATGCACTCTTTCCATGTACTCAACTTTTCGGTTAGCATTATTGCGAGATGGTCACATGACAATGCAACTGTTGTACCTTGTATCCATGTAAAAGTTGCTTCGTTAAATTCTCTATGCAGACCTGTGATTTAGTCTCCAAGCAATTTCATTAATTTGCATTTAAAGCGACTCAGCCATAGCGCCCAGCCTGGTGCAGTTGGTAGAAGGGACTCAGGCCCAGCGCCCAGCCTAGGGCAGCCACGCCAGAAGCCACAGCACGGCAAGGAAGCCGCGCCACTAGGCATGGCGCGGCAAGGCTGACGTGCCACCAGCCATGGCACGGTGGTCAAATAGACAACAGGAAAAGAATCCTGCGACTTCTGTTGTGTTGTCACAGTAGACAAGATGTTTCATCATGCCGGTTTAACAAAAAAGTAACCAGAAAGGTTAAGTGTACAAGTTCAACAATACTAAGAGACTACCTCAGTTCGACATAAATTCAGCAAGTCATAAGTTCGACACAAGTTCATCAATACATAAGTTTGACATGACTCGATATACTACATGTTCCATAAGTACATGGGTCCAAATACAAGTGCATTATGTCATCCTAAAGAAGTCCTACTCCCTAGGAGTATATGGGTACCGCGGACGCCGTTGCCTCTTTGGAGGTGAAGGCAGCACATTAGGAGTGAACCCAATGTCTGTGCGGTCACGCTGGCGGTGTACCGTCTAAATTGTTGCGTGTAGCTAGTACCCTGCAAGTAGATTATATGCATTAGCACTTAGAGTCCCTAAATTTGTAACATATATGTCCAAGAGTTGTTTGAAGTACCTATTCGTCGTACTATGTAGGAAACAGTGCACCGTAAAGCTGAGACATCCCAATCTCATCATACTCTGCGTCATCATTGTTGTCCTCGTCATCATCCTCGTCGTCCTTGTCCTCTATAGGACCCTTGCCTTCACGGGTGGGTGTACGAACAGAAGAGGCCCCAGCAGCCATCGAGTCCGATGAACCAGCTGCTGTCGGCAAAGTGCTCAAAGGGAAAGGACTAGACACCCCCGGTTCGTAGGCTGGCACCCATAGAGTGTCGACACAGCTGAGCTTCAGAGCCAGCTTCCTACAGGTCCTCCTCACTTTCTGCATAATGAGATGAGAAGGAATGATTAGCCTTTTAAGTCATCAAGCCGTATCGAACATATATGTAATTACAATGGGAAAAGATTGTACTTTGACAAACATGTGTAGAATGCCCTACAACTCATTGCTAGTCTCGTGAAGTCGGTAGGTTGCTTCGTTTGAGAGACTTGACAAACGTGTGGCCTGCGCACATAATTAAGGTATGTTCGTGTTACTACAGGTATTAGCAACATAGAGGAGTAGGTGTCAATGAATTCAAATTCGTTACCACATATCTCTATAGCGGAGCTCTCTTGGGCCATGTCCCCTGCCTAGTCGCGACGTCATACGCATCCTCGACATCATCTGCGTCTGACTCGTCCTCTTCAATTGCGTGGTCAGTGAAGGGTTCATGGATATGTGTTCGGGTAGACCTATGCAACCATTGGAGGTACTCATCGAAGGTGTGTTGGTCATGCGGTGGTGTCTTGGTGATTAGGAACCTTTGCCTATTCTCCCAGTCCTAGATGTACCCATGGTGCGTCACAGCCCAACTGTTCTCCTTGTACATGTTCCTTCGATCGTACCTGCAATGAACACGTAAGTTAGTGGTTGTATATATGCACATGACTGTTAAATGTTTATGTTATTGTCATCGCACCTATGCAACTTTTTTTTGGTTGTGTACAGCGGCAGTGGGCATGGCTACAATCTTTCGAACTGCCTGTACACCCTTATAGGGTAGTGCATCTAGACCACATGGAAGAAAATTAGTGGCATGTTACAAAGACACTCCTATGACTCTTCCTTAGTGTGAGGACTCAGATAGCCCTCCAGCTCAAATCAAGACCAAGGACACCAAGTCACCTGAAATTTAGGTAACTAAAGTTAGGTTTTGGGAATAATGAAAACCAACAACACCGCCTTGCATGATCAAAGTGGTCGTAACCTGGTGCCGTGTCAGGACATCCAGCGTGTCTGAGTACTGCCTGTACCGCCACTTCAGGTTCCCTCTCACTACCTCCACGTCCTGCAGATGTACAGAGGACTCGGTCATACGTCAACGTGATTCCATGGCTGCATTGAACAGGATAGTCAGTCAAAAGTGTGGCGTCAAGTTTTAGGTAAATAAAAAATTGATGCACTTATAGGTAAATGGTGAACAATGGGCCTCCCAACTGGCCATCGCTCCCAACACCAAACCAGTAGTAGGTGGGAGCACCTCCTAGGTTGGTGTTCGCTATAGTGCGACGGCAGGCAATGCAGAGCTGACGATAGGTCCATGCTAGGACCGCGCTACCCTAGCTATACACTCCTATGTTCTCCCATGGCTGGCTCAGTATGTTGAGGAAGGGCTAGCTAATGGTGTTACTCGACGCGTCAGGGAAGAGGAAGATGCCTAAGAAGTGCCACAACCACACTCTAGCATACCTCTCAATCTCATCTTTGGAACCTCTAGGTGCAGTGGTGCCTCGAAGTTTTCTGTTATCGACATCGAACTAACACCGGATGTTTTCCTAAAATTTTTAATAGACAATGAGAAAGATGGATTGTCAAAATGAACTAACATCATAGGTTTACTTACTTGGCTTTCTTAGCACCCTCGTCCTTGGGTGGCCTTCTGCCACAGAATTGCTCTACCAAGTCCATCCGGTGATCGTTATCAAGGATCCTAGTCACTAGAAGACCCCCAACCGCAGACCCAGAATCATCTTCACATCCTGCATCGTGATAGTCATCTCGTCGCAAGGAAGGTGGAAGGTGTGGGTCTCTAGCCTCCACCTATGGGTTTATAATTCAAAAAGAGAAGTTTTAGTTAAAACAATGAGAGAAATTAGTCCTGTAAAGTTGAACAAACTTAAATAAAATCTTACCTATCCACAGCTGCAGTGAGAAGTGTGGGGTCAAGGATCAGTAGCCTAGTGTTGAAGATTCGGACGACCTCAAGGAAGCTGGCACACCATATGTACAGCTTGTATCGCTCATCCCAGCGGTGCGGCTGGTGCTTGCATAGTCTAAGAGGTAGCAAGGCCTCCTGAAGCTCCAACAAGTGCTTTGCTCAGTGGTCCTTGTCATAGTGTACCTCAAGAAGGGGGTGTTGCGGATGATGATCCCCATCCTGGTTCAAATTTTGAAATGGATGTGTTAGAACAAATATTAAGATTAATACAATATAATGGAATATTAGTGCATAAAAACAAAGTAAATGTAAAAGGAACATTGATAAACTATTATGCAAAATGAGAGAATAGATGAATATCATAATTGGTACTAACATAGCAAATTTAAATAGCATAACAAACAATAACATTAATAGAATATAATGTGTGCTATATGCACCTATTGCCCTTGTCTTCTGTGCCTGCTAGCCTTGTGACCTAGTTCTTTGCAAACGGAGCAAAGATTCCTACCACGGATCTCGTTGAAGTCTCCCCTCGTACTTGTCTTTGCCGTATCCTCTCATAGCATCCATGTCGCCCTTGAGTTGCTTCTTCTTGCTCCTACCCTTCCCTACCTTCATTAGATCTAGAAGTGGCACATAGTCGAAACCATGATAAGGGGGCCACTATGTCGGGTCAAGGTACGACTCAAAGCTCCTCTCCCAAATACTAATGGTGTTGGAATGGAGATACAAGGGTGACATGTGGCAGACCCTCGTAGTCATATCTACAGACCCTGCAGGCCGTGATCATGTGAGAGCAAGGGGCATGCATGATCTGAGGGATGTTGCAAGTGCACTCTTCTTTGTCAAGATCAACTCGGTAGTTTCGTCCACCATAACGTTTGCTGCCCAAGCTTGTGCCACCCTTTCCTCGTACAACAAAGATTTGTCGGGCAGGTCCACAATGCTCGGCGGTATGCTGCTTGGCTAATTCCTCGGCATCCTTCAAATGTTCTCTTCCGGCCTTTCCAAATCGCCCAAGCTCACCTAGATTCCTCTACGCAATTTCCCACCTCTTGACAAAATATTCGTTGCACTTGTGAAACGAGAACTCAATAATTCCAGACACTGGCAACGATCAAACTCCGGTGAATACATGGTTGAAAGACTCTGACAAGTTGGTGGTCATGATGCCATACCTAAAACCACCCTCATCATATGCTAACACCCACTTAGCCTTATGCTCCATCTACCCCTCTAACCAGGCCTTGTCCGCTTGGTTTAGCATCTTGTCAAGTCTTTCTTTGTCTCCTTGAACTGGTGCTCTGTACGTACACAACATAGAGCCCTTACCTTGTCACAAACCTCCTTCTTCCTCTGACGCTGCTAGAAATTAGAGTCAAAATGTCGCATGCACCATCTATGCACTAGAGGCGGGAACCCTTCGATATGTTCATCTACAACATTCAGAAGCCTTGTGTGATGGTTCAAGATCAAACATATAGTGCAAGATGGGCCAAGCACGTGTACACGTAGATGCCGCATGAACCATGACCATGATTCATTTTTCTCTCCCTCTGCCAAAGCAAAAGCCATGGGTGCGATCTGGTCCTTTGTATCAACAGCAGCAACCATCATCAAGGTGCCCCTGTACTTTCCGGTCAAAAAAGTGCCATCAACAAGTATGACTGGCCGACAATATTAGAATGCATGTTCGGTCTACACGAACGACCAGAACACATGATGCAGGACATGCCTCAACGGGTCCTAGAAAAACATCCCTCTAGTGTCTATAAACCATTTCAAGCCAGGGTAATAGTAACTCATTGCACACAATATTCAGGGAACCCTGTTGTACACTTCCTCCCAGCTACCCCAACAAATTGCCAGGGCAATTTGCTTAGCACGGCAAGTGTTTCTGTACTTCACATCATACTTAACGAATCCGGATATGGACTATTGTAAGGAATACACCAAAATGTCGTTATTGTTATCAACAAGCCCCAATATACGACGAGCACCAATATACGACGAGTAAGGTAATGTGCAGTGAGCTGCTGATGATTTTCCTTCCTCTTATTTGATAGGCAAGTGTGGGGTTGGACCCCTCCTCCACTTGCCATCACTCTATCTCTTTTGTGCATTTAACCTCCACATACAACCATTTTTGCAAATCACGTGGTATCTCAACTCTTGGTCCGAATGAGTGATGGTGTACGGCTAATGGTGATAGACAGCATAATCTTTAAGGAATAGTTTCATCTCTGACATTGTATTAAATATCATCCCCTTGCTAAGGATTATATTCTCATGGTCATACAATGATTTCCTACACATCTGTAGACCGGTGTCACAAACCGGCATATCCCTCATGCTGACATCCCTATAGTTTGGAACGCCACTAAAAGGTATGTTCATCGACCTTAGTTGCATAAGCTCTGTCGTTGTGTAAGGATATGGTGGAATGTACTGCTGTGCTTCACTAATTCTAGCCCATGAATCATAGGGAGTATCATCCTCTGGCAAATCTGTGACTAGTCTTCCCTGAGCCGACATAGCATGAAGTACATCAGTTGGTACTAGTAATGGCATAGCATGAACCGGTACTGGCATAGCATCAACCAGTGTTGGCATAGCATCTCTACCTCCTTAGTCATCATCCGAATCATCTGAATCACTGCTAACTACATCATCGATCCTATCCTCCTACTCCTACTCCTCTTTCTGTTTAAACTCGTTCACATCGTAGTCATTGCTTATATAGCCTACTGAGAACCGTCTTGAATCATCGACTGCCATTGGAGTTGAATGAAGCTGCTCGTGTGTCAACTGACCATCCAAATCCATAGTACCCATAGTTGGTTCCACATGGACCCCACATTCTTGTTGAGTATCACCATCGAAGGACGGCCCGTCCTAGAGACCATGCATCATGTACCCATTCTCCACCACCACCTCAACCATGGGCACATTGGAACCTTGGATTACCCTATTGTAGCAGGACCAGTGAAGCATGGTCGTGCAAGGGCATCATCATGTAGTGTGCCCTAGTCTTTCCACTATCAAACCTCCCCTTCAATGTGAAATCAATGCCAAACTTTCCCTTTAAATGGACACAAAGATCACTGAAGCTAGGAGGTTCATCAAACAATTCCAATTCTTCTTCCATATCCTCAAACATACCATCTTCTTTCCTAACACTTCCTCTATAAAAAACTCTGACACAATAATCCATCTACAAAATCATTTCAAGAAGCTTCATCAAGTTGTCAAAATCGTCGTGCCTACTAACTAATCTAGTATTAATACTTACACTAACTAAAAAACTAACTAATCTAATATTAATACCTAAAACAACAATTCTAACTCACTATATGAACTAACAATACTAAATACACTAACTAAACTAATATTAGTACCTATACTAACTATACTAACTAACTGTACTAACCAAGTATACTAACTTCACTAACTATACCTATCTAGCTAACTTTACTAACCAATTTTATTGACTAATTATAGAAATCATTATTCAGTCAAACTAATTTTGAATCCTAACCCGAGCTAACAACAATTATATTGAAGCAACAAATGCACAAGAGGATTAACTCTACAAACCACAGCGGGAGATTGGGGCTCACCCCAATCCACCTAAGGCGACGAGCTGGCTGCCGACGGCAATGGCTGGCTGGCGGCGAGCTTCTCCTGGCGATCGGCGACGGGCTTCTTCTACGCCCAAAGTTGGAGGAGGGTTTAGGATATGGGGTGGCAGGGGAGGGAGAGGATGGGGAGAGAGGGAGGCGGTGCAATAGGGAGCGGTAGCCACATCGGCGATGGGGAGGGGCAGTGGGGCAGTGGGGAGACAGGGAGGGAGTGAGAGAGGGCAAGACAGAGAGAGGGAGACAATAGGGATGGAGGAAGCAGGTGGGAGTAGGGCTGGCGGTGGGGGAAGCGCAGCGGCGGGTGCTGAGTGGCGCGACGATGGGTGCTATGCGGGCGTAGAGTGAGTCAAAGAGAGAGGGAGGAAAGGGAGACTAGGCCACAGGCCTCTATTTGGTGCTTCCACACCATGATTGGTGGTGCAGCACTGCCGTGCCCTGATCCGTGGCGCGGCAATGCCTACCACATCAGCGGCTAGCGGGCCGGGTCATTGCCACATTGGCACCCAAGCCGCACCCCCATGCATGGCGCGGCGGCTTGATTTTGCCATGCCACCGCAATAGGTGCGGCCAAAACTGTTAGTTTTGGAAAAAAAATTAACAGTGTAAGATTTGAAAATAGTTTTATAAAAGTGTTAAAAATAAAAAAATCATAGTTTGAGTGCTACCTCCATGATTGTGCTACATCCCTACCTCAAATAATCTCTCCACTCTACTACATTTGGTTCCTCAAAAGGCCAAAACAATAATGTACTACCCGGCATCGAGGCCTGAGCGCGATCGTGATTTCGGGGTCGGCCACCTCGATGGGCAGGGCAGCTCCATCTGGTTATTACGCGCCGTGCCTCCATGCTCAGCCATCGATGCAAGAGGTAGGAACTAGTAGGGGACTTGGCCCTGTAACACCCCAGGTGTTTGGCTTCCACATTTGCACTGGCATTTCATAAACATGAGCATCATTCATCCATTCATGAGCTTGGATTGTTGAAACATGCTTTTGAAACATTGCAACACATTGTTCTATTCCATGTGTGTTTGCTTTATGAAATGAATAGTGTGCAACACTCAAGTGCAACATGTGCAACTCACTCTTGAAATGTGTCACATACTTTAGTAACATGGTTAGTTAGTACTATGCAACAAACTCATGAAACATATGAAACATGGCTTTTAAACAAAAGTAACATTTCACTTGTTCTTCCTTGTTTCAATACATGTGATGCTTGATTTTGTGTGATCAATGTGTGGTGTGGCTAATTATCCTCTTAAACAACTTAGCTACACTTAGAATGTCATTAGGAACAATGTTCATGTTGACCATATTGCCTAATTATGCTTCTAAGTAATGGTCTGACTTGTGTTGACCCCTAGGACTCTTTTGTTTGACTATTTAAAAAGTGTAGCTTAGAGTATTTGCATGTCTGAGCAACCTAAAGCAAAGTTGTAGAAAATTACATATAGAACAAACTTTGTTTTGGGGTCAAGTCATGAAAATGTACAGAACATTCTCAAAAAGGGCCCACAAGTCAGTTTTGAGGTCTATTTGGAGACTATGAAAATTTTCTAAGTCACAAATGAAATTTCAGTTTCATGTACTCAACTTTGGCATGATTTTACTCTGCATCGGTTGAGATTTAGACCTTGGTCCTTTAATAGAAGTTGAAGATGGGAGGAAGGGCTATGACTTTCATTTAGACTATTTTCGCTAATGATCAATGGATTAGAATATTTATCGTCGTCAAGTATCGCTGTTAGGCTTAGATGGCCTAACTGAATGGAAGCTACAGTACCTGACCGGTTCAGATTTTCAGCGCCGCATGGCGCCGCGCGTCGCTAACATCCTGACCACGCAGGCCACGTTGGGCCAGAGCACGCCAATTGAAGCCCCAGCGCGCACTGTGACTCCCAGCGCCTCATTTCATTTCTTTCCCTCCTCTTCGCCTTCCCGCAGCGGCCACAGCGGACCACCGTCGTCGCCATTGGCTCCGCCACGCTCGCGCAAGCTCGCCACTGCACCATAGCCAGCAATATCCTGCCCAGAGCTCTGCTAGCACCCCACAAACCTCATCGACATTCTCTCTAAGCTAGACAAGCCTTAGGTGAGGGCCTTTGGCCAATTCCGATGCCGTCGCCATGACCGTTACCTCGTCAGAGTTAGAGCTCACCGTGGCTAGCACAACACTACTCCTCTCCTCCTTCCCTAGCTCTTGCCTAGCCTTCTCCGTCACATGTAGATGCTCGGGTGAAGGTGCTACTATCAATACCGATCCAGCCGAGCTAGAACACGGCCGCGCACTACCGTGCGCCATGGCCGACGTACCTAGAGGCCGGTAGAGCTTAGGATTAGGAAGTCAATCGATGTGAGAGGTCGAGGTGGTCACGCTGGTGCCATCCTCGTCGCCGGAGACACCACCGTCAGCGAGCTCCACCGGTCCACGTCTAGCAAGCCGCCTCCTCTATTTTTTGTCTCATTGTCAAGCGGGCCCGGCTGACCTGCGGGTCCCAGCTGCCAGTGGCCGTTAGAAAATAGGATAGCTCATTTATGCATGTTTTGATGTTGTTTTGTAAAATCCATATCTAGAGTTTGGTAGATCCAAATTTGGTGATTCCAATTTTGTTAGGATCTTGGTGAAGTGTAGTATTTAGGAAAAATATAATATTAGCACTTGTAGTAGAGTTTCTGGAAGAATTAAATTGAAACTTGAAGTGTGTATTTAAATGGATGCAAATTTGTTTAATTCATATCTAGAGTTCCTGTGTTTCAAATATTATGAAATTTGGATGGTGAGCTCTTCTTGATGAGTAGAAGCTCTAGTAAAAATTTCAAAGTCAGTGCATGAATAGTTTTTGAGTTATAGATTTTCCTTTTATCATTAGATGATCCTTGTGTGAATTTTAATAATTAATCTATGAATCCAATGATCATGAAATTTATTGGAGGTTGTCCTAGTACCTTAAGGATGTAAAGAAAAATATAAAATCTATTGCTTGACACTTTTGACAAGGGTTTCCTATTTATGTTATTTTAAGCCTTTATGCCTTGCCATTTTTGTGAAGGATGTTATACTTATTCAAATGATGTGAAATTTTTACAGTAGCCTACTTGGAGCATGTAATACCTACTGTAATTTTTGTAGATTGAATGGTGCAGGTTTCATATATGTTTATTATTCCTCTTAAATAATTAAATAAATTAAGAAAGGCATTAAAAGAAATGATTGGGTGGTGGACACTTTACTTTCTGGTGTTCTTTTGATATGTGTGATGAGTTAGTAAAGTTAGTTTTGTCCATTTATATGTTTGCCACATAAGTTAATAATAATTTTCTTGCATTATGTCTTTCTGGACAGTTTTGCTTGCTCTTTGTCTTGTTTGGACCTGATTATGTGGTTATGTAAATTTGACCTAGTAAAGGTTGGAATCATGCCTTGTGGTCTGAAAATGAATTGTAGGAAATTTCATAAGCTTTCCAAATTGTCTTATTTCCTATCATTTTGATTTATAGATATTCGGTTATGATCAGTTTACTGTACCACTGTATAGTCCCTGTTTTGCTGAAATACGAATGTTTGTGTGTATGCTTTGTTGCAATGTTCTTGTTGATTGTTTAGATGCTAGCCTAACTTGAGAACATGCTTAGGTGTAGGTACTAGGTCCTTAACCAAAGATGAGCAATTGTACATTAGGTTGTATAAACTTGGTAAGTTAAAGTGATTTGAATAGAGCTTAAGTTAGAATATGCGGACTGCAGTAAGCATGTGCATTCCCCGAGCATCCCTAACTTCATTCATGTGCATCCATGATATTTATCTTGCGCATACATGCAATAGGTGTGCGAGGGAGTGACGCTTCTGGAGTTCGAGGGAGCGAACCAGGAGGAGCCCGAGGTTCAGGCCACCGACGAAGCAGCCGCCGAGGAGGAGTTGCCCGAGTGCCCTGACCACCGCCCATCCTCTTTCCTGAAAGGCAAGCCCTGGAGCATTCTAAGTCTCCTATATTTTTACAAATATCTTGAGTATCTTTTATTGTTGTTGATGCATTAAGTATAGGAATTGGTTGGAACCAATTGTTGCATTATTTATCTACCCTTGTCCAGATATCGCACTTGAATCCTAATTAAGTTCAGGAACGGGTTAAATGCTTAGCCATGCTTAGTGCGGTAGAAGTCGGGTGATTTCCTGGCACCTGCAAGCTTTAGGATGAGGTGGGTCACGGTTGGCTATATTTGCTATCATGGAAAAGAACCATGTTAATAATGAATTAATACTGGGCGGAGTTTTGTGTAGGTTTGGACATAGTGACTCCGTCTGTGTCGTTTAAGGACCGATACGCTGTACGTCCTCATGTTATGTTGAATGCAGCTTAACACTTAGCTGGCCGAATAAGTCGTTCCGATCATGAAGCCTAGTAGCTTGATTCAGGCAGGGAGCACGAGCAGTTGGTCGTAATCTGGATGGCAATAAGGATGTGTGGAGAACCATTGGCGTAAGCCCAAGGGCAGGTTAAGTCACCGAGCACTCATGGCAGAGTGGTTCTCTGGTTTTGCGGCATTGATCGTACCTGTGACTCCTAAATTGTACCAAAGATGACTTGTTTGCGACCCTAACAGGGGAACCAGAGTTTGTGTTAGGAATACCCCTCTAGCTGGATAGGAATCAATTCGAATCGCCGTCTCTCCCGGATAGTGAGAACTTGACTGAGCAGCGGCAATGTAGATTCACTTAATTTAACGATATGGTTAAATGGAGAATGATGATAATGTTGCCACAGTTTATACCTGCTATGGTTAATAATATTTGCATCTTACTCAAGTGATTGCTTAGTATAGGTGCTAATATAGATGACAGGTTAATGGCTAAAAGTCACTGCTAGCTCAGGTTAAAAGTTGATCATTATTACTTATGCTTTTCTGCAAAAAGAAAGTGTCAGCCAGATCCACTAAATTAAGCTATGCATGATCCTTGGTGTCAATTATTTTGGTTTCCGACGGGTAAGTCTAGCTGAGTACATTCTCGTACTCAAGGTTTATTCCCTCTTGTTGCAGATGACCTTCTTTATCAGGGCTTTTGTAAGTACTGTCTCCACCCGACGGGTGACGAAGACTAGATCAAGGGCATGATCTCTGTTTATCTTATCTAAATGCTTTTGTGGGATGTGATCGGCAAGCCGGTACTTGTATTTGAACTCGTGTGTGTGAGTTAAACTATTTGCTTCCGTTACTTTACAAGACTTGGTTTGTAATAACTATGACTCTGATGTGTTGTAATCTATCTACAAACTGTTTGTGAAATGTTGTAACGTATGATGTGTTATGTTGAATTACTGTGATCTTGGTTGTATGTAAGTTGGTTTGAAATCCTTCGTGGTTTCAGTTGACTACCAGGTTTATATGGGCTCAAGTGCAAGGATATGATCGTTTTGGCGATCGTTTTTGTACTTGTGCTCTTATAAATTGGACGGTTCTACGACGGGCCCTGTCTTGGCCCCTAATCTGGTGTGACCATGTGCCACTTCATAGATGGGCAATGGCAGAGCACAAAACAAGGCGCAAAGCGGAGAACCCCGCCAACTCCGAGAAGAATTCGAGTCCGATCATGGTGGTTCAGCGATAATTTGGGCCAACTGACGCGTTGTATAAAAGCCGCCATCCGTGATTTGCCAAAACTGTGTCGGCAAGACTGTGAAGTCCACAACTCCACATACAATATGATCCCCTGCACCTAAACACATGTCCTTGCGTTGCGTGTCCTCCTAACTTCTTGAGTCCTCTGCTAGAAAACCCCATCTAGAACTCATCGCTATTTTGCATCTGTGGCATGGTTTGCCTAGAATCTCGTTAGAATCAAATCCTCACCGCCATGGCCATGCCGATGACGTTGGATTTTGCATCGGCTGGTTTGGTGACTAGGAGATCCCGGCTCGTCATCGATCACTACTCACTAGTAGAGAACAGTCTTTCAGTTCTAGGCTTTAGTCCCGGCCGTTTTTGGGCCCGGGACTAAACACAGGATTACTCCCAGTTGGAGCTACCAACCAAGACTAAAGTCCTCTGCCCAATGGCTAGAGGCATAGCTTTTGTAGGAGGGGAGCAGGAGGGGACCTTTAGTCCCGGTTGGTGGCTCAAACCGGGACTAAAGGTCACCCTCCTGTCCCGGTTCGAGCTACCGGCTGTGACTAAACCTTTAATCTTGGCTGGTGGCTCAAACCGGGACTAGAACTCTACCAGTAGTCCGGGTTTATACCACAAACCAAGACTACATGTCCCGGGCTATATACTTTCTCCTTCTTCCTCCCCAGGCCCGAGCCATTTCAAGCTCTCTGCCTGCTCTCTGTTCTTAGTCGTGGAAGGAGTTCATGCTTGTGGGATTGGTGAAGACTTCATTCCTCCACCCATTCTTCGGTTCTAAAGGTTACCAACTTCATCCCCCCATGTTTCATCACTAGCTTGGATCATTTCGTGGTCTAGAAATAGAGAAATTTGTGGTTTTTTAGATTATGAATGATGGTGTATTTTTTTATTTACATACCATTTGAGCTCGAAATCACTTGATAGTTTGAATATGAAGATGAAGGAAGCTTATAGTAGCTCATGAAAAACTAGTATGCACCTTTCATTGCCTCATTTCATGATGGTTTAGGAATAGAGAAATATAAGGTTTTTTTAGTATATAGCTCATTTAATTTCATGGTTCACAAAATGAGAAATTTATAGTAGTTGATGAAAATGAGTATAGAGAGTCATAGATGGCGACTGCTTCTGGGTCCTTGGCCTCGCATGGGGTCCCTAAGCGACTGAGGCCGGACCTCCCTCTCATTGTGTGTGGCAAGTGAGGGCAGAAGACTGTGAGGGAGTACAGGGTCAAGAAGAAGGGTCCCAAGCAAGGGCGCATCTTCTACACATGTTCAGATCACGAAGTGAGTTATTTTTTTGTCATATTTTATTATGGTTTGTAGCCATTTTTTGTGATGATTTTGATTAAAGTTCTTGATTTGTTATTGTAATTTCAGTGGGATGGCACTAGATTATGTGACGGTTGGTACTAGGAGGAAGAGTATGTTGAGCACGTCTAAAAATCTCTTGCAAAGGCAACTGAGGCGACTGATGAGAGTGGACCTTTGTATGATGAGGCAATGAACCAACAGACGAATGATCTGTCTATTTTAGTTGGAATTGGTCACGAAATCCTTATTCTGCTGAAGTGCATTGTAGGTTTAGTTTGTTTAGTGCTATTTGGGATTGTCTACATTATATCAAGGCTTTAATAAATTAATGTTCGAGAGTACGTGAAATAGCTATGTGGTATAGGATATTAATTAATCATGTTGATTGATGGATATTTATATCTTTTAATTAACTACTAATCATGCATGTTGTACAATATGGGTTATTACAAGTTTTTGATGTGGTGTACGTCATATAAAGTAGATGAACTAGCAATGGATGTACAATGCGGACCACGGTGATGTAGACTAGGCCCGATCTTCCAAAAGGTATGATAGTGTCGATTGGTGGAGACTCAATGTTCACGATCTAGGCTTCGAACCAAGATTGATTCGGACCCCCGCAACCGTTACACCACTGCTCCGTTGGTTATCAACCACGCGAACTCGATTGACCTCGCCGAGAAGGCTTTCCTGCAAGCAAATCGAGAACACAAGCAAGAATAGGATGAACGCAATCTGAAATTGCAAATAAATATGAGGCTTATGAAATCAAGAAGGAGTTCAAGTCTTTATTCGAAAGGACTAATCACCATAGGCGAACAATATCAAGAACTGGGGCCCTGGTTCACAGCAAGCGGCCTTGGCGGCGACAGTTGTAGCAAAACGATGTCTGTTTCACGAGGAAATCAAGAACTAAACAAAACCCAAACCCTAAGGAGAGCGACGGCTGCTATTTATAGAGTCTTGGGTGTCACCCCCCTAGACGCGCCCCCTAATGGGCCCAAACACGATACACGGTCCAACGGACCAAAAGACGGTGTCGCAGCACCCTGGTAGATTCTAGATGCTGAATTGTTTTGACGATTCCTATTGATTCCAAAGGTCTTTTGACGTGAAACCACTTGGATTGGCTTCCTTATCAAATTTGGTTTCCAACCATATATGGATCGTCGAAAACGGAGTCCGGATGCGTCCTAGGTGACCAGTTTAAGGTAGACTGGTCCTGGAGCCCAAACCGGACTCGAACTTGAGTTGGACTGGGCTTCCACCATGAAAAAGATGAATTGGACGCCCATGCTGGACCTCCTCCTCTACTTGGCTTGTATGCGATGAAGTAGTGATGTCCTCATCATCCTCCATTTCTTGAATTGAAGTCGTCCTCGACTGAAGTAGATCATCTCCTCCATTGGATGACAACAACGATGGTTCCAGAAGAAGACGTTCATCTTGGCGCCCCATTCTTCGCAAAGGCGGCTGCCATGGTGGCTTCCCTGTTGGGAATTCATCCTCCTTCTCCTGTGAAAGGTTAGTACCAACAAGAGGCATAGCACTAGGAGTAGGACCAAGTGGACATATAGGCGATGTACAAGTTAGAGCATAACATGGTTCATCATGATCAACAAGAACAGATTTAATAGCAAATAAAACTTCTTTCATGTTACTTGATGGTTCATTTGTTGGTTTGCTAAAGTATTTATCATGGCCTTTCTTTTTCTTTTCAGCAAGTTCCTTTTCATATTGCACAATTTCAGTAGGTGATAAAGGAAGTAAAGCAATGGTCTTTCCTTTAAACATAAAAGTATATCTATTTTGCCTACCATGATGTACAACATTATTATCATATTGCCAAGGGCGGCCTAACAAAAGTGAACAAGCTTGCATAGGCACGACATCAAAATCAGCATAATCATGGTATGACCTGATAGAAAATTGCACACGAGCAGATTGTGTTACCTTTGCCTTACCACTATTGTTGAACCACTGAACATGGTATGAATGTGGAAGAGCACGTGTAGATAAACCAAGAGTCTTGACAAGCTCAGAACTTACCAAGTTATTGCTGCTCCCTCCATCAATTATAGCATAAACATGAAAATTATTGACAATGAAGAACATTTGAAACAAATTATGGCATTGTAGCTTGTCTACTGGCTCAACTTGTGTACTCAAAACACGCTGAACAAGGATTGATTTGTAGTCTGCAGTGCATGCCACACTACCAATTACCTCATCAGGATCTTCAGCACTATCCACAAATTTATCTGCATAAAGATCAGTTGCAAGTGCAAATTCATTCTCTTCATCACTAGCACTAGCATACCCACCATCATCAGTAGCAATATATGCGTGTTTGCTAGGGCATTCTTTAGCAATATGTCCCATGCCCTTGCAGCGGTGGCACACAACTTTAGAAGAGTTGCTAGAGGAAGGTGTAGCAGATCCACTGGAAGAATGTGTGATAGGAGAATTCTTCTTTACAGGCGCTGGTGGTGTATGCACATTAGAAAATTTACTCACCTCGGTTGGACATGAAGGAATGGATGGAGTCACGGATGGGGTCGTGGATCACCTAGGTTGTCGTCCCTGTACTTCCCTTTCAGCTTTAATAGCATAATGATATAATTGGGAAAATCTAGTCCATTCTTTATAGTCAAGAACATCCTGTATTTCACGACGTAAACCTCCAAAAAATCTAGAACACTTATCCATATCATCCTCTTGTATGTTACTACGTGCTAGACCAATTAAAAGCTCCTGATAACATTCCTCAACAGTTTTACTACCTTGATTTAAACATTGCAGTTTTAATCACAGATCACGTTGATAGTATGGAGGAACAAATCTTGATTTCATTCCTCGTTTAAGTACAGTCCAGGTTTGAGGTATTTGAGCATTAGCATTAGCATTATTGCAAATATCATTCCACCAGAAAAGAGCAAAACTAGTAAACTCACTAGTAGCAAGTCTAACTCTATATTCTTCAGGTACTTGATGGGAGCTAAATTTTTGATCTACAGCCATCTCCCAATCTAAATATACTTCAGGATCAGCAGAATCAGAAAAAGGAGGTATCTTAAACTTGGTTTTAGAGAAAGGATCATTATTACCTTGGTTGTTACCTCCCATACCGTGTCGGTTAAAGTTCAACCAATTACGGTTACGTGCATCCTCAGCATGTCGTTGAGCTTCGGCTTCAGCCTCCGTGTCGCCATCGTCCTCCTTAGAGAGATCATCATCATCATCTTCAGGATGTGGTTCAGGATGTCGTTGTTCAACATCTTCAATCCTCTTGGCCAAATTGGTGATTTGTTGAAGGATCTCATTGAACTTGTCATCAAGAATGGCACGAAGCTCATTCTTAGAAACACAGTCATTGAAATCTATAGGTGCGTCCTCGTTTCCTTTGCCGCTGCCTCCGGCTTTTCCTGACATGGTTAGTAGAAAGAAAAAGACAACACAAATAGTATTATCCCTACCAACTACTTAGGTTGTAGACAAGGAAAAATAAGGCACTCAACTCTCAAGCGTCTTACCACGGTCTTACAAGTGTTCTTACCAAAGCAACAGACAGTGCAATCGGTCGGTGACTGTGATACCGCTGTAGCTTGAGTGTAACAGTTGCAAGGCGAACTTGTACTTAGTTAGAAGAAAGTGGAGCTTGGACAGGCACAATATAGTAGCAAGGAATAACAAAATTCACAACTGAATAGCAAAGCTGAATAAGTATCCCAAGTACTTGTCTTAGTTGCTGGCCTACTCACGTTCCAAGTACTAGATGTATCAAGTAATGTGAACAACAAGAATATGATTAGGAACAAGGTAGAAATCAGCACACGCAAACATAGCTCAAATGGCGCTCTCTATGTGCTCCTCTAGATATTGCTCCACTTTTGCCCCTCTTTTTTCTCTATTTTTAGTCTGTCGTTGTTTTTTTGGCATTCTTTGAATTTTTCTTTTTATTTTTTTGATATTTTTTCTTCACTTATGAGCACAAAAGAAGTAACCATAGAAAATATGAGCTTAAACAAGTGAAAGACGTGGCCTATGGAATTTCCAGAAGACGTGCTCGAAATCGACAAAGACCTTGTGACCACGAAAAGAGAATCTTATGACCACTTTTTGACTAAAATAAAAATCTCCGACCCCAGCAAATCAAGGGGATGGACGAATCCAAAAAAATTTTCTGATCGATTTTGATATATGGAACGTCGAAATCCGAGTTCGTATGCAAAAACTAGACTAGTTTTAAAAACGGACTCTGAATTAGAGGACAAAACGGGAATAATGTGCGTAAAATTGGTCACGACAGCAAGGATTTGATGAAAACAGTGAAGACAAGTATAACAAATAAGATGGCGTGGACTAGGGTTTGATGAATACAAAGGAATCACAGCAATACTTGAAGGTGTTCACGGATTATGATGAAAAACAAAGGGAAAAATACAAACTGGACTTAAAACGATCTAAAACCAGCAACAAGAACTTGACCTAGGGCACAAACTCAACAACGCAAATCAGAGACGAACTTGCACGGCACAATGAGGCTATAGGACAGGGAATATGTGACGATGTATTTTTTTGGCTTTTTGGTGGACTGTAGGTAATGCAAAAACTGTAATAATCTAAAGGGGAAAACAAAGTTATACCTAACAGGCAACAAGGTCTCTGATACCACTTGATGTAGACTAGGCCCGATCTTCCGAAAGGTATGATAGTGTCGATTGGTGGAGACTCGACATTCACGATCTAGGCTTCGAACCAAGATTGATTCGGACCCCTGCAACCGTTACACCACTGCTCCGTTGGTTATCAACCACGCGAACATGATTGACCTCGGCGAGAAGGCTTTCCAGCAAGCGAATCGAGAACACAAGCAAGAATAGGATGAACGCAATATGAAATTGCAAATAAATATGAGGCTTATGAAATCAAGAAGGAGTTCAAGTCTTTATTCGAAAGGACTAATCGCCACAGGCGAACAAGATCAAGAACTGGGGCCCTGGTCACAGCAAGCGGCCTTGGCGGTGACAGTTGTCGCAAAACGATATCTGTTTCATGAGGAAATCAAGAACTAAACAAAACCCAAACCCTAAGGAGAGCAATGGCTGCTATTTATAGAGTCTTGGGCATCACCCCCCTGGACGCCCCCCCTAATGGGCCCAAACACGATACACGGTCCAACGGATCAAAAGATGGTGTCGCAGCACCCTGGCAGATTCTGGACGCTGACTTGTTTCGACGATTCCTGTTGATTACGAAGGTCTTTTGACATGAAACCACTTGGATTGGCTTCCTTATCAAATTAGCTTTCCAACCATATATGGATCGTCGAAAACAGAGTCCGGATGCGTCCTGGGTGACCAGTTTAAGGCAGACTGGTCTTGGAGCCCAAACCGGACTCGAACTTGAGTTGGACTGGGCTTCCACCATGAAAAAGATGAATTGGACGCCCATGCTGGACCTCCTCCTCTACTTGGCTTGTATGCGATGAAGTAGTGATGTCCTCATCACACCGCTCCCCAGAGTTCATTAGGGGCGTGCATGAATTCATAAATGTGGCCAAGACAAACATGCAGAATGGTTTCAAGTGTTGCCTGTGGCAGAACCGCCTGAAATAACACACTTTCAGAGGCGCTCATCTTCCACTAGACACTAAGCACCCCGAAAGCAAGCTATATCGGATGGTTCCATTGAGCACACCCCAAGGGAGAACTCGAACCATCCACATTTTTCCTCTAGGATACAATAATGAGAACGAGTATATAATACTTAGTCCATTTCATACAACAAGAGTTCTCAGAAATATATTATTACAATACCAAGTTCAAAGTGCGGAGTTTAAATAGCGGAATTAAAATAAACATCTAATGATAAGATACAAGGATCCATCTGTGCCCACCAGAAGAATCATCCATACAATAGCTACTCGTCAAGCTGCACCTGCAATAGGGGTAAATAAACCCTAAGTACACAATGTACCCGCAAGACTTACCCGACTAGTGGGAATAATTTTCTGACTCCAAAGGATAGGATAAGCTTTATGGTTTGCTGGGTTTCCTTTTTGTGAAAAGCATTACTAGTAGTGAATCCTTATGTATGTTTCTTATTAGTAGTCCTGATTAGTTTATTAGCTAACCATTCTATGTAAGCCCCTGTTCTACTTTCAAGCAAGGGTTGAGCAATTAGATCCATTTCACCATCTTTCATCTTCCAGTTCTTACTACGGTGCTAGATCGTAGACAAGTTATACCATATCACACGACGATTCATGAACCAATGTATCCCAGCTGGGTACCCCGAAACACATGCCTCGCTTGTACCCAGGCACAAGCAGGACCAACCCACCACTCTCCTGTCAAAGGGTCTAGGTCCCCGCCCAAACTTAGACTCCAAGCCCCCACACCTGAGTCTCACACTCAGTGTGGTGCTTAGACCTCCACCATCCCCACCTTCAATCAGTCAGTCTAGAAAGAGCCAGAACCCACGACAAGAGAGCAATGAGCCTTCCCACTCCAATAAGCAAGTATGAGCTCAGGATAATAAGTTTGTGACCTGACTAGAATCCAATGCAACAGCCAGTCCTTAACCGACACGGACAGGGAAAATAGTGTAACCAAGCTATGCCCCATTGGCCACGGGGCACAACCTATTACACACACCAATACCCGTACCATATCCCTACCTAGTCTCCATTTTCTTTCACCATCTTATCATGAGAGTGATAATAATAACCACCTATTGTGAGTAACAACAGGTTACTCACGCTACCGATAGCCTAAGCATAGCAGCTACTCGACCTATGCTAGTAGGACTCTTAGGTAGGTTATCTATGTATGTAGTTTCAATATAAATCATGTAACCAATATAAGGTTTTTTTTAGTATATAGCTCATTTAATTTCATGGTTCACAAAATGAGAAATTTATAGTAGTTGATGAAAATGAGTATAAATAGTCATAGATGACGACTGCTTCTGGGTCCTTGGCCTCGCATGGGGTCCCTAAGCGACTGAGGCTGGACCTCCCTCTCATTGTGTGTGGCAAGTGAAGGCATAAGACTGTGAGGGAGTATAGGGTGAAGAAGAAGGGTCCCAAGCAAGGGCGCATCTTCTACACATGTCCAGATCGCGAAGTGAGTTATTTTTTGTCATGTTTTGTTATGGTTTGTAGCCATTTTTTGTGATGATTTTGATTAAAGTTCTTGATTTGTTATTGTAATTTTAGTGGGATGACATTGGATTATGTGACGGTTGGTACTAGGAGGAAGAGTATGTTTAGCACGTCTAAAAATCTCTTGCAAAGGCGATTGAGGCGACTGATGAGAGTGGACCTTTGTATGATGAGGCAATGAACCGCAGAAGAATGATCTGTCTATTTTAGTTGGAATTGGTCATGAAATCCTTATTTTGCTGAAGTGCATTGTTGGTTTAGTTTGTTTAGTGCTATTTGGGATTGTCTACATTATATCAAGGCTTTAATAAATTAATGTTCGAGAGTACGTGAAATAGCTATGTGGTATAGGATATTAATTAATCATGTTGATTGATGGATATTTTGGATCTTTTAATTAACTACTAATCATGCATGTTGTATAATATGGGTTATTACAAGTTTTTGATGTGGTGTACGTCATATAAAGCAGATGAACCAGCAATGGATGTACAATGCGGACCACCGCTACCTAGAGTTCATTAGGGGCATGCATGAATTCATAAATGTGGCCAAGGCAAACATGCAGAATGGTTTCATGTGTTGCCTATGGTAGAACCGCCTGAAATAACACACCTTCAGAGGCACTCGTCTTTCACTAGACACTAAGCACCCCAAAAGCAAGCTATATAGGATGGTTCCATTGAGCACACCCCAAGGGAGAACTCGAACCATCCACATTTTTCCTCTAGGATACAATAATGAGAATGAGTTTACAATACTTAGTCCATTTCATACAACAAGAGTTCTCAGAAATATATTATTACAATACCAAGTTCAAAGTGCGGAATTTAAACAGCAGAATTAAAATAAGCATCTAACGATAAGATACAAGGATCCATCTGTGCCCACCAGAAGAATCCTCCATACAATAGCTACTCGTCAAGCTGCACCTGCAATAGGGGTAAATAAACCCTAAGTACACAATGTACTCGCAAGACTTACTCAACTAGTGGGAATAATTTCCTGACTCCAAAGGATATGATAAGCTTTATGGTTTGCTGGGTTTCCTTTTTGCGAAAAGCATTACTAGTAGTGAATCCTTATGTATGTTTCTTATTAGTAGTCCTGATTAGTTTATTAGCTAACCATTCTATGTAAGCCCCTGTTCTACTTTCAAGCAAGGGTTGAGCAATTAGATCCATTTCACCATCTTTCATCTTCCAGTTCTTACTACGGTGCTAGATCATAGACAAGTCATACCATATCACATGGCGATTCGTGAACCAATGTATCCCAGTAGGGTACCCCGAAACACACGCCCCGCTTGTACCCCAGGCATAAGTAGGACCAACCCACCACTCTGCTATCAAGGGGTCCAAGTCCCCACCCAAACTTGGACTCCAAGCCCCCACACCTGTGTCCCGGACTCAGTGTGGTGCTTAGACCTCCACCATCCCCGCCTCCAATCAGTCAGTCCAAAAAGAGCTAGAACCCACGACAAGAGGGCAACAAGCCTTCCCACTCCAATAAGCAAGTATGTGCTCAGGATAATAAGTTTGTGACCTGACTAGAATCCAATGCAACAGCCAGTCCTTAACCGACACGGACAGGGAAAACAGTGTAACCAAGCTATGCCCCATTGGCCACAGGGCACAACCTATTACACCCACCAATACCCGTACCATATCCCTACCCGGTCTCCATTTCCTTTCACCATCTTATCATGAGAGTGATAATAATAATCACCTATTGTGAGTAACGACAGGTTACTCATGCTACCAATAGCCTAAGCATTCCAGCTACTTGACTTATGCTAGTAGGACTCATAGGTAGGTTATCTATGCATGTAGTTTCAATATAAATACACATCACATATATATATATATATATATTTAGTGATTATTCAAAATAAGGGTTATGCACCGGGGCTTGCCTTGGGTAGGCGAGGTGTCAGCTCAGTCAGTTAGTGGTGGCTCTAGGACCACCTCCTACATGAGGATCTCCTCCTCATACTCCTTGATCACCTCCTCAAACTCATGATCTCCGATGGTCACGATCTCCGCCAACTCGTTCTCTACATGCATGCGATGATGATGCAACACTTAGCATTTTGGCAACAGCAACTCTTAAAATAAGAATACACATGGTGAACTACTAAGCTAGCTCTAATGACTAAGATACTAAGCTAACTATCATCTTCATCAAGTAAACTGTTGGGTTCAACTAACAAACACCTAGCTTTACAAATGAAGGATATATCTTTATTTCTACTAATGATTTAATGTATATTTGAAACAAAGAGCATTTAACTACCCCTATGTTAAGTCTATTCTAAAGCTACAAAAATTATAGTGAGCACATAATAATACCATGAAACTACTGCAAAATTTTCAAAGCTAAAGCTATCACCATTTCGCCACAAAAATTCCTACAATATTTAACCTAATAATATTACGCACTCTCAAATGATTTAATAGCTCTTGGTATCATCAAGTATATATATGAACTAAATACACTAATAGATAGAGCACAATTTTAGGAACTTAACAAAATTGGTTTCATAATTTTTGGATACCTACATGATTTTATATGATTTACCAAAGATCATCTTAGAAATACAAATGAAAAGATATTTCTATTCTCCACGAAAAAGTTAAACTAATTTCGGCCCAACGTGGCCCACGTGGGGAGGCGGCCCACGGCGAGCAAGCCCGCGCGTGCTGGCACTCTTGCAAAAACACCCTCGCATTATCTAACAATACCACGAACACTATAGGTACTATTTCTATAGACATTGACTTTGCAATGAAACCGTCGGATCGTTCTCCTCTTTATAATGGCAAGGTCCCTGGCCTCCCCCTCATGTTCTGGCATGGTGAGCGGTGGCACTGGCGCTAGCGTTGGCCACATGGGACCCACGCTGACCTATCTATGAGGCCAACACTCACCTAGGGTTCAACGTAAAGCGATGGGCGGTGGTGGCACAAGCGGGGGTGAAGTAGAGCCGGCTCTCCCCAGCGGTGGGCGACCAGCAATGGTGGCAACTGTGTTCTAATGAGCCACAACGCTAATAGGACGGTAGAGATAGGGTATAAGCACCAGGGGCACACCACAAGCCAGGGCGAAGTGGTGGTTCGACCGATGACTACATGAGCAGTGTTGGCCATGTGCGCACGACGAGCACGGCGATGAGCCACGACGGACACGGCCACGTCAGCAGCAGCGGGGAGGCGGTAGCGCTCCCACTAGCATGAGCATAGTGGAGAGGGAGCCAAGGTGAGCTAGTGGTGTAGAGGAATTAGCATGGGGTGAAGTGGTGGAGGCTGGCCATGGCGCGGGCGATGATGGGTCTTAACGGCATGATGGTGGCAAAGCATCCATAATTGGAGCTCAGCTGAGATACAATCAAAGTGGGGTATGGTCGACTGGAGAGGGGGCATGAGGGCAGAGATGCGAGCACGAGGAACTGATGAGAGGTTCTCGCTCTCTGGCTCACCGTGATGCGACACGATGGTGGCGGAAAGCAGAGGGTGAAGAGAGAAAGAGAGAAATGCAGCGCGGTAGTGGGCTAGGCTCATCCTTGCCTTGGTGGGATGTGAGCGGCGAGCCCGAGTGACCCACATGTCGGTGCTAGCCGATGGACGTGCGCGCGTTTGACCGGTGTGGCCCGCGCAGCCACAGTGTCATAAATGACATAGCGACGGCAGCGTGCACAGCCACGTGCGGACAGCACCCAACTGGGCCAGGGAGAGGGCAGCACGATGCAGCAAGCAGACGTGCGTACGGGAGCGACACCACGATAGCGGCAGCATCACGATGCAAGGCAGCAATGGTGGATGCGACGGTAGCGCAACATAGCTGCAGCGGCAACCAAGACGGCAGCGCAAGGTAGAGTACCAGGGCGCGGGGCCAGCGGCTCATTGCGACCGGCCTCGGCCAAGCCCAGGCGGCTCGACCGGCCAAGCCCAAGCGGCTCGGCTAGCCAAGCAAGGCGGCATGGTTGACAGCGCGGGATACGGCCATGTGCACGGCGTGGAAAGGCCATGCGGTGACCACGCACCTGGCGCCAACCAAGCTGAGACAGTGACGCGCACAAATTTTAAAGCGTTCAACATGACCAAACGGTTGCTTTAGGACCTAAACCATCTTCACCATGCTCAAGATGGTACATGAGACTACCAAATCGAGCTATAACACTACACCACTCCTTAACCCAATCTCTCACCATAAATTACTAAACATAGCAATGTCTAGCTATCGGCAAACTTGAAAATTTCTATGTTTTTGAGCTGGATTTGTTTTCAAGTTCCATTTCTGGACTATTAGAAATACCAGCTAGTAACATTATTTTTCGACTACAAGTATTTCATTGTCATCTACAAAGTTTGTACTTCAAACTTTATTTAAGTATCACATACATGTTCTATAGCATTTTTGCTTAATAAAAATTGGTTTTAAACCCTAAGTGATATAACATGACTATCGAATCAACTTTTATTTCACATTTTAGTTGATCGTTTTGAGTTACAAAAATTGATCTACACACTTTATCACATGCATTATCACAAAAATATGATGCTCGTGATATAGTTTAGCAAGTTGTTTAAGTGGTAACACCGAGGGTGTTACACTACCCATGTGTTGTATGTAAGAATGAGAAGGATTATTCTTGCTCAAGGAAACTTCACGAACACTTTTTTACGTCAGTTTCATGCCAAACTATATTTGTTGGACTAAACACGGAGAAAGAGATGTTATAATGGAAGAAGATGATGAAGAAGAAGGGGATGATGACAACATTATTATTTATGGGTTTGCTGAATACGGTGCCTTTGAAAAAATGTCGAAAGGTCGTGTACATGGGCCATCGTCGATTTCTTCCATTGAATCACGCCCTAAGAAAGAGAGACAAGCATTTTAAAGGTAAGGCAGAGCGCTGAACAAAGCCTGACAACCATAGTGGTGAGGATGTATTCAATATGGTCAAGGATGTTCAAGTAGTTTTTGGGAACGGACCTGAAAGCCAACCTGTTCTAAATAATGCTAATGGACATGCACCCATGTGGAAGAAGAAGTCCATATTTTGGGAGCTACCCTATTGGCAAGTCCTAGAGATCCGTACGCGATCGACGTGATGCACCTGATGAAGAATCTTTGTGTGAACCTTCTAGGCTTCATGGGTGTGTATGGGAAGGCTAAGGACATACTGGAAGCAAGATGGGACTTGCAGTGTATGAAAGAATGAGAGAACCTGCATCTAGAGAAGGTAGATGATGGACGCCAGTACTTAAGTTTTGCTAGCTACACTCCTAGCAAAGAAGAGAAGGAAAGCATGTTTGAATGCCTAAACAACATCAAGGTCCCATCTGACTTCTCCTCGAATGTAGAGGGAATAATAAATGTGACAAAGAAGAAATTCTAAAACTTAGGGTGTGTTTGGATGTAACCTTGGCAAAAATTGCCTGGACTGGACCACTGCCTGTAGGTGCCTAGACATCATTTGGTTGGAACCCTGAGTTTCTTTTCTTGATTCGAATTGCTTGGGCTGGGTGCCTAGCGCACAAAATCGATTGCCTAGACATCCGACCAGTTGCTTGGCTTATAATCAATGCAAATCACTATTCTCTTGTCTCCTCAAAAGGATAAACCAAATGCTACCTGGCTCTTCCAGTACTTTAACCAAACGGTGCACAATTTTTTTACATGCCTAGCCAGGCATTTCTGCAACTGATAGCAGGTAGCTCACAGGCAAGTGAAATGTCCAGGCAACTAGCTCAGGTTTGCATCATGACTACCATGTGCTTATGATGTAAATGCTTTCGATTGCATTAAGAGGCACTAGTAAAGAACAGACCTTTGATCCTCAGCCAAAATGGGCTCTAGTCCCGGAATTTTTTGCGCCCGGGACTAGAGATACCTTTAGTCCCGGTTGGTGGCTCCAACCAGGACTAAAGGTCCCTGCCCAACGGCTACTGCGCCAGACAGAGGTGGCAGGGACCTTTAGTCCCGGTTGGAGCCACCAACCAAGACTAAAGGTATACTTTTACTCCCGGTTGGTGGCTCCAATCGGGAGTAAAGGTCTACTCCCGGGCCGTGGCTGTGCCCGGGGTTGGAAAGTTACCTTTAGTCCTGGTTGGAGCCACCAACCGGGACTAAAGGTCCCCCCTTTATATCCCGGCCATCTCCTTCCTCCCCGAGCCCGAGCTCAGCACATTTTGAAGCTCACTGCAGTAGTGTTCTTGCTTCCTCCCTCCCTCCATTGTTCATCCATCCATTCTTCGATTCCTCTGTCAATTTCTTCGATTTCTCCGTTGATTCTTCAGTTGTAAAGGTTACCAATCTCATACTCTCATTTTTCACCATTGTCTTATCTCATTTTGTTCACTATATATATATGGTTCTTTATTGTGGTTTTTTTCATTTGTAAGCAATTTGAGCTCAAAATCACTTCAAGCTTGCATATTTACATGAAAGAAGGTTAAAGTAGCTAGTTGAACTTGCGGACCGTGTTCATCTCGGCGACCATGTTCTCTGTCGAGCGGTAACGGACGTCAAGGAGGAGCTTTGATTCTACAAGGGAGAGCGGCAACGGTCGGGGAAGACCGTGTTCCCTTCCTCGTAGAATCGGAGCTCTTCCGTGGCAAGTACGGTGCCGTCCGGTGGAGAAATGCTCGCCAAGATGATCACGTAAGCAAGTTCAACTAGTACGGATGGTTATTTATTCACATGTCCCGATATCGTCGCAGTAGTCTGTCAATCACCGTACTTTTTATTTTAACTTTTTATGAAATGAAAACCTTAGAAAATAGTTAGAAAATTATAGAAAATCCGTACTAGTTGAACTTGCGGACCGTGTTCAGCTCGGCGAGCATGTTCTCTGTTGAGCGGTAACAGACATCAAGGAGGAGCTTTGATTCTACGAGGGAGAGCGACAATGGTCATGGAAGACCGTGTTCCCTTCCTCGTAGAATCAGAGCTCTTCCTTGACTAAGTACGGTGCCGTCCGGTGGAGAAATGCTCGCCGAGATGATCACGTAAGCAAGGTCAACTAGTACAGATGGTTATTTATTCACATGTCCCGATATCGTCGCAGTAATCTGTCAATCACCGTACTTTTTATTTTAACTTTTTATGAAATGAAAAACTTAGAAAAATAGTTAGAAAATTATAGAAAATCCGTACTAGTTGAACTTGCGGACCATGTTCAGCTCGGCGAGCATGTTCTCTGTCGAGCGGTAACGGACATCAAGGAGGAGCTTTGATTCTACGAGGGAGAGCGACAACGGTCGTGGAAGACCATGTTCCCTTCCTCGTAGAATCGGAGCTCTTCCTTGACCAAGTACGGTGCCGTCCGGTAGAGAAATGCTCGCCGAGATGATCACGTAAGCAAGGTCAACTAGTACAGATGGTTATTTATTCACATGTCCCGATATCGTCGCAGTAGTCTGTCAATCACCGTACTTTTTATTTTAACTTTTTATGAAATGAAAAACTTAGAAAATAGTTAGAAAATTATAGAAAATCCGTACTAGTTGAACTTGCGGACCGTGTTCAGCTCGGCGAGCATGTTCTCTGTCGAGCGGTAACGGACATCAAGGAGGAGCTTTGATTCTACGAGGGAGAGCGACAACGGTCGTGGAAGACCGTGTTCCCTTCCTCGTAGAATCAAAGCTCTTCCTTGACCAAGTACGGTGCTGTCCGGTGGAGAAATGCTCGCCGAGATGATCACGTAAGCAAGGTCAACTAGTACGGATGGTTATTTATTAAAACATGTTTTTGAGCTATAGTGTATTAAAAAATGAGTATAGAGATATAGATAATTTTATAGTTTCTTAATTTTATTTGTTTATAAAATAAGAAATTTATAGTGTATTAAAAATGAGTATAGAGAGAAGATGGCAACTGCTTCATTGTTTAGAGATATAGATAATTTTATAGTTTCTTAATTTTATTTGTTTATAAAATGAGAAATTTATAGTGTATTAAAAAATGAGTTTAGAGAGTAGATGGCAACTGCTTCTGGGTCCTCGGCCTCTCATGGGTTTCTAAAGCGACTTAGGTCGGGCCTCCCACTCATTCCATGCGGCAAGTGTCGTGATGAGACGAAGATTGTGATGGAGTACCGAGTGAAGAAGGAGGGTCCCAACAAGGATCATATCTTCTACAAGTGTCCGGATCGCAATGTGAGTTATTTTATCGTATTTAATGATTATGGTTAGTTTATACCTATTTTCATGATGATTGTGATTAAAGTTCTAATTTTTTGTTTTAATTTTAGTGGGATGGCAGTGGACGATGTTCAGGCTTCTTCTGGGAGGAAGAGTATGTTGAACTCGTGCAAAAATATCTTGCACAACAGGCAGATACGGTGGCTAATGAGGCAGTGATCCAGCCAAAGAAGCCCAAAGATGTTGCACAATCAGGGGATCTATCTGTTTTAGTTGAGATTGGTCGTGAAATCCTTGTGCTCCTAAAATGTATTTTAGCTTTAGTTCTTTTAGTTGTAGTTGGGATTGTCTACATTGTAGCGATGCTTTCATAAATTTGTACCTTTTGTGGTGGCACACATGTTGTATAAATAATTAATTATGATCTAGGTTTTAATATGGTATTTATGTCATGTAATGCAGATGAGCCGGCATTGGATGTACAATGCTGATCGCCGCTCCCAAGAGTTCATTGACGGCGTGCATTCTTTGTTACGTGCGGCCGAGGCAAACAAACGCGACGGTTTCATGTGCTGCCCATGTGCCATATGTAAGAGGTGGAATATCCTTGCTCAAGGACTCTTCATTCACACTTGTTCAAGTCGGGTTTCATGCCAAACTATGGTTTCATGCCAAACTATATTTGTTGGACGAAGCATGGAGAAACCGGCGTTGTAATGGAAGAAGGTGAAGAAGAACAATGGGACGACAATGATATTATTCCCGATGGTGCGTGCTTCAATGATACTGCAATGGGAGAAGCTGAAGAAGAGGTAGCCACAGAAGATGAGCCTGCTGATGATCTTTGTCAGGTCATTCGTGACGCACAAAGAGAATGTGAAAGTAAAAATGAGAAGATCAAGTTCGAGCGGATGCTAGAAGATCACAACAAATTGTTGTACCCAACTTGTGATGCAGGGTAGAAAAAGTTGGGAACCACACTAGAATTGCTGCAATGGAAGGCAAATAATGGTGTATCTGACAAGGGATTTGGAGAGTTACTAAAAATCCAAAAGAAGATGCTTCTGAAGGACAATGAATTGCCCGCCACTACCTACGAAGCAAAATAAGTTGTCTGTCCTATGGGGCTAGAAATCGAGAAGATACATGCATGTCCTAATGACTGCATGCTGTACCATGGCAAAGAGTATGAGAAATTGGATGCATGCCCGGTATGCCATGCATCGCGGTATAAGATCAAACGAGATGACCCTGGTGATGTTGAGGGCGAACGTCCACGGAAGAAAATCCCTGCCAAGGTTATGTGGTATGCTCCTATAATACCACGCTTGAAACATCTGTTCAGAAACAAAGAACATGCAAAATTGTTGCGATGGCACAAGGAAGACCATAAGGTAGACAATATGTTGAGACACCCTGCTGATGGGTCCCAGTGGAGAGCAATCGACAGAGAATTCCTGGAGTTTCCAAATGACGCAAGAAACTTAAGGTTTGCTTTAAGTACAAATGGTATCAATCCTTTTGGAGAGCAGAACAGTAGTCATAGCACTTGGCCTGTTACTCTAAGTATCTACAACCTTCCTCCTTGGTTATGCATGAAGCGAAAGTTCATTATGATGCCTGTGCTCATCCAAGGCCCGAAGCAACCTGGCAATGACATCGATGTGTACCTGAGACCACTTATTGATAAACTTCTCATTTTGTGGAATAAAGAAGGTGTACGTGTGTGGGATGAGTACAAACAGGAACACTTTGATTTGCGAGCATTATTGTTCGTAACAATCAATGATTGGCCTACTCTAAGTAATCTTTCAGGACAGTCAAACAAGGGATATAATGCATGCACACACTGCTTCGGTGATATTAGAGGTGTATTCTTGAAAAAATGTCGAAAGGTCGTGTACCTTGGCCATCGTCGATTTCTTCCTGCAAATCACCCCGTAAGAAAGAAAGGCAAGCATTTTAAAGGGAAGGCAGACCACCTGACCAAGCCTCGCAACCAAACCGGTGAGGATGTACTCGATATGGTCAATGATGTGAAAGTCGTCTTTGGAAAAGGACATGGCAGCCAACCTGTTCCGAACGACGCTAACGGTCACGCACCCATGTAGAAGAAGAAGTCCATATTTTGGGACCTACCCTATTGGCAAGTCCTAGAGGTCCGCAGCTCGATCGACATGATGCACCTGACGAAGAATCTTTGTGTGAACCTGCTAGGCTTCATGGGTGTGTATGGAAAGCCTAAGGACACATTTGAAGCACGACAGGACCTACGTTGTTTGAGAGAAAGAGACAACCTGCATCCAGAGAAGACAGATGATGGATGCCATTACTTACGTCCTGCCAGCTACACTCTAAGCAAAGAGAAGGAAATCATGTTTGAATGCTTAAACAACATCAAGGTACCATCTGGATTCTCCTTGAATATAAAGGGTATTATAAATGTGCCAGAGAAGAAATTATTTAACTTAAAGTCCCATGACTGTCATGTTCTCATGACGCAATTACTTCCAGTTGCATTAAGAGGAATTCTACCTCCAAACGTACGTCTAGCCACCGTGAAGCTATGTGCATTCCTCAATGCAATTTCTCAGAAGGCAATTGATCCAACTGATCTAGCTAAACTACATAATGATGTGGTTCAATGTCTCGTCAGCTTTGAGTTGGTGTTCCCTCCTTCCTTCTTTGATATCATGACACACCTCCTAGTTCACCTAGTCAAGGAGATTTTCATTCTCGGTCCTATGTTCCTACACAACATGTTCCCCTTAGAGAGATTCATGGGAGTCCTGAAGAAATATGTTCACAACCGTGCTCGCCCAGAAGGAAGCATCGCCAAGGGCTATGGAATAGAAGAGGTCATTGAGTTCTGTGTTGACTTTATTCCTGACCTTGACTCGATTGGTGTTCCTGAATCGAGACATGAGGGAAGACTAAGCGGAAAGGGGACACTAGGGAGGAAAACATATATTGGTACGGAGGATGATTATTTCAATAAAGCGCACTACACAGTTCTACAGAACTCCTCTTTGGTAGATCCGTATATTGAAACACATAAGGATCTCTTACAATCTGAGTTTCCAGGGAAGACTGAAGCTTGGATTACACGTAAGCACATGGAAACTTTCGGCGGTTGGTTGCGAAAAAAATGTCAAGGTGATGAGAGCATCCATGAGCAACTGTATTTATTGGCTATGCAACCATCATGGCATATCATAACATACAAAGGGTATGAGATAAATGGGAACATATTCTACATAGTAGCCCAAGATAAAAGGAGTACCAACCAAAACAGTGGTGTCCGCATAGATGCCACATACCTGAATGGGAATAAGCAGACATATTATGGCCGCATAGATGAAATATGGGAACTAGAATATGCACCTACTTTGAAGATCCCATTGTTCAAGTGCCAATGGGTCAAGGTGAACGAGTATGGAATGACAACGAGTATGGAATGACAACAGTAGACCTTAGTAATATTGGGTACAAAGACGAACCATTCGTCCTTGCCAAGGATGTGAATCAGGTGTTCTATGTCAATGATATGTCTACCAAACCAAAAAGAGGGAAAAACGATAATGACTCAACCAAAGAGTTAAAGCGCCACATAGTTCTTTCAGGGAAAAGAGTCATCGTGGGAATCGAGGACAAGTCGGACATGTCAGAAGATTATGAAAAGTATGACCGAATTCCGCCCTTCAAAGTGAACAAAGACCCTAGCATCTTGGTAAATGATGAGGACACTCCATGGTTACGACACGATCATAACCAAGGGACATACATAAAGAAGAAGTTCACTGTTGTGCCCACTTGATGATATTGTGATTTAATGTAGTGTGTGTTTGAGATATTATGTAATAATTGTGAATTCAGATATTTATTATGTCGTGTTTCAAATTAAATCAATGTTTGATTTGGTGGGATTTCTCTCTCGAAAAGTAAAATTAGGATATTGAGTGATGAAAAATTAAAATATTAACGTTAAAATGATGTGAAAACAAATTTCCTGTCCAAAACCAATAGTTTTAATAATTTTAATTAAACACTACATTTTTGCATTAACGAAATAATAAATATTAGTTACATTATGTTTTACAATTATAACAAAAAAAAAGTTAGGTTATAGATTTTTCCTATGTGCAATAAAGAAAAAGGAAATCCATATTTTTAACAAAATAATTTTATGCCTTTTATTTAATTTACTATGTATTTAACAAGAAAATCCATATTTCTATTAAAAAGTCTGCTCAAAACAGGCGGGAAACGAAACTGCAGGCCACCTTTACTCCCGGGTGGGAAGCCCACCCGGGAGTAAAGGTGGGCTGCAGTTTCGTGGCCCGCCAAAAAAAACCCTTTACTCCCGGTGCGTGTTACCAACCGGGAGTAAAGGTATACCTTTACTCTCAGTTGGTAACACGCACCGGGAGTAAAGGGACCTTTACTCCCGGTTGGTAACACGCACCGGGAGTAAAGGACCTTTACTCCCGGCTAGTGGCTGGCACCGGGAGTAAATCTCCCTGGTATATAACCGCCAGCGCCTGGCGCAGATCGATCCGCTCCTCTTCTTCCTCGTCGAACACCGCCGCCCTCTTCTTCCTCGCGCCGCCATCCGTTCGCCTTCCGTGACACCGCCGCCCTCTTCTTCCTCGTGCGGCCTCCACCACACGCGCCCATGGACCTCCTCCGCGCGCGCCCGTGGCCCTCCTCCACGCGCGCCCGTGGCCCTCCGCCGCACCCTCCTCCACGTGCGTCCGAGGCCCTCCACTGCCGAGGTGATCAGTTCGCCTCTCTGTACATTCTCAGACGGTGGAAAACTTCAAAAAATATTATATTTTGCTGTGATACCGAATATAGATGTTCTAAAGTAAATTACAAATGTCCTAGATTTTATATACGCAAATATCATATAAAAATGAAGGAAAACTTCAACGTTTCTTCATTTGTGAACTTTGAATACAGATATAATATATTAATGTTGCTAAAGTAATATGAGCATTACATATTTTTTCAGGAAGACAATCTTCAAACTTTATATCATAGCATCAGAGATGAAGTACTGTGCCTGTAGAAGAAGAAAATAAATTCTTATCATTTTGGAAATAGTAATGGTTATATTAGCAATAAGACACATATACTTACATTTCATAATGACTTATACTTACATTATTAGCATAGAATTTTCTCATATGATGAATGACTACATGGTTCACATGGTACATAGGATCACAACACGCACCGACACCGCCCCGGCCCGCCTCACGTCGTCGTCGTCAGCACGCCGGCCCGCCTCACGTCGTCATCGTCAACACACCGGCCCCCGCGCCGACACATATATATACGTCATTTGTATTCATATGCATGTATATATACGTCGCGGAGCACCGCCGCCCTCGTTCGCCCATGCGTTTCTATGTATACGGCGGAGCACCACCGCCCTCGTTCACTCATGTGTACAAACATATATACGGTGGAGTGGAGCACCGCCACTCTTGTCACACCACCCTCTCTCGTGGCCTAGTCGACAAACATTCGTATTATCGTTATCATTAACGCTAAACAATCACACCAGGGCGAACCGCGCTGTTGATGTCACCGACGTGGTTCGCCCTAGTCACCGATGCAATTCGCCCTCGACCGTTTATGTATAGCCCTAATTCGCCCTAGTGTGGCGAATTGCGTCCGTGACCGAGGGGCAAGATTTAATAATGCATATTGTTCGTAGATTCTACGCATGTAAGCAAAGATTTGACGTACTATATATTGGTTTTGTTTTTTGAAGCTAGATGGCCGACCCGAGAAACATGGATGAGGAGGAGTTGATGATGAATTTGATCAACACTGGCACTCAAGTTGCCAGCGATGATGGTGCTAACAATAACGTGCAAGAGGATGCAGATGACGGGAGTCAGTACTTAGCTCTTGAACAAAATGAGCAACAACATATTGGCCAAGTATATATTTTTTATTATTAGCTATATATATTATCATATGTCTTATGTGTGCTCATGACATTAAAAATAATGTTTATGTTTTGTAGCCCTCTGGATCGACATCAACAACTACAATGAAGAGTAAAAATGTTTGAGGTCCCAAAAAGCCATTGGAGGGCCGCTTCATCATCTCGGAGTTCAATGTGGATACAGGCGAACCGGGGGGGGGCCAAATAAAACGAAATTCATGCACCACTATGGTTATCTTGTACGGGACCGGCTCCCGATCAGTACCCGCGAATGGAAGAAGAAGACCAATGCTCCTCATATCAGTTTTGTCTCCGATCATGACAAGACGTTAATTTGGAATGATGTCTTGGAACATTTCACGCTCCAAACAGATGGTTATGGTGATATAATAGATGGTGATGAATTGAAGGAGCGAGTTAGGGATTGGGCAATGAAGAAGATGGCCACCCAGTTTCAGACTTGGAAGAAACACTTATACACGACGTATGTCAAGAAGAACATAGCACCAGATTTTACTGTCCTAGGCCCAATCTCAAAGCAGAGGCCCTATTGGGATGAGTTTGTACAGTACAAGACGTCGGAAGAGGGTGTGAGTCGGGTGATAAAGAACCAACGTAATGCCCAACAGAAGACATACCACCATAATTGGGATCAGGTGGCTACCTGACTGCCATGAAGAAGTGGAACAAAATGGAAGCAGACCTTCTTGCTAAGGGTATCACACCAGAATCACTCGAGTGGGGAGAGTGTGCAAAGAATTGGTTTTTCACTCATGGGGGAACACTAGACCAGGAGACAGGGAAGTGCGTTTATGGCGCAAGACTGCAAGAAGCAGTAGAAAGATTATTTTATGCTCAGAGAGCTACTGCTAGTGGTGCGTTCAGGCCCAACAGAGAGAAGGATGAACTCACATATGCCATCGGGACTATTGAACACAGTGGCCGAACTAGAGGCAGAGGAAGTGTCTCATGGGAGCATGGATTCCCTCAGGACAGACCTTCCTACAGAAGCCGCTAGAGAAAGAAGGAAGAAGAGGCACAGCGGCTCCAGAGGTTGGAGGAAGCGGTGCGTGAAGCACAGGAGTGGGAAAAAACCTTGAAGCGAGAATGCAGGAGGAAATCAGAAGGCAAGTGCAAATAGCAGTGAGTGCAAGCAAGCAGACATCAGAGCCAGGAATCAACATTAGCCAATATGTTCAGTTGAAAAGCAGCTGCGCTTCCACAGAGATACCAAATCAAGGGGACACAGGACTGCGCTTCCCTGTGGATGACGTCACTGAACCTTGTACATCGTGTGAGCTACACATTCCGAAGGGGAATTCCACAATCAATGTGGCTATCGGTCTTGTTAATCCTATCGACTGAACCAAGACACGAAGGATTCATGGGAATATAATCCAAGAAGGATATGCTACCATCTCGGTAGATAAAGCTGAAAAAGGTTTTAGTGATTTGCCTCTTGACATTCCTGGAGGTGATGGCGAGAAGACTCTAGGAGAAGCAGAGAAGACATTCATTCTATGGCGCAAGCGCTACATCATCATTCTCGGGATGTCGCCTCCACCTCCTCCTGAACTACCTCACCATAGGTGCGGATGAAAACACTACATCATTAATTTATATTGGCTTAAATAATTAACAATCTGCTCATAATAATATGTCATTCCTTTTTTTGTAGCAGATCCTCCCCCAACCTAAATCCAATTGTTCAATCGCCAGATCATCATAGTGCTCTGTACGATGACAATGTGTTGGAAGGCAAGGCTGCATCCACACCATCTCCAAGGAGGTCTCCAACGCCGCAGCCACCACCTCCAAGGAGGTCTCCAATGCCGCTGCCAACACCTCCAAGTAGGTCTCCAATGCCTCCCCCACCCCCGCCTACCAAGAAGCCTAGCAAGAGGCCAGCCCCGCAAACGAAGAACTAGTCCCCGCCGGCAAAGAAAGCCACCATGAAACCAAGGGCTATTCCCAAAATAATATCTGAAGAGAAGGAAGAAGGAACTGATGCATATAAAAAAGATATGTCTAGATTCTATGACAAACTTAAAAAGAATCAAGAAGCAAGGAGAAACCCGGAGAAACCGTACTTCTTCGTAGCTCCAGATATTCTAAGAAAAAGGGTGGCTTCTTACCAGCAACAACAGCGGGAATCTCATAAGCCGTCCAAATCAACGTTATCGGACTATGACCGCACTCTCACCAAGTCAATTGAGGCGGCACAGAAAAAGAAGCGGGTAGGGAAAGGAGTTGCCCAACTCGGACAACAAGCGCACCAATCAGTCCCCCCGCTAGTTGTTGGTAATGAATATGGTTCGAATTTAGGATTAATGCATCAGGCAAATATACCTCCGGATGTCGATTTGGATCACCTTGGTGAATTTATTGATGAGACTGGTCTCGACCTTTACCAGATGTTTGGTGATGGAAACATTGAGAGTGCGGTGGAGGTTGATATTTGGAAGAAAAAATTTATACTAGGCCAGAGTCTATACAACCCTCAAGCCTTATCTGATATGGGGACGCAAATGTACCTGCTAAACAAGTGGTACATGCAGGCGTCTACCGGTGGAGACTTCTACGTTGGTGTCAGAATTAGAGACGAACATTGGTTCCGTGGCGATGATGTTATGTATGTTGACTTTGCAGAATTTCATCAACTATGTCACCTGACCTCTCTGGACAAAGTTATCATTAGCTGCTATTGCCTGTAAGTAATAATTCTTTCGATCTATTATTAAACTCATCATATGTGTGTATATGCATATAAATTATCCTAACAAGTACTATATATATGCAGATTTACAATGACAGAGCTCAGAAAGGAAGGTTGCAATGAAATTGGTTTTGTTGATCCCCATATAGTATTCAAAGACCCAGTTACTCCAAAGACTAATTGGAAGTCTGAGTCAGAGAGTAACCTCATGAACTTCTTAGTGAACCAACGCCACAAGAAGGATATACTCTTTCCCTACAACTTCAAATGAGTGTTAATAATGTCGATCATCCTTAATGGCTCATATGTTGATTCTAGTTAATTAATGAGTGTTATGCGTTATATCCTATAAACACATGCAGCAATCACTGGATATTGATGGACATCGATCTGGTGAAAAGTCACTTGATAATCTATGACTCGATGAGAAAACGACAACAAGACTACCAAGATATGATAGATATTATCCAGGGGTAATTTCGATATCTCTAGCAACTATATATACACACAAACATGATGATTAACTATATCTGATGACGTGGCAAATTTTTTATTGGGCAGTGTTTGGAAAACCTTTATTGAGAAGCAACACATGGAAAAATGCAAAGCGCCACTGAATGTAATCCCTTTGAAAGTAAGTCCCCTGAATCGCATCATCTTTATTAATTAAACATATAGCTTTCACCAGATCACCAGATTGGATGACAAATCTTTTTCTCGTAAAGTGGTGTCTAAGGCAGGAATAGGGGAACAACTACTGTGGTTACTATGTTTGCAAGTTTATCAAGGTGGTCTCCCAAAGAACTCCTACAGAGAGACTCAAAGTACGTTAAAAATACACTACATATTCATTTAATTATTATTATTGATTGTATTACTATGTCTTTATATATATATATATATATATATATATATATATATATATATATATATATATATATATATATCTTTTTTGTACATATATTAATTTATTTTCCTTAAATTCAAACCTGTAGGCTCGATGGTTGGAGGAAAAGGTCATACGACAAGACCAAATCAAAGCAAGAGTCTATAGCTGGATTTTTTAATGAGCAGGTCATCGATTCCAAGGGCGAGTTCTACTTCGACCCAACACTGCCATTGAAGCCAAGCTAGAGGATGAGAGGAAACTTGTTATATCACAACAACATTAATGCAATCTTTTGTAATATATGCACATGAAATAATATAATGTAAAATACACATATGCATGCATGCATGTAAATATATATATGATGCATGCATGCATATATATATATATATATATATGTATATATATATATATATGCTTGAATTGTGTAATTTAACACGTTCATTGTGCTTGAACCGAAACATACTATACGCGCGTATAAATGTATAATTAGCAGCGTACAATACGACTTCGAAAACCTATTTTGAAAAGAAAACAAAAAAATGAAAAGAAAAAAAAAAAGAAAAAAACCTTTAGTCCCGGTTCGTATTACCAACCGGGACTAAAGGGTGCCGGCCATCGTGGCATGTCAGGAGGCACCTTTAGTCCCGGTTGGTGTTACCCACCGGGACTAAAGGTCCCCCTTTAGTCCTGGTTCCTGACCCGGGACTAAAGGACCACCCTTTAGTCCCGGATGCTTGCTCCCGGGTGGGGAACCGGGACTAGAGGGGGTTCCCCACCGGGACTAAAGCTCTGTTGTCTACTGGTGAGGGATTCTACCTCCAAATGCATGATTAGCCACCGTAAAACTATGTGCATTCCTCAATGCAATTTCTCAGAAGGCAATCAATCCAGCACATCTAACAATGCTACAGAATGATGTGGTCCAATGTCTTGTTAGCTTTGAGTTGGTGTTCCCGCCATCCTTCTTTAATGTTATGACGCACCTCCTAGTTCACTTGATCAAAGAGATTAGTATTCTCGGTACTGTGTTCCTACACAACATGTTCTCCTTTGAAAGGTTCATGGGAGTCCTGAAGAAATATGTTCACAACCGTGCTTGCCCAGAAGGAAGCATCGCCAAGGGCTACAGAACAGAGGAGGTCATTGAGTTCTGCGTTGATTTTATTCTTGACCTCTACCTGGTTGGTGTTCCTAAATCACGGTATGATGGGAGACTAAGTGGAAAGGGAACACTAGGGAAGAAAGCATATATTGGCAAGGAGAACAATTATTTATGTAAAGCCCACTACACAGTTCTGCAAAACTCCTCCTTGGTGGATATCGAGGTACACAGGACATTGTATGGTTCAAATTCCTTGGGAAGACTGAAGCCTGGATTACACGTCGGCACATGGAAACTTTCGGTGGTTGGTTGCGAAAATGGTGTCAGGGCGACGAGAGTCTGGATGAGCAACTATACTTGTTGTAGGGAACCATCTTGGCATATCCTGACATTCAAAGGGTATGAGATAAATGGCAATACATTTTACACGATAGCCCAAGATAAAAGGAGCACTAACCAAAATAGTGGTGTCCGCATAGATGCCACAGACCCAAATGGAAATAAGGAAACATATTATGGCCGCATAGAGGAGATATGAGAACTAGACTATGGACCTTATTTTAAGGTCCCTTTGTTTCGGTGCCAATGGGTGAAGGTGACCGAAGGTGGGGTAATAGAGACCATCAGTATGAAATGACAACAGTGGACCTCAACAATCTTGGGTACAGAGACGAACCATTCGTCTTAGCCAAGGATGTGAATCAGGTGTTCTATGTGAAGGACATGTCCACCAAACCGAAGAAAGGGAAAAACAACAACGACTCAGACAATGAGCAAAAGCGACACATAGTTCTTTCAGAGAAAAGAAACATCGTGGAATTCTGCCCTTCATAGTGAATAGCAACCCAAGCGTCCTACTAAATGATGAGGACACTTCATGGTTACGGCGCGATCATAACCAAGGGACATACGTCAAGAAGAAGTCTGTTGCTGATCTAGCTTGATATGGTGATGTATTAGACCTATTATGTAATAATTGTGACTTCATATTTTTTCGTCGTGTTTTTGATATTTTCTACGGTTTAAATGAATTTTCTGCTTGACGGTGGATTTCCTGTGGAGAATGTGCGATGAAAAACCAAATGATCAAAGTTAATAAGATGTGAAAACTAATTTCCTGTCGAAAAGGAATAGTTTTAATGATTTTAATTAAGAAGTACATTTTTGCATGGTGGAAATTGTGATTATTATTTACACTATGTTAAATATTTATAAGGTAAAACAAAAGAGTTTAGGTTACAGATTTTTCTTGTGTACAATAATGCAAAACCAGGTCTAGGAATTTTTTTTGTAATTTCTTGACTAATATTTTATTTACTAGGCAATTAACAACTCTCTGTATATTTATATAAAAAACATATAAAAAGGAAAAACTTCTAGAAACTGGAGGAAAACCAAACTGCAGCCCACCTTTACTCCTGGGTGGATCAACCACCCGGGCCTAAAGATGGGTTGTGTTTTCGTGGCCCGCCAAAATCCCCTTTACTCCCAGGCCGTGGCTACACTCGGGACTAAAGGTTAGACCTTTAGTCCCGGTTTTAACCATCACTTGGGACTAAAAGACCTTTGTTCCTGGGCCATGGCTTCACCCAGGACTAAAGGTCCCCCCTATATATCACCTCCTCTCTTCTCCCCCTCCATCATCTCGTCTTCTTCGCCCGAGAGCCACCGCGCCACCATCGCTCCTCATCGCCTCCACACAGGTGCACCTTCTCGTCGTCTCTGCCAGCGGCCCGGCTCGCGCCTCTCCCGTCCATGTGCGGCACCCAGATTTGGATCCATCGTCGTCGTCCTTGCCCTCGCCCAGAACTCAATCCACATCCTCGTCATCACTGGCTCCACGCACCTACCTCCAGCACCGCCTCGTCATGCGTGTGCTTCATCCCCGGCTCCATGCGCACGGGCGCACCTCATCTCTCTAGCTAGCTGGCGGCCTGCGCACGCGTCTTGCCGGAGCGCTTCATCCTCGTCATCACCTCCATCACCACCTCTTCATGCACGCGCTCTTCAATCCCACTCCACGCGCATGCGCGCCTCATCGCGCGCTCATCGTCCCCCTCACCGGAGCACGTCATCCTTGTCTGCAGCATCTCTCCGACGATCCAGCACCTCCTCGTCTTTGTGCCGTACGTCCTCGCTCATCACCCCACCGGCCGGCCTCGCCTCACGCTCATCACCCCACGCCGACCTCACCACCATCGTCCTCGCGCGCCGTACGTCGCGCGGCATCCTCTCATCCTTCCTCGTCCTCACTGGAGTGGGTGAGTATATAGTGTATATATGTGTGATATAATGATCATCATGTTGTACATGTGTGTGATGAGTGATGATTAGTAAACTGTGTGTGCGATGAGAGTAAGTGACTGAGTGAGTGAGGTTGAGTGAGTGAGATTGAGTGAGTGTGTGTGATGTGAATATTATTTTTTTGGCATAAAAATAGATAGAAATATTGTAGTGTACTATAATATATAAAGAAAAATTGTAGAAATTTAAACAATATAGTTGTAGAAAATAATATTGAAGAAATATATTTAAATCTTCATAGTTAAAAGGATTGATTTTATTAGTGCTATGAATTTTTTGATATATATATACATATCTAAATTTCGATATATTGACATTAGTGTGACATGAATTTTCATATATTTATATACACCAATGTTGATATATATCCTAATATCCTGAGCTCCAAATGAACCAAAATGAGCTTACATTTGACCCACGTCACCTAGTAGGTCCATCTGGTGTGACCAAAAAGATTCTGACCCAACTTCTGGATAAACTTCACTTTGCTTTTCAATTCTCTCACTGGAAGGACTCTAACAATATGACATGCAACTGCCAGTGGACTAACATCGGAACCCAAGACCAAGGCAAGAATCTTCTTTGTAAGAGACCTTAAGAGGTTCTCTGTTCGCACATCCGTTTTCTTGCTCCTCGGCTAAGGTTGAATTAGATATAGAAGAAATGGAAGCAAGAAGCTGAAGGATATCCCTAGCGTATAAGGGCTAGCGATATTCGTGCGTGCAAGAAAATCCTGTGCAACAAAATGCTGGTGAGGTATATTTGTTACTAATCTTGCATCTCTTATATATATGAAATTAAACATAGTTCCAATAATTTGTATATATATATGTATTACTGAATGTTTGTGTTTCTACGTGCGTAGCCCTATGGATCGATGACGTCGATAAAAAGTAGTAAAAGTGTATGAGGCCTGATAAAACCGTTGGAGGGCCACTTCATAATCACAGAAGTCGATCCTAATACCGGCAAACCGGTCCTGCCAAAAAACAATGCAAAGAAGTTCGTAAACCACTGTGGGGTTCTTGTTAGGGACAGGATCCCGATCAGCATCCGTCAATGGAAAAAGAAGAAGGATGATCATCTTATTAGTTTTGTCTCTGACCAAGACAGACCTTCTTTGGGCTTTAGTCACTGCACATTTCAATCTACCAACAGGTGAAGATTTAATAAAACTAGTTAAAAGTTGGGCTCTCAAGAAGATGGCCACACAATTCCAGACCTAGAAGAAGAAACTATACAATGAATTTGTCAAGAAGAATCTGACTCTAGATTTCAGTGAAAATAGCCCATACAAAAAGTTGAGGGATGACTGGCCTGAATTTGTGAGGTACAAGACCTTAGAAGAGGGTAAGGAATGGGTGAGAAGGAATCAACAGAATGCACGATAGAAGGTATACCATCATAAAACAGGATCAGGTGGCTACAGGAGTGCCATTCCAAAGTGGCAAACAATGGAAGTAGACCCCCTTGCCAAAGGGGTCCATCCATTTTCAATCGAATGGCCCGAACGCTCCAAGAATTAGTTTTTTGCGCATGGGGGATCACTGCACCCAAAGACCAAGGAGCCGGTTGTTGGTGGGGAAATCAGAACTACAGCACAAAGACTTATCGATATTGTAGATGCTTCTGCCAATGGTGCCTTTCTACCCAAGCGAGAGAAGGATGAGCTGACGTACGCCCTCTAGACTCTTGAAAACCCTGGTCAAACGCGAGGCAAAGGGTTGATTTTATGGTGGCATGGCTTCCCTTAGGACACCGCTACCTATAGAAGCGGACAACGAAGGAAGGCTGAGGAGGCAAAGCAGATTCGTAGGTTAGAGGAGGCGGTGCTTCAATCATGGGAGCGAGAACTAAACATGGACGTGAGAATGCAAGAGGAAATCAAGTGGCAAGTGGCACTACAGTTGAGCCAGAGGTAGTCAACATCAGAGCATGGAGTCAACGTTAGCCCCCCTCAGCAAAGAAGCAGTTGCGCTTTCACTGAGCACCCAAATCAAGATGACGTATTGCAGCATTTTCCCGTGGATGACATCACCGTGCCTTTGATGCCATGTGAGCATCACATTCCCATGGGGAATACCGGTGCCACAGTATTGGTAGCACACGGCATTGTTTCTCCTGTGGTCCCTAAGAACACACCAAGAAGCCATGGGAATCCAATTCCACCTGGCTATTATAGCGTCTCGGTGGATAGAGTTATCAAATACTATAGGGAAGTGGCTCTTGACTTTCCTGAAGGTGATGGGGAGAAGACCCTAGGACAAGCAGAGCATTCATTCATTTTATGGCGCAAGCGCTACATCAATATTCCCGGTGCGGCGGCTAGGGTACCATCGCCTCCTCCTCAACTACCTGATGATAGGTGCGGATGAAAGTGAACGAAACAGTTTTTCAATAATTAATCATTCTCAATTATTGGCTCCTCGCGTCATAATAACCATTTACTCCCAATCATTTTTGTACTCATAGGTCTCCCAACCTGAGTCCAGTTCTTCCATCCCATGATGATCATCAGAGTGCTCTAGATGATGATGATGTGTTCCATGGCACGGCTGCATCTCCATCTCCTCCAACTCCTTCTCCAAAGAGCTAGAAGAGGCCCCCGCCCCCGGTGAAGTCCCCGGTGAAGAAGAAAGCCAGACATCATAAAACAAAGGCCCCTCTGGAGAAGGTGCCTTACAAGAAGTCTGAAGAGGAATCAAAAGCGGTGGCACAAAATATTTGGATAACTGGAAGCGAGGTGTAGCAGAATCAATAGAAAAGAAGAAGGAACTTATGTAAAACCCGCCAAAGCCGCAGTACATAATTTGACAAGAACTAAGGAGAAAAATCAATCAATTCGAGAAGCAGAAGCGTGATGCATGTAAGCCCTCGCCATTATCGGACTATGACCGCTCTCTCAACAAGTCATATAAGGAGTCGCTGGAAGCGAAGAGAGCAGGGAAAGATGTTGCACAGCTCGGGCAGCAATCTATCAACCCACTAGTTGTTGAGGATGATTGTACAAGCGCACAAGGCAGTCCAATCGATAGGGAGGCACTCCAAGACTTCATGGCCGCAATAGGTCTCACACCTCAATAACTCATTGGGGGGTCGATACGAACAGCCGACTATGATATTTACCAGACCTATGAGTATGGCAGGAGTCTTGTCAACCCTAACTCCTATTCATCACTAGGTACATAAATGTTCTTGTTAAACAAGTGGTACTTAAAAGCGTGTGACAAGAAGGAGGCATGGCTTCTTGCCAGAGTTAGACCAGAGCATTACTTCAATGACAATGACATTGTACATATTGAGTTCAATGAATTACACTAACTATTAAACCAGAACGCTCTCGACAAATCTCTCCTCAGTTGTTGTGTATGTAAGTGATTCTTTCTACAAGTGAAGTAACTTGCATATATGTTAGTTCATTGTCCATCTATATATATACTTATCCTCACACTATATATAATCTTTTGTACTATATATATGCAGATATGAGATGCTGAAACTAAAGAGAAAATGGTTGACTGATGTTGGTTTCATGGATCCGAATCGCACATTCAAGGACATTGTTACTCCATATGATAGATGGCGACCTCAAGTGGAGGAGCATCTGTTTAGGTTCTTAGATAACCAATGTAACAAGACACTGATACTCTTCCATTACAACTTCAAGTGAGTGTTAATGTCTTGTGCCCATTTTATTTTGCTTACTCCATGTTGACTTTAGTTAATGAGTTATGCCTGCGTATAAACATGTAGCTTTCACTGGATACTGCTAGTCATCGATATGCCTAAGAGTCTTGTAAAAATCTTTGACTCAGCGACAAAACCCCGACAAGATTACCATGAAATGATATATATTCTCCAGTGGTAATTTCGGTGTTGTACACTGTATACTCTATTATGCCATTTTATTGATATAACTCCATTTATTTATTTTGTTAGGCAGTGCTTGAAAAACGTTCGCCGAGAAAAACCATTATGGTAATTGGAAAGTGCCTCTGGATGTAACCCAATACCCAGTAAGTACTAACTAGGTCACCGCATCTTTATTTAGTTCAATTTATTATTACCATGCTTCATTGATTGATGATGAATCTTTTTTTCGTAAAGTGGTGTCTGCAGCAGGGATCGGGGAACAACTTATGTTGATACTACGTCTGCGAGTTCCTCATGGAGTACTCAAAGAGAACAAGTGAAGAGATCCTCCAAGTACGTAAAAAATATACATAATTTATTTATTACCATTATGTTTATATATATAATCATATATATATATATATATATATATATATATATATATATATATATATTCATACTTTTCCTTTCATTCAAATTGAAGGTTCAAATGGAGGAAGCAAAGGGTCATGCGATGTGACCACATCAAAGCAATTCAAGAGGCATTGTCAGGATTTTTTATGGATGAGGTTATAGATCCCAAAGGCGCGTACTACTATTACCCTAAAGAATTATTATCTAGTACTCAGACGACTGAAGATTAGGGTTGAATAAAATCCCAAGGACACGAGTACAAAGTTTTTGTGACTTTATTATGTACATATTCCATGCATGTACAACGTCTTGAAATATTTGTATATATGTAGTCGTTTCATACATTTTAGTGTGTTATTTATGTATAATGCTCAAACGGAACCTTATACGTATGTATATTAGCAGCGTAGAATTCGTATACAAAAACCTAATCGACACCAAAAAGAATTGAATTGAAAAGAAACCATAAAATGAAAAGTAATGAAATGGAAAAAAAAGATGCCAGCCCCGGTGCAATGTCTGGGGGCCTATTTAGTCCCGGTTGATAATAGCAACTAGGACTAAAAGTCCACTTTCAGTCCCGGTTGCCAGAACCGGAACTAAAGGGGGGGCCTTTAGTCCCGGATTCGCAATCCTGGTTGGAAAACTAGAACTAAAGGGGGTTTTCCAATCGGGGCTTATGCTCAATCCTGCACTGGTGTCCGGTTCCAGAAGGAGCAGTACCGCAATGGGCAGTGGATCAAGTCTACCCCCTTCAAGGTTGGGCATTGCTCCTGGTGCATCTACTAGTACCCGAACGGCAGCTCCACGTCCAGCGCAGACTACATCGATCTTCATTGCCGTCGCCGGCGCCGGCGACGGATCAGGCACCGACGAGCCTGTCAAGGCACGAGTTAGGTTCACTTTGCTTGATCGTGCCGGGAAACCTGTACCTGATCACTCCGTATGCTCAGCCGTATGGGAGTACCCCAAAGTCGGCCACGAGCACGGCTGCACTCGTTTCATCCACAAGGACTTTCTGGAGGCGTCGGAGTACCTCGGCGACGACCGCTTCACTATCGAGTGCGTCGTCTCCGTCGAAAGGGCGTACGACTTGCAGCAGCGTCTCTCGTTGGATCCCGACGTCACGTTCCAAGTCGGCGGCGAGGCGTTCAGCGTCCACAGATGTGTTCTTGCAGCCAAGTCGCCGATGTTGGAAGCACAGCTCGCTGGAGAGGGCACCTCGGCATCAGGGGTTTGCTGCATACACGTCGACGGTATGCTACCTCAGTTGTTCAAGAGCATGCTACATTTTGTGTACACAGATTCCTTGACGGAGATGACGGGGCCAGAAGAGTCGTCTATCATGGCTGAGTGTTTGCTGGTAGCTGCGGATAGGTTCGACATCCAGGAGCTCAAGCTGATTTGCGAGGAGATACTGTGCAGTGACATCAATGTGAATACTGTCACGAAGAAATTGAGACTGGCTGTACAACACAACTGCCATAAGCTTAGCGACGCCTGCATTGAGTTCCTTGAAGACCCTCCTGTACTCGAAGCAGTCATGGCAACCGATGATGACATACTTGAGCTTGTGGCTAAAAATTGCCCTATGCTTTTGAAGGAGATGTGGGCTTATGAGGATGACCCAATGCGAGACGAGTTGGTCATGTGCTTCTGATGAGGAATTTGCTGGCAGAAATATCTCGTAAAGTACTATGTACGTTTGCTTACAAATTTAAGAAGTGGGCTTGCTGGCCTGGTGATGACTGATCAACCAATTCAACTACGTTTGCTTACAAAGAAGAGAGCTTCTGAGGAATATATTAAGTTGGAATTACAGTTCCTGTTGTTATATGTATGTGTAGTTCTGTATCCTCAATACGAATTAGCATGCGCGATGCCCTCTCCTCTGTTTTTTTTTTTCTTTCACTCCTATCCCTCGAGTGGGGGAATTCTTCAGACGACGGGTGCATGAAAAATAATGTTTTTATTTTCTAATGTCATGCTTACAAATTTAAGAAGTGGGCTGCTAGCCGGGTGATGACTTATTCAATTACATAGACAAACTGCCAATGAATGTATTAAGTTGGTGATCAAGATCTCACTCTAAGTATTCACTGGTGCAGCAAGGCTTTTTGCTCCCGGTTGGGAAACCCCTTTAGTCCCGGTTTCCCAACCGGGAGCACCAATTCGGGACTAAAGGTATCCTCCTTTAGTCCCGGCTTGACGCTCGGGACTAAAGGGGGACCTTTAGTCCCGGTTGGAAATACCAACCATGAGTAAAAGTGGCCTCCAGGCCTGGCCAGGGACTAAATGTCCCTCTCTTTTTTTCCTTTTTCTGGTTTCTATTTTTGGTTTCTTTTTTCATTTAATGATTAGTTTTGATATTAAAATACATTTTCGAATATTCTGCTAATAGTAATATATATGTGTACTTCGCACGCGTAAGTTTTCGTTCGAACTTTGTACATAAATAACAAATGAATATACGCGTACATGCATATATATATGATGATCATATATATACACACGTTATTTTATGTACATATAATATGTGCATACATACATATATATATATATATATATATATATATATATATATATATATATATATATATTACAAAGGTTTGATATATAAATTGTTTATGTCCTTAGCAATTCACTCCTCCAGATTTGGCATCCACGTTTCGTTCGGGTCATTGTAGAACTCGCCGTTGGGGTTGATGAGTTGGTCATTTAGAAATCCTGCTATAGTCTCTCGAATTGCTTTAAGTTGGTCAAGTCGTATGACTCTTTCCCTCAACCATTTAGTCTTCAATAAAAGTTAAAGGAAAAAGTATTAATATATATATATATATATATATATGTATGTGTATTGCTCATGTAATTACTTATACAAATGAGAGAAATAAAGAAATTGTAAATATACGATCGAAATAATATAAAGGAAAAAGTATTTATATACGTACTTTGAGTTGTTCTTCAGGAGTTCTCTTTGAGTACGCCATGATGAACTCGCAAACATAGTATCCACAGTAGTTGTTACCCTGCTCCTGCCTTAGAACCCACTTTTACGACAAGAAAAATCAATTAGGGTGAATTGAAATCATCATATGATGTTAATTGAATATAAATGTGTAGTTATAGTACTTACTTTGTGTGCGATTACACCCAGTGGCGCTTTGCAATGTTTCATTTTTTGTTCCTCAATGAACCTTTTCCAAACCCTGCTCCCAATAAAATAAAAAAAATAATTTAACCTTTAATAATTATTGAGAGATCGACGCCATTATATATATATGTTGTTATAGAGAAACTAAATTAATTACCCTTGTATAATATCTATCATGTCTTGATACTCCATTTGCGGTTTTCTCAACGAGTCTAAGATTTTCAATCTACTATTGGTCATATCGATGACCATCAATATCCAGTGATATATATATATATATATATATATATATATATGTATATATGTGTGTGTGTGTGTGTGTGTGTGAGAGAGAGAGAGAGAGGTAACTAGCTAGTAAGGAAATATTGATGTCCGATCGACATTAATTACTTATAATAACACTCACTTGAAGTTGTAGGAGAAGAGTATCTCCTTCTTGTCGCGTTGGTTCACTAAGAAATTCATGAGATTTCTCTCAGGTTGAGGCTTATAATCCTTCGGGGGGTTAGGGTGTTTGTATACGACATACGGATCAACGAACCCAACATCATTATCCTTTCTCTTTCTAAGTTCTGTTATCTCATATCTGCATACATGAAAATTGTGAATATATAATAAAGAAATTGTGAATATAGTAGAAAATAATCACACTTACAGACAATAGCAGCTAATGAGACTTTTGTCGAGAGAGTCCAGGTGGCATAGTTGGTGTAAATCTGGAAGCTCGACATAGATAATGTCATTGCCATGGAAGTAATGGTGGTTTCTAATTCTGACATAAAGATAGATTTGTCCCGCATCAGACGTCGACATGTACCACCCATTTAGCAGGTACATTTACGTACCCAGTTCACCTAATTTCTCTGGGTTGTATAGACTCTGGCCTGGTACAAATTTCTTGTGAGGATCCACTTCCGGAGCAGATGGTCCTTCAGCGAGCACTTCGGCAAGGTTCAAACCAGTTTCCTCATAAAACCGAAGAAACGACTCATAGCCGCCTACCTCCTCCACTAAGTTTAAGTTTGAACCATATTCGTTAGGAACGACAAGGGGGGGATTGATTGTTGCGATTGTTGTCCGAGTTCTGCAATACCTTTCCCTACTCTCTTCTTTTTTTGCGCCGCCTCATATGACTTGGTGAGAGAGCGGTCATAGTCCGATATCGGTTGTTTCGCGGTGCTCTTAAGAGAATCCCGTTTTTTTTGTTCCAACTTCTTTCTTAGCTGATCTGGAGGTAGGAAGAAGTATGATGGCTCCGGGTTCTCCCTCGCTCGTCGTGCCTGTTTTGCACCTTCAAAGAAATCTGTCACTTCTTTTTGTACTGCATACTTTAATTCCTGTTCACTTTTCTCATAAGATAGTTTTTGGGGAATAACTGGATGAGTATTTGCTTTCTGCTTCTTTGCCGGTGGGCAGGGCAACGGCTTCGTTTACGGGGCGGACCTCTTAGGGGCTGGCTTCCTTGGAGGCGGGGGAGGCATTGGAGACCGCCTTGGAGGCAGTGCAGACTTTGGAGGCGGCGGAGGCATTGGAGACCTCGGCGGAGGAGTTGTGGACTTCCTTGGAGGCGGCGGAGGAGTTGGAGATGGTGGGGATGTAGCAGTGCCTTCGAAGGCGTCATCATTGCCCTGAGCACTATGATGGTCGGGAGAAGCTGACAACACATTGAACCACATCATTTTGTAGTTTCGCTAGATCCGTTGGATCGATTGCCTTCTGAGAAATTGCATTGAGGAATGCACATAGCTTCACGGTGGCTAGACATACATTTGGCGGTAGAATTCCTCTTAATGCAACTGGAAGCAATTGAATCATGAGCACGTGGCAGTCAAGGGACTTTAAGTGTCCAAATTTCTTCTCTGGCACATTTATTATACCCTTTATATTCGAGGAGAATCCAGACTGTACCTTAATGCTATCTAGGCATTCAAACAAGCTGTCCTTCTCTTCTTTGCTAAGAGTATAACTGGCAGGACTTAAGTACTGGCGTCCATCATCTGTCTTCTCTGGATGCAGGTTGTCTCGTTCTTTCAAACACCGCAGGTCCAGTCGTGCTTCAATTGTGTCCTTAGGCTTCCCATACATGCCCATGAAGCCTAGCAGGTTCACACAAAGATTCTTCGTCAGGTGCATCACGTCGATCGCGCTGCGGACCTCTAGGACTTGCCAATAGGGTAGCTCCCAAAATATGGACTTCTTCTTCCACGTGGGTGCGTGACCGTTGGCGTCCTTCGAAACAGATTGGCTGCCAGGTCCCTTTCCAAATATTACTTTCGCATCATTGACCATATCGAGGACATCCTCACCAGTTCGGTTGCGAGGCTTGGTCTGGTGGTCTGCCTTACCTTTAAAATGCTTGCCTTTCTTTTTTTACGGGGTATAGCAATTTCTTGTGATCCTCTAGCATGCGGTCGAACTTGATCTTCTCATTTTCACTTTCGCATTCTCTTTGTGCGTCACGAATGGCCTGACCAAGATCGTCAGCAGGCTCCTCCTCTGCCCCAACCTCTTCTTCAGCGGGCTTCTCCTCTGCCCCCACCTCTTCTTCAGCGGGCTTCTCCTTTGCCCCCACCTCTTCTTCAGCTTCCCCCATTGCAGTATCATTGAAGGCATCATATTCAGCAAAAATGTCATCATCGCCCTATTGTTCTTCTTCACCTTCTTCCATTACAACTCTGGTTTCTCCGTGCTTCGTCCAATAAATATAGTTTGGTATAAAACCCGACTTGAACAAGTGTGAATGAAGAGTCTTTGAGTTAGCATATTCCATCGTATTCTTACATACGGCACATGGGCAGCACATGAAACCATCGTGTTTGTTTGCCTCGGCCGCACGTAACAAAGAATGCACGCCGTCCATAAACTCTTGGGAGCGACGATCAGCATTGTACATCCAATGCCGATTCATCTGCATTACATGACATAAATACCGTATTAAAACCTAGAACATAATTAGTTAATTATACAACATGCATACCACCACAAAAGCTATAAATTTAAGAAAGCCTCGCTACAATGTAGACAATCCCAACTACCACTAAAAATACTAAAGCTAAAATACACTTCAGCAACACAAGGATTTCGCGACCAATCCCAACTAAAATAGATAGATCTCCCGTTTGTTCAACATCTTTGGGCTTCTTTGGCTGGATCACTGCCTCATTAGCCGCCATATCTGCCTATTGTGCAAGATATTTTTGCACGAGTTCAACATACTCTTCCTCACAGTAGAAGCCTGAACATCCAGTGCCATCCCACTGAAATTAAAACAGAAAATTACAACTTTAATCACAACCATCATGAAAATAGGTATAAACTAACCATAGTCATTAAATACGATAAAATAACTCACATTGCGATCCGGACACTTGTAGAAAATGCGACCCTTGTTGGGACCCTCCTTCTTCACTCGGTACTCCATCACAATCTTCGTCTCATCACAACACTTGCCGCATGCAATGAGTGGGAGGCCCGGCCTAAGTCGCTTTGGAAACCCATGAGAGGCCGAGGACCCGGAAGCAGTTGCCATCTACTCTCTATACTCATTTTTTAATACACTATAAATTTCTCATTTTATAAACAAATAAAATTAAAAAACTCTAAAATTCTCTATATCTCTAAACAATGAAGTGTGCTATGCATGCTACAAATGAACGGTGAATACTAGTTTTTAATAGCTACTTTAACCTTCCTTCATGTAAATAAGGATGGCAACGGATCGGGTTTGGGGCAGATATCCGCGGGTTTCGGGTTCTACGGGTTCGGGTTTGGGGATGGTTTTTCACCCACGGTTTTCGGGTTCGGGGCCCCGAAACCAATCGGGTTCGGTTTCGGGTTTGGTTTTCCACCCGTGGATATCCAATGGATATCCGAAATAAATCATTTGAAATTAAAACTCATGTTTTATAATATACTAATAATAATTTGTTTACTTAGATTATTAAATTTATTTAAAGTTGACTCATGAAAATATTTATTATTTGTTGCCTCTTGTTTATATATGTGAATATGTGTATATATATCCGTGGGTTCCGGGTATCCGTTTGGGTTTCGGGTATCCGTTCGGGTTTCGGGTATCCGCGGGTTTGGTTTTGGTGATGGATTTCCACCCGAATTGGTTTTCGGGGCGGATTCGGGTTTCGATTTTGGGTTTCGGTTTTGGGTGCACGGAGACTCCACCCGATCCGAACCCGACCCGTTGCCATCCTTACATGTAAATATGCAAGCTTGAAGTGATTTTGAGCTCAAATTGGTTACAAATGAAAAAAAACCACAATAAAGAACCATATATATATATATAGTGAACAAAATGAGATAAGACAATGGTGAAACATGAGAGTATGGAGTTGGTAACCTTTACAACCGAAGAATCGACGGAGGAATCGAAGAAATCGATGGAGGAATCGAAGAATGGATGGAGAAAGAGCAAGAACACTGCTTAAATTTGAACTGAAGCTCTCGGACGGGCTCGGGGAGGAAGAAGACAGCCAGCAGGATTTATAGGGGGGACCTTTAGTCCCGGTCGGTGGATCCAACCGGGACTAAAGGTCACTTTCCAGTCTCGGGCCACGCCACTAGCCGGGACAAGAGCTTTACTCCCGGTTGGAGCCACCAACCGGGAGTAAAGGTCGACCTTTAGTCCCGGTTGGTGGCTTCAACCGGGACTAAAGATCCCCTGCCACAGCGGCCTGGCGTAGGAGCCGTTGGGTAGGGACCTTTAGTCCCGATTGGAACCACTAACCGGGACTAAAGGTCTCTCTAGTCCCGAGCGCAATATTTCTCAGGACTAGAGCCTGGCTTGGCCCTTGGATCAAAGGTATGTTCTCTACTAGTGATTAGATCTAGTTCTTGTTGTTATATGCATGTGTAGTTCTGTATCTTTCATAGGAAATGGCATGTGCGATGCCCTCTCTATTTTTTCTTTCACTTGTATCCTTTAGTGGTGGAATTCTTCAGACGACGGGTGCAAGAAAATAATCTTTTCATTTTCTAATGTCATGTGCAATTATTTCTCATTTAGTTATCAATAAGACTTCATAATTTATTATTAGGGATTTGCTAAATTTCAGGTGCCTGAATTTTGATTTTCTTTCATGCGACGGTTATTGCATATATTTTATACTAAAATTGCAGTTTTAGTTCATTGCAATTTCTGTAAACACAATCTGCAATTTTTAGTTTCGAGAATAAAAAACCCGTTAGACAAAATCACAAACCTGACAAAATCTGATATGTGTTGGCACAAAAACAATTTAACAATTTACAATTATTTCTATAGTCAGACAAGGACAAAAAATTGATATGTTATGACACAAAGACAAATAACAAATCATAAAAAGGGACAATTTACTTGTATTAATTGGTAGTATAAGAGTGTTGCCTAAAATCATCTTAAAATTCAGGCAGCTGAAATATAGGAGAAGTGTTATTATTATTGAGTAATCATTATGTTATTTTTGTATGTTGCAAACATTGTTGGAACAACCCAGCCTATGTATAAAATAACAAATTAGCACAAAGTGCACAAAAAAAACAGTATCTTGAAGCCATCAATAATTGTCAGTGATAAGCAGAATGATACCCCCACTCAACCAACAATAATGACAAAGTCCTTTACTATTACTAGGGTAATATATGTTCTTCACGGGCCCTGTGGTATAGATTGCAAAACTAATATATAATTTCCATTGAAAATAGAATATTATGTATAGGAGTGCACAAAAAAAAACTCAGTGAAGAGCTAAAAAACAACTGCAAAACTGCAACTCTATACTTTCAGGTTTAGGGTTCAGCAAGTCAGAGTTCGGTATCCAAGCTTCTCGTACTGTGACCGGTAAGAGTAGTGAGCTCCGGGACTCTCCCGTCTGACCGGTTCGAAGCCTGGCATCTTTTTATTTCAAAGACATAGGAGAGTCTTCTCCTATGGTCTAGTTTTTTTAGTCAGAGTTCAGTAATACTTGGTCTGCAGATATCCTAGAACCTCTTCCCTCCGAAAGCGGTGAAGAGCAGATGTGTTGGCACAAGCAAATCTTACATCAATTTACTAGGGCCATATTGAAATATGAAACAAAAAGAAAAGAACCATAAAGTTATGGTTTATTTTTCTCGATCATGCAAAAGGTTTGTGCGTCTTTGTATTAAGGTAGAGAAAAAGTTTGATACAACACGTCTTCGGACGCCCTAGGGGTCAGTACAGATTTACATGGAAGCTCAGGCCCTCTCTAGTGTACGGTAAGCTAGGTTGTTACAATGGACAGAGATCGATCCAAATTTGCGACGCTGGCAAGGAGGACTAAGCCCTAGCTGCCGGGTGGCGGCACCGCTTGCGCACCTACATCGCCAAACGGAGGGAACAACTCACGCAACGCCTGCATATGAGCTCGGTCGTCATTGAATACCTCATCATACGTCATCGCCAACGCCGACGGAGGCGGCATCCCGCTGGAGTCTCAGGCGCTTCATGACAAGGTACTAACCTCGCTGGGCTCTCGGGATATGAGTTGTGGTCTGTGCTGCTATCCGTCTGCTTCGCTTGGGAGCGAGGGCGGAGCACGTCCGCCAAGGGCCACTTCATCTCCGGGCAGCTCGAGAAGTGGCGACTGCCTTGCCTTTGTAACTCGCTCGGTGAAGCGATTAAGTCATCTATCAGCCGAGGTTATCTGAGGCGAAGGGGTGCGGTTGATGTCATCCGTCGCAGCCACAATCGTCCATCAGGGAGGGGTGGCTGCGTCCGTTCCTAGAGTGATGGCATTGGACCTCTCTGGGCACGCCTCGGCATCCATGATGTCGGCTTGTCGCTCCAGCGGTGGCGTGACGAGCGGCTGTCCCTGCACAGCCGACAGCGGAGGCATAGGTTTTACACAAGGAACACTCGAAGTTCAGAAACATACGGCAAAGACAGGAAATTAGCCTGATAAGTATACTACTCATTGAAAAAAAGAGTATCTGATGTGCGTCCATAGTTTCTCAAACTATCTGCTGGCTTACTCACATATTTACAGTAAAATGGCTGTGCATTGATATTAATTTCAACGGTAAAATGGCTGTGCATTGATATTAATTATTTCAAACAAACAGAGTAACGGAGTACTCATTAAAGTGGAACTCGTGTGTTCATTTCACATGTCTGAGGAATTACTGGTGACACCAGTTGCAAGACAGGTAACCCTTGTCTCTCAACATATAAAGAACACACACAATCGATGAACAGAGAGTTTACCAGGCAATGATCACAGTGAGACCAGCAGATCAGCTAAGACACAAGACGGCAGAAACAAATTTAGTATGCTAAGACAAAACCAGGTTCACTTATGCATTACAGCAAATCAGGCTGATATGCAGCAAGGCAGCATATGTTTTGCTGAGACATGACGCCGAATGTGTCAAAAATATTTTGACTTTTCTCAGGCTACATACACACAAGAATCAGTAGCTCCTGATGCTACTCGCTACCAACCGAACAAAACACCGAGGAAGGCCAGCACGCTCAGGACCAGCAGGCAGAAGGTGGAGAAGGCGAGAACCTTGGCCGCCGCCTGTACCTCCGGCGCCTGGGTCGGCGTCGGCGGCTGGGTAAGCAGCCTCCACGCCAGCGCCGCCACCACGGCGGCGGTGGTGACCAGGACGAACGCCTCGTCGTACAGGGTGGAGAGGGCCTGGTCGACGTCCTTGGCGCGGTAGGTGAGCACCGCCAGCAGCAGGGTCAGCGGCACGCTCACGAAGGCGTGCGCCGGCGGCTCATCCTGCGCCCCGCCGACGCCTCTTTGGCCGCTGAACACACGCCGCAACGCCGCCGGCAGTACGACCGGCAGTGACCACCGGTCCTTCGCCCGCCGCACGCACCACACGCCGGCAGCGACGGCTTCGGGAAATAGCGCGAGCGCCGCGTAGCCGCGCACCTTGGTCACCGCGATGACGAGCGCCGTCGTCACGACGCCGCAGACTAGCACGCACGTCAGCGCCATGAGCTCCCTCACCGGCCGCGGGCACCGCACGAGCCTCCGAGGGACGGCCTTGACGAGCAGCAGCGACGCCCCGACGGAGGTGAAGAGCATGAGGTACTCGGAGGGCAGAAACCGCGCGTCGCGGGCCTCCTCCGGGTTGTTCTGGAAGTAGAAGAAGGCCATGCCGAACCAGCCGCCGAACAGCATGGACGTGACGTTGGCGGACAGATCGAGCAGCTGCTGGAGCGGCTCCTCGCAGCCGCTGTAGGCGTCCACGTCCTCGTGGATCCCGGTCGCGTAGCACTGCCACAGCCGGTGCGCGACGTACACCGCGGCGGCGGCGAGGGTGATGGACGTCCCGACGACGTTCATGCGCATCATGAGCGAGAGGGAGAAAGAGAGGGAGACGAGGAAGAGCGCGGAGGCGTGGACGAGCGCCTTGATGGCGATGTAGCGGCGCCGGCCCGGCGTGGGGCTGAGGAACTCGTCGGCGACGAGGCTGCGGAGTGACAGCCCGGAGACGAAGGTAAGGTAGGAGCAGAACATGGTGGGCGGGTGCATGGCCTGCTTCTTATTCGAGTGCTCCACGGTCATCGGCACCACGATGCCAGCCGCAAGAAGCGTAATGATCGGCGTCGAGGACTGGATGCGCTTGTGCAGGTAACGAATTCCCTGTATGTGAAAAATAGACATTAAAAATTGGCTTCAGTTCATGAAGAACAAACGTGTACCTACTAGAGGGTACAGTATAATCACCTTGTCAGAAGAACCCGTCTCTTCAGCCATGGTAACTGGAGCACCTGCTGGCTGCCGCACCTGGGACCTCAGATCTTTAGTTTCTTTGGTTCATGAAGAACAAACGTGTACCTACTATGTGAGGTACGAGCAGAACATTAAAGGGAAGAGTCTCCTTCCCTTTAATGTTTCTTGACGTAGATGACCAAACTACTGCCATGTCGCGATCCAGTCTGACCCAGACTTTGAAATGTTTCTTGCTAGAACTAGACGTAGATGACCAAACAACTGCCATGTCGCGATCCAGTCTGACCCATACTTTGAAGGATTCTCCATTATTTAGACATGAAATTATCTCAATCTGTGGCCCGTCGTAATTCAGTTGAGGATAGTTACATTACATGATTCTTCGTCCTGGGCGGTAACGGCCTTTAGTCCCGGTTACCGCGCCGGGACAACGATCCCGGGACTAAAGGTGGAACCTTCAGTCCCGGGTCATCGAGCCGGGACTAAAGAGGAACTTTTAGTCCTGGTTGGTGACTAAAGGCCCTCTAGCCGAGCAAACGTGGCCGCACCCTTTAGTCCCGGTTGGTAACCCCAACCGGGACTAAAGGTTCCTTTTCTTTTTCTTTTTTTTGTTTAATTTATTTTCAGTTCAGTTACACATATTTGTTTAATATATAATATGTTTTTATGTACGTATTCTACGCTGCTAATATAAATACACGCAAGCATATAATTACATCTAATTCTCATCTCGAGCATTATTATATTCGAATAAAGTATGAAACTATATATATTATAGATATATATGTATATATACAAAACTTTCATAATCTTGTTCTCGAAAATAACGATATCAATAAACATTTAATTTACATCATTTATTCCTTAGGATTAAAGTAGAACTCGTCGTTGGGATTTAGCACTTTTTCTAAAAGAAATCCTGCTATTGACTCTTGAACTGCTTTCAGATGGTCTTTTTGCATGACCCTTTGTTTCAACCATTCAGTCTTGCATTTGAAATAAAAGGAAAAGTATTAATACATATATATATATATATATTCATTTAAAAATAAATAAAAAATTGATATATACGTACTCTGAGGACATCTTCAGGAGTTCTTCTTATGTGTGCAGTGATAAATTCACAAATATAGTATCCACACAAGTTATTACCTGGTTGCTGCCGCAAACACCACTGTACGAGAAGAAGATTATTCTCATCATCTCACACGTAAATTGAAGTACGGTATAGTAATTAAACACGTGGGGAAGTATATATAGTACAACTTACTGGTATTTCAACTACATTAAGTGGTGCCTTGCAATCCTTGCGGTGTTGCCGAATAAACTCTTTCCAAACCCTGTGCGACCAATAATGTACGATCGTTAATAAATTATGGCAAAGTCTATTCAATAATAGTTGTGCGCGAGAGATCGAAATTACCCCTGGATAATGTCTATCATATCTTGGTATAGTGCCCGCTCTTTTCTCAACGAGTCCAAGATTACTAACCGACTTGAGTTTAACTCAATGACAATGAGTATCCAGTGAAACCTACATTGGTTTATACACACACGTACATGCATATAAGTTGTATTGATATTACATAAAATGTGTAGACTACATTATTATTAACACTTACTCAAAGTTGTACGGGAAAAGTATTGTTGTCTTGTCGTGCTGGTTCACGAAGAACCTCATGATATTCGTCTGTGCTTCAGATACCCAGTGCTCCTTGACAATAATATCGGTTTTGAATACGATATAAGGATCAATGAAGCTAACACTGGTGTCTTGTATTCTTTGGAGCTCTGACATCTGGAATCTGTATATAAATATAAGTTACATGTGAGGATAATTATATACACGTACACATGGAAGTGAGTTTATTAAATAAAAGTAAGAATCACTTACAAACAAAAGGAGCTAATGATTGATTTGTCCAGAGCGTCCAAGTGGTATAGTTGATGCAATTCTTCGAAACTAATATGTAAGATGTCATCGTCACGGAAGTAATGATGGTCTCTAAATCTGACAAAGATCCACTCCTCACCCCTGCCACACGCCTGCATGTACCACTTGTTGAGCAAGTACATTTGCGTACCCAATTCATTCAGAGCCGCAGGGTTGTACAGACTTTTGCCAAATTTATAAGTCTTCCAGGTATCAACTTCCAGGTTCTAGATTGGAGCTTTGCCCGTCAATTGATCCAAGGTTAAACCAGTTAGTTCAAAAAAAGCATTAAGGTCTTGAACCGACACTTTTTCAGAGTTGTCTGGTCGATAAACTTCTATGTTGGAACCATATTCATTAGCAACAACAAGATTTTGCATTGGTTGCTTCTGTTGTCCGAGCTATGGGACATCCTTCCCTAATGCTCTTTTTCTTTTCTTATGTGCATCATGTGACTTTATGAGGGAGCGGTCATAGTCTGATAGTGGCGGAGACTTACGAACTTCAAGCATCTTTTTCTTGTGAGCTTCGACCTTCTGCCTCAGCAGATCTCGTGGTATGTAAAAGTACGGCTTCTCCTTAAGCTTCGCTTGTCTCTGCTTTTGGATATCTATAAAAAAATCTTTCACTTTTTTGTCTTCTTCAGCTGCTATTTGCTCATCAGTCTTTTCAGGAAGTATTTCTTGAGAAATAACTCTTTTTTTGGGGTCTTCTTTGCCGCCGGGACCTTAGACGTCTCTGTAGTGCGTCGCTATGGAGGGGGTGGGGGCGGTGTTGGAGACCGGCGTGGAGGCGATGAGGCCGGTGTTGGAGTCCGGCGTGGAGGCGTTGGAGATCGTTGTGGAGGCGGTGGGGCCGGTGTAAGAGTTGGAGATCGTTGTGGAGGCGATGGGGCCGGTGTAGGAGTTGGAGATCGCCGTGGGGATGAAGTCGTCTCGCCCCCCACGACGCTGTGATGAGATGGGGAATGAATGATTGGGCTAGGCTGGGGGGAGACCCTGCTACAAAAACAAGTTGTGGGTCAATTATTTTTGAAGCCAATATAAAATTAATAGAAAATAATATTTCATTCACTTTCATTCGTACCTAGGGTGAGGTAGGGGAAGAGGTGGCGCCCCAGGAATGATGATGAAGCGTTTGCGCCATTGAATAAATGTCTTCTCTGCTTCTCCTAGTGTCTTCTCCCCATCACCGCCTTCAATGTCAAGAGGAACATTGCTGTAACCTTTGAGCACTCTATCGACCGAGACGCTAGCATATCCAGGTTGAATAACTGACCCATGGATTCTTGGTGTCTTCGTTCGGTCTATTAGAGATACAACCCCGACAGCCACCATGATTGATGCATTATTACCATCTGGAATGTGCAGCTCACATGTTGTTAGAGGCTCGGTAATGTCATCAACAGGGAAGCGCAACCCAGCATCACCTTGAATAACTAGCAGCTCCGTGGAAGCACAATTGCTTTTCATCTGACCAACGGGGCTAATGGTGACTCCCGGCGTTGATTGCGATTGTATTTGACTCATTGCTAGCTGCACTTGTCTCTTGATCTCCTCCTGCATTCTTGCCTCAAGAGATTTTTCTCGTTCACGTGATTCAAGCAATGCTTGTCGTGACTCATTAACAAATTGCTCCAATACACGGATTCGATCTGCCTCCTCATCCTTCTTTCTCTGGCGGCTTCTGTAGATATCCTTGTCTGCTGGGAATGCTTGTAGCCACGGAACCGCCCCATAGCCTCTTGTTCGACCACCGTGTTCGGGATTCTTTAGGACATATATCAATTCATCCTTTTCTCTGTTGGGCTTGAAAACACCACTATCAGCTTCTTCCCTAGCACAAGCTAGTCTCTGTGTTGCTCTCTCAATTTTTTGGCCAAAAATTAGCTTACCAGTGTCTGGGTCTAGGCTTCCCCCATGAGCGTAGAACCAATTCTTCGCGCGTTGAGGCCAGTTGTTCTCTATTGTTTCAGGTATGATTCCCTTGGCAGTAATCTCTGCTTCTAGGTTCTGCCACTTGGGAATAGCACTCCTATAACCACCTGATCCCATGCGATGATGGTATTGCTTCTATCGGGCATTCTGCTGATTCCTCATCACACGTTCCTCACTCTCTTGAGATGTCTTGTATTGTACGAAGTCATCCCAATGGGACTCCAACTTGACAAACGCCTTAGCATTGAAATCCGGTGTTTCATTCTTCAAGATAAACTTTTTATACAATATCTTCTTCCAACTCTGGAACAATGTTGCCATCTTCTTCATTGTCCAATCCCTCACTAGCTCCTTCAAAGCATCATCTGCTTGTAATATGAAATGCTGAGTGATATCTCTCCAAGCTAGGTTCTTGTCACGATCAGATACAAAACAAACATTAGGAGCGGATATCTTCTGCTTCCATTCACGAGCACTAACTGTGATCATATCCCTTACAATGAACCCACATTGATTGACATATGTCTGAGCATGTGGTCCCAATGGTTTGCCGGTGTTGGTGTCGAATTCTGATATTATGAAACGGCCCTCTAATGGCTTTTTTGGCCCTCGAACTTTCCTACTCTTGTCGGTGGTTGATATAGATCCAGAGACCGGCTACATGAGTAGAAACACAACGATTAACAACAAATATACGTACGCATGTATCTATAAGAGATGATAGATAATCGAATATACCTCGCCAGTATTTTCTTGCGCGACAATTTATTGATCTTCAACCACCGGGATATTCAGGATATCCTCGTAATCAGCAAAGTACTGACTCGTGTCATCTACATCCGTATTGGTGCCGACGTTGATAATATCCGCCATTATGTCATCATTCAAGTTATCATCCGGAGCAGCCATTTGTATCTTCAAGACATAGATAGAATTACTATGGCACATAACATAAGTACATGTGATAACACATATAGAATTACTAAATCCAATTAAATATAATAACACATAATATTTCATAAGGATAAACAATAATAAGGTATAGGCTTTGGAATCGAATCAAAAACACTTTCGATCCAAAAACATGGAAATAAGTACATGTATATATACACATAGAATGATACAATTTTCTCTCTCTCTCTCAACACATAGAAATAAGTGCATATGTATATATCTCTAGATATGCATGTGATAACACATAGAATGTCTCTCTACATACAATTTTCTCTCTCTCTCTCTCAACACATGGAAATAATTACTAAATCCAATTAAATAAAATAACACATATATATCTAGATAGAATTAATTACTAAATCTAATTAAACCTAACATATATACATAGATAGAATTACTAAATCAAAATTAAATCTAACACATATATAGAGAGAGATAGAATAATAATTACTAAATATATCAAAAACTATAATAAAAAACTATCTAAAAAACTATCTAAATAAAGTACTAATTAAATTTTAATACATTTAAATCTAATTAACATATATCAAAAACTATCTAAAAAACTAACTAAAAAACTAAGAATAAACTACTAATTAAATTTTAATACATTTTAATCTAACATATATATCAAAAACTATCTAAAAAAACTATCTAAAAAACTATCTAAAAAAATATGGCCGAGCTATAGCTAGCAAGCTAGGGGCGGATGACGGGCGTGCTGGCCGGCCACGGGGCTAAGCTGAGCCACGCGAGGACGACGTACGGTGGAGACGAGCTCGACGGCCACCGGGCGGGGCTCGACGACAAGACCGGGCGGGGGTAGATGACGACGGCGGCGCGGCAGAGCTCGACGCGGCCGGGCGCGGCAGAGACGAGATCGACGTTGTAGATCGAAAAGTAGAAGATGAACAGAGGAACAGTTCGATATATATAGGCCGGGACCCTTTAGTACCGGCTGGTAACACCAACCGGGACTAAAGCTATTTTTGGGCGGGCAATTCCGCCCACCCTTTAGTCCCGGTTCCTGACTTGGGCCGGGACTGAAGGCCTGAAAATTTTGGCAGCCCGCCAGAGTAATTGGAAAGGCCTGGGATTTTGATTTTGTTCTTCTTGTTTAATACTCCCTCCATCCAAATTGTAAGTCGTTCCAAGAATCTTGGAGAGTCAAAGCTTCTCAAGTTTGATCAAAATTATAAAAAAAATTACAAAGATTTATGACATCAAATATGTATACTATAAAAATATAATTAACAAAGAATCTATTGGTACTTAGTTGGTATCATAAATGTTATTATCTTATTATATAAACTTAGTCAAACTTGAGATGCTTTGACTCTCCAAGATTCTTGGAATGACTTACAATTTGGGATGGAGGGAGTACTAATTAATTCTATAGCAACTTCAATACTTTGCAATATTTATTTTAAAAAATACTATTGATTAACTAATTATTTATTGTAAATAGGAAAATTTTGTAACCTAAAGTTTTTAATTTCTTTTATGAATATAGAATATAAATGTTACTAATACTAAGTATTTTGTTAATGCAAAAATATATTTGTAACTTAAAATTAATAAAACTAATATTATTCGATAGGAAATTTATTATCACATTATTGTAACGTCAATGTTTCAATTTTTCTCGGTTTTTTGACCAAAATGACAGGAAATTTTTGTTAAACCTATAAAAATAAAGAAAATGTAGTATTTTTGTTCTACAACTTTTTCAAATGAAAAAATGGCCTATATAAGGATTGTAGATCTTGATGAGTTGAACAAACTTAATATTCAAAACTTTTCAATTTGAGACAATCTAGGGTTCCGAAAACTAGTTTGTAGGCGTCGAAATTTAAAAATCACAAATTTGAACTATCTAAACTTTCTCAAATGGAAAGTTGACAAAAACAACAATTGTATATCTTGATGAGCTGAACAAACTTGGTATTCAAAACTTTTCAATTTGAGACAATCTAGGGTTCCGAAAAATAGTTTGTATGCGTAGAAATTTAAAAATCACAAATTTGAACTATCCAACCTATCTCAAATGGAAAGTTGACCAAAACAACAATTGTAGATCTTGATGAGTTTAACAAACTTGGTATTCAAAACTTTTCAATTTGAAGTCATTTGGAGTCTATAATACTAGAGTCAAAGTGTTGTTTTTTCATTTGACCAAATTTGACTTGGTCAAACTTGCTCAAATGAGACACTAAATGACCTCAGATGAAATATCTCTGAATACCAAGTTTGATCATCTTAGCAAGATCTACAATTGTTACATAGCTCATTTTCCCATTTGAGAAAGTTTTATCAAACACTAGTCACAAATTCTTGAATCTCATAGACTTTCTAAACCTATGTCACACACTTGTGAAATTTAAACTATATTTTGTTCAAACTTTCTCAAATGAAACAATGGCCTATATAACAATTGTATATCATGATGAGCTGAACAAACTTGGTATTCAAAACTTTTCAATTTGAGACAATCTAGGGTTCCGAAAACTAGTTTGTAGGCGTCAAAATTTAAAAATCATAAATTTGAACCATCCAAACTATCTCAAATGGAAAGTTGACCAAAACAACAATTGTAGATCTTGATGAGTTTAACAAACTTGGTATTCAAAACTTTTCAATTTGAAGTCATTTAGAGTCCATAATACTAGAGTCAAAGTGTTGTTTTTTTATTTGACCAAATTTGACTTGGTCAAACTTGCTCAAATGAGACACTAAATGACCTCAGATGAAATATCTCTGAATACCAAGTTTGATCATCTTAGCAAGATCTACAATTGTTACATAGCTTATTTTTCCATTTAAGAAAGTTTTATCAAACACTAGTCATAAATTCTTGAATCTCATATAGACTTTCTAAACCTATGTCACACACTTGTGAAATTTGAACTACATTTTATTCAAAATTTCTCAAATGAAAAAATGGCCTATATAAGGATTGTAGATCTTGATGAGCTGAACAAACTTGGTATTCAAAACTTTTCAATTTGAGACAATCTAGGGTTCCGAAAACTAGTTTGTAGGCGTCGAAATTTAAAAATCATAAATTTAAACCACCCAAACTATCTCAAATGGAAAGTTGACCAAAACAACAATTATAGATATTGATGATTTTAACAAACTTGGTATTCAAAACTTTTCAATTTGAAGTCATTTAGAGTTCATAATACTAGAGTCAAAGTGTTGTTTTTTCATTTGACCAAATTTGACTTGGTCAAACTTGCTCAAATGAGACACTAAATGACCTCAGATGAAAAACTCTGAATACCAAATTTGATCATCTCAGCAAGATCTACAATTGTTACATAGCTCATTTTCCCATTTGAGAAAGTTTTATCAAACACTAGTCATAAATTCTTGAATCTCATATAGACTTTCTAAAACTATGTCACACACTTGTGAAATTTGAAACATATATTAAACATATTACAATGTGAAGTCATAACATATTACATAATATCCGTGTCTAAAACATAATATATTAAACATGTATCGTTGTATCATACGGGCACAACAGTGAATTTCTTCTTGACGTATGACCCTTGGTTATGATCTTGTCGTAACCATGGAGTGTCTTCATCATTTAACATGATGCTTAGATCTTTCTTCACTATGAAGGGTGGAATTCGGACATTTCTTTCATAATCTTCTGACATGTCTGACTTGTCTTCAATTCCAACTATATTTATTTTCCCAGAAAGAACTATGTGGCGCTTTGGCTCATTGATCATTGAGTTGATGTCTTCATTTTTTCCTCTCTTTGATTTTGTAGACATGTCTTTCACATATAACATCTGACTCACATCAGCTGCAAGGACGAATGGTTCGTCTTTGTACCCAATATTGTTGAGGTCCACTGTTGTCATTCCATACTCTTTGTCGACTGTAACCCCTCCTCCGGTCAGCTTCACCCATTGGCACCGGAACAAAGGGACTTTAAAATTAGGTGCGTAGTCTAGTTTCCATATATCTTCTATACGGCCATAATATGTTTGTATATTCCCAATTGGATCTATGCCATCTATGCGAACACCACTATTTTGATTGGTGCTCCTTTTATCTTGGGCAACTGTGTAAAATGTATTCCCATTTATCTCGTACCCTTGGTACGTGAGGATATGCCACGATGGTTGCATAGCCAACAAATACAGTTGCTCATCAATATTGTCATCGCCTTGACATTCTTTTCGCAACCAACCACTGAAACTTTCCATGTGCTGACACCTAATCCAAGCTTCAGTCTTTCCTGGAAACTTAGATCGTAAGAACTCCTTATGTATCTCGATGTACGGATGCACCAATGACGAGTTCTGAAGAACTGTGTAGTGTGCTTTATTGAAATAATCATCTTCCATGCCAATATATGTTTTCTTCCCTAAAGTTCCTTTACCACTGAGTCTCCCCTCGTGTCACGATTTGGGAACGCCAATCGGGGCAAGGTCAGGAATAAAGTCAACACAGAACTCAATGACCTCCTCTGTTCTATAGCCCTGGGCGATGCTTCCTTCAGGCTTAGAACGGACTTTCACATATTTCTTCAAGACCCATAAACCTCTCGAAGGGGAACATGTTATGTAAGAACACAGGTCTAAGAATACTAATCTCCTTCACCAAATGAACTAGGAGGTGTGTCATGATATTAAAGAAGGATGGAGGGAACACCAACTCAAAGCTGACAAGACATTGAACTACATCATTCTGTAGAGTAGCTAGTTCCACTGGATTGATTGCCTTCTGAGAAATTGCATTGAGGAATGCACATAGCAGCACGGTGGCTAGACGTACATGTGGAGGTAGAATTCCTCTTAAAGCAACTGGAAGCAATTGCGTCATAAGCACGTGGTAGTCGTGGGACTTTAAGTTTAGGAATTTCTTCTCTGGCACATTTATTATACCCTTTATATTGGAGGAGAATCCCGATGGGACCTTGATGCTGCTTAGACATTCGAACATGCTGTCCCTCTCTTCTTTGCTAAGCGTGTAGCTAGCAGGACTTAAGTAATGGCGTCCATCATCTGTCTTCTCTAGATGAAGGTTGTCTCGTTCTTTTATGCCCTGCAAGTCCTGGCATGCTTTAAGTGAATCCTTTGGCTTCCCGTACACACCCATGAATCCTAACAGGTTCACACAAAGATTCTTTGTCAGGTGCATCACGTCGATTGCGTTGCGGACCTCTAGGACTTGCCAATAGGGTAGCTCCCAAAAGATGGACTTCTTCTTCCACATGGGTGCGTGTCCCTTAGCATCTTTGGGAACAGATTCGCTGCCTTGTCCCTTTCTAAATACTACTTTCACATCCTTGACCATTGCGAGTACATCTTCCCCGGTTCGGTTATGAGGCTTCTTCCGGTGGTCTGGCTTACCTTTAAAATGCTTACCTTTCTTTCTTACTTGGTGATTCAAAGGAAGGAATCGACGATGGCCAAGGTACACGACCTTTCGACATCTTTTCAAATATATACTGTCAAGGTCATCAAAACAATGTGTGCATGCATTATATCCTTTGTTTGTCTGACCTGAAAGATTACTTAAAGTAGGCCAATCATTGATTGTTACGAACAACATTGCTCGTAGGTCAAAGTGTTCTTGTTTGTACTCATCCCAGACACGTACACCTGGTTTGTTCCATAAAACTAGAAGTTCTTCAACTAATGGCTTCAGATAGACATCAATGTCGTTGCTAGGTTGCCTCGGACCTTGGATGAGGATCGGCATCATAATGAACTTTCGCTTCATGCATAACCATGGAGGAAGGTTGTAGATACATAGAGTAACTGGCCAAGTGCTATGACTAGTGCTCTGCTCCCCAAAAGGATTCATACCATCTATACTTAAGGCGAACCTTAAGTTTCTAGCCTCATTTGCAAACTCTAGAAATTCCCTGTCTATCGCTCTCCACTGGGACCCATCAGCTGGGTGTCTCAGCATATTATCTACCTTACGGTCTTCTTTATGCCACCGCAACAACTTTGCATGGTCTTTATTTATGAACAAATGTTGTAAGCGTGGTATTATAGGAGCATACCACATAACCTTGGCAGGGATTTTCTTTCTAGGACGTTGTTCACCCTCGACGTCACCAGGATCATCGCGCCTGATCTTATACCGCGCTGCTTTACATACCAGGCATTCATCCAAATTCTCGTATTCATTGCCATGGTAGAGGATGCAGTCATTAGGACATGCATGTATCTTCTAGATTTTTAATCCCAAAGGGCAGACAACCTTTTTTGCTTCGTACGTAGTGGTGGGCAATTCATTTGGCTTCGGAAGCATCTTCTTTATGAGGTTCAATAAATTCCCAAATGCCTTGTTGGATACACCATTCTTTGCCTTCCACTGTAGCAATTCTAGTGTTGTACCCAACTTTTTTTGCCCCTCTTCGGCCATCGGGTATAGCAACTTCCTATGATCCTCAAGCATGCGCTCGAACTTAACTTTCTCTTTTTCACTTTCGCATTCTTGTTGTGCATCACGAATGGCATCGCCAAGAGCATCACCGAGATCATCTTCTGCCGCTACCTCTTCTTCATCTCCCCCCATTGTAGTATCATCAAAGGCACCATACTGAGCAATAATGTCATCAATGTCCAAATCTTCTCCTTCACCTTCTTCCATCATGACCCCGCTTTCTCCATGCTTAGTCCAACATATATAGTTTGACATGAAACCTGACTTAAGCAAATGTGAATGAAGACTCATTGAGCTTGAATATTCCTTTAAATTCTTACATATGGCACATGGACAGCACATGAAACCATCCCGCTTATTTGCCTCGGCCACACCTAAGAAATAGTACACGCCCTCAATAAAGTCTTGGGAGCGGCAATCGGCATTGTACATCCAATGGCGTGACATAATCTGCATTACACGACAAATTATGAAAACCTTGAACATAATTAAGTATTTTATTACACAACATAGATGACACACACACGGTTGATTAATTAACTAAGCCTGGCTACAACGTAAGCAATCCCAACTATCACTAAACAAACTAAAACTACAATGCACTTCAGTAACATAATTATTTTGTGACCGTACGCAACTAAAACAGACAAATCATTCGTCTGTTGAATATCAATAAGCTTCTCCTGCTGGCTCACTGCCTCATCATCAGCAGCCGCTACCTCAAGCGCACTCGAATTCTGCACGTATGTAGCATAATCTTCCTCCCAGTACCAACCATCGCATCCATTGCCCTCCCACTGAAATTAAAGCCAAAAAATATTTAGTCAAAAATATTCAAGAAAAGCAGGTCAATTAGCCATAATAATCAAATGCGTAAGAAACTCACATCGCGATCCGGGCACTTGTAGAAAACACGACCCTTGTTGGGTCCCTGTCTCTTGACTCGGTACTCCATCACAATCTTCTGCTTACACTTGCCGCAGATAATGAGAGGGAGTTCTGGCCTCAGTCGTTTCGCAACCGAACGAGAGGCCGAGAATCCGGTACCAGTTGTCATCTACTTTCTATACTTATTTTTGCAAACTAGTGTAAATTTCACATTTTCTAAAATAATATATTTAAACAAAACTAAAATTATTTATTTATCTAACTAAACTATGAAATATGTACTATGTATAATAGTAAAATACCAAACTATCAAGTGATTTTACTATTGTAAATCATCATGTGATTTTGAGCTAAAAATGGCATAGAAATCACATAGCTCAAAAATATGTTTAAATAAATAACCATCCGTACTAGTTGACCTTGCTTACGTGATCATCTCGACGAGCATTTCTCCACCGGACGGCACCGTACTTGGCCAAGAAAGAGCTCCGATTCTACGAGGAAGGGAAGACGGTCTTCCACGACCGTTGCCGCTCTCCCTCGTAGAATTAAAGCTCCTCCTTGACGTCCGTTACCGCTCGGCAGAGAACATGCTCGCCGAGATGAACACGGTCCGCAAATTCAACTAGTACGGATTTTCTATAATTTTCTAACTATTTTCTAAGTTTTTCATTTCATGGAAAATTTAATTCTAAAAAATAAAAGGCATGATTTCTAAGTATTTCATTTCATGGAAAAAAATAATTCTAAGTGACATGCTCGATATCGGCGAGCTCGTGGGTGTTTAGGTTGCCGAGGATAGTAACATTTGTAGATGACATTTGTAGGTCTGAAGTTATCAAATATCCATCAAATTATAGCTTAAAAACATGTTTCAATAAATAACCATCCGTACTAGTTGACCTTGCTTACGTGATCATCTCGGCGGGCATTTCTCCACCGGACGGCACCGTACTTGGCCAAGGAAGAGCTCCGATTCTACGAGGAAGGGAACGCGGTCTTCCACGACCGTTGCCGCTCTCCCTCGTAAAATCAAAGCTCCTCTTTGGCGTCCGTTACCGCTCGGCAGAGAACATGCTCGCCGAGCTGAACACGGTCCGCAAGTTCAACTAGTACGGATTTTCTACAATTTTCTAACTATTTTCTAAGTTTTTCATTTTATGGAAAAATTAATTCTAAGATCACGTAAGCCGCCGGGGACGAGGATGGCGCGTGCTCCAGCGAGGACGAGCGAGGCGTGATTTTGATGAACTAATTTAACTTTTGTTTATCCAAACATATATGCAAATCATCATGTGATTTTGAGCTAAAAATGACATATAAAATCATAATAAAGTCCAACATATAAAGTTACATATGCATCTACATCGCAAAATGAGATAAGCTACTGATAAAACATAAGAGGATTAAGTTTGTTACCTCCAAAATCGAAGAGCAACACCAATGGAGGGGGAGAGAGCAAGAACAACAGCAAGCTGAAGAACAGAGGCAGTGAGTTTGAATGGAATGGCTCGGACTCGGAGAGGAAGAAATGAGCTGGTCTATAGGCCGGGATAATTAGTCCCGGTTAGGGGGCCAAATCGAGACTAAAGATTAATCTTTATTCCCGGGGCATCACCCAAACCGGGACTAAAAGCTTTAGTCCCGGCTTGTATTACCAACCGGGACTAACCTTTAGTCCCGGTTAGTAATACCAGCCGGGACTAAAGATCCCTGCCCGCGGACGACCATTGGGCAGGAACCTTTAGTCCCGGTTGATATTACCAACCGGGACTAAAGGATCCTTTAGTTCTGGGGGAAAAAATGCCGAGACTAATGCCAAATTAGGATATCGTTCTAAAGTCTGTTCTCTAGTAGTGTAAACATTAGCCCCCAAGGTAACTGGTAAGTTTTGGTAGTTAATAACAAACGTGCTAGTCTGCTACTGTGATTAACATTATTTGTTTTGAAGGAACTTGGAAGTTAGGTCATAAGGCATAAAGAGGAATCTGACCCCCTAATTTGGGTTGCATTGAGTACTGTCGCCAAGAAATTGAGACTGTAAAACACCAGTGTCATATGCTTAGGGACGCCTGCATTGAGTTCCTTGAAGATCCACCTGTACTCGAAGCGGTCATGGCAACCGATGATGACATACTTGAGCTTGTGGCTAAAAATTGCCCTCAGCTTTTGAAGGAGATGTGGGCTTATGACGATGACCAATGCAAGACGAGCTGGTCATGTGCTTCTGAGGAAATTGCTGGCAGAAATCTCTCGTAAAGTACTATGTACGTTTGCTTACAAATTTAAGAAGTGGGCTGCTGCAGGGTGAGGACTGATCAACCAATTCAGTTACGTTTGCTTACAGAGAAGTGAGCTTCTGAGGAATGTATTAAGTTGGAGACTGAGACCTCACTCGAAGCTAGTATTACAGTTCTTGTTGTTATATGTACGTGTAGTTCTGTATCTCCAATACGAAATAGCATTTGCGATGCCCTCTCCTCTATTTTTTCTTTCACTCGTATCCCTTGGGTGGCGGAATTCTTCAGACGACGGGTGCAAGAAAATAATGTTTATTTTCTAATCTTATGTTCAGTTATTCCTCATTTAGTCATCTATAATAAGACTTGACAATTTATTATTTGAGTAATCATCATGTTATTATGTATATTGCAAATATTCATGGTGGGACCCCTTTGGTAGCCAATATAAGCACGTCACAAAGATATAATTTAATTTGAAAATAGAACATTGTGTGCAGGAGTGCATAAAAAAAACTCAGTGAAAAGCTAAAAAACAACTGCAAAACTGCAACTTCATACCTTCAGGTTTAGGGTTCAGTAATACTTGGGCTGCAGGTATCTGAGAAGCTCTTCCCTCCAAGCCATTTCTAAATCGCCCATCTTAATATCAGAAATAAGATAATAATAAGCTTCCAAGAACTGGCGAATAGCAGATGTGTGGGCACAAGCAAACACTACATAAATTTGCAACGGTGAAATCTGAAACAAAAAGGAATCAACAATAAGGGGCTTATAGTAACTGACTATAGCGTTACATTGTGGGCAGAAATTGACGACTATAGGTTCTAGACAAACAGAACACATGAAGTCGAGAAAATTACACATCTGAAACAAAAAAGGAAACAACCATAAGAGGCTTCCAATAACTCACTACAGCATTACATTATGGCCAGGACGTGAGGACTATAGGTTTTAATCAAACATAACACATGAAGTTCAGAAACATACAGCGAAGATGGAAAATCAACCTGATAAGTATACTACTCATTAAAGGAATGTCCACTGAGATTCTGAAGCTCAGAAACAGAGTGAAGACGGCAATCAGACTGATACAACTCATTGAAGGAGTGCATGTATTTCCTTCACACACAAATAGTTCCACTGAGATTCAGATGCAGATGTGCGTCCATAGGTTCTCAAACAACCTACGCTTATCCGTCAACCTAGTAAAATGGCTGTGAATTAATTTCAAACAAACAGAGTATTCATTGAAGTAGAAATCTTGTGTTCATTTCAGACTATCTTTTGTCAAATTTCTTGTGATACCTGTCATATGACAGATAACCAATGTCACTCAGCATAAAAACACACACAATCCATGAATATAAAGTTTACCAGGCAATCACAGCGAGATTAGCTGACCAGCTAAAATGTAAAATGACAGAAACAAATTCTGTATGCCAAGACAAAAACCATGTTCACTTATCCATTACAGCAATCAAGCTTCTACACAGCAGGGCAGCATATGTTTTGCGGAACGCTATGGGACTCGATCATAGCAGAAACTTGGACACAAAGAGACTCGACCTCACATCAGACGCGACAAACTGAACTCAGTAACTTGGACACAAGAGGCTCGACCTCACAACGGACGCGACAAACTGAACTCAGTACCCCAACCCACCAAGACCTTTACCAGCCACCACGGAGGCGCAGAACCAGGTGAAGTGTAGACTCCTTCTGGATGTTGTAATCCGCCAGGGTGCGGCCATCCTCAAGCTGCTTACCAGCAAAGATCAGGCGCTACTGGTCCGGCGGGATGCCCTCCTTATCCTGGATCTTTGCCTTTACGTTATCGATCGTATCAGAAGACTCAACTTCAAGTGTGATGGTCTTCCCAGTCAGAGTCTTGACAAAGATTTGCATGCCTCCCCTTAGCCTGAGCACAAGGTGAAGGGTGGACTCTTTCTGAATGTTGTAGTCAGCCAAGGTGCGGCCATCCTCGAGCTGCTTCCCGGCAAAGATGAGGCGCTGCTGGTCTGGTGGAATGCCCTCCTTGTCTTGAATCTTGGCCTTCACATTGTCTATCGTGTCTGAGGACTCGACCTCCGACCTCCAGTGTGATGGTCTTTCCAGTCAGGGTCTTCACAAAGATCTGCATGCCACCCCGGAGCCTGAGGACAAGGTGGAGGGTAGACTCCTTCTGGATGTTATAGTTGGCGAGCGTCCACCCATCCTCGAGCTGCTTGCCAGCAAAGATCAGACGCTGTTGATCCGGTGGGATTCCCTCCTTGTCCTGGATCTTTGCCTTGACATTGTCAATTGTGTCCGAGGACTCAACCTCGAGGGTGATGGTCTTGCCAGTGAGGGTCTTCACAAAGATCTGCATCTGCAGAGTCAGAAATCACATGTAAGCTACCTTAAAGAGATAGGCACAGAAAAACCTAGTGCTTCGATGAGAGTGATTCAAATCTCTACTATGAAACAGAGGTAACAACAAAGAAAGAACACAAACATCTGAACCACGAATTAGATGAAACAACACCTCATGCATACCAACTGCCAATGTGCTAGTTACATTGCTAATTTAGCATGACAACTCAACATACACAAGCAGAGAATATAGAGACAGGATTCAACATTTATAATATGAAAGGGGTCAGTGTATCAACAAGAAATAAGTTTAGCAGCACTTCCCAAAATTTATACATATCCTTCTGACTCAAGGTGATTAGAAACAGACCAATCTAAGGTAAAAATAGGCAGGGAAGATGGAAGGCAAGATTTAACCATCTTAATTTTATTTAACCATCTTAATTTTTTTTTTAATTTTGAGCATATGCTAATCAACGAATTGAATTTAAACCAAATCATACCTACAGGATTTGTGTCAGAGGCAACATGACACTATGACAGGCATGGTTTAAACTTCTTAACTTTGATATTGATATTGATAATACACTAATTAATCTATCGAACTGAAACTGAAACGGTGAAACCCGATTGACATACACAGGACTGTGTTTTGAGGTAAAACTATATAGTAATGACTTAGCAATAATTTAGATGATACACCAATTAATCTATATGACAGGCATGGTTTAAACTTTGATAATACACTAATTAATCTATCGAACTGAAACTGAAACTGAAACCCGATTGACATACACAGGACTGTGTTTTGAGGTAAAACTATATAGTAATGACTTAGCCATAATTTAAATGATACACCAATTAATCTATTGAATTGAAACATAATTATATGATATCTGCAAGATTACGTTCGAGGCAACATGATAGGAATGATTTAACCCTCTTAGTTTTGATATAATACATTAATGGAAAAAGTCTACATCACCCCCTGAGGTTTGGTACTCTGGTTGATCCACCCCCTGAGGTTTAAAACAGTCTAAGCAGCACCTTAAACTTTCCTAAACCGTTTAACTAACCCCCTGGGTGGTTTTGGGGGGCTGTTTTGCTCAGCTGGCAGTCCACCGTGGCAGAGGATGACATGGTGGCACTGGACCATTTGTTTTGGAGGGAGGGGATGGGTATTTCCCTCCAGGAGCTGTGCTGTCCGCTCATTTTGGCGGCAAATAGACAGAGAAGACACAATAGCATTCATTGGAGGCAATTTTTTTACAGTATATCCAAAGAGAATTTTTTGATAGCATATACAGAGGCATTTGTACATGATTTCAGCTAGATTACTACAGACTTGCATGCCTGAGCAGCTATACACAAAAGAAGGCATGTCCGACTTAGCATATCCAGAGGCATTTGTACATGATTCCAGCTAGATTACTAAAGACATACATGCCTGAGCGATACACAAAAGGAGGCATGTCTGAGCAGCTGTACACAAAAACTTGCATTTGTAACCACTACGGTCATTCCTATGCACAAAAGTTGGCATTTGTATGCCCAAAAGCTTGGCCTACATATTCACAACCTAACATGAGTCAAGGCTTTCAGTAGTTGTCCCCAAACAACAGGTGTTGCAGGTGCCCTCCTGTTTGGCTTGTAACGGCCTGGGTTCCTCCCCTTGATGCAGCCTGGGTTCTGCCCCTTCTTCCCCTTGTTGGAGCCTGGCTTCCTCCCCTTGTTCCCCTTGTTCGAGCCTGGCTTGATGTTGCTTGACTTAGTCCAGCTTGGCTGGTTGATGTATTTTCTATAGGCTGTTGTAACACTCAGGTAACACAAAGGTTGACAAATGAGAATGTGATCAGGAATGTAATTGCAAGTAATTAAATGAGCACTTACCATCTGAGGAGTACTCTTCTGCCTCTTAGTAGTAGCAGCAGTAGGTGTAGTGCTTTGCTTTCTTTTCTTCTGTCTCTTGATGTGTGCATTTTGTTTGTTGCCAGCTTCAGGGTTCTTTGGACATCTCCTAGAATTGTTATCAGACTTGTGGCAAAGTCTACACCTCATCTTGATGCCAACCCTGCTTAGCTTGCTCCCTTTAGGTTCTTCACCTGCCTCTCTTCTTCTCTGTGTCTTTGGCCTCCCTGGCATCTTCACAAAGGCCGGTGGTTCTGGTTTTGGCATGTCTGATATAGGCCAATTGCTAGGGCCTTCAACTGGTTGCAGCACATGAGCATAAGTTCGGTTGAACATTAATATTGAGAAACATGGTGCTATGAACTCATCTAACTTCCTAGAGGACTTCTACATGCAGCTGATTGCATGGCAGCAAGGTAATCCAGATAGCTGCCAGTACCTACAAGTGCGGGATCTTTGATTCAGGTTCACAATGTATCTCCTGTCCTCCCTTTCCTTTACTTCAAATCCATCTTGCCCATTCCATAATACATCACATCTTCCTAATCTTTCAATGTTGACCTTCAGTTTCTTGAAAATGTTAGGACAGAGTCCATCTCTCTGCCTTGGTCCTATTCTCCTGAATTCGTACCATTACCTTCTTCCTAATTGCCTCATTCATGGATATCACAGGATAAAATCTTGCATCCATAATGGAATTGTTGAAGCTCTCACACATGTTGTCCACTGAATCACAGTTGGAACCAAGCCTAAAGAATGCCCTACTCCAATGTTCAGGTGAAGTATTCATCATATCCTTTGCTCCCTCTGGGGTGTCTTGTGCAAGCAGAGCCCTATTCAAGTTGAACAGTACTCTACAAGGGGACTCGGCACACCTCCACCACTTCTTCTGCAACTTCTTGTCAGTATATTTTTTCCTCCAGTTTGCATATATATGCCTTGCACACATTCTGTGCTCAACATTAGGAATGCGCTCCTGCACTGCCTTTAACAGTCCCTGCAGATGTGCCAAATTATTAGTACATGTGCCAAATTATTAGTAGTTGTACCAAATTATTAGTACATGTACGAAATTATTAGTAGATGCACGAGATTATTAGTAGTTGTACCTTTTGCTGGTCAGATATGATAACCCAAGCTTCACCTCCATTACTGATGTTCAGATCCTTCTGTAGCAACCCAAGGAACCAGTACCAGCTCTCATAAGTTTCTGTGGCAACTGCAGCCCATGCAATAGGGTACATCTGATTGTTGGCATCTCTACCAACAGCACACAGCAGCTGACCATTGTTAGCACCCTTGAACCAACAACCATCCAAACCAATGACTCTCCTGCAACCAGCTAGGAAGCCCTTCTTACAAGCATCGAAACAACAATAAAATCTCTCAAATATTTTCCTGTCTTCCAATTCTGCATTAAGGCATACAACAATTGTTGAACCTGGGTTGCTCCTTAGTAGCCCAGCTTGGTAGTCATACACCCTTGTGTACTCACCCTTCATACCATCCAATGCAGCATTGAGCACTAAAGACTTGGCCCTCTTGCACCTGTGTTGCTTGATAAGACCCACCTTCCAAGTTGGGTTATCCTTTATCTGGTTGTAGTCGTGTTTGGCAATCCTTGTGGAAGTCACCAATTTGTTGTCCCTCCTGGGTGGGCAGGTGTGCTCATCATGAAATGTGACAACCTTGAACCATTCTGACCTGCTAGTCTTTGATCCATATATAAGCCAGTTACAACCTTCCCATCTACAGGTAGCCCTTACCTTTGATTTCTCATCCTTGATGAAATTCAGATGCCTATGTGTCTTCAACACATACTTTATCAATGCTTTCCTGAACTGTCTACTGCACCTAAAAGCCATCCCAAGAGCAAGCACACGGGCACTGGTGCTTTGCTATCATACCTATTCTCCTGACTCTTCCACCTATCTGTTTCTCCTTCACTGTTTTCCTCATATGAGTACTCGTCACTTGAATCACAATATGGACTGCCTAGGTCTTCCAAGTTTGTTGGTTCTTCTTCAACCACCACCAAAGCTTTCTCTGTGATTTCTCCAAGCTGACTACCATGCAGACCAACTTTCTTAGCCTTGATGTTCCTCCTGATTTCCTTAGCAAACTTCCTCAATTGTACTACTTCTTCATCATCTGCAGAACTGTCCTCATCTGTAGGTTGCTTGTACTCTTCATCTGTGGAGTCATCTGATTCAACTACTTTGTATTCTTCTCCAGTACTGTAGCATTCTTCTTCTCCTGCTTCTTGTTCCTGATCACTGCCATCTTCTTCTGCTGCTGCTATCTTGTGTTCATGAAGTGGCTTCTTAGGAGAATTATACAACCATTCTTCATCACCAGGACCACATTGCTCTTCTTCATCAGCACTCGGCTTAGAAGCGGAGCCCGTCGCGGCTAGGAGGCGAGGCGGCGACCGGCTTGGAAGCGAAGGCCGGCGTGGCGTGGAGGCGGAACCCGGCGCGGCCTGGAGGCGAGGCGGCGCCTGGCTTCGAAGTGGAGCCCGACGCGGCGTGAAGGCCGCGGGCCTGTTTGCGAGCGGGCGGAGAGGGCGAGAGAGGGGATTGGATTTTTGTTCCACGGGTCCTCCTCTACCACGGTGGACTGCCAGCTGAGCAAAACAACCCCAAAACCACCCAAAAACCACCCAGGGGGTTAGTTAAACGGTTTAGAAAAGTTTAAGGTGCTGCTTAGACGGTTTTAAACCTCAAGGGTGGATCAACCAGAGTGTCAAACCTCAGGGGGTGATGTAGACTTTTTCCATACATTAATCGATCTTTTCAATTGAACCCTAACTCTATGATATCTACAAAATTCCGTTCCAGAACAGAAACACCACGGCCTACAAGCAGGGCTACAAGCCAAAAAACGAACTCGGCATGAACGAATTAACTAAAAGTAACGATCGAACATCACAAGACCTTGCGGGCAATTTATAAGGATCTTCGTACGAAAGGCGCAACAGAGATTCGGCCATACACGACCCCATTGATCGGAAGATTAGGGGGACGAATCGAGTGGGGATACCTTGACGAGACGATTGGGAGCCTTGCTTGGTTCGCATTCGCAGCGGCGGTGCGGTTACTTCGCGATTGGGAATTTGGGATTGATGGAGACCCGGTTGGAGAAATCTGAGGCCAGAGGTGGACTTTATAGTGAGGGAACGGAGGGTTGCGTGCCCGCCCACCTGGACCTGGTGGGGTCTTGGTGACGTCACGGCTCACGGCAATGGAATCACGTGAGCGAGAGGCCGTCGTCGGCCCGTCGCAGAGTCCGTGGTCCGCCCGCCCTGCCGCGCAGGCCGCAGCCTATCAACTGGAACCAGTTGCGTCATGGGCTTTCCAGGGCCCCCGCTTGGGCTACGACGGCCCATATTAGTGCAGCAGCTGAAACACTCATTACTATTACAGTTATCTTTGCAAAACGCAACTGACAGTATCACTTGTTATAGAAACACGAAATATCACTATTCAAGTATTGGTCTTCCGTATGACCGACTGACCGTATCCGTATATGTATATCATCCAAGCACCAATTTCCTTTGGATTCTGAAGGCACGTACCCTCCCACAGAAACACTCGAGTGTATCACTCTATCACGCATGCATTCCACACAGTTAATTAGCCCGTGTTTAGTTACAAACCAAATTCCCAAAAAGTGCTACAGTAGCTATCACATCGAATTTTGCGATACATGGAACAATAAATGTAGACGAAAAAAAACTAATTGCACAGTTTGGTTGAAAATCGCGAGACGAACGTTTTGAGCCTAATGAGTCCATGATTGAACACTAATTGCCAAATAAAAACGAAAGTGCTACCGTAGCCAGATTCCAACTTTCCCCCAATTAAACACGCTCTTACTGGTAATAAATGGCAAAGCACGTCTTATTCATGGACGTAACGAACGGTTGACGTGCGCCCGTGCCCCTGCCCCTGGTAGGCGCGCTAGTAGTTCACAGGAAGTGAGAGACACTTGAGCACAGTGCTGGCCACGGCCGCGCCGGCCCTGAGACCTAGTTGCGAGAAGCTTTGCGCTGGAGCGCAGAGCGAGTTGCGCGTTGCGCGGGAGCGTGCTAATCTGTCCGTTGCGAGGGACGAACTAGATACTGTACAACCGAAGGAGAAGTTATTATATACAGGAATATACAGATATACATAGTTACATGCTCCGCACTTGGCTGGTTGGGCGGGCAGCAGCCTCCAAATAGACAACTATGGCCCCGTTCGCTTCGCTGAAAAAATAAGCTGAAACATTGTTCCAACATTGTTCTAGATGATTTGGTGTGAAAGAGAAACACTGTTCCAGCTGAAAAGATAAGTCAAAAAATACGGATTATAAGATAAGCGAACATGACCCATATACAGCAGCGCATCAGTTGAATCACCAGCGAAAACGAACTTTAGTGGAGTGATAACGAAAGCCGTACACGGAGAATACGACAACAAAGACATCTTTGTGTAATTTGGATAGGCTTCTATTTCTAGGATTTGGTTGATAGGCTTCTTTGCTATGTAAATTCTTATCGTTCGTTTTGTGATGCTAAATTGTGGTTTTTCTCTTTTGATGATCTAATAAAAATATTTATCAATACGTCAACTCATGGAGCAGCAAATCCAATACAACCTCACAACATTGTTTTTTTTTAAGAAACTGGAGGGGTGCGTAGGTTGCTAGTGTTTATGAGTAGCCTGCCTCTAAATTTATCTTTTCAAAGAGCACGGGTGGGAAAAGTTGGCAGAGTACGACACGTGGCTGTTACAAGAACTGCAAAGTGGAGTACGACATGTTGCTTTCGTAGTAGCGACAAAACATAAGTATTATATTTGAAGTTCGTTTTTTTATAGAAAATTTTCAAGGCTCAACGATCTATTATTGCAGTTTCACCCTTCAACTGTTCAAACAAGCTCACAAGAATCATCAACGAAAAGGCGATGGGCATAAACTCATCTAGCAAAAAATGGCAAACTAAACATTAAGCCTATTAGAAGACAACGACCATCCACGTGCTTGGCGAAGATTTCCATTGCCTCGGTTTCCAACATTTGAAGTGCAGACCAGAAATGTATCTAGTAACTAGTAAGGCCCCGTTTAGATGCTACCCAAAAGCCAAAAATTTTTGCATAGTATCCGTCACATCGAATCTTGCGGCACATGCATGGAGTACTAAATGTAGACGAAAAAAAACTAATTGCACAGTTGGGTGAGAAATCGCGAGACGAACCTTTCGAATCTAATTAGTCCATAATTAGACACTAATTGCCAAATAAAAACGAAAGTGCTACAGTAGCCAAAATCCAAAAAATTTTGGATCTAAACGGGGCCTAAGTAGTCCTGAAAATAACTTGTAAATAACAATATACAATATTTTTTCAAAGATACGTCATTTCTAGTTAGCCATATAGACCTAAAACATTGATCTGTTCCAACACGACACTACCAAAATGGTGGAGTTCTCCTAGTGCACTAAATAGTAATAAGAACTCTACCACCAGTCCTAGCACATAAAAATCCTCACTAGAAAGCTTTTGGTAAGGAAAAGCTCGTACTAAATGTTGAATGCTAAACTTTAGGAGAACCTCGCATCACTGGGAGAAGTTGTGCGAACTTCAAATTACAATTTTGGATCTACTTGTTGTAACCAAAATAAAAAAAATGACTCATATACATTGATGGTTTTCTTGCTTAAATAATTCTACAAACATATTCTGCATTGTGATGATAATCGAAAAATAATTGTTGTATGGTTTCCCTGCGGTTGCAAAAACAACAATTTTCATTACCTCTCCAATTTATTCGTTTTAAGATATTGTATTTTGGTTAAAATAACACCTCTTATTAAGAACCCAATAAATTCTTATTTTTTAGAGATAATTTTAGTTTCCATAATGATTCGTTTAGAGGCATCACACTTTGGTTTACTAGATGTCCATCTCCACCCTAGATCTCCAAAATTCAACGCTTGGTATTGTTGCCTGGTCCAAACAGTTTTTGCCAGATCCAAACCAAACATGCCCTATATTTTTTTAAAATCAAAGGCTCAGTCCAACTTTGTTAGACTGTTTAAGTTTGAACCCCCAATCACACATTGGGGTTACTAGTTTACACAGAGGCATAAAACCAACAGCAGGCCACAGCGTCTGGATTCAAACCCCTCAAACTAGCACCAAAGAAGCAACCACCAAAACACAGCAAGTTCAAAGTTGAAACCACGCTCTACACACTACACCACTACTCTCTCAAGCAGCTACCAACAATTACTCGTTATGAGAAATTTTACAATGGTTGAAAAAAATATGGGTCATCCATTCAGCGAGATCGGATGGCAGAAAAAAGGAGGTACCCAATTAAAACCTAGAGGTACCAAATAGGTGGGAATAATACCAAATTAGGTGGGAGCAGTACCAAAATATGTAGGGCAAGATCTATTTTTTATTTTTTATTTTATTTTTGAATAAAGGTAAATTACTATATTACCGGCTTTCATTGATAAGAGGAGAGCAAACTAATTACAAGTATTTTAGGGCAAGAGACACCCCTTTTTTGCATGGCTTCACCAATCAGTGATGCCGCACCACCCCTACAGTCCTATGGTCAGTTTACACAGAAATTGTAACAGCCATTCCTTAAGAAAGCAATCATCTAAACTATGTTCTCAACTGGCACATCGCCCTATTGCTGCGCCGTCGATGGAAGTACCATCTCCAGGCCTCTGTTCCCTGCACGTACCCACATCTTTGCCTCATCTTGAATTGCGCTATAGAGTTGTTCAGGTGACCTGCAGGTTCTGTTGAAAACGCGATTGTTCCTTTCTTTCTGGATTTCCCAGACGGTTAGCATGATCATTGATCGAACACCATCCCTCCTGGTTCCCTGACCACTGTTGCCCATGTCAATGAACCACTGACCGAAGTCGTCCGTCTGGCCCTAGTTTGCCGGCTTCAAAGCTGCTGCTGAGATCCATGAGCCCACCTTGTCCCAAATAAGTCTGGAGAAGCAGCACTCCTGGAACAGATGGTAGATTGTCCCAAATAAAGGTAAATTAGTCATTTTAGTACTGTCATTACATCATTGTTTAGGATTTTTAGGAGAAAAAATGGCCGTACGTCTGCATTGTCTTTCTATACAGTATTTTAGGATTTACTGTAAACCAGTGAATATTACAAGCTTCACTGTAAACCAATCAACATCATTGTTTAGGCATTTGATGAGAGCACATAAGGTCATGGACGGAAAGATCCCTCAAGAGCGAGCGGAGGAAGACCGGACCCTGAAGCAGGAACGTGATGATATGGATCGTGAGATCCACATGCAGCGTGTTGAGATGGACAAGATACGTAGAGGCCGCAAGGGGTAGCGAGGCTGGGGCCGGACGCCGGGAGGCGGGAGCACGGGGCGCCGGCGGGGCGGGGCGGGCCGGCTGCGGCTGCGGCTGCGGCTGAGGCCGGGGGACGGGGCGCCGGGGCAAGGCCAGGGTGCCGGCCGCCCGTCGCCACCAGGGCCGGGCGAGCTCTCGCTGGCAGTGACAGGGGCAGGGGAGCAGCAGAGCGTGCCGCGAGTCGCCGATCCATCGTGACCGAGAGCGAGAGGCTGGAGCGGCCGAGCGGGTGCAGGAGGGAAAGAAGGGGATTTTTTTACAGAAGGATTCCTCGATTACTAAAGAGTTTGTAGGCGTGTATCATATATGTCCATGAACTTGAAAAATACATTTTTTGGTCACTAAACTTGTTAAGTGATGCACCGCAGGCTCATACCAGCCATGCGGATATTTTTTTGCTGACGTGGCATGCTAGTATGACATATAATTTTCATTTAACCCCTCACATCTATTTTTCTCATAAAAAATAGAACCCAGCGCCCACCCTGCTCACGAACGCACCGAATAGGGAGGCTTTAGCGACACTGCTCCATGCTCGACAAGAAGAAGCGTGGGCCGCGGCCACTGCCGGCGGGGGCGGGCGCGGAGTCCGGCTGCGGGCGGCGGCTGCAGGAGAGCAAGCCGTGGGAGGCGCTGGAGGAGGCGTCCGAGGATGGGTCCCTCGCCAAGTCCCGTGACGAAGACGCTCCTCGATGGAGAGGACAGTGCGGAGGGGGGGTCGGTGCGACTGTCGCGGTTGCTGGCACGGCTCACGCGCAGCGGGACTTCATGCGCGCGACGGCAATGATCGCAGAGCGGGCGTTCCAGTAGCCAGACGCGCTCCCGGTGCTGTGGAGGAGGCGCTCGCCAAGTTCCTCGCCATGTCCGAGTACTGTCTCGTCTTCACGGTCAGTCGCGGCTCGGCATTCCGGCTGTTCGCTGATTGCTACCCCTTCGGCACCAAAAACCGGCTGCTCACCATGTTCGACCATGAGTCCCAGTCCGTGAATTGGATGACGCGGGCCGTGCGTGACAAGGGAGCCAAGGCATCCGCCTAGTTTAAGTGGCCCACTCTCAAGATCTGAACCACCGAGCTCCAGAAGCTGATCTCCACCAAGAAGCGGCGGTGCAAGAACTCCGCCACTGGTCTCTTCGTGTTCCCTGTGCAGTCGAGGGTGACGGGCAAACTACTCCTAGTGGCCGTCTGGTTGAGCAGCGCCGGCTCCGAGGCGAGGAGCGCGTCAACGAGGTCCAGCCTGGTGCCCTTGGCGGTCATGTGGTCTGGCCCTTCTTGTCCGTGCACAGCGCGATGCTGGTCTTCGCTTCCAGCAGTGCACGCACCACCTCCACGTGCCCGTTCCGCACACCCTAGGCCAACACAGCTTACAGAGGAGCAGCGGGATCGAGGAGATCATCATCCTGTCCACCTCCAAGAGCAACGGCGACTAGTTCCTGGCCCTCCTCTGCACCTCCACCTGGTCGGCCAGGAATGCCAAGGAGCTCGCCAAGGCGCATAGCCCCTCGCCGGCGGCCGAGCCGGCTGCCAAGATCGAGACGAGCGACGTGTCAGAACTGCTCGCCGGCCTGGAGAAAGAGACCTGCACAGTGGAGCAAGCGTGGGAACGGTGGCAGAGCAGTCGCGACGAAGGCGAGGCTCCACGGTCCGCGTCGGCTCGGTGTGTTCCTAAGCACGGCGGGCGCTGGGGTCTATTTTTTTATGAGAAATGTGAGGGGTTAAATGAAAAATATATGACTTGCTAGCAAGTCACATCAGAAAAAAAAATATCCACATGGCTGATATGGGCCTGCGGTGCACCACTTAACAAGTTTAGGGACACATAAATGTATTTTTCAAGTTCATGGACCTACGTGACACATGCCTATAAATTCGAGGGCCGCTGGTGCATTTAACTCATTACTAAAATACCCTCTATAATATATTTCTCAATTAATTATAGAAAAAGATCGATCTAATTGTAAAAGATGCTAAGTTACTTTCCTAATCATCGTAAAAGATCGATCTAATTGTCCAGTCGTCTTCCAGTTCGACATTGGATCCTATTCGATAAAACTAAAATAGACATGTCCTATTCCTACCCAACCTAAGAGACTGACATTGACCCAACTCTCAGTCACTCAGGCTAGCAAAGGGAGATGAGTGGGTGCGTTATTCGGTGAAGAAGAAAAATTAAAACTCAAAGACCGAGTCTGAGTCTGAGTCGGTCATTAATTTTTTTTAGATGACTTTGTTCCATTAGTTGACTTGACTTGGCGACGACTTGGTTTATAGAAGTCCAGATCTATAACTCCTTGAGGCTCTCCACCCAAACAACCAGAGCAAACTGGCAAGCCTCTGAATCCATGCATCCTTTGTTACCTTTCCTTCTGCACTTCAGCAGCAACCACAGTTTGCTGCGCGTGTTGTGCCTTGTGCGAGCTCAGATAGCTCAGCTCGCTCCATGGAGCCCTTCTGCTTCAGTTTGCAGGTCAGTCATCGTCATACCTACATATCTGCCCTCCACTGCAAGAACTTTTCTAGAAAGAAATGCATATTGTTACTTACTGTTCTTTTATATTCTTACTCCCTCTGTATCCTAGATAAGCAGCTGTATGTTAATTGTGTCATCACTTATCACTACTGTCCCCCCCTACATAGACATCGCACCAAGCACTGGAAGATTTGGAGCTGTTCCAAATAAGGTATGTGTTGGTCTTTTTCACGGCTTTGTAGCTTCTATAGGATGTTGATTTATCCGGGATTACCATAGAGGCGTATACCATCTCAGTAAAAGACATGAATTCAGCTTCCTGGATCAACTGAGATGCCCAGCCCGCAGGTTCTGAAAACTCTTCAAACTCTGACCATGGATGTTATTTAGCTATTTAGGCTGAAAACATCATAATTATTCATGTCACTTGTTTTTAAAAAAAATATTTAATGCCAAAAGTTGTGCTTTGAGCACTAAGCTGTTCAAAACGACAAGCACTTGATAAAGGTGAGTTCTCCCTCCACTTTTGGAAACTTGTGAAACTCCGACCATGAATAATTCAGATATATGGATACATGCTGAAAGCCTGATACCATGATAATCAGCTTCTGTATTTTTCTCAAGAATTATGCATTCATAATACTACAATCGTGCTAGGCTTACTATATAATATTCTTCGTCGCAGAACAACGAATCTAATGGTGTGAAAAGTTGTGTTCTGAAGGTGAGCTGTCCAAAGCGATTAGCATTCAAAATTTTGTCTTCTCCCATAATTTAAGTAAACGTTTCATTGTGGAATCTAATGGTGAAAAATCGAGTTTTGAAGACCGAGCTTACAAGACTATCAAGCACTCAAAAATTTTGATTTCACAATTCACCCAAAATTCCAAATTTCTTAGCATTTCAATGGATTTAGTATAGAAGACAAAAAAAAGGGGGCCCAATTATCGTCGGACCAGGAATTCGTGCGAAAGCCCATCCTACTAAAAGCTATAAGGCCTTTCCAGACTCAGCATCAGCCCTCAGGCTTAGTTGGGCCAGTCCAGGACGCAGGCCGGGCTCTTTTATCGAATACTCACGCTAGGCTGGGAGAGCCAGATTTGGCCCAGTGAATAATTGGGCCCGTATATATCTCTTTATTTTTCAGCTCTGTTTGTGAAAAAGTTGACTTGGTCACAGAAGGGGGGCAAACTCGAAGTTTGCTGACGGATCTAAGGGACTGTTTGATTGGCCTCTAGGCAATCTTGTCTGCATGAGCTGCAACTCTAGACGCTCGATTTCGGTCGGCAGCAGATTGCCTAGGAGGTTAGCAAAGCAAACAAGCCCTAAAACCAGCCGGCCATGCTCGAAGCACGCTGCTGCCGAAGATGGCGGCATCAAAGCTAGCAGCTCTCGAGCTAGCTAGGTCGTCTGACGTCTGGTGCAGTCGCAGTTCATCTATACAGTCTGCGTCAGTATCTCCCTACTCCTTGCCAGGCAGCAGCATCTGCCCCGCAGACGCCTATCGAGATCTTTGGCCACGCAGTGCAATCACCGACACCGTAGCGATCAAAGCCCAGAGGTATGGAATGCGTGGCTAACGACTTTGCTTACTTTGGATTGTGCTATGCGTTGTGACTTGCTTACTGTATGTATCACTGCGCTCAAACTGACCAACTGAAGAAAGCATAATAACCTCGCGGTCGATGTCGATCATGACCGAGCGGGCAGTGCTTAGCTAGCTCGATCGATCTCTGGTGAATGGTGATCCACGCAGAGAAGAAAGAGGCGTCATAGGTGAGGCAGAAACTAACAAGCGGCCGCTTGCCGGCCTTATGGCTTCGTCTCGAAGTATTGGAGTGGAAACTGTGGAAGGGGAGAGGAGGTGGACAAGCAGCTAGGGTAATTCTACGGAAATTTCCGTCTTTCCGCGAGGAAACTGGTTGAATCTCACTTAACGCGCAGTTCGCAAGCTCTTTGCAAGAGCGAAGATGCTTTGGTTGCGTGCCAAACTGCCAGTATAATCTTCAGACAAAAAAAGAATAAACTTGAAGATAAACAAGTTGGCAGTAATAAAAACCAAAAACCACTAAAAAGGACGGAAAGTTTTGTATGACCATCAGTTCAAGAAAAGGATTGAGCTCAGCTATATTACATTTTACATCCATGGCGCGTATAGGCGCGGTGCCGCGGTGCTGCGGTGAACCGAAAGAAGAAGAGGAGAGGCGCGCGAGTAGACAGGCTAGCGCGTGAACCCCGGCCGGCGCAGCCGCCGGGTTCCGGCCTCGTGGAGAACTTCTGTACTTAGCTGATAGCTCAACCTGAAATCAGCTGATCTGCGCCTGCGCGCGCGTCAGTCCATCATCCAGGAGTACAACATGATCAGCCCGATGATCCACAGCGCAAAGGCCACGAAGAACCACGCGGCCGAATCGGGCGGTGCAGCGACAGCCTCGGCGAAGACAAGGTAGACGGCGGCCGCGATCATTACCGCGAGAGCTACGGCCACGCGACGGAGGCGCCGCGGCCAGATGATCTGCTTCGTCTGCCCACCACGCCGGTGCCCGCCGCCGCCGTTAGTCTCCTCGTGACCTGGCGGCGGCGGCGGGGCGGGAGGACCGCGCCCCGGACGCGGTCTGGCACCGTTCTCGCCTTCCATCTCCGCCGATATCTTCCTCTCCCTTCTTCTTCTCCTCTTTGTCTCCTTGTCTTACTCTTGAGGGGACTGGTGCGCGTGCCTGCGTGGTGTAAGCCTTGAACTCCAGTCACCGGCTCACCACAGCGACGAGACTCTTTCTTTTCTATACTACATATATATACATACAGTTATATATCATGCCAGAAAAAAAAACATAGATCACGACACGGATTGCGGGATTGAAGGTTCCTGGAAACCACACGGAAGCAGCAGTAAGCTACTTCTTGGAAGCTTCATAAAGCTTTCTACTTGATCCACATTTCTGCGTATAAAACGGGGCCTCAGTGAACATCGAAGCAACAGTAGTCGGCGAGCGGGGGGGCTTGCGTGGTACGATGGACTAGTCATCTTTTTTTTTTAGGAAACTGGACTAGTCATCTATCCAATTGTAATTTAGAATCGTATATATACTGTTTTATAAAAAAATAATTATAATTTGAAATTCATTCGATCGTTCGGAGACGGAGTAACATGTTTTTAATTGTAGTATTATTGTAAAACATCGTGTTGGATACTACCGTTTATGATGTCGTTCTCTATCTTCAACGATTTTCAACTGTTAAGTGTGGACATGACATTATTCAGTTTTGATTGAAGACCACCAATGCAACTGGGAGAACTAGACTTGAGTATGCAATTTCTGAAATCAGGACATCGAGTCGGAATTCAAAACATTTTACTCCAAAACTAAAAAATATAGTACATATGGGCAACAGAATTAAGAAATGCGAAAAGTCACTTTCAGTACATGTGGTTTTGCAGGGCCCGCAGGACCCTTTTCACATCAATGGCCAGCCTGTTCGGTTGGCTGGTTCGTATCGTTGCTGGTTCATGAAGAAGTACTGCTGGCTGGTTTGTGTGAGAGAAAAATACTATTCCGGCTAGAAATTTACGATCGTTTACGACAAGCCACAGCCAAACGAACAGACTGGCTAGCCTTGCTTGTATCAAACCAGGGAAAGAGCATAGCAACTGCTCAATCCCGTTTAACCATGAAGATATTAATTGATTGATTAATCAACCCGCAGAATTTAGGTCAAAACGTTAGTACTATCCAGAATTTTGCCTCAAGCAACATGATTTCACTCCAAATTACGCTGTCCGTTGGGAACTCGCGGTATGTATTTTACTGAATCTACCGTCAGCTGTTTTCGCCCTGCAAATTCCTTCCTTCAATTTCGTGATGATGGCGTAAGGCAGCTGGCGTTGCCAATGACGCGTCACCGCGGGCACGTAACGACCGTACGTCAGACCGTGCGCATGCACCGTGTCTACAAGACCGGGGGCATGTCGCATGTAGCGGTTCGGCTCATGTACTGTGTGGGTTCTGTCGGCGGATCCATGTCTCCACTTCTCACAAGGCGACAAATAGTGTACTGTACCAATCAGTCAATATAACTATCGGTTCCTGCCGGCGCCGTGCACGTAAATTACCTGTGAGTCGCAAGTTGCGGCTGCCGGCCGTGACCATGAACGGCGGACCATGCATCTCTCCCCAAACCCTCCATCTCTCTCAACCACAAGCTGTGACCGGACTAGGCTCGTTAGCAGTGCTGATTATATCATCTTCCTATCAAATTAAATATCCAGAAGTATGCACACATCTTCGTAAAAAATAGTGTAAACGAATATACACCAACATAATAGTATCTCCTACAATTAAAAAGAACAAAACGTGAACACTTTTTGGTGCGACATTTATTTTGGGCCTGTCTCTCTGCCAATGACGTGCGACCGTGACTCTTCTTCTTTCGAAGCATCGGCAGGTGGGACCGAATCGTCCGTCTCGTCGCGCCCACTCCTCCTCGTGCACTACCGGAGACCGGCTCTTTGCCGAGTGCCAAGTGGTTTGCTGAGTGTTGTTTTTCGGGCACTCGGCAAAGACGCCTTTGCCGAGTGTTTTTTTTACACTCGGCAAAGAAGCTCTTTGCCAAGTGTTTTTTTTACACTCGGCAAAGAAAATTTCAAAGCATGTTTTGAAGCAGTAAATTAATTCAAATGAAAAAGTTTTCAACTACAAAGTTGTATAACTCATCAAGATGTATAATGTTTGTTTTGGTCTTTTCTTCATATGACAAAGTGAAAATAAATTTGTTCACAAATCTAACATATCTCTCTTGTAGTTTATGAAACTACAAGAGAGATATATAAGATTTGTGAACAATGTTAGAACGACCATGTCGGATGAACAGATGACTAAACAACCAAAATAAACTTTGTATATCTCGAAAAGTTATGAAACTTTGTAATTGGCAACTTTTTGATTTGAAATCATCTTGTCATGCAAAACTGTGTTTGAATTTCAAAAATTTAAAATTCAAACTTTTCAAACGACCTCGGATGGAAAAACAACCAAAATAAACTCTGTAGATCTCGAAAAGTTATGAAACATTGTAGTTGGCAACTTTTTGATTTGAAATCATCTTGTCATGCAAAACTGTGTTTGAATTTCAAAATTTTAAAATTCAAACTTTTCAAACGACCTCGGATGGAAAAACAACCAAAATAAACTCTGTAGATCTCAAAAAGTTATGAAACATTGTAGTTGGCAACTTTTTGATTTGAAATCATCTTGTCATGCAAAACTGCGTTTGAATTTCAAAATTTTAAAATTCAAATTTTGTAAACGACCTCGGATGGAAAAACTTCCTAAACTAAAAGTGTAGACCTCGAAAAGTTATGAAACTTTGTAGTTTACAACTTTTTTATTTGAATTCGTTTAGGGCCTCAAACAAGCAATTTACACTCGGTTTAGTATAATATGTTAGGAACTAAAACGGAATCCAGACACAAGTGATAGTGTGGTGTAGTGGTAGAGGAGGTTCGCGCGCAGGGGGAGGTCGCGGGTTCGAATCCCGTTGGCCACGGTGCTGCAAAATTTACCCGAAAAATGTTTGAGATGGGCGGGCGCTGGCCGGTGGGGGCCTTAAAAAAATTCCATTTCCCCCCCCCCCCCCATTTTTTCCCATTTTTTTCGGGGTTTTTCGGTTCCAACTGGCACTCGGCAAAGGCTTTGCCGAGTACCCGACAAAAAACACTCGGCAAAGACACCTTTGCCGACCCATTTTTTGCCGAGTGTCCTTTGCCGAGTGCAAATTGGGCTTTGCCGAGTGTCCCTGGCACTCGGCAAAGCCACTGAGTCCGGTAGTGGTGCGACGCCCTCACGAGACCGCTGCCTCCTCCTCGCGATGCCGCCGCCTCGTGCGAGGCCGGTGGGGGCCTTAAAAAAATTCCATTTCCCCCCCCCCCCATTTTTTCCCATTTTTTTCGGGGTTTTTCGGTTCCAACTGGCACTCGGCAAAGGCTTTGCCGAGTACCCGACAAAAAACACTCGGCAAAGACACCTTTGCCGACCCATTTTTTGCCGAGTGTCCTTTGCCGAGTGCAAATTGGGCTTTGCCGAGTGTCCCTGGCACTCGGCAAAGCCACTGAGTCCGGTAGTGGTGCGACGCCCTCACGAGACCGCTGCCTCCTCCTCGCGATGCCGCCGCCTCGTGCGACACCCTCGCCAGACCTCGAGACACCATGGCCTCCTCCTTGCGACCTTGGCTCCGTCCTCCTCAATCCCGATCCATCGATCGGTCTGATGCCACCGGATGCTAGAGTTGCGCCGCCGACCCGACGCCACCGCCTCCATGATCGCCCGCCACTGCCCCGATGCAACGCAGCAGGATCGCCAGGTGTGCCAATCCCTTCTCATCCCTTCCTGCTGTGCGAAAGTGCGAAACCGAGCACCGAACCCTAATCCTTCGACGTCGCCGGATGAGGCCACCTCCAGGATAGCCTGCCGGCGTGTTCCTGCTGTGCGAAAGTGTGAAACCGAGCACCAAATCCTAACTTAAGCTAATTGACTATTTTTATTCCGCACTGGTCTAATTGCATGTGTCTACATGTATTATGCCTGCTAACTTCGATCCCTTCCAAAGATTATCGTGCGTACATGTGCACACCCGTGTCCTTTACTGGATCTGCGCCTACAGTCTTCGATTCCTTCCAAAGCTTATCATGCGTACACGTTCACACCCATGTCCTTTACTAGATCTGTGTCTACAGATCTGTGCGCTTTGCACTGAATGTTCCTAGCCCTTCTGCTCTTCATCCTCCCCATCTTGGCGGCATTTGGATAGATAGTGCAAATGGGATCAAGATATGTGGTTTTCTGGCTTGGGTGTAACTACTGATGTTGAAATTTAGATGGACATTCTCATATACATTTTTTTCTCAACATGGATTCAATGTGTACATGTTCCTATATCTTTAGCCTCAGTTTAGGCGCACGAAGCTACGGAGCCTAATGATTTTTTTAACTTCAACTTCACTTTAGACTCATGAAGCTATGGAACATGATGATCTTTTAATTTGCCGCTAACAGTTTACGCTCATGTAGCGATGGAGCATAACGTCTGACTAGGTATGGAACATCATCCTAAATCAATCTTGACTATTACGAAATATTTTATTAGAAGTAATTTATTCATGTGTGTTATGTATCGAACTTGAATAGGAGCAACATGATTTGGTAAAGGTAGACCAATTAATTGACGTATTATGTATCAAGTCTATTTGCATATCTGTTAGCTCTCGCACAAATATCCTCTGTGCGGGTATCTTGACCTTTTCTTTGTCTTGCAGCACAAAATATGTCGATATGATTCATCTGGTGAACAAGTTAGTAACACCAAGTTATTCGTCTGCTACATTGCCCATCATACCTGGCAAACTGACATTGAGAACCTATTCAGTAAATATGGGAGGTGAGTAAATTAGTTTTGAATTTTTTTTAATGCAACAAATTAATTCTGAACTTACAACTTAGCCTTTTGTATTCCTGTTGGCAGTGGCTCCTAAATGAATTTGGGCTGGTTGGTTAAACTTCTTTTCTGATTATTTTTTTGGTTACAAGTGTTCCCCACTAACTGTAATTGGTTGTGTAAATGTTCGCTAAAAGTGAGCCATGTTACTAGAAATATGGATCTACTGCAAACTATTAAGGCATTTAGTATAACCAATAGTATAAATTCCTATTGACACGCTCTATTTAGCTCACTAACAAAAAAAAAGATGTTTCTTGTAGCTACATTAGTGCTCCATAATTTGATCACTTCTGGCCTTCCACACACGTTCTCACATATTTTTTCTCATATGGATTATAATGTTGGGTTCTTGGCTGTTTCACTCGGAATGGATGTTTTGGTGCATATCATGAAAGGTACACAAATTATCCTTCTGGCCTACTTATCATATTTTTTGACTCATGCAACAATGTGGAGTAAACCAAAATATCTCAGACCCTGAATGTTTTCATGACCTCGCTTCTAGAGCTGACCTCAAGCCATTCTGAGTAATTACAACATGCATATTTATTAACGAAAAAATTGGATTTTGGCATCCGTTATGTTTCTTTTTTGGCGCAGATATTGCACATTTGTAAATCCCGCTAGACAAATAGTTTGGCAGGGTTTTCTTTTGTTAATGGCATGGGATTAATAGTTTTTATTATAATTGCAGGGAAAGTGCATTCAGTCGTCATTGGTCATTGTCACTGATGTTAGCAGTTAGCACTGTCTCTGTGGTTTTCTTATTTGAGTTAGCTTGTTTATTCATCATGCACGGGAATTGTTTTACTATGCCATCACACGGTAATATTTAATTTTTTGAGAAAAAATGATGGTGATACGATTGTATGCTCATTCTGCATTGTGGCTTTGCCACCGTAATATTAGATTTTGTTGAGCTGGATTTACAGCCTAGCATCTGGACCATCCTGGGCCGAGAGTGGCTCGTGCGGAAGGGGAGAGCTTGTTTTAGATTTAAATTAGTAGTTTCAGAGTCACTGGTTTCAGATTTCAGAATAGCAATAGCAATATATTTGATGGCCGATTACACATGTGATGTGGTAAATCAGTAGTTTCAGAGTAATTATAGCCGATTTGCATTTGCATCACTGTCGATAAGGCAGGCAGCCATGGCGTAGGTGCAACTGACCATGGCCTAGGAGCAGCTTGGTGCACATGCACACAGTTGGCCTAATTATGCCCCGTCACTGGTGTCTAGGGGCCAGCCCACCTCACTTGAACAGATACAAAGTTCAGGAACCTCTTTCACTTGCAGCCTATGCTTGATCAGAAGGTACTATATATAGCAAGAGATATTATCGAGATATTTGGTTTCTAGCTGTTTTGCGTTTGTCTTGAGATGCATCCAATTTGACTGTTGATCAGGGTGATGTGCAGTACTACATCGTGTGGTTTGTGTCGACTTTACTGAAGACTTGCATATCTGTGCCGCCTAACACAAATTACCTGCAAAAAATTGAAAAACAGGCAGAGAAATTTGTCATGGCTCCCACTAAATTTTGGGTACCTTACTGTTTACACCAGAATTTGGAAGAAGGGTTACAAGAATTCGAAAGCTCCCAAGATCATGTCATCAAGGAGTCGATTGCATAAAGGTCGGTATCAGCTGATTCGAATACGGTACTGGAATCGGCTCTCTTCAGATAGCGCCAACAGATAACTATGATAGCTATAATCGGCGCCAGGAAAAACATGTTGGACTCTATAAAAAGGAAAAAGATTAAGGTCCGAGTTATCTTAAATTAAGAATGTTTTCTCTTAGGCCAAAAATTATAATGAGTCGTGCTTAAGTAAGATTCGTGTTTAGGCCCCGGGTATAAATATTGGACCCTGGTTATTGTAAAGACACACAATCAATCAAATACAAGTTACTTATTTTTTTTTGGCTCCAGCCACCCCTTAGGAGTAGGAGTAGAGTAGATCTCGGCGAGTTCCTCAGCAAGCAGGGCTGCATCGGTCCGGCCGACCTCCAACTTGTCTGTAAGTACCATCATGGCTTATACTTCTGTTCATACGGTTGCATCGATCTGGTCGACCTCCACTGCGACTCTGGTATAAGCTAGTTATCGATTCTTGTCTAGTTCAAGTACGACTGCATTAATCTGGTCGACCTCCACTGCTCGAACTAGATTAAGGTCAAGTTATTGGCTCTATCTAAGGGTGACATCTTTCTGATAAATTCATTAAGTTACCGATATTGCTTATTGCTTTCATTATTTATTTAATTACAACAATATCACTTTGCTCGATTGGGATTGATCTAGATCGGCCATATATCCTGTTTAACCCATCGTTGATTAATTTAAACTGATCTAATCCACACCTTAAACGATGAGTTATATTTTATCGACTGTTTTATATCAATCCTGATCGTGCATAGCGTGCGGTTAAGGCATGCTTGGTCTTGAATAGATCTATCAGCTAACGAAAACCGTTCCATGGCCCGTTATCACGGCCTATGTGATTCTGCCTCATATCCCACTGTTAGCACCATGGAGCGAGGATCGTTATTTGATAGATCTATTCCTGATAGGGCATGACCTTAATTGTGCGCTATGCCTGAATCGACTGTTTTAGCCGATATCGAGTGTTTTCACATATGCAGTTCATGTCATGAGACCGTTGAAATAAGGGTAGGTTGAAAGATATGTTAGCCCTATGATCTTAATTGTATTACAACCTGCATGATTCTGCCTCATGCCCTACTGATATTAGTAATAAGTTAGGGTCATCGAATTTATCGCTGTTTCTTCGGCCTACATGATTCCGCCTCATGCCCCACTGGTCATAGCGATAGACGAGATCTAATATGTTCATTTGATTTATCTCTATTAAATGGTTAAATGATGATGGGCTGAATTTTTATATAAAAAGGGATTCGGTTACTTACTGTCATTGGCTTAGCATAAACTGATTAGTGTTGACATCCTACTGCCATTGATTAATATTTGTCTAAATAACGATATTCATCCTGAATGATAACCGATTTTTCTTTCATAATTCCATGAGTTTTAACTAATTTATTCTTATAAGTATGCTGGAATCGGCTATTTAGTCGATCTCCTTCCACATCGGCTCTCAGAGCCGCATATTCGGGACTGTCTGGCAACACCAGCATGTTCTGCCTTAAATTACTGATTAGCTTTCTCTCCTTGTCAATTGCAGGGTCAAATTAACTAGCACGTCTCAGGTGAAGTGCGCAGGATCGATAATCCCTACGTTGAAGCCAGGTGGATCTCCAGCTCCATCGAGCAGACCCTTCTAGCTTGCTCATGTGCCTCGGCACAAGACGAATTTTTGTGCCGACACACGTTCTGGCACGCTTGATGGGACACCACAATCGTCATGGCGGCTCACAACAACAATGACATCCTTATAGTACCTTATGAAGACATACCTGATGGAGATAAAGATGTCATCAGCAAAGCTATAGAAGAATTTCAGAACAAGTGTTTGTTGTCCTACACCAAAACACGTGACAATATAATTGTTCAAAAATATCCACTACCAAGAGTTCTGTTGCATGGGCAGACAGATGCAGATGAGACTGAAGACAGACATTTATTCATGGAAGCTATAAACAAATCTGTTCATAATACCATATTGAACTATAATGAAATTTTTTTTGAACACATTCCACAACACCATAAAGGAGGTGTTTTACGGGTTTCTAGTTGATCAGGTTAGGCCGGCTTATTACAAGATTCCACATCTGTTGACTTAGGGAACCAATCAAGCCAGTACCAGCTATCAAGAAGCAATGCCAGCTAGTATTGATGATGTCCATGCAGTTCAGAATTCGTCTGAGCAAGCTCAAGGTGCTACTACAAATCATATACAATATAATCCTGGATCGTCAGTGCAGCATGTGCAACAGCCGGCGGGGCAAGGTCAGAACTAGATGATTAATTTTGGCACATCAGGCCACATACCAACGTCGGCTCAAAAAATAGCACCATCAATTCAAAGGATCCGTAGAGATATAGATCCTAATGTCTATAACCAGAGACTTCAAGCAACAAACCAGCAAAGGACCCAACAGATAGAGATTCCACAAGGGTATCATTATGACACAGATTATAATACCCTTCACATGATTTCGAATCCAGGGTATCAAGACACACGAGGTTTCAATCCATAGATGGGTTAGCAGGTGCAGAGAAATCTAAATTCAAATGCTGATGAGTTGTTGCTGAGAGTGACCGAGATGATAAAGAATCAGTTCGGTCTGAAGCCAAAAGGATTGGCCTTCTCGTACAAACGCCCATATCCAGAATGTTATAATTTGGTTGCTCTTCCTACAAATTACAGGCTCCTAGAGTTTGCTAAGTTTACTGGCCAAGACAACACAAGCACAATAGAACATGTCAGTCGGTATCTTACACAATTGGGCGAGGCATCCGTTGAAGAGGCCCATCGAGTTCATTTCTTCTCCCTGTCACTATCAGGGCCAACCTTCACTTGGTTTTCATCACTGCCAGTCAACTCTATTGCCAATTGGGCTAACCTGGAGAAGAAATTTCATACATATTTCTATACTAGGACTAGAGAAAAGAAGATTACCGATTTGACAACTATAAGGCAGAAAACTAACGAAACGGGCACTGAGTTTCTTCAGATGTTCTGAGAGACTAGAAATTTGTGCTTCTCATTAAACTTGGCTGATGATCAGCTAGCTGCTTTGGCCGTTCAAGGGATGCTGCCAACATGAAAAGAAAAGTTGCTGGGACAAAAATTTGACAACTTGGGTCAATTGGCTCAATGAGTGGCAGCGCTCAATAGCTAGTTCCAGAATATACGCAGAGATACCCGATTCTAGAAAAGTACCGCAATGGCCGAAGCTTATTATTCATATTCAGTCGATGACAGCTATGAAGATGAAGAAGAAGAGGTTGCCGTGGCTTGATGGAATTGGGGCAAAAATACAGTAATGGTGCCAAATCCTTGGGGAAGAGGAGTCGAGAAGAGCTATGACTTTAACGTCACAAAATCAGACAAGCTCTTCGATTTCTTGCTTGAGAATGGACATATCAAGTTGCCCGATAATCATGTTATGTTGCCCCCTGGTCAGTTGAAGAATAAGAAGTTCTGCAAGTTTCATAATGCTACATCTCACTCTACTAATGAATGCAGAGTTTTCCGGCAGCATATACAGAGGCCTATTCAGCAAGGAAGGCTCAAGTTCGATACACCTCGAAAAATAAAAGTTGATGATAATCCTTTCCCAGGAGATCAAAACATGGTCGATGCTAGGCTGCTTAAAGGAAAGACTAAGGTTCTAACATCAACCAAATCAAGAGAAGCTAGAACAGTCGATCTCGAGTTACAAATATCGGCTGAGGAATATAGAGAAATTAAAAGACGTCGCGATAAGCAAAAGAGCCGATATGAGTAGGGAGAAACGTCAAAAGATGGGGCGATAAAGCCTCGGGTTACATCTCGAATTCTATTAGATAAATGGCAGCAGCAGAAGGAAAAGGATTATCAGCGTTGGTTAGAAGAGCAAGAATACCAGCGTCAATAGGAAAAAGAGAGGTATGAAAGAAAGCAAGCTGAATCATATTAGAATTGTTCTTTCTTCAGACATTGCTGGAACAAAGGTTTAAAGTTGCCTACCAGGAATAACTATCCAGAGTGCAGCGAACAATATTGGGAGTTTAGGCAATCTTAAGCCAACCGCCGGTCTATCTATGCTCAAGATGCATATCATCATAATAACATGGACTGGCGCCAAAAAATGAAAGTGTTCATGATTGGCTTGGAAAATGAGTTGTTGATCAAAATTAGGTTGATTATGAAAAAGAAAGTAATGAAGAAGAATATATTTGGTAGAAAGGCCAATGGTGTCTAGAAGGTTTGACAAGAAGCCAGAAGAGAAGGGTGCAACACCTAAGGAATAGAGAGTTGGAACAGGCTCAGGCATCCGGTAAACCTCAAGTATGGCGTGCTAAGCAAACAACCAATAAAAGGCAACCATCGGCTAATATTCAAATGACTTTCCTATTGCCATCAGAGTTTAGAGCTTCAGCAGATCAAGAAGTTTACTTAGATTTTGATGAATCAGAGTATGAGGAGATAGTTGCCAAGTTGACAATTATACAGCAGGCTATATTTGATAAACTAGTCAACCATCGGCACTTAAAGGCTTTATATATAAAAGGTTTTGTTGATGGGAAGCCGATGAACAAGATGTTGGTGGATCGAGGTGCTTCTGTTAATTTTATGCCTTACACCACTTTTCGTAAACTTGGCAAGGGACCAGGAGATCTGATTGAGACCAACATGATGCTTAAAGGATTTTGGGGGTAATGCATCTAAGACCCGAGGGGCAATGAACGTTGAACTAACAATCGGGAGTAAGACTCTGCTCACCATGTTTTTCGTCATCGATGGAAAAGGGTCATACAGTTTACTCCTTGGTCGTGACTGGATTCATGCAAACTGTTGTGTGCCATCAACCATGCATTAGTGTTTGATTCAATGGCACAGAGATGATGTCGAGGTGATTCACGCTGATGAGTCCGTAAGTGTCGCAACAGCCGATCCAGTCTTTTGAGAACTAGGAAACTTTGAATGCTTTTCTAGCAAGATATGGGAATGAGGCTTCATTAGAGTCAATAATGAAAGCCAACAGCCGATCCAACCAGTCGGCTTTTAAAATTTGTCTTAATGGATAATCCAATAGATGGCACAGATGACAAACTAGGACATGGCTTCACGTCGGCCGATGAATTAGAAGAGATAGATATTGGTTCTGGAGATAGACCTATGCCGACGTATGTAAGTGCCGAGTTGGATCCTGAGTATAAGCGAGAGTTAGTTGATTTATTAAATGAATTTAAAGACTGTTTTGCTTGGGAACACTATGAGATGTCTGGTCTAGACCGATCAATTATTGAACATCGGTTGCCAATCAAACCTGAATATCGGCCGTTTAAACAAGCTCCAAGGAGATTCAACCCGAACATGCTTGATGATATCAAAAAGGAGACTAAAAGGTTACTGGAAGCAAAGTTTATCCGACTATGCCGGTATGTAGAGTGGATATTGAATGTTGTCCCTGTGTATAAGAACAATGGAAAATTAAGAGTTTGCATCGATTTCAGAGATCTAAACAAAGCCCCACCCATGGATGGTTATCCGATGCTGATAGCTGATATGTTGGTAGATGCAGCAGCTGGGCACAAGGTTATTAGCTTCATGGACGACAATGTAGGATATAACCATGTTTTCATGGCTGAGGAAGACATAGCAAAGACCACTTTCAGGTGCCCTAGCGCAATCGGTTTATTCGAGTGGGTTGTGATGACCTTTGGTCTGAAGAATGCCGGTGCAACTTATCAAAGGGCAATGAATTATATTTTTCATAAGTTGATCGATGGGATTGTTGAAATCTACATTGGTGATGTGATGATAAAATCCAAGGGGTATAAGGAACATCTAGCTAATTTGCGGGAGACTCTGGAATGCATAAGAAAACATGGTCTGAAGATGAATCCTAATAAGTGTGCCTTTGGAGTATCAGCTTGACAATTCTTAGGTTTCATGGTCCACAAGAGAGGAATCAAAGTTGGTCAAAAAAGCATAAAAGCAATCGATGAGGCAGTTCCCCCGACTACTAAAACAAAGTTACAATCTTTGCTTGGCAAGATTAATTTTATCGAAAGATTCATTTCAAATTTGTTGGAAAGAGTTTGCATTTTCTCCCTTGTTGAAGTTGAAAAATGATCAAGAATTTAAGTGGGGTGACATACAATAAAAGGCATTTAAGAAGATAAGAGAATATATGAAATATCCACCTGTGCTGATCCCTCCTCAGCAAGGTAAGCCTTTTAAGTTGTACATATCGGCTGATGACAAAACAATTGGATCAGCCTTGATGCAAGAGTTTGAAGGAAAAGAGCGAGTTGTTTTCTATCTGAGTAGAAGACTCTTGGATCCGAGGCAAGATATTCTTCCACCAAAAAGTTATGCTTGTGCTTATATTTCTCTTGCACTAAGTTGCGGCACTACTTATTATCGGCCGAATGTACGGTTGTTTCCAAGGCTGATGTGATTAAGCACATATTATCAATGCCAATACTGAATGGGTGAGTGGGAAAGTGGATTCTCGCGTTATCGGAATTTGACTTGAAGTACGAATCGGCTAAAGCAGTCAAAGGGCAAGTAATGGTCAATTTTGTCACCCAGCATCATAAGCCAGGCATTGATTATGTGGAGCCGGTGCCTTGGACATTATTCTTTGATGGATCATCATACAAACAAGGTGGTGGCATCAGTATCGTAATTATTTCACCTCGGGGGGCAAGTTTTGAGTTTGCTCTTCTAACTGAACCAATGATTACCAACAACCAAGCGAAATATGAGGCTATTCTTAAAGGACTTCAGCTTCTTCATGAAGTAAAGGCCAAAGCAATTGAAATATTTGGAGATTCATAGTTAGTTATTAATCAGTTAATCGGCCTATATGAATGCAAAAAAGATACTTTGAAAGGATACTATGATGAATGCCAAAGGTTGCTCAAGGAATTTCTTCATGTCTCTTTTCAACATATTCTGAGAGCACATAATCAAGGGGCTAATCGTTTAGCTCAAAGTCTTGAGTAGTGAAACCTCGAATGATGATTGGAGAGTTGAGATATCCGATTACCTTAGGAATCCATCATAGAAGGTTGCCAGAAAGCTAAGATATAAATCAACTAAGTATGTTTTACTGGATGATCAGCTGTATTACAAAACAGTCGATGGGGTATTGCTCAAATGCCTAAATCAAGAGGAAGCTAAGGTGTTGATGGGCGAGGTGCATGAAGGGATATGTGGAGCTCATCAATCGGCTTATAAGATAAAATGGATTATTCGCAGAACTGGATACTTTTGGCCAATGATATTAGAAGACTGTTTTGAATATTACAAGGGGTGCCAGGACTATCAATGTTTTGGTAATGTCCACAAATCGCCTGCATCAGCCATGAATCCAATAATCAAACCATGGTCGTTTAGAGGTTGGGGAATTGATTTAATTGGTCAGATTTTTCCACCCTCAAGCAAAGGACATAAGTTTATATTGGTAGCGACATATTACTTCACTAAGTGGGTTGAGGCAATTCCTTTGAAGACGGTAACCTCAAAGAACCTGGTTGATTTTGTCAAGGAGCATATTGTGTATCATTTTGGGATTCCTCAAACTATCACTACCGATCAAGGGATGATGTTTACATCAGAAGAGTTTGGAGATTTTGCTACTAGTATGGGAATCAAGCTAAATTCTTCTCCTTACTATGCTCAGGCTAATGGCCAGGCAGAGGTGTCCAATCAGATTATGATTAAGCTGATCAAGAAAAAGATTGAGGAGCAGCCAAGGAAGTGACATTCAACGCTTAATGAGGCACTACGGGCATATAGAATGGCCTATAATGAATTGATCAAAACGTCACCCTATGAACTTGTGTATGGCCATAATGCAGTCCTTTCTTGGGAAGTTCAGGCTGGATCGAGGCGTGTTGGGTTGCAAAATGATTTGTCAGCCAAAGTCTACAAGAATCTTATGATAGACGACTTAGAGGACTTAAGTTACCATCAACTCCGTGCTCTTGAGAATATCGAAGCCAATAAACTGAGGGTTGCAAAATATTACAATAAAAGGTCAAGAGCAAGCAATTTTCTGAAGGAGACTTGGTCTGGAAAGTGAAATTGCTGATTGGGTCAAATGACAGCAAATACGGCAAATGGTCACCTAATTGGGAAGGACCTTACCGGATCAAGCGTTGTGCGCCTGATAATACTTATATTTTGGAAACACTAAGAGGAGAGGAAGAATTTGGCAGAACAATCAATGGAAAATATCTAAAGAAATATTACCCTAGTGTTTGGATTAATACGTGACAACCGATTTGTTCGGTCATCGGCTCTAATAGACAATACCAAAAAGGTATCTCCTCTAGTGCAAAAATAAACCCAAAGGGGTAGAAGCCGGTATGATGTGTATCGCCTATAGGAGCAAAGCAAACACGGACAGAGTGATGCATATAATATGAAGTACGAAGCAAAGGAAAATCACTCAAGACGGAGAAATTGTTTGCTAAATATCACCTATTACAAACTACGGGCCAGAAAACACTTCGGATACTATATCATTGTCCTAAGAAGTAAGGGCTACAGAGTTGGCGACGCCGAAGAAATCCTTGACCAGGTGTTCACAGTCCCCAGGGTGTGTCGCGGCTGGAAAACTGTGGGGAAGAAGCCAAAGCTCATGGCCAGAACAGGCTTGCGCAACAGCCAACGCCATGGCAGCACCATGACGAATGCCATGCAAAGTGACCTCCCTGACATTGTTTGGGATGTCATGTAGGCGAACCACCGGGACAACGCCTCTGACGTTGACGAATCCCGCCGCGTACTCCGCAGCCGATCAGAGGCTTTCTAGCTGAGCTGACAAATCTAAAAAGATTTAAAAAGGAGATGATTAGGATCTTGAAGATAAAATTGAGAAGAGACAAAAGTTATGATAGATATATCACCCATGATCTTGGCCTCGGCCTTGGCCAGCCTATCCTCCACTGAATCGGCCTCAGGAGGCGATCGACATCGGACCATGGCTAGAGCTGATTCTGTGAGGGAGCGATAGTCGGTGAAATTCTGGCCATGCCGTTCGATGGAGGCAAGCAGGTCGTCATTGTTGACCTGCCTCCTCGAATAACAGGGGAGCTGGTGGTGAGCTGTTGACGAAGAAAACCCCGAAGGCTGAACGGAGTTGGCCCTATGCCCCGAGGCAATGAGAGGATCACGAGTTGCACCCTCCTGGTGACGAAGGCACTGGCGTGATGACGCACCTCCATTGAGGGCCTCCTTAGTAGACCTCTTGCTGTTCTCCATGATCTCACACCTATGGGAAAGCAGAAATCGCACTAAAGACACAAAGGATTGAGACAAAGCGGGTTGTTTTTCGATCCACAGCCGTGGCCCGTATATATAGTACGATAAGGTGAGAAGATAGATTTCACCGGGGTTATGGAATTAAAGTCAGATACAGAAACAGATCAACACTCCGGAAATTCAAGGGACGGATAACAAAGAGATAACAGATCCGGACTTATTGCTTCCCGTAATCACAAAATATCGTGGGATGGATACGAAAGGTTTACATTGACCAGCGATCAACCCACCAAGGCTTCCTTGGATTGAAGGGAGTCCGGATCCCTGCAAGGCTGAAGGTCATCATAAACCGAGTCACATCGGCCCATTGAAAAAATTATGACAGGAGAAGGGGAAAGGCAGCCTGCTTAATAGATGCCTAGCTAATTTCTCGGTGACTGAAAAACTGTGGGAAAGAAGTTTGTGGCTTTCCTGATGGGCATTTGATGGAGCGAACAAGGGGAAGGTGTCCACACATTTTAGCTCTTACAAACACTAGAATAGCTCTGTGAGCATGGAGAGAAGACTCAGGTGATATCACAAGAATTCTTCTAACCGCAATAGCTGATCCTCTTGCTCGACAAGGCGCTAAGATGAGCGACACAATCACCCTTTGTATAAGAATTCTTCTAACCACTCAAGATCCTCATTGCAAGGAATTAGACCATGGAGGGTCCGGTGGAGTCAGAGGCACTTGAGGAAGCAGATAGAAGAGAAACATAGCTAAATTGCTCTCGCTAGAGTCGAATAGATGTTTTATAGTCGGCCTAGAAAGATGGATCCAAGCGCCCGTGAAGCAATGATGCTCTCATAAAAGTTTTGAAGCATGGGCTCATAAGCTGACATAGACAGTGACAAACAATAGACCCTAGATCAAGATTCTCTACCCGTGACCGCAGGACCTATCGGGGGTACAAACATGATAATTTTGGAATAAAATTACTTTTATCCTAAAATTGGGGGCATGTGTTTACACCAGAATTTGAAAGAAGGGTTGCAAGAACTCGAAATCTCCCAAGATCATGTCATCAAGGAGTCGATTGCATAAAGGTCGGTATCAGCTGATTCGAACACGGCACTGGAATCAGCTCTCTTCAGATAGCGCCAGTAGATAACTATGATAGCTACAATCGGTGCTAGGAAAAACATGTTGGACTCTAAAAAAAGAAAAAAGATTAGGGTCCAAGTTATCTTAAATTAGGAATGTTTTCTCTTAGGCCAAAAATTATAATGAGTCATGCTTAAGTTGGATCCGTGTTTAGGCCCTAGGTATAAATATTGGACCCTGGCTATTGTAAAGACACACAATCAATCAAATACAAGTTACTTATTTTTTTCGTCTTCGGCCACCCCTTAGGAGTAGGAGTAAAGTAGATCTCGACAAGTTCCTCAGCAAGCAGGGTTGCATCAATCCGGCTGACCTCCGGCTTATCTGTAAGTACAGTCATGGCTTATATTTCCGTTCGTACGGCTGCATCGATCCGGTCAACCTCCACTGCGACTCTGGTATAAGCTAGTTATCGATTCTTGTCAGTTCAAGTACAGCTGCATCGATCCAGTCGACCTCTACTGTTCAAACTAGATTAAGGTCAAGTTATCGACTCTATCTAAGGGTGACATCCTTCGGATAGATTCATTAAGTTATTGATACTGCTTATTGCTTTCATTATTTATTTAATTACAGCAATATCACTTTGCCCGATTAAGATTGATCTAGATCGGCCTTATATCCTATTTAACCCATCGTTTATTAATTTAAACTGATCTAATCCGCACCTTAAACGATGAGTTATGTTTTATCGGTTGTTTTATGTCAATCCTGATCGTGCATAGCGTGCGGTTAAGGCATGCCTGGTCTTGAATAAATCTATCGGCTAACGAAATCGTTCCATGGCCCATTATCACGGCCTGTGTGATTCTGCCTCACACCCCCACTATTAACACCGTGGAGCGGGGACCGCTATTTGGTAGATCTGTTCCTGATAGGGCATGACCTTAATTGTGCGCTATGTCTGAATCGACTGTTTTAGTCATTATCGAGTGTTTTCACATATGCAGTTCACGTCACGAGGTCATTGAAGTAAGGGTAGGTTGAAAGATATGTTAGCCCCATGATCTTATTATTGTATTACGGCTTGCATGATTCTGCCTCATACCCCACTAATATTAATAATAAGTTAGGATCATCGAATTTATTGTTGTTTCTACGGCCTGCATGATTCTGCCTTATGCCCCACTGGTCATAGCGATAGAGGAGATCTAATATGTTCATTTGATTTATATTTATTAAATGGTTAAATGATGATGGGCTGAATTTTTATATAAAAAAGGGATTCGGTTACTTGCAGTCATTGGCTTAGCATAAACTGATTAGTGTTGACATCCTACTGCCATTGATTAATATTTGTCTAAATAACGATAATCATCCTGAATGATAATCGATTTTTCTTCTATAATTCCATGAGCTTTAACTGATTTATTCTTATAAGTATGCTGGAATCGGCTATTTAGTCGATCTCCTTCTACATCGGCTCTCAGAGCCGTATATTAGCAACACCGACATGTTCCACCTTAAATTATTGATTATCTTTCTCTCCTTGTCAATTGCAGGGTCAAATTGACTGGCACATCTCGGGAGGAGTGCGCAGGATCGATAATCCCTGCGTTGAAGCCAGACGGATCTCCAGCTCTATCGAGCAGACCTTTCCGGCTTGCTCGTGTGCCTCGGCACGAGACAAATTTTCGTGCCAACACTTACTTTCCAAATAAATTTCCTTGCAAGAAATCTTAGTTGTCTTATGCACTATCCTGAGCTGTTCATTTAGAACATTAAGAAAACTGCAGAGAATATTGACAAGGCTGCAAACGAGCTTCCCCATGCTAATTTGTTCAGACTAAACAAATACACATTTTGTTTTAAAAATTAAGTATGGCTGGGCACTTCCAACAAAAACTTATAGAACAGGGACCTGACAAGTAGCTCTTTTGTTTATTTGGATCAAATAGTGACAGGCAAAATTGATTTATTCTTTTGCGGCCAAGAAAAAATAGCAATTGCATAAGTTTTTTTTTTTTTTTGTAACCTGACAAAGCTGATCCATAGTTTGCAATGATGTGCTTTCACAACACTTTTGGACCTAATATTATCAATGTAATATGAGACACCAGGAACTTTATATTTATCAAAGCTAACTCTCTTGGTTGTACTTTGTTTCTTTTTATTTCAGATTGGTTTTATTAACTTAGAGAATGAAGACTTCGCCAAGGATACTCTAGATACCACACAGGCTAACCTACAGCTACAGGTACCTTTTAAAAAAACAAAAAAAAAGAAGGCAGTACAATTTGACACCGGAGTGCAGAGTTTATAAAAGACTTGAGAGAAAAAAACGGAGTGCCACTCAACTTAGAAAGGAGAAGAAGAAAGAAAACAAAGGAGGCAGCAACAGCTACAGGGAGAGGAAGCTAATTACAAGAAGTCAAACCAGAGCTGGATCAAGGTCTTAAAAACTTCCTTTAATCTAAGGGACTGAGAACCTAAAGGTAGCCTTATTTGTCCATTACATGAACACTCTTTTGTAATTTTAAGATCATAGCTTTAAGAGTGACTGATGCCTTGACTACAGGATGCCTTGCACAATGAAAATCATGATAGAATAGGGTGTCGCTGTGATTTTCTCAGTGGCATTTTAAGTAAAATTTACTTTGCTTTTGTCTTCTTGTAGTTAATTATTGGTTTCCTACGTGTCCTTAGTTGCATCGCTTGTAGTTTTTTAGTCAGCCATGATGTCTTCTTTTGAATTGACAATGATCTCCATGAATAAGAACCTGTACACTCCCTCCTTTTGTTTTTAGTTTTCCCTACTAAGAAATAACGTAATAGTTGTTTGGTTCCTTATGGTTTATATTTTTCAAGGTAATGCCTAAATGAATTTTAAGGGGATATCTTTTATCATATTTTGTTACTCGGCACTGCTTGTTTATGGTGATAGGTTCCATTAATTTTCAGTCCTCGATATAATTTGGCTTTACTAACGTTCTATCTGAACAACTGATTGTACATGAGAAGGTAATTGCTGCAGGTCAATGTTGTAAAGGACCAGTGACAACAAGTTGGAGATCCAAGCACTTGCGAAAAGAAGTATCATAAAAAAGCCATGCATTATCGGATCACATAACCAATGCTATAAGAAGTATTGTGAGTTCCACACTTAAAACTTGTTGGCATCTGCACAGTGAAATTTCTTAGGCTCAATTCCGCTACAGTTGTGCTCGAGCGGTCCAGGGCCGTGCATGAGAAGAAGTAATCATCTCAACTCTTGCATTGGATGGGATGCCTTACTCTGAGATTGGCATCTCCGATGAAGTCAAGGAACACGTAATATACGTGCATTATTTGCCAACATTTGGTAAAATGAAATGATCCATCGTGTTCTCTTTTCTGATGCAAACCGCAACTGCTTTGGTGATTTCAGGTTGACCTCATCAATGCACAAGGACATGGAACTCTCCATGGATTTTACGATGATACTCCAGAACTAGGAGGAAGCAAATGCAGATAGAGCTATATTGGAAACACTAGCCAAGAAACTCAAGCTGCAAAGCCTGGTGGATTTTATAGCAGAGACTATGGCCATTAAAAAGCTCATAAACGAGAGGAATGGCCATCAACCAGAAAGCACCAAGCACATAATAGAACTCCTCAACAAGTTCAAGGAGATTACAGGCATCGACGAAAAGAACATCCTTGGGATGTCTCCATACCAAAATATCTAGAGAAATGCCCATCTTTGATGATCCCAAATGAATTTCTCTGTCCAATATCACCGGAGATCATTACTAACCTTGTCATCATTGCGAGCGTGAGGGTATGCTTTGTGCTATGCCATTCATGTTCTCTGATTGCAAAGCAGGATTTATTGTCTCACAATCCATATTTCACCTGATTTGCAGACTAAAGAGAGAAGAAGTATCAGAAGTGGTTAGATGCTGGCCAGTGGGCATGCCCAAAGACACAACAACCATTAGCTAACTGCAAGAGGTTTCAGGTTCCAGCCCGCGGATGTGCGGAATTATGGTAAGGACTTCCTTGTGGTTTTTTCGTCTTTGAAATCAATGCTTATGTTCTCTTCCCATGTCAAGAAGAAACGATTACCATGGGAATGGAACCATATGACTGTTCACCAGGCAACATGCATGTGTTCCCACTTCTCACTCAAGAAAATGCAAATATCAACCATATTTGGATGCACAGCACTGCAAATCTAGCCTTGAGTTGTTTCTGTCTCAACAACAAAATGCTCAATGTAGGGAAGCTCGACAGCATCTGCTAACTGAAACTGGATAGTTGGTCTTAGGTTGGACAGGGGAGAAACAAAATATATATCGAGGCATAGATTAAGTTAATCCTTGTTGTATTGGACAACATAAGTTCGATCCTTTTTGGATAATGATATAATAACCCTGTAAGTTTGTATCACTCCTTATTTTATACCGTGTTTGGCTGTTACTTTGCATCACCTAAAATGTGATCGTGGTGTTAGCCCGGGGCAATATACGCTCTTCACCAGTCTAAATTCTCATGGGCAGCTCCGAGGTTGGCAGGTGAACGGCGGTGATCCTTGTGGCCATTCATGGTAGGGCATTACTTGCTCAGGATCAGGGATCACTAAAATGTGAGCCTTGTGATGTGGTGGAACTTATTCGTGGATTTATTGGCGGACGAAAGAAATGAATATCGGATATTTCTTCCTGCTGATATAAAATATTATCTTACCCGCATCACGGAAATGTCTATATAGATATACAATAGAGTTTGTAAGCCTGCGACGCCGCGCTCTCCATGACTGAGTTAATTTCACGAACTTTGCTTTTTGGATTAAATGTCGCTTTAACGTCGGTATTTAATTTCACAGTATTGTGCGATCCATATGTTTTTAGTACAAAAGTTTAGTTTTCCCATAGCAACGCACGAGCACGCAACCTAGTGGACTAATAATACCTACAAGAAAAAGTAGTATGAACAAATACAGCTAGAGAACTGATCGTAGATCAGTTGGTTGGGTTCCTGGTGGTGGAACCTGTCCATTCGGGTTCAATTCTCGACTTGACATGGGTGCTCGTATTTTCCTGGATTTAATCCAGGATTTAACGACGCTATGCTTTCAGTGGTAGGCGATGTACCCGTCGACAGCGAGGCGCCTGTAGTGACTTCGTGAATCTGAAGATCTGCCGGCTCAGTCCTTCGGAAGTACTCATAGGGGTTGGGTTTGTGTACGTCGGTTCATATGGGTGGGTGTGCGTGCGTGTGGCCGGTGTCTACGTTGTGTTGTGTAATTCTAAAAAAATAGCTAGAGAAAACACTATCTCAGATTACTCGGATTCTATTGTAACCATTAGCGGACCCAGGAAGACTGCAGAGCCGGGCAAATTTTAATATGATGAGTATTTGCTATGGAAAAAAATATTTTAATCCTTCAAATAGTATAACAACTTCCTTGCGTTTCATTGCGTATTCGTCGAGGAGCCCGGATGGTTGGCTGGGGTCGCCGGGAGGTGAGTCCGCCTATGGTTGTAACCGACTAGAATTCGGTATGTCAGGACTTCAAACTAATCTTTCGAACCGTAAATGATTTCAAAGGAAAAAGTTCTCAATTGCAATGTTCGATATATTTTAAATATCATAACTTTGGTTTGGCCATTTCTCTATCTGAAATCGTTTGAAAAAACTAAAAAAATATGAATTTCAAAATACCAAAACTTCAAACAGAAATTGTTGGATCCAAATGAATTTAAATAAAAAAGTTGACATCTACAAAGTTGTAGATCTTTTTGAGATATACAACTTTGATATAAAGTTTATCTTTGTCTGACTTTATCAGAAAAATTTATAAATTTTATTGTGTTGCACCTATTTTTAGAGATGGTTCTAGATCCAACCATCTTTACAAATCAATTTTATAGGTGCTCTAGGTATAGCGGACTCTAAAAATTCATTTGTCACGCCCATGTCGTCGTCGAGGCTGTTTGTGTAGGAAAAAAAATTCTCTGCACTTAGAAAAATCTCCCGTGCAACACCATTTTGGTGCTGTCCACATGTCCTTACTTAACGTGATGGAGCGCTGCGTTCCGCAGCAAGATAGGGCGATCAAAAATCAGATGGCATAAGGTTGGTGCTGCACGGGAGATTTTTCTGCATCACGAGTGCAGGGAATTTTTTTTCCAGTTCGTGCATGCCGTAAGTGCAATCACCAAACGGTCCATGATAAGAGACGATGAGATCCCAGAGCGAGGTGCGCACAAACTGTCGCTATCTTTGATATTTCTTCGAATTACTTACCGTGTGTGCAACTGTGCAAGCCAGATCCGAGATGCATATGCTGACACGCATCATGCATGCACCTCGGTCTACTGCAGGTACAGAAGCGCAACCCCCGCCGTGTCGTCGTCGTCGTCTCTCTAGCTGGGAGGACGACGACTCGGGTTGTTACGTTCATCTCTCCGGCGATCTACGTGGCGAAGAGAAAAAACGCCGGGGTGTGTATATGCGGGACCAACTGCCCGGTGCCTCCCGCGGGCCGCGGCCACCACGCGGTCCAGGTCCTTCGTGCCGAAGCTTTGGAGCGCCACCTGGCTCGGAGACGGGGTCGTCCAAGCCAAGCGGATGAGGAGGCAGAGAACTAGAATTCCAACTTCCAAGGAAATTATCCCTCGTCCGCGAGGAAACCAATTCCACGCGTTGCCTACGCGCTCTGGACGCTGATTGCAATCGATGACGTAGAGTTTTATATATACTTGCATGCTGTAATCACCGAAACAGATTCCTTAAACTGGAGATGAAGTCGCTGGAGCAAAATGAAACCAAAAAATGGAATTGCCCTTGCGTTCTTCTCTATCGATCGTGTTTTCTCCAGCGAAGATTTTGAAGAACTGGATCTGCTCTAGCTAGCTAGTGTTCTATACCATATATGTCCATTGGAATGGAAACAGAAATTTTTAATTTGCTTGATCAAGTAGTAATCACATGACAGCGTCAGATAGAACTATATATAGAAGCATATATATACAAGAGCAGTTACCTTGATGAGTATATATATATCTACAAAGAGAGCTGGGAATATATACACTTTTTCATTTACACCGCATAAAGCAAAAGAGAGAGAGAGAGGGTAAAACGATCTTATGGCGCGCGTAGTCGCGTACTTACCCGCGTGAGTTCATCAACGAAACCAGCATATTCAGCCCGATGATCCAGATAAGATACGCCACGAGCAACCAGGCGGCCGGCGGCGGCTCGGCGACGGCGTCAGCGAGGAGAAAGTAGACGGCCGCCGCGACCATCGCGACGAGAGCTACGACCGCGCGACGGCCACGCGGCCAGATACGCCTCCTCTGCCCGCGGCGGTGCCCACCGCCGTTCTCCTCCTCACGGTTCGGCGGAGGCGGCGGCGGGGCCGGCGCCTTCCCCTTGCCGCGGGCCGTCAGTCCGCCGATCTGGCTTTCTTCCATCACCGATCCGAGGCCGCAATCGTGAGCTAGGCTAGCTGCCCAGTCTTTCTCGCGTTGTGTGGAGGAGAGGGGGTGTGATCGAAGTGAGGGAGCTTGTGAATGAAGTCTGTATGAGCTGAAAACTGGCCTTTTTTTTTATGCCTGCTGTACTGGAAGAAATGGAGGCTTGGGCGAGGGTGGGACTGGGAGAGGTTCCTTGAAAGCTGGCAGGCGGATCAGAGCTAGCTTCTCGGAAGCTTCGATGGCTTACGTGGCAACATAAGAAAAGCATAGCATGATAGGATAGTCGGCAGTGGATATATTTAGTCAGGACCTGCCCATGGCTAAAAAGCAGATATACGGACTTTTCCTACTCACCAAAAATTATTGAATGAATAAATAAGACTATCTCTAACAATTTGCAATAATTCACTCCTAAAATATAGACAACAATTTTACATCAGGAATCTTATACTAAATTATCATTTTCTACTATTTATTCTTTCTCACATCCTTTCACCATTAGATTGACCGATGGATACGCGCGTCTCCCATGAGCAGATACGCGCGGATATATCCGCCGATCGGTCTATTTTTTCCAAGCGTGAAAAGATTGGCAGGTGGGATTAGTAACAGGTGGGATTAGTAACGGTTGAAGATGAGTTTTTTTTCCATTCTTACCAAAAATTCTAGATTAGAAGGCTTTATTGGAAATTATTGGAGATGCTACACCTTAACTAATAGATATACCATACAAGTAATAAATTATTAGTAGCCGGAGGATCCAGACGGTAGCAACCTGCTAGATAAAAAAAAGGCTCGTATAAAGTTCGGACAGTACTATATACTCCTATATATACCAGTTTGTCCCTGTTCCGTAATCCTCTCCTAACAGTGTTATATTTTATACAAAAGGACAGAAATGCCCATGTGATTTTGCCCCTATTTGTTATGCCTATTTGTGATTTTGTCCATGATTTGGGAATTAGACATTTATATTTGATCAAATATATTTGGCCTAACTTGCAACTATTTTAATTCAGATTTAATATCCAAAAAAATATTCAAAATTTTGGCAGTGCCTTAGTAGTATTTTGATAGCATTATGACTAGGCCTGGGCGTTCGGTTCGAACCGAAATTTTGGGTCAGTTTTTTCGGGTCGGTTCTAACCCAGCCTCATAGGCAGCATATCGACACAATTTGTATTCTAATCGAACAAAATAGAGAGGAGATCAAGTCTTGTATATACATTATTGAGCACACAAGTGAGGAGATCGAGTATTCGAGTCTCATACTACATAGATGCGAGATTCCAAGCTACGGCGACTCCGTTTGTACTGAAGCCAGGCTGCTGCTTCCAGATTTCCGGTCATGCTTCTTAGCTTCTTCCTTTAGGACCTAGCGGACGCAGGAATCCATGGAGCTTGCTGAATCACCGTCGCTCGTCCCTGCCTCGGCACGCAACGCTGCAACGGTGTTGCTTGGAGGCTGGCACGGTGGCACCGACGGATCCGTGGCAAGCCGACAGATCCCCCCTTGCTCTCTTGGTGCGCTCGCTATTCACGCTCGGTGTGGCCTGGGCGGGCGATGCTGGGACGTGCGGTCGGACACCACCGGAGCCCCGCGGTAGGGCGCCGCCGCCGCCCGGCGCGCGCACGCCGAGACCCATGGGCGGGCGCCGTGTCCTCCCCGCGGCCACCTGGAGGAAGCCCGCGCCTCGCCGATGCAGCCGCCGCGGCCAGGAGGCAGCCGCGCCCCGCGCCCTGGAGGCAGCCCCGCCCCGCTGGTTCTTCCGCTGTTGCCGCCGCCGGAAGCCCATGACTGGATGCAGCCGCGTACGAGACTTGGGATGAGGCGACCCGTGCTTCTGTTTGGGATGAGGCGATAAGGACAGAGGGCAGTGTGGTCATTTCGCCTTTGCTTTTTAGATTTATAATTTTTTAATTCGTTTAATCCATGTCCATCTGACGGATGTCTAAAGCAGGGGCAAACGAACCATTCATTTCAAAATGGCAGGGGTAAAAATACAAAGTTGAAAAAGCAGGGGCAAAATCACAATTGACTACTGGACAAGATCAAGAACACAATTTTCCCAATAAAAAAAACGCTAAGACTCCTCCGCGGGCCTCTGTACTGCTTTTGCACCCTCGGACGCTCCTAGCTGGAATTGCTGACCGGCCCACTGGCCTGGTCCCACCTTTAGTTCGTCGGCACTGTTCTTTAATTAGCAACGTGGCTCCTTCTCATCCACATGACTACACGTGGAGGCGCTCCACTTCCTGCCTCTGCCTAGCCACGCGACGTGCACACTCGGCCCGACTGCTCCATGACGCAGCGCCGCTGGCGCCGGCGCCGGCGCGGGCTGCTCTAGCTCGACGAGCGCGTTGAGCTCGTGGCACGTGTGCCGTGGCAGCCACTGGGCGTTGCATCTTGCGCGGCTTCTAGTCCATCTTCTTGGGTAGCGTAGCGTAGCCCGTGCGGGTCGCTGGCGCCGGAGAAGGAGCCTTGCTCGACGAGCACGGTGAAGAGGGCATCGAAGCGGTGGAGCAATGGGTCGGTGCAGCGGTCAGACAGGCAGGGCGTGGGCGATGGCACGGGAGCAGGTGGAGCTCGACAAAATCAGCCCGCAGCCCTACGCAACGCCGTGCACCGGCCGGCCAAGCCCCGACCAAGGCCGCACCCCATCCCCCACCGTAGTTCCCCACTAGGTAGGCCATGGTCGCCGACGACGTCGTGTTTCAAGTATTTCAAACTTACGTTTCAGATGTTTCATATGAATGTTGCAAAAGTCGATCTAGGATGTTGCATATATTACAATGACAATATACGCATGTTGCAACACATGTTTTTGAGTGTTTTAGTTGTTTCAAAAGTATGTTTCATCATGATGTTGCAGAAGTATGTCTGGATATTGCATAACATGCATGTTTCAAACGCATGTTTGAAGTGTTTCAGGTCTTTCGTACGTATGTTACAAGTGTTTTATCTGGATATTGCAAAACTAGATCTAGATGTTACATATGTTGCTATAGGTATACACACATGTTTCAAACGTATGTTTCAAATGTTTCTTCTATTTTCAGTCGCATGTTGCAAGTGTTTCAACTGGATGTTTCAAAAGTAGATCTGGGGGAGCACATGTAGGAATGGACCCGGTGGCTGGCTGGCAGCGGCCTGCCGTAGGCGCCTACTAGTGTTGCTGGCACGCCGCCCATGGGTCACCGTGCGGGTGCCTGAGGCCGGCAGACGCCTCCCGACGCGCATCCACAGGCGGGGTGAGAAGGGCGCGGGGGGCACGCTCCTGTCTGTTACGGCCCTGGGGGTAACTGTCCTCCTGTGCCGCGGGCACGACAGGCATGGGCGAGCATGCGTTTTACGCTAAGCACGCGCTGGGCAACGATAATATTTTCGTGAGCGGGGGGCGCGGCGCGGGCATTTGAACGCGTGCTTTTATCCGGACGTCCGCACACTGGACCTGGAAAAAAAAAGGCTCGTATAGACTTTGGACGATTCTGTAGTAGTGGACAGTACTATACGTGTCACTCTACAACAGAATAACGACAACCATAGATATTTATTTGTCCTTTTGTTGGAAGAGTAAAACTAAAGTAAAAGCATACTGAACTTTGACTTAGGTCCTGAAATAAAAAGATGGACTGTAGCTTCTGAGTGAGTGCTGCTTATTCGACGACGGAAATCGATTGGACCTGTTTGGAAGGGGTTGTAATATATACAATCATATATTTGCACGAATGGTAGGTTCGGATTGAAACTTTTGAATAATTCATATTTGAATTTTTTTTGCTTAACTTCTCTCAAACTCAATTCTGACTAGAAACTTCGAAACTTGGAACACTCAATAGTTTGTCTTTGCAAATTTCAAATTAGAACGTTATTAGGTTCAAAGGTTTATTATATAGGATGCATGGCAGAGATGTAGATCGTGCGTATACTTACCTTCGACATGTTACTAGCATGGAACAACGCCAGGCCAGTCGCCAAAAGGTATGCTTTCCGTGCTTTCATTTCGGTAACGGCATTTATTAAATAAAGCTAATCAAAGATGGGAATGAAAGCGTGTGGAAGCTATCTAACAACATCAGCACGCGCTCTCGGGTCAAACCTTTGGCACATTGCGTTGTCATCAGTTGCCAGCGCTAGCGGAGTTTTATTTTACTCTATTTTTGGTAAAAGAGCTTTTTACTTTTATCTATCGCAATCTTTTACCCATGAGAGGACTACTCCTTCCGTTTGGTGAAACTTGACGTTCCTAACGGGAAGGAACGGTGTAGCTCCATTATAAAATCAGCCGTTAGAAAAGACATATTTCTAAAATTTAATTTATGCTAATATTTATTCTGATTTGTTACGAAAAAAAATACTATTTATTCAGCGAACAGGTAGTCATATACTGCTATTACCATGCAGTCCATCCGTCGGCCGCGCCCGCATGCATCATTCATCAACTGTTCTGCACCTCCAAAAGCCTATCGAATCTCATGACGTCTGCCGCACTACTCCTACGCCATATACAGAGAGAGATAGAGACATGCGGGGCCCCATGTCCACGTGTCGATCTCCAGTTCGAGAAACCAATGCGTGCCTAGACCGGCGGGGAAGATTCGGGGCCCGCGTGCCGCCGTGCAATTTTCCAGTCCACTCGATTTCAGTCCGAGATTACGGCTGCTAGCCTCCGTGACCGCGTGACGCCGCAATCACCCAGGTGACAAGAGCATTGAATTGATGATTAATACAGTTAGACTCTAACCAGGGACTCGATCAGAGTCGCGTGTACTATAAGACAAAAACATCAAGTCTCGACACATGCATGATGCATGCACGTATTTACCGATAGTGGTGATATATAGCCCTTCGTCCTAGAAAACCTCATATTCTAAGATTCAAAAAATATCCTAGAAAAATTTCCGACAACGTCACTACTACATAAAACATCTATAGAGGCGGGTAAAATAGGTTTTCAGGGGCGATCAGCCCGACCGCTGCAATGCCACCGTAAGTAAAGATAGGGTGTCTCTGGCGACGGGCTTTTAACCGCTCCTGAAAATGCATTTCTAGGGGCAGTTTTGTTAGGATCTCCGCCTCTGAAAATGGTATTTTCAGGGGCGGTTCAATTAAGAGAACCGCCTCTGAAAATGCATTTTCAGGGACGGTTGCAGTAGGCAAACCGCCTCTAAAAATTCTTTTTCAATGGCAGTTCCAATACATGAACCGCCCCTGAAAATGCATTACTAGGGGCGGCTGCTGCAATGCAACCGTCCCTGAAAATGTTTTTTTAAGGACGGTTATGGCAATGCAAAGTGTTATCAACCGCCTCTGAAAATCAGTTTCAAATTTTTGAATTTAAAATTTCCCACCAAATTTGAAATCACGTTTTCCCACCAAATTTCATACCCGATTGCAAATGATTCAAATTAACTTCATAAATACACAGTAGTGCACTAGTTATACACACATGATCAACAAAATATTTGTACATTACAAATTATAAGTCAACATTATTTGTGCTCCTGCACAAAGAATGAAAAGAAGGGATACATGCATTTTAGGCGAAGGGACTCCGAGTCATGATCATAGAATAAGCCCTTCGGATTAAGAACCTCCCGCACCATGAGCTTGCAGAAATCTTCTTGAACAAGTTGAACATCGCTTTGGGTAATTACTTCGTTTGGCCTCGTTACTTCATGCTACACAAAAAAGGGAACAAATTAGCTAGATTCATGTTAATTAACATATGCATATGATATGGTTCGATAGAGCAGCTTACGTCTTTAGGGTTATTGTGGTAAGTCCCGTTGGCTCTCATCCATTGACATACATAGTAGCAACAAAGCACGCTTCCGGTAGGCTGCCTCGAGCACTGTAGGTCGGTGACATGCAAAAAAAATAATACAGTAAAACACATTGTTCTATATAAGGAATATGAGAAGCTATTTGAGTTAGAAAATAGTCGTATCCATTGATTTACACAAACATCCATCTTCTCCTTCTTCGCTGGGTCATGCACCCCACCTTCTTTAACGTACCATCTATACGCGCTATTTAAGGAACAAAATAATCACTTTCACTATAACGATAATCGGATGAAAAATAGTGTCACAAGTAATGAACTACAATTACTTACGTTTGTAACACGTTGATGAAATTTTGGTATATTTTCTATGTTTTTTCATAGAGTCAAAGATGGAAATCCTGCCAACTCTCAAATTGATGTTTGCTAAGATGAAGTGATCGCTACATTAGTAAAAAAAAGATAATAGTGTCAATGTAAACCATCTACCAAATAGCTTGAAAAAAGATAGTAGTCGATCTTACCCGAAATTGTACGGGGCTTCTATATATTGGAATCTCTGATGAGCTATGAATGTCTTCCCGATATATAATGCAGCTTCATTCCTTGCTTCCCTATACGAAGCCTTCCTAATTGCCTCTCGCCATGCCCTTGGCACCCTTAAATGCAGGATGATCATTTTGCCACAATAGAGGTCTAGCATAACGTGCCTTGCAAATGAGATTTGGGTCAAGGTATGCGTTCCTCAAGTTCAACTTAGCCGAATGCATCCACTCTTTCCTACATGAAAGTAAGGCAAATGTGTGGTTAAAAGGATAGCACAAGCACATAAAACCAAAATTGAGGATGAGTTTAAGAAAACACTACTTATATGCACCACAGGGTAATCTGACTTACATCGAGTCTCTTCTATCGGTATAAAAATTGAATGTCCTCAAAAGATATGGTCAGTTTTGAAAATTCTACACCAATAGCGAATATATCATTAGCAGGGTAATTCACCGGCACTGACTCTAAGCCAAGTTCTATCGCTTCCAAATACCACATCTGAAAAGATCCTCATGTGTAACAATCTCTTGTTGCATTCTAGGGCAAAATCAGGTAGGAATTCCTTGCCTAGCACGTATTCATAGGGGCACTCGGGACTCTTTTGTTCCATCATGTCTTTAACGAATTCAACACTCGCCAGGGTTTGGCTCAAACGGTGTTGGCCACCAAAGATTGTTCTAGATCCTTCCTTAGCCATGCTGGCCTTGGTATTTCTAGCTGACAAAGGCACCGCCTTGCCCTTGATTGCAGAAGCGTCCTGGGGGTTCTTTTTGCCAATTAACCTCCACATCACAGATATGCCAGCATCGGGCGGGTTGCTACCCTTCTCAAATTCTCTCACCATCTTAGGAAACATTTGTAGCTGCGGTGGCGGCAGAGGTGGCGGTGTCGCTATTTGTGGCTGCAGTGGCGGTGGGGGCACAACCGTTTGTGGCTATGAAGGAGGTTGGGAGCTCGATGGCGGTGGCGGTGGCGGTGGCGGTGCTGGCACAACAGTTTGTACCTGCGAAAGTAGTGCTAGTTGGGGTGGCGATGGTGGTGGCAGTGGTGGCGGTGGTGGCGGTGCTACCGCAGCAGTTCCTCCCTACGAAAGTAGTTCCGATAGGGGTGGGGGTGGCGGTGACAGAGATGGCAGAGCGCTACCCCCTAACACTTGTTGTGTTCCTTGTTGAGTCTGGTCCTGATGTGCCTCTTCATTGCATGTTTCCTCAAACTCAAGTACTCTCCTTCCTGCGATGATATCTTCCATAAATTCTTCATAGGAGAAGCTGAGATTGGGGTTTGCCTAGACTACCAAAACATCCATGAATGGATCCATCATCTGCTGCTCATATGTCGGTGACAACTACGCACATGCTTCGCCCATGGGGTCTGTTTCTGCTTGTTCCTCTACCTCAGGCAATTGCAGCTGACACGAAGCAGATGGTGCACTCGACGGGGTGGTTAACAGCATAATGTCTCGTCGTTGCCAAGCAATGAAATAGCCTACAAGGTTGCCCAAGACCGCCTCACCATCAGGAGAAGGGATCTCAACTTTATAATCAAGTTGATTTGGAGAAACCGAGAGCACTTCAACTATGGCATAATCATTCGGAAGTACATTGCTGTGCATAGTGCGTCCTAGATAAGCAGTTCCGCTGGCAACCTTTACCGTCTTCTCCTTTCTGTTGTATGGAATGTGTAGAGCACACGGTGTAGGCCTATCAATGGTGTCCATAGGAAAAGTCTCAAGTGTGATTGATGCAACACTACTTGGCACTGGCACTAGAGATAATGTTGGCTCCACGGTAGACAAACCTTGTGAAGCTTTCAACTAATTAATCTTTTCATCAATATATGTGTCGGCCTTCTTGCAAAGGGTGTCAAAAAGGTCGTCCTTGTAGCGTTGCCTTGTTCTATAGCTACTCGCCTCCTATGGAAAACCATGCTTAAGTCCTAGCTTGGAGGATACGCCCCGCACACGGCCAGGGTGTTCCTTGTTGCCTAGGGCGACACTAAGCTCATCCACCTCCTGTCTGGGTTTAAATTCGCCTTGCATTTTCTTTTGAGCAAGTGCCTTTATGGCCTCTGTGGCTGCTTTAGTACGTGCATCAGGGATTACTAGTTGCCCACTTTCTTTGTCCTTAACTTCCCTAGCTCTAACCCAGTGCTCTGCTCGTTCATCAAAGTTCTCATATTTATACGGCACACCAGTTTGCCTAGCAGCCATAGCCTCTACTCTCCACTTTTCAACCTTCGAGTCATATCCAGCTGAGCCGAGACGGTGAGGGTGAATGTTCTTCTTCGTGAGCTCACTGTTCAAGACACTCAAGGCTAAGGCCTCAGGTGTGGACTTCTGTTCACAAAACCTTTGCCATTGATCAGGTTTGATCTTCCCAAACTCCTTGAACGGCGTATGACCCTTCAGTCAAAAACTAGTATTTAGTTGGGACCGCCAACCTCGGAAACTTCTTGCCGCCTGTTTCATTGCCAATTTCTTGACGAGCTCTTCCGAATCAGGAGGGAAACTAAATGCCCTCATCATCTTCTTCCATATCTTGGTCTTGTCACTATCGGGGACATCGTTCCAATGTTGTATTGAGCAATCCAAAATGTCCTGGACCGCCGCTCCTATCGCGCTTGCAAAGCGGGGAGCATACGCCATTAGGTTGTATGGGCTCGCCGATAGGGCTAACCACTTCTACAACAATAGTCTGTCCTTTAGGGAACTTGTTCCGCATTCTTTGCCCTCGCTTCTGTTTCTCTCTCTGAGGAGCGGATGATGTAACTATAATCTCTGTTTGTGTCTGTGATTGCTCTATGGTTTGCCTAGGCATACGGGGAGACACATGCACCTATAGATATAAAAAATAAGGAAAATGCTCACACACTTATGTGAAAAATAAATGTGGTCAACTGATAGCAAGTATAGGCTTACATCCTCGATTGGTCGGATCGTATTCTGGGTCCTCAAGTTCGGCCCTCAAAGCCCTGCGGTTAGGCCTAGGACTAGGATCCGAAGCTTCTTCCAATGAGGTCGACTATGTGTCGTTGCCGTCGTCGTCTGACAACCACTCTACCTTATCTGCTTCGTTTGTTGTCGTTTCTTTATCCATCGCTAACGAATGTGGATGAATTTATCTAAGTCATGACGGAAGGGCGTATTATTGTTATAAATATTTAGAAACAAGATTATCATTCTCATATGAATATGAGTACATATAGCAAAATCAACACATGGCCAATACACATGCAATAAAAATTGTAAATTTTAAATACTTAGTACATTCCTTTGCTTCATATATATATATCCGCTACTAATGCATATAACACTAGTATCTAAACATCAAATGTTATGTAGCATTTCTTGTCTAATGCAGAGAAGATTAAAAAGAATCAACCTTTGGTAGATGAACAGGTGGCCGGAGTGGAAGATGGGGAGCGCCGGGCGGACGATGGGCCGAGGGAGCGCAGACGCAGAGAAGAAACCGGGGGAGCGCCTGGGGAGCACCGGGGGAGCATCGGGGAACCATGGGGGGACCGCCGAGGGACTACTGGGGGCCTTCGGTGGCAGGTTCGCCGACGAGGCGGGAGCCGGTAGTGCTGAGGAAGCGTTGGGGACCTCTAGCGACGGGGACCTCTGCCGGGGGAGCACCGGGGGAGCGCCGAATGGGGGAGTGCCGGGGGAGCGTCGGACGGCCAGGGAAATCCAATGGCGGTGGCGTTGGACGGAGTAGGCGAAAAGACGCGCGCAAAAAATTTTAGCAGCGCTTCGCTACACTATTGAATTCTGGCCCGCCCGGTGACTTAGAAAATTTTCGGCGTTGCGTTATAATGGGCAAGGATCTTCAGCGGCAGTTTTCTTAAGTCAACCGCCGCTGAAGATGATCTTCGGAGGCGGCTGACATAAGCAACCGCCCCTGAAAATACATAGCAGGGGTAGCCGAGGACTTCTATTCGTCGCGTTCAAAGTTTGGACGGCCGGACCGTCCTACCAAGTTGCACTAAAAAATACCGCTGCTCTCCTTGTCCGGCCTGTTGATGTTTTACTCGGCCGGACAGTCGTATGCTCCGTTTTGAAAACTTTAGCACCCTTTGGATGAAGTTGCCCCCATTCGCTAGTGGATAAGGACATGTCGTCCCTGTTGGCCTTTACGCTCGTCGTCAGTCACCATTTTCGCCGCCCGGTGCTCCAAATCTCCCTGGTCGACCACCTAGGCCTGCCCCCACCGTTCCTCCGCCCCCAACCCACCCCCACGTTCCTCCACCCGCATCCCACCCCTACCCCGCCATCCTCCCCCACATCTCCTCGGCACGCCGGCAAGCCACCTCCACGAGCTTCTAAGCTATATCTAGTATTAATACGTATTTGTTTCTCTCATTAATATTAACTTCTTGCATTTACCTAATGCATATATTTTCCTTGATATAAACTAGTTTATTAATTATCTCAAACAGTAATATTTCTTGTATAATATTATATGTAGATGCAGATTTAGAGATTATTTAAATAATAATGGAGTCCGGTAATTAAACCAAATTTTAGGAGTTTTCTTTTTTATTATTTTGCATAATTGTATAGATATGTTCTTTAAATTGTTTTAAATGGGTGAATTTGGAGTAACAATATGTGTTACTTTAAATCATTTTTCATAATTAAATGGGTGAATTTATTGCTGCAAACTAGTTCATTAATTAACCAACGAAGTGAGAACATATATGTCTCTTTGCTAGTGATGTGTTTCTTGCTACTTATTTTTATCTGCAGCTAACAAATAACTTTGAATTTTTCTTTCTAATCTAATCTAATATATTTGATAGCTTACCAAGCTATGACGTGGTATGTTGTGCATCGTGGTCGGACCCCTAGTGTCTACTCCAACTGGCATGATGCACATGCTGAAGTGGATCAGTTCAAGGGAGCTTGCCACAAAAGTTACAAGTCGAAACAAGAAGCTCATGTAGCCTTCTATGGTTGGATGTTGTCAGACCACCAACACCACTTGAGCCTGCAGCACCTGATAAGAAGATGAGGCAGAGTGCATTTGATGTCCTGCATGTCATTATCTTAGCTCAAACTTTAGTCATTTCTTTTTTAGTTAGGATAATTTGGAAGTTAATGTAATGTTAGTTATTAGCATTGCTTGTAAGTACAACTACTAGTAATAGACTTGGTGGTGCTATGCTTACCACTTCATGCAGGAGGTAACTACAACTATTTGGATGCAACCAACAAAACAAACTTGCTTGCAGTTGTACTAAGTCTAATCTCAGTGTTAGTCCTTGTACCCAGAGTAATCTCAGAGTTATGTCTAATCTAGTGGCAGCGATTGTCCCTTGTCTCTTGATATTTCGTGGTTGGTGTAGGATCATGCTATGGATGCATGAGACTGAGTCTATAACCACAATGCCATAGTGTGTGCGTACTTGTACATATCGTGCACGGAATGTTCACCTCTTACATGAAGTCATGTGCTAGTAACGACAAAATCGATAAGGTTGCGGGGCACACCATAGAGCCTTGGGTGGTATTCCTATTTCTATAAGATCTATAGACACACAAATTGTACACTTGGCTCTTGATGTTTCATGTGCAAGGCATAGGGCTGGCCAGACAACACTAATTTAGTCCGGCCGTGTCATTTCTAAGGTGACCGGACTGTCCTATCGTGGGCATGAATAGTTAGCCAACTATCCATCGATCATGGTTGGTTGGTCTATGGTTAAACTTGTTACTTTGTACTGTTAGGACCAAAACCAATACCTACACACCTTTTTCCATGAATATTTAGTCACCAAACACGCGAACACACAAAACTCTCACTGCCCCATAATCAATGCAACTCTTGATTTATTAAAATATCAAATGCTTTGAACTATGAGCAAACATAGATGATATGCTACTATTTATGATACGAGGTAGTTACCATCAATTTAATCATATGATATATGTTCATAATATATTTATTTGGAAACATAAATGTACAAGGTAGTTACCATTCAATGAATCACATAATATATTTTCATAATAAATTTATTTGGAAACATAACTGGTTGATCAATCTTGAAAAATATTGAGCAGCATGAATAGTAGCCATGGTTTAGGTAGACAATACTTATAGAGAAACAGGGCTAGGGAGATGGAAAGTGTTTGACCGTATAGTGGGCGTGATTTTGAAGAAGTAGTCATGTGACGGAGAGTATTGGAACGCGTAGTGAGGAGGGAGTTCGTGCAAGATCATGCTATGGGTGCATAAGATTGAGTCTATGGCCCACAATGCCATAGTGGCAGTGAGTGTCCCTTGGCTCTTGATATTTCATGCGCGAGACATAGGGCTGGCCGGACAATACAACTATAGTCCTGCCTTGTCATTTCTAAGGGGGCGGACAATCCTATCGTGGGCATGAAATGTTAGACTACTGCTCAGGCATTGTCCAGCCGTCTTAAATATTTCATGGCCGGACTGTCCTATTGAGGCACAAAAGATTGTTAGGCACAAAACATGTTTGGTGATGAAGTGTGAATTGACAAGACAGATTGTTACGAAGACTACATTGATGAACCCAAATGTGATCATATGTTACTTGCAACAAGCACAACTAGCAAGAACGAAAAGGTGATAGTCGATCCATAAATAGTCATACATAATGGTTCTCATAAGTAGAAGCCAAATATCAAGTCTCATAGGCAAAAGCGAAATAACAAGTCTTCCTCATCAAAAGTTATCTTAACATCCGTACTTCCATCTCACCCCTAACTCTCGTGTCATCTCCTATTTATCTATGGTGACTGCGCATCCGAGGGACCATCCGAAGCACCTGCTGCCGATGAAGGAATAGGAGGGTCGGTGATGTTCTCTTTGACATTGGCGTCGACGGCATCGTGAACCTCGTGGGTAGTCTCATCTGAAGGAGCAACAATAGTTTAACATTTATGATACAAAATAGTTACCATTAAATTAATCAAATAATATATCATGATAATAAATTCATTTGCAAACATAAATAGTATCACTATGAACTATAAATTTGGTCAATCTTGAGCAATTTTGACTGACACAAATCCCATCATTGCACATTTGATACGAAATAGTCTCACCTGTAGCACCTACTATCGAAGAAGGCCTAGGAGTGTCGGTGATGTTCTCTATGACACTGGCGTTGCCGGCATCGTGAACCTTGTTAGTCGTCTCATCTGAAAGAGCAACAATAATTTAACATTTATGATACAAAATAATTACCATTAAATTAATCAAATAATATATCTTGATAATAAATTCATTTGCAAACATAAATAGTAACACTATGAACTATAAATTTGGTCAATCTTGAGCAATTTTGACAGACACGAATCCCATAATTGCACATTTGATACAAAATAGTCTCACCTGTAGCACCTACTGCTAAAGATGGCCTAGGAGTGTCGGTGATGTTCTCTATGAGACTGGCGTCGCCGGCATCATGAACCTTGTCAGTCATCTCATCTGAAGGAGCAACAATAGTCTCACTTGTAGGAGGAGATGATACCAAAGAAGGCATAGGAGGGATGATGATGTTCTCTCCGAGATTGGCCTCGACATCATCGTGAACCTTGTCGGTCGTCTGACTTGTAGGGGCAACATTAGTTTAACATTTATGATACAAAGTATTTGCCATTAAATCTATCAAATAATATATTTTCATAATATATACATTTGAAAACATAAATGGTAACACTATGAACTATAAATTTGGTCTCACCTGTAGAGGAACAATAGTCTCTATAGTGGTAGTGGAAGTCGCCGCTAGAGCCTCAAGAGCTTCGAGAGTATTTGTACCTAACTCCATGGTTGTCCTCACTGTACTCTACTCATGCACCGTCCTAGGTGATGACTCGGTGTATACAAGGGTAGCTGGACTAGGAGCTAGAGCAATTGGCCATGCTAGTAGACCTGTTTGAATGTGAGTACTCGATGGGAATGTCTGGAGTGGTACAGGTAGGAAACCACTGATCCCCTGGCAAGCTGGCAACATAGCCTGAGACTAACCCTGAGGTGGGGCAAGGACTTGAAAATTAGGGGGTGCAATTCATGTGGCACTATAAAGCTGATTAAAGCAGCCACTAAACATCATGTACATATTAGCCAATACTGCCTGCTGATTTGCTAGGGCTTAAGAAAGAACCTGTGACTGCTGCTTCATCTGCTCTTGCATCATGATAAGCGTATCTCGATTCTGTCTTGACTCGGCCACCGAATCCTGTATGGCCTATGCCATACTATGATTGGACTCAGTCAACACTCTAAGTATCTGAGTAAGCTCTGATGGCTGCTGAATAGCTGTCGGAGTCACCTGAGGAGGGGCAGAGGATGCTATAACATGTGGCTCGATGTCGCTATCGTCAATGCCGAACGCAGACACTAAGGCCTCATCATAATGTGCACGGTGTGGTGGCGTTGGGAGGTACTCGCTGTCATTTGAGTTTGAATCAGTCGGTTTATCTGCACCAATCACCCCTTCTACATTCATCGGCCATCCTAGTCTAGCCTCATGCTCTGCCTGCTCTAGGGCAGCATCCTCTTCTTCGTGTCTCTCTATTTCCTCCACTGAGAACTGCTCCTGAGCAGCTCTGAGGGCACGCTGTCCACAATGCCGATCGCCACTCAACGCTGGATGGTAGGTCTGAAGCACATTTTCTGTCGCCTGGTACTCCTTCCGGCACCAATCTGGATAAGTCTCATTAAGTAGGTAGCAGATAATATGAGGGTACACCTGCTGTCGTCCAACATTAATAGCATCAGCAATGACATCCTTAATCTCACACAACATGAATTCCAAGAAGTCGAACTACTCTCCAGTCCAAATGGAGAGGAGAAGCCACTACTGCAAGCTGGTCAGCGACTCCTGGTTGGCCCCACGAGGGAGGACTGTCTTCATAGCCATGTGTAGAACTTGCACTTATGGTCGCAGTCGGTACGATGTACGTAGAGAGCCATCAGCGAACGGCTACCTAAAGAGCGGACATATCTGCTAGACTATAGGGAAGGTACCTCTAGCTCTCCCACATCGCGGGGGATCCACGTCACCGTAAACTATCTAGTGTAGCTTCCTATCTGAGGCGGCAACTCCAAGATGCCTTCTCATCTTGCCCAAGTAAATTTGTGTCATATGTTCATTGACCATCAACTGAATGCACCGGTGATGCGGGTCAATCCACACCGTAGCATAAAACTGACGTACCCAACGAGTCACAACTTGGTCTACCTTGCTGAAAAGGCAAACGAAGCCCTGGAACCTCTCAAACAAGGGAGGATCAACATGCCTGCTGCTCTCTCAAGCTCATCCCAGCCAAGTCGCCTCTAGTCTACTATTGCAATACTTCTCATCATATAGCTCCTGCGGAAGCTCTCCTAAGTAATAGTCTAGAAAGCCCTGCTGTAATCTTTCTCTCTGATCTGTGGAAACCAGAACGCAACATCGCAGAACCTGATGTCCATTATCTTCTTTGAGCTCAATCTCGTAGAGTCACGGAATCTAGGCCCTCTCTCCTGCTCACTCTGCTCACTTCTGCTCCTCTTTCTGCCACTTAAACCTCCTCCTTGAGTTTTAGGGCCCCGACGATCGCTTGCATGCGGTGCGCATGAGTCCGGTGCAAACACAGAAGTTTGGTGTTTCTTGTGGAACGTGTCCATCCGCTAAATCTGCTCCTTGGTATACTCTTCCATTTGTATTCCCTCTAGGATAACCTGATGGGTCTCCTTGCCCCTCCGTGCTAGGCAGGACGATTGTCAAGTCTCCCTCTCTGTAATCCTCAATTGACCACCATGACCTCGACCCTGCCTTGCCTCTTAGGCCAACATAGCCCAGGTGGCTTGTTCCTCTCTTTCTCGTTGCTTTTCTGTCCTACTCTTCTTCTTCTTCGACTCAGGTTTAGGAGCCTTGTCCTTCCCCTTTCACGGCATCTGCACGAGTTCGGTGGGGGAAAGCCATGAGACTAGGTTAAATAACATAAAAAGCATACAAGCATTTCATCGAACAAGTAGCATGCATGATCAGTGGGAGCGAAGGCATCACCTTTCCTTAGCCAATTTGGTGGCTCGCCTTTGGAAGAAGAATGCGCGCGACGTCCGGTTGAATGTGCATGACACGGGGATGGCGGTGTGTGCGACAACAGCGCCGGTGTGGCCAGGGTGTCAGTGGTACGACATGGAGATGGTGGCGTCGATCGGGGGCGGCCGCGCGGAACCGCCGTGGGTCACGGGGATGGTGACGCGTAGCGGTGCGACCACGAGCAACCCAGATCGTAAGCGTGATGGCGGTGGTGATGGCGAGCGCAACGGCGGTGGCGATGCGGAGCGGCCATGGGTACGGCGGCGGTTAGGGCATGGGAGAAGAAAAACGGTTCGGCCCCTATTTTTAAATCTGGAGGACCACAGGATTGTCTGACCATTGGAAAAAGAAATTGACCGGACTTCAGGGGAACCGCTGCTGAAAATGAATGTTCGGCCTTTTTGTTTTGTCATTGGCCGGACCGTGCTGCGCCATGTATTAGATAAAAAATTAAAAACAAAAATTTTGGCCCGCGTGGGTTCGAACTCGGGGCTGCAGGGAGACCGAGTAGAGGCTTAACCGCTGTGTTAGGATAGGAAGTTTGATAGAATGGCTTCTTTTTCTCCTTTTAGTCTTTATTGCTGCAGTATTAGTTAAAAAATAAAAAATAAAAAATTTGGCCCGCGTGGGGTTCGAACCCAGGGTGGTGGGTCGACAAAGTAGATGCTTTACTGCTGCGCTAGGATAGTGAGTTCGTTGAAATAGCTTTCTTTTTTCCTTTTAGTCTTTGCTTGCTAAAGTACTAAATAATAAAATTAAAAACAAAAAGTTTGGCCCATGTGGGTTCAAGCCCGGGGCTACGGGGAGAGAGGGTAGAGGTTTAACCGCTGCGTTGGGATAGGAAGTTCAAGAGAATAGCTTCTTTTTCTCCTTTTAGTCTTTATTGCTGTTGTATTAGTTAAAAAATTAAAAATAAAAAATTTGGCCTGCGTGGGTTCGAAACTGGGGCTGCGTGGAGACAGAGTAGAGGCTTAACAGCTGCACTAGGATAGTATGTTCGATAGAGTAGCATTTTTCTTCTTTTAGTCTTTAGTTGCTACGCTAGGATAGTAAGTTCGATATGATTTGTTTTTTTTGTTTTAAGCTTTCATAAGGCAGTATTAACTAGAGAAATCAGTACAATCCATAATAATTTATTAGTACAAACCATTATTGAAGTCACTACAAAGCAATTGTTCAAGTACACAACAAAGTTCGTGCAAACATAAGTAAATTACATATTTGGACCACGTCGCATCATGTAGAGGTTGTGGTGCACGTCATTAATTTCATAGCCTAGACCATCAGTGATGTAGAGGAGCGTATTTACTAGTGCACTCTCCCTTGCTTCACAAGATCAAGCAAAAGGTCTACTAACGACTGTTAGTAAAGTTCGTGGAGATGCTGATAAATTTGTCACATGCACACGTTCTTGGAATCCATGTGCAGTGGGTGTTGGCCCACCAAATTTCCACTCATAAGGACCAAATTGAGGCATTGCCTGGTTTAGAATTGCTTCAAAGCTACAAGCTTCAAAGGTTAAGTCATACTCCCCAACTTGTAAGTGTTGAAGAAATAGATATGAGAACCATGCATATAGACATACCAATAAATATAGGTATGAGCTCTGATATTTACTTCAATCTTACCACATCAAATTGCTTGTGTTGAGCAACCATTGCACAAAGACCTGCCACATCATGTCTGACACCCTCATCCAAAGCTCTTGTCATCATGGTGGAGAATGAAGGAATATTGTACCCAACATTCCCAAGCGCCCTTAAACATTGTAGCACAACATATTTTTCCGCCAGAACCTGGTAGGCTTGGCATGGGCCCGTCTCACTGATATGTACAAGCTCACCATGGTCACCCCACCTAGCTTCTATTAAAAAGGTAATTCGACATTGCCAGCCACCCTGTATAGTAGGGAATCTCTCAACAATGATCTCGTCAACACCAAACTTTGAGAGTGTCTATTCGAACCATTAGAGCGGTTGAATTGTCTATAATAAATTTAAGAATCATATATATCAGGAAAAAGATATATGCGTAGGTATCTTTAAAACATATTATTTTACTGAAACCATGTTGCTTACTATGCTTGGATATGGGTGCTCTGCATACGACAAGATTGGTTGTAATCCATTGTCATATATGAATCCGAGATCCAGGGGAGGCAGTTGTCTGTCCTTCTCTTCTCCTAAATTTATGTTAACACAAAAATAATAACCTCCTCTTTTATTTTTTTACAATATTATATATTCTTGTCCTACTCCAGCCATCCCCAAATACAAAACATTTTTTAAAAATATTAATTATTTTGTCCTAGACTGTGCCCGTGCACGATTTGTCATGTGCTTGTTACACTATCGTACCCTATGCATGTGCATGATTTTGACCAAGATAAATACACGAAATCAGTGAAAAAAATACTACCATTTGTGTCTTAACTTGTTGGTAATAATCTAGATCAGAAAGAGCAGTCACTTACCAGATCAGGGAAAGGGAAAGAGGAGTCCATGTCGCCGGTGCTGCCTCCTTGCCGCCAGCAAAACGTCGCTCTCGGTCTCGATGAGTGCGGGTGTTGTCGGAAGCAAAGAGAAGTAACACGTGCACGTAAGGGGTAAAGAACAGAAGTTACCACGCTCGTGTAACGCGTGGGTAACTTCCAGAAGACATTAGAGGTGGTTATGTAAAGATAACCGCCCCTAAAAATAGCAACAGAGGCGGTAATTTAAAGGAAACCGCCTCTGAAAATGTTCACGTGCGAACAGGGGGGCCAAACATTTTCAGAGACGGTTTTCTAAAACAACCGCTGTTGAAAACAATTGTCTGGCCAAATAGTATTGTCCGGCCTTTGTGTTACTGCTCTGGCCGGACTGTCCTGCTGATCCGTTTTTAAAATTTAAGTAACTGACCACTTTGTCCGGCCAAACAGTAATGTCCGACCTTTGTGTTTCTGCTCTGGTCGGACTGTCCGGCTGCTCCATTTTTAAAATGTAAGTAACTGACCGCTTTGTCCGGCATTTGTGTTTAAGTGGTGGCCGGACCGTGCTGCGGCTCCGATTTTTTCAACCCTTCACGTGGCTGCCCCTTCCATAGTAATATTTTGCATTTTGTTTATTGACAAATTATTTAAAAGCACGAGCCAACAAAATAAAATATACATATAAAATTATCAGTTCATTAATGTGCCACATGGTCTTAATATTATTATAATTGTTCTAGACATAAATGAACAATTAAGTTGTTACAACTCTGTCTTCCGTATCAATGCGCAAGTATGGAATGATATTTGATTTTCCACCTGTGCTTCTACAAGCTTGATCTTGTTTGGTAGGTCTGTGAATAGTTGCATTTTGCAGTAATGATTGTGCTCCTCCAAATCCTCTACGCCGTCTACTCCTAGGATCCTCTGTTTCCTAGATATAACAATATGCCTCTTTGAATTCTCGGGATCAGCATAATACATGACCTGTGCCACACAAGTAGCAGGCACCCACGTGTGATCCTTGTAACCTACATTGTCAAGGTTGACACGTGTGAGTCCAAATTTCTCGACCTCAATGCCACCCGGTTGTTTGACCCATTGGCACCGAAACATAGTGATCTGTATATCTGGTCCATAGTACAATTTTCATATGTCCTCTATGAAACCATAGTATGTGTGAACTTCCCCAAATGCATCGATATTTTCAATACGAACCCCGCTGTTTTGAGTCACCGACTTCTGGTCCTTTGCTTTAGTGTAGAATGTGTATCCATTTACATCATGTGCCTACCAGGATGTGACCTGGGACGATGGCCCCTGAGCCAACCTCCGTAAGGTTTCCCCTTCCGGTAAGTCTTGTTCCCTAAGCCATTTGCCAAATAGATGCATCTGCTCATGAACGATCCATTGCTCTGAGCGCCCTAGATTTTTGACTCTTACGAGTGCAATGTGTTTCTCGATAAATGGCTCCATCACCGATAGGTATTGCAACACACAGGAGTGTGCTTCTTCCACTTGAGTGTATTCCTTGTCGATGAATATTTTCCTACCCTTGCTGCCTTTTCCCGCCAACCTACCTTTATGACAAGTTACAGGCAAACCAAGTGCACATTTATCCTCTTCCCGCAAGTAATCTTGACAAGCCCCGATGACTTCTTCAGCACAATATCTCTCTATCATGGATCCCTCAGGGTGAGCACAATTGTGTACATAGCGGTTTAGAATAGACATGAATCTCTCGTACGACCACATCTCATTCAAGTACATAGGCCCGAGCCACCTAACCTAGTCAACCATGTGCATCATGAGGTGCGGCATTATATCAAAAAATGATGGTGGGAAGCACTGCTCAATTTGGCCCATAGTCTCCGCCATGAAATGCTTTAAGTCACCTAATCCGTCCTCACGGATCTCCTTCCGCGCAATTTGGTTGAAGAAGTAGCACATCCGGGTGATGACCATCCTCACGTATACGGGCTTTATAGCCATAATAGCAATAGGAAGGAAACATGTCAACATCATATGGCAATCATGAGCATTGAAACCGGTTAACGTCAAGTCTTTCATCGAGACTAGTCTCTTGATGTTGGAGGAGAAACCTGTCGGCACTTTTAAGCCCCTTAGGCTCAGGTAGATTGCTCTTTTCTCATCATTTGTCAGGTTGTAGCTGGCTGCAGGAAGGTAGTGTCTTCCGTTCCCCAGGTCTTCTGGGTGAAGCTCCGGTCTAGACTCCAAACGTACTAGGTCCTCCCGTGACTTCAGTCCACCCTTTTTTCGCCTTAATGTGCATCAATATCCCAATGACGCTCTCAAACACGTTCTTTTTTATGTGCATGCCGTCGATGGAATGGCGCATGGCCAAGTGCGGCCAGTAAGGAAGGTACTTGAAGAAGATTGACATCTTCTTGAAAGGCACGCCGTCAATCGGAGGCGTATCAATCTTATTGATCTTTCCATCCTTTTTCTTTTTACCATAGGCAACTTTGATGTTCTTCACCATGTTATACAAGTAATGCCCGTCCCGCCTCTCTGACGCATGCCCTGTCTCAAAAGTACTACCAATGAAGTATTTCATCATCCTCTTGCTTCGATACCTATGTCCTTCCACTAAGAAGCGTCGGTGACGCATGTACACTACCTTTCGGGATCCCTCCAGGAACTGAGCTACAGTGTCAATCAAGCATTCCGAGCATCCCATGAATCCTTTGATCTGTCCTAAAAGGGAAAACTGTCCTGGGTAGTCAGTGATGGTAACAAAAATGAAGGCTTTGCATGTGAAGGTACTCTTTGCACGATCATCCCACATTTTCACTCTATGCTTCCATAGTGTCTCCATTTCTTGCATCAACGGCTCGAGAAAAACATCTATGTTGATACCTGGTGCTTTGGGCCCTGAAATTATAATGGTCAACAATAAATACTTCCTCTTCTGACACAACCATGGAGGGAGGTTGTAGATCGATAGGATTTCTGGCCATGTGCTGTGTGTGCTGGTCCTGTCACCAAAAGGATTCATTCCATCAGTGCTCAAAGCGAACGTGACGTTTCTCGGATCTTCATGAAATTCTTGGTACTTGGCATCGAAGTCCTTCCACTGTTGTGCATGGGATGGGTGACATAGCACTCCGTCGTCTTTCTTACATTCATCCAAATCCCACCATCGCATGAGCTTTGAGTCCCTTGGGTTTGAGAACAAACGCCTCAAGCGATCAATCGGCGAAAGATACCACATAACCAATGCAGGAATTCTTCTTTGGTTAGTATCATCTACTACTAAGGTGTTGTTTTCCTCTTCAATGTTTTGAGAAGCGTCATTTTTGTTTCCACCCTTTTTTGTCTTTTCCTAGTGTTAGTACCCTCACTACAGTCTTCGTTTACTTTGTATCGACTAGCACCGTAGTTTGGACACTTCGTTAGGTCTTTGAACACCCCACGATAAAGGATACAATGGTTCAGACATGCATGTATTTGTTCCACACCCATCGTCAGTGGACTGATAAGCTTCTTCACTTGATGCGTGTTGGTAGGCACAAAGTTTGGCTTAGGAAGTACAACAGCCAATAGAGTCAATAGGTCATTGAAGCTTCTATCGGACCAGCCATACTTAACCTTCCAGATCCGTATGTCTAGCACAAAACGTAGCAACGACCACCTTTTCTCACAACCCTTTTGCTCTGGGTACAAACGTTCTTCCCTTGCCTTTCGCATCATCTCCAAGTTATCTATCCCTTTCAATAGTAATTCTTGTTCTACGTGGCGCAACATGTCGTCCAGGAAGTCTTCTTCTTCATCTTCTTCGTTGTCTTCACCATCATCCTCCCCACCATAGCCTTCTCCACCACCACAGCCTTCCCCACCACCACCGCCTGCAGCGTCATCTCCTGGACCATCATGCATCATGACACGATGGGCATCGTCATCTTCCCTTACTTCTGGTGGATTTGTACCTTACATGTTGTCTGCTTCTGTACGTCTCTCACCATGATGATCCCAAATATCGTAGTTCTCCATGAAACCCCTTCTTACCAAGTGTGATCTTATTGTATTTGGATCTAAGCATACTATACGGTTCCGACAGTCGACATAGGACAATATATATCCTTTGTCTGCTTAATCAAAGTGTGCCTTTTAGCTGCTTTAATAAAACCATTCACATCTTGTATGTAGGAAGCTTCATGTCTTCTTTTCATGTATATCCCTGACCAGTCCATATGTGCCCTTCAAAAATAAAAGGTATATTTGCATGAATGTATTATTCACATATAAATGTTGAAGCAATTGATGTCTATTTTTCTATACAAATATTACATTATTCTAGACCTAAAGCTTAAAAAATGATAAAGTAAATATAGAAATTAACTAGAGTTCATGTGAGCCAAAGTAATTAAGTTGGGAAAAAATAGTCTAAATTGCTAGGAAAAATAAAAAAAATCTAACATCATGCATGTCTTTCTCTAGATCTCTAAGTGAAAGAAACAAACATGAAAAGTTTGAAAAGAGTTTAGGTATGCAACTCCTTCAAAGGTTCAAAGGGCAAAACCTCCCCCCTCTATTTTTGCTATTTCTCTCCCTCCAAGTGAGCTGAGCAGTGCTGCTCAGCAGACTGTCCCGAGGAGGAAGACGGGGTATTTAGGGGGGGCATTTTTAGGGGCGGTTGACTAACGAGAACCGCCTCTAAAGATCCATCTTTAGGGGCGGTTCTCTTAATGCAACCGCCCCTGAAGATGGGCCAATTTCAGAGGTGGTTTTCTTAATAGAACCGCCCCCGAAGGTGGAGTAGCTTTTCTTCCTTCTTTTAGTTGTTGCGCTAGGATAGTAAGTTCGATCTGATTTGTTTTTTTTTTTTGTTTTATGCTTTCATAAGGCATTTCAATCCTACACGAGTTAAATTTCATAAACCTAATCAAACATAACAATACGAATAAACCTAATTAAACATAATAATACGAATAAACCTAATGAACACATGAACCTTACAAATCGGACGCAACCCTAGTCTGTCTCCACTACCTGTAGCCTATGTCTTGGATGGTGTAACCATGGTCATTGTCTATGTAATGCAAGGCCCATGCTACAACACTCTCCATTGCCTCACAACGCCGAGGACATGGCATCCCATAGATGTAGCCTACTGACGGACTATCGATGGCCTGGTTCTGCCTAAATCTCACGCAATACTGGATGCCAGCTGTCGTACTCTGGCCCATCGCTTCCACGAAGTCCCAGGCATACCCCAGTCGCTTAAGAGCTTGCGTGATAATTGGCTGCAAGCCACATGTAGTATAGGTGAAATCATAGAGCAAAACCTGCAAGCCGACAAACAAAAAATATCAGGAGACGCTCATATCATAATAAGAATCAATAAACATTACTCTCATATCATACATGACGTACCACATCCATATGATTGAATGTCGCATGCCTCTCGCTTACTCGCGGCACATCCAAACTATGCTGAATTAAAGCTTGAATCTTCAAGGACGAGAAATCAGGCATACAGTAGCTAATTCGCTCAATTGCCTACAAAGAAAGCAGCACGGCATCGATCAGGGCGCTTATCTTGGTCGGCGACCGTCGTCCAGTCTGCACGATGTCCTGGTGCACCTCATTATTGTACCTAATAGGGATGTCGAAGGTGAGACTGCACGTCCATAACTCGGCTCCTTCATCATTCACAACCTCACTTGTCGTGTTCTCGAAGATCTTCCACACCCCAGCATCCATAGTGCTGCTTCCAGCCACTTGACCGGTTTTATAGTCTGTGACATATGCAACAATCATATTATGAATGAATGTATATATACAAAAATTATATTAGCACGCAAAACTTAAAATATTCCATACTATTGATGGGTTTGGGAAATGCGGAATGGCCCTATCCGGCAATGGCACGAATGGAAGATCGCCAGGGTGGAAACCTGGTTCCTGTGGCTGGGGAAGTCCGCCGCCATTCATCATCACTAAAAAACTAAAAAAACATCACAATAAATATAGAACCCCCATATAAATATACCATGCATCAATATATATTAGAGAAACATATAAACAATAAATGATGTATAAATAAAAATAAAATCCACCATTATTATTTCTAATCTAAAAAACCACATATTTGAATATTTCTATGCTTATTACTAAAAAAAGCATGAAAAACGATCTACATTATCAGCAATGAAAGATTTGAATGGATGAAAGAAGATGCTAACCTTTAGAAAAATCATTGGAAGAAGATGCTTAACGGCGGCCGGCAAGAACTGCTCTTGCTCTCCCAAGCAAGAACACACGCGCAAGTGAGCTAATGGTGCTCATCATGCGTTCTGTCCAAGAAGGAAGAAGGTATTCAGGGGGTGGCCATTTTTAGGGGCGGTTGACTAAAGAGAACCGCCTCTATTAATTTATTTGTAGGGGCGGTTCTCTTGAGGAACCGTCTCTGAAAATAGGACACTTTTAGAGACGGTTTTATAAAGAAGACCGCCTATGAAGATCTATTTTCAAGAGTGGTTCTCTTAACGCAACCGCCCCTGAAAATGGACGGCTATCCGAGGCGGTTTTCTTAATAGAACCATCCCTGAAGATGAATCTTCAGAGGCGGTCATGAAGCTACAGTGCCCCAGGCACAGTTAGAGGCGGCGTGCTAGGTGAACCGCCTCCGATTGAAAAGGGGGGGCGTCGCTGAAAATGATTTCTGTAGTAGAGCGTTAATCTATCGTTGGTATATATATCCTGTTTTATTACAAAAAAATGTTGTTATATCACAATTTTTTTTTGAGAAATGATACTACCTCCTTCCCAAGATTTAGCTACTTCTAAGTGTGCCCTAGGTAAAACTATTGCATATTTTACTAAATTTATATAGAAATATCTAACATCTATATGACTCTAAATAAGTATATTGAGAACATTTATTTCATAATTGAACCAATGATACTATTTTGTGTTCTAAATGTCGATATTTAAAATTCTCCTACAAAATGTATCAAATAAAGTACTTAAACAAATCTAGAAGTAGCTATATATATACTTTGGGATGGGGGAAGTATCTCTTAAGGGTAAGTACATTGGTCTTGTCTCGTAGAAGGTCTCATGTAGTGGCACGTAATTTTAAGACGACTTAACAGATAGCATATACAATGGTTGTTTTTTTAAGTTGTCTCATAGTAACTCATAACTCCTTAATTTATACATAGAATAAAAGTAAAGTTGTATGTTGCATGGCAACAACAACTCATACAACGGTAGAATAGTTGTCTCATAGTCCTAAATTTTAGCTCATGAGGTGGTTGTTTCGCGAAATAACGACCTATTTCTCTCTTCCCTCTCTCTTTTCTACACATCAACAAGAATACTACGTGGCACTGCATGAGACAGCGTACAAGATAGCTGACGTGTAGCAATGTACCTGCCCTAAATATGAGTGGTGATAACAAACTTGAATATCCTCAATTTGATACACTACTAAGGTGCTGTTTGTTAACCTGCAAAAGTATAACTCCGTGTTGAGCAAAACCAGATGAATCACAGCATATTTATCTCGTTGCCAAGTACTCCCCAATAAAATGCCTGTAGGACGACGTTTAAAGCAAATAATTAAACAACGACCGAATTGAAGATCCAGGTGCCTGGGACGGCATCAAGTAGTCGAATCGTCATATCCTGGAGTTATTATTACACACACAGAGTCTGGTTCATCATGCACTTTGGACTTGCGGTGCCGGCCAGGCAAGAACGCGATCAGAAGCGCTCTCAATCACATCAGCTTCATCGTGCGAAACACAAGGAAGATTGCACACATGAACACCGTGAAGATGACCATTAGCTCCAGGGGGGTCAGCTGGTATTTTGGGGCAGTGTAGATCATATGGTTGGTCAGAAAGATCACGGAGGCAGTGACCATGAGCCAGCACCTGAGGCACTTCTTCTTGCCAGTAGGGTTCATGTTGGCAGCAACGACGACGCGCACAGCCCCATCAATAACCTACTTATAAAAATGGCAGAGACGCAAACATGTTATAACTGACATTTTTGCTATCATGGTGCATTTATATGTATAATATGAAGGACTAATGTAGTATAGACTTGTATATCGATATGACCTTTCATACCTCAAAATAAAGGTAAATGCACCATTTTTTTAATGGAAATCTCCCCATAATTTCATATTGGAGTATATGGATCGCCCAAAACGAAATTTGTATGTAATTTTCCTTCTATATATGTAGGTTGATTTGTTGCTCACCTATTGTACATGTAAACTCTCTTTTCAATATATTTTTACAGGAAGGGTTGTGTCCTATTGTTTTCACTCGAGAAATTGAAAGTTCAAGTTTGTTTAGAGTAATAAGTCCACATAACTAAAAAGGCATTCCTTTGTACATAAGAATGTTCATTTTTTTTTTTAGGAAACTACATAAGAATGTTCATTCAGATCCTCCAAATTAAAAGTAGGTATTTTGTCACACACCAGACCAGCTCTATTCATGTAGCACAAAATGACATCCTTGTTAACAAGCAGAGAATGTGGCTTGAACTAACAATCCCCGCTAGGATGATTTCCGTGAAAAAATGATCCATATATGGTTCGGGTCGCATATATATTTAACTGAAGCACGCAGTTGCACCACACACGCCACACACACGCGCACACACACATACCTCAATGCCTGAATGATGTTTAGCATATGCACAGGAAAACTCATTGTTATAGGGTGTTCAACCATTGATGTTGAAAAAACAATAATTCCCTCGAGCTGATGAGTTACAAAAATCATCATTTTTTGTTGTGGAGGGAGATTAATCCTTTCTAGTTTCTACTACAAGATGATCAATTTCCTTTGGAGGGATATATAGATATGATATCATGCACAAGATGATCAGCAACCCCGCCAGCAAAGTGGATTAAGATTATCTATATACGCTAAACGAAAAGCCTTTAGTCTAACCAAGGTAGTATATCTCATAAATAAATCAAATTACATGCAAGATTTAACATGCTCATGTGATGACACATAAAGGGATGGTGATTACTAATTGACGGTCATGTACTTCTAAACAATCGAGCCAGCATGCTCATGTACTTCTAAAACAAAGAATTGCATGCAAATCTGATCTTGTTAAGCTCGAACAATTTACCAAAAAATTATCGAAATAATCGAATTGAATTGATAAAATGAAGAGAGAAGGCTTGCTTTATTTTCATTTCTCCAGTTTTACAAGAGTGGCTCGAGGAGAAAAAGAAAGAAAGAAAGAAACAACTAATGTTTTCTAAAGAATGGAGACCAAGGATAAAATTTTTCCCATATAAAACAGACCATGTTTTCCAGCGGTGATATTACATTCTTCCATCCAGGACTATCAAATCCAAACAAAAAAAACTGAGAGGGAGGGAGAGAGAGAGAGAGAGAGAGAGAGAGAGAGAGAGAGAGAGAGAGAGAGAGAGAGAGAGAGAGAGAGAGAGAGGGAGGGAGGGAGGGAGGGAGGGAGTACATACCGATGGGACGACATACAGATCTGAAATCCGAAGCCCCTTTTCTTCTCCCCTGGCCATGACCGGAATTTGAGCATCAGAAGCACCGGTGGCGGCCTCCGTCTCGATCCCCTTCTCCAAGTCCATGGCCGCCTACTCCACCACCTCACCATCAATCAAACAGAAGAAAAGAATAAAAGGAAAGGAAAAGGCGGCGCAAGTCTTATGTAGCTAATTAAGTTGGTATGAAAAATTCAGATGCTGGATCGATGGGACGTCGGTCTTACCTTGTGTCGGCGTCTCGATCGATCTCGATCACGCGCGGTACGCAGCGAAACGCCAAAACCCGTAGCTAGCTTCTTCAGCTCTCTCTGCCGATTGGCCGACCAGGAGCAGATCGAATTAATTAGGGTACTCCTGATCGGGAGAGGGAAGAGAGAGAGGAAGAGAGGAGAGCAATCCTAACTCACCACACACCCAAATGGATCGAATCCAGAATAGCTAGCGCAGGCGCGTAGTGGAGAGATCAGGCCGGAGGAGATGGATGGATTAATTTGGGTGAGCACCAGCAAACTGGAGAGTATACTTAGTATATGTGCAGGTGCAGCCGGCAGTATACTAGCAGCTAGGGATCCCGAGCTTGCAGGCTGTGGGACGGACGCGGTGCTGGTCTGCTGGCCAGCAGGACGGTAGGACTGACTGTGGGACACGGTAGTTGCCACTGCCAGCCGCGATTCTTTCTGCCCTGCGCATGGATCGACCTGCACCTCTGTCTTTTCTTTCGGCAATGGTACGGTTGTGCGCGTCTTCGTGTTCGATTGGTCAATCCCCTGTTGTTTGTTCTCCGTGTAGGAGTCTGTGCCAAGCCAGCGTTCAGCCGCACCGTGCGTACGTACGTACCAGGCATGCTTGTTGCCTCTGCTCCTTCATCTGAGACAAAACAAAAACGCAATCATAATTCATTCAATGCGAGTGGAACTGCCTTTCAACGTTTTGCTGAAATTCTCCTGATGCGGTTAGTTAGCGACTCATCAATTAATTAACTAGCACCGTTGTACTTTAGCTTGTTTATTTCCTTATTATACATCGATCGAATTGTCGCTAGGATAGCTGCTCTAACTAACTAGTTAAAGTCGTAACTAGTAACATGCTCGCATGTACTTGCTTGTTATATATGCATGTAATAAGCGGTAATAATATACTCCCTCCGTCCTGTAATATAGTACATTTTAGCATTCAAAATTTATCCTCAAATATAATGCATTCTAGAGGAAAAAAAACTAATTTTACATTAAATACTTTCCATTTATCAATAATCACCATTAACCACGTTAATGATAGTGTCTGATTAAAAAATAAAATAAGGATACATGCGTCTTTTATGTTTTCTCTTAATTTACCTTAAAATTCTTAAAATGCATTTTACTACAGGACAGAGAGAGTAGTACGTACTAGTGTATTGCTATAGACTATAGTACGTACACGTACATATGTATTTTTTTTCATGCATGGTTAATTAGTCTGTCGCTTTCCTCCATTCGTCTTCTCTAGCTAAGTACATTAGCTTATTGGCTTCTCAATTCGGGTTTGAAATCATCAAGACATGCATACAGGTCCTGTGAGATCTCTTCTCTATACAAGTGTCGTTGCTGACCAAAACACAGGCAGGCTTCAGAGTACCTGAGATTTGACTCGGGATTTCCAAAATCGATCGCAAGTTCGGAACCTCGAAATTTCGAGCTTTGAAGACTGAAACTGCGCGCGGAGGCGATATTGCTAGCTAGCTTCAAGAATGGCAATTCTGAGTTTAATTTCAAGACTGAAACTGCATGCGCGGAGGCGATCTAGCTAGCTAGCTTCAAGAATGGAAGAAGGAAAGAAATCGTCAGTTTGCTCAAGAGAAACTGAGAAAGAAGAAGAGCACGCGAGAAAACAAAGCAAGCCATGCATGGTACGGTTAGTCTGTCGCTTTCCTCGGTTCACGCCGGGGGCCCGCAAGGCCGCAATGGTATATATGCGGGCCTGGGCTTTTTGCCTAAAGTATCACGTGGGCTTCTCTGTAGTGAAGATGGGCCTGGGCTTTTGGCGTTGAAGATGGGCCTTTTGGGGATGGGTTCATTTGTTTGTTTTATCACTCCACAGGCACTGCACGGGCTGCACGTGACACGACCACACCCACTTCTTTCCTGGGGAAGACGGAAGACCAAAATCACACCCCACCGTTGTTTGAGGCGTTGACATTGGATTTAGATCTATCTCTGGTCGTCTCAGCAATTCTGCACGCTCTATTACTGATTAATCCTCAATCTGTCTCTTCTTCCTTTCTGATGAGATTCGTCAAAGATCAATTTCTCGTCCAAGTGCTAGCTACAAATTACTTCTCCTTTCATGTTCTACTTTACTTAGGAAAAGCCCCCTGAGTAGAAAGCTATATAAACCCACACCTCCCCGCCTCACCTCCCCACCAGATGAAGTAGGACGATCAGTTTCTAAAACTCAACTATGAAAACCTCTATCATATCTAGTACATCTAGTAGCTAGCCCAAAGCATGCAAGAAATAAAGCACATACAAGGTGAAAGGTGGAAAACAAAGAAAGATGTGGACAACGGAAAAAAGGATATGAAAAACAACGTCACGCCGAAACATAGAACAAGTTTCACCATTTGAATTGAAGAGTAGGAGGGAGGGACGTACATGGCTACCGAGAGCAAGAGCACGATATGGCCGACCACCGTTCTCACCGTCGCACGGCGAGCATGGTAGCGCGGCCACGCCGGCCGGCCGGCGAGTTGACCTGCCGCTGCCGGGCCTGGCTACCTAGAGGAGCATGGCGCGGCCATGGATTATGAGGTCCCTGTGCTGCGCTGAGGTGGTTGGATATATGGACTACGCACTAGTTGAGCTAGAGAAGAGAATTAAATTTCTCACCAATTAGCTTTGCAGATCTACTCAGCAAACAAACAATGACACAACTACTACTGGTCCTCGCATTTTTTTTGGTACTCCAGCAGCTAGGATGCAAAACAAAGGCTGCTTTGAATACGATGTACTAGGCCAGCTAGACGCCAGAGTGCCAGACATCCTCAAACGCTACAATTGGTCAATAGTAAGTCGCCAGCCAGCAGGGTTGCGCAGCCTCGGACGAAATCGTACGCTCCTTGTACAGCGACGCGTGGGTTCATCGGCCAAAATTTGGCAAGGCCTTCTTGGTTTACATGGCCTGTCTACTGCTACGCATACCAAGGCTGGACTGGTTGAATTGGGCCGGTGAAGCTGAGATGGATGTGGAATGCTGCCGGCCCATCGTCCCAAAGCTTCCATAGAAATGATCAGCCACCAGTATAATGACCAAGGTTGTACTGATTCTAAAAAAAGTATAATGACCACGATTATTCCTAAAAAAATCGGCAATGCTGGGGCAGGGTGCCCGTCCATCTGGACGCTTGCTTGCTTGCTGGGCCTGCGGATCGGCCCAAGCAATCGACCTGTGGTCTCCCCAACTCATCTCTCTACCGCCCTTTTCTCAACAAAAAAAACTCTCTCTACTGCGCCATTTCCCTACTCAACCGACCGCTATCGCTCCATCGCGTCGTCCGCCTGCACCACGACATCCGCCCGTCGTGGCCGCTCCATCGAGTCGGCGAGCCTCCACGACGGATGCTCCAGTAAGCAGGCGAGGGGAGGAGCTTCTGATGCCACACCGCTCCCGCACCGACGAGCTCAGTGTTGCCGTAAGATCCACGCGCCGCCGTCGAGCTCCGCAACGATGAGCCTCTATTTATCCAAGCAGCAAGGTGACATTGCGCTGAAATCGCATGTTGCAAGCGTATGTTTTAAGTATTTCCGATGTTTCAGAAGTATGTTGCAAGTGTTTTATACCGATGTTGCAAGAGTAGATCGAGATGCTGTGCATGTTGCAATGGCTATACGTGTATGTTCCAATTGTTTCGTCTGTTTCAGATGCATGTTGCAAGTGTTTTATGTCGATGTTGCAAAAGTAGATTTGGATGTTGCATATACATGCATGTTGCAAACGTATGTTTCAAGTGTTTTAGGTGTTTCATATGTATGTTGCAAGTGTTTCATCTGGATGTTGCATATGTTTTGCAATGGCTACACACGTGTTTTCAAGTTTTTTCTAGTGTTTTGCAAGTGTTTCAGCTATTTCGAACATATGTTGCAAGTATTTCATCTGAATGTTACAAAGTAGATATGGTGTTGCACATGTGGCAAAGGGACCCACCTACCGCAACTGCTAGGGCATCATCGAGTGGGCGCAGACGGTCCCGCATGCATGCGCGTGGGAAGCGGAGGGTGCACGAGCGGTTCCCGCGTGCGGTCGAGCGGTGCGGGCCTCCGTGTTGGCGCGGCCACAGTACCATCTGATGGATCGATATCCGATCGAGACATCTAGGCGCTAGCAGTTCCTTAAAAAAATACTAGTACAATGACTGTGTTAATAAAGATGTAGACACATTTCTAAAAAATGATGTAGACACATTACGTGATCACAAACTTTAATGCGCCATGTGCACGTGCTCATGCTTACGCTCGAGAGCGCATGACCTGACGCAGCCCATACAACATGCGTGTTTTATTTTGGCTCGTGCCACCATATGGTCAAAGCTCTAGTTTGGTTTTAGTGAATTGATGAAACCCTAGGTACTAACCGATGCTCTAAGTATGAAATTGAGATAGGTTGGTTCAAGCCAAGTGGTGGAGCAAAGATGAAGTCCAAGGTAATGGTGTTGGACATGTGATGATGATCAAGTTCCGGACTTGAAAAAAAAGAAAGAGAAAAACAAAATGGGCTCAAGGCAAAGGTATATTTGATAGGGTCATTTTGTTTTGGTGATCAAGACACTTAGTAAGTGTGATCACATTTAGGATAGATAGACATACTATTAAGAGGGGTGAAACTTATCGTGAAATGCGATTATCAAAGTGCCACTAGATGTTCTAACTCATTGCATATGCATTTAGATTCTAGTGAGTTCTAACACCCTTGAAAATGCTCACGTGCACATTGGTGATACACTTGGTGGTTAGCACATTTGAGCAACGGTTGCGAAGTTTGAGAAGTGGAGGAGGTGTATCGAGATGACCAGACTCTGTACTAGACCCTACACGGGCATGTCCGGTCATCGTGGTGAAGAAGGGCACGCTCTCGGTTAGTGACCGGACGCTGGCGGCTGGAGAGGACTAGACGCGGGCGGGACACTATTCTCACATTCGGTCACTGATGACATGGCATGACAGAGCGAGGCCAGAGAGGATCGGACGCTGGCACATCAAGTCACGTGTGACCGGACGCGCCAGGTCACAAAAAACCCTCTCTGGGTGCTTACTGGAAGTGATCAGACGCTGAGTGTGGAGCATCAGGTCAAGTCTTTGGTGCATCAGGTCATTGGCTGGGGCGCTCGGGGGCACGTGCGATCGGACGCAGGGATGGCACGTCCGGTCATCTTCGGCTGAGTCCGATCACCACTTAATCATTGTCGTGACTGTTCTCGACCATTAGAACCGAGTGGCAGAGGTCAAACGTGGGGGACACATGGCTGCTATCCCACGACTGGATGCTGGGCCTAGCACTTTCGGTCATCACGACTGGCTCATCCGATCAGTGCGCAGGGGGATCCTCTTTAGACCTAACAGCTCTATTTCGTTGGAGGGTCTATAAATACCGTTTGGCCGGCTTGGGCTCACCCTCTTGGTCATTTCTATTGAGAACACACCCTAGTGAGCCTAGCCATTCCTATCTGACTCACCTTGCTTGCTTGATTCATCATTTGGTGAGATTTGAGAGCATCCAAGTGCATTGCTTTGAGTGATTGCATCTAGAGGCACTTGGTGATTGTGTTTCGCTGTGGGATTCGCTTGTTACTCATGGTGGTTGCTGCCACCTAGATGGCTTGGTGCTACGAGGATCATCGAGTAGAGGAAGTTGCTTATCTCCGGCTCTGATCATTGTGATTGTGATGGGTTCTTGACTTTTCCCCAGTGGAGAGCCAAAAGGTACTCCAGTGGATTGCTCGTAGCTTGTGGATCCCCATCCTGTGTTGGTTGTGCGGCACCCGGTTACAGGTTAGGCATGTGATGCTTATTAGCGCGTGAACCTCTAAGTGGGTGAATCGCTACAACGGGGACGTAGCTTGCCGGCGAGCAAGTGAACCTCGGTGAAAAATCATTGTGTCAATTGGTATTCATTGTGATTGTTTTTTTGCTTACCTGGCTCGGTATTGATCCCTCTACCTCTCTTGTATTTACATTTGTAGAGATATCTTGTGTAGAGATAGCTTAGCTAGTAGAGTACCTCTCTAGTGTAGCATAGAAGTAATTAGTTGAATTATTTGTTTAGGTTGCTCTCTAGTGGTAGAATTAGTGACCTAGCCATTGTGTGACACACTAGAGATCATAGAAATTAGAATTGGTTAGGTGGCTTGTAACACAAGTGTAGTGCTAGCACAAAACTCGCTTCGCCATCTTATTTACTAATCACTTGTCTTAGTATTGTTGTAGAATTTTTAATAGGCTATTCACCCCCTCTAGCCATTAGGACCATTCATATGGGCTCGTCTTCGTTGATGTGAAATGCATGAGGTGGATGAGAAAAAGTGAATTGTGAGTTAGTAATTAGGCTGATTTTTTAGTGCATTGCATCATTTAAATTTCTTAATCTCCCTCTCATATATTATTTGATTTCAATTCACTTTGCACCGCTACCTTTCTTACAATGAAATTAGAAAAACTAGCGCCACCACACAAACCATTTACAGAGATAGTGATTTTGGATCTACAGAGGTGACACTGGTTATCGCCCTCTGCCAAACGGTCTCTATAAATGAACCATTTCCAGAGGTAACGACCAGTGTCACCTCTATAAATCGATTTACAGAGGCATGCCTCTTAAGCACACCTTTGCGAATAAGTGCCACCTACACTAGTAGAGAACAGACTTAAGGTTCTAGGCTTTAGTCCCAGCCATATTTGGGCTCGGGACTAAAGACAGGATTAGTCCCGGTTGGAGCTACCAACTGGGACTAAAGTCTCCTGCCCAACGGCTAGAGCCGCAACTTTTGCAGGAGGGGACCTTTAGTCTCGGTTGGTGGCTCAAACTGGGACTAAAGGTCACCCTCCAGTCCCGGTTGGAGCTACCAGCCATGACTAAACCTTTAATCCCTATCGGTGGCTCTAACCGGAACTAGAATTCTACCTGTAGTCTGGGTTTATATCACAAACCGGGACTACATGTCCTGGGCTATATACTTTCTCCTTCTTTCTCCCCCAGCCCGAGCCATTTCAAGCTCTATACCTGCTCTATGTTCTTGCTCGTGGAAGGAGTTCATGCTTGCGGGATTGGTGAAGACTTCATTCTTCCATCCATTCTTCGGTTCTAAAGGTTACCAACTTCATCCTCCTATGTTTCATCACTAGCATGGCTCATTTTGTGGTTTAGAAATAGAGAATGTTATGGTTTTTTAGATTGGGAATGATGGTGGACTTTTTTTTTATTTATATACCATTTGAGCTCGAAATCACTTGATAGTTTGAATATGAAGATGAAGGAAGCTTATAGTAGTTCATCAAAACTAGTATGCACCTTTCATTGCCTCATTGCATAGTCTAGAAATAGAGAAATTTTTTGGTTTTTTAGATTGGGAATAATGGTGGATATTTTTTATTTATATGCCATTTGTGCTCAAAATCACTTGATAGTTTGGATATGTAGATGAAGGAATCTTATAGTAGCTCATCAAAACTAGTATGCACCTTTCATTGCATCATTTCATGGATTAGAAATAGGGAAATATAAGGTTTTTTAGTATATAGCTCATTTAATTTCATGGTTCACAAAATGAGAAATTTATAGTAGTTGATGAAAATGAGTATAGAGAGTTGTAGATGGCGACTGCTTTTAGGTCCTCGGCCTCGCATGGGGTCCCTAAGCGACTGAGGCCGGACCTCCCTCTCATTGCGTGCAGCAAGTGTGGGCAGAAGACTATGAGGGAGTATAGGGTGAAGAAGAAGGGTCCCAACCAATGGCGTATCTTCTACACGTGTCCGGATCGTAAAGTGAGTTATTTTTTCATGTTTTGTTATGGTTTGTATCCATTTTTCGTGATGATTTTGATTAAAGTTCTTGATTTGTTGTTGTAATTTCAGTGGGATGGCACTAGATCATGTGACGATTGGTACTGGGAGGAAGAGTATGTTGAGCACGTCCAAAAATCTCATGCAAAGGCGACTGAGGCAACTAATGAGTGTGCACCTTTATATGATGAGGCAATGAACCAGCAGAAGAATGATCTGTCTATTTTAGTTGGAATTGATCGCGAAATCCTTATTCTGCTGAAGTGCAATGTAGGTTTAGTTTGTTTAGTGCTATTTGAGATTGTCTACATTGTATCAAGGCTTTAATAAATTAATGTTCGAGAGTACGTGAAACAACTATGTGGTATATGATATTAATTAATCATGTTGATTGATGGATATTTTGGGTCTTTTAATTAACTATTAATCATGCATGTTGTATAATATGGGTTATTACAAGTTTTTGATGTGGTGTATGTCATCTAATGCAGATGAACCGGCAATGGATGTACAATGCGGACCGCCGCTCCCCAGAGTTCATTAGGGGCGTGCATGAATTCATAAATGTGGCCAAGGCAAACACGCGGAATGGTTTCATGTGCTGCCCATGTGTTCGATGTAAGAATAAGAAGGATTATTCTTGCTCAAGGATCCTTCACAAACACCTGTTTATGTCGGGTTTCATGCCAAACTATATTTGTTGGACTAAACACGGAGAAAGAGGTCTTATAATGGTATGAGGGGAGACTAAGTGGAAAGGGAACACTAGGGAAGAAAACATATATTGGCAAGGAGGACGATTATTTCTGTAAAGTACACTACATAGTTCTACAAAACTCCTTTGTGGATAGTTCTACAAAACTCCTTTGTGGATCCGTATATCGAGGTACACAAGGACATTGTACGATCTGAATTCCCGAGGAGGATTGAAGCCTAGATTATGCGTCGGCACATGAAAACTTTTGGCGGTTGGTTGTGAAAATTATGTCAGGATGACGAGAGTCTAGATGAGCAACTATACTTGTTGTCTAGGGAACCATCTTGGCATATCCTGACATTCAAAGGGTACGAGATAAATGGCATAGATGCCATAGACCCAAATGGAAATAAGGAAACATATTATGGCCGCATAGAGGAGATATGAGAACTAGACTATGGACCTTATTTTAAGGTCCCTTTGTTTCGGTGCCAATGGATGAAGGTGACTGGAGGTGGGGTAACAGTGGACCATCAGTACGGAATGACAATAGTGGACCTCAACAATCTTGGGTATAGAGACGAACCATTCGTCTTAGCTAAGGATGTGAATCAGGTGTTCTATTTGAAGGACTTGTCTACCAAACCGAAGAAAGGGAAAAACAACAACGACTCAGACAATGAGCCAAAGTGCCACATAGTTCTTTTAGGGAAAAGAAACATCATGGGAATCGAGGACAGGTCTGACATGTTCGAAGATTATGAAAAAAATGATGGAATTCCGCCCTTCACAGTAAACAGTGACCTAGGCTTTCTACTAAATAATGAGGACACTCCATGGTTGTGGCGCGATCATAACCAAGGGACATAGGTCAAGAAGAAGTTCATTGCTGTTCCAACATGATATGGTGATGTATTAGACCTATTATGTAATAATTGTGACTTCAGATTTTTCTATCGTGTTTTCATATTTTCTATGGTTTAAATGAATTTTCTGCTTGATGGTGGATTTCCTATGAAGAATGTGTGATGAAAAACCAAATGATCAACGTTAATAAGATGTTAAAACTAATTTCCTGTCAAAAAGCAATAGTTTTAATGATTTTAATTAAGTAGTACATTTTTTATGGTAGAAATCATGATTATTATTTACACTATGTTAAATATTTATACGGTAAAACAAAATAGTTTAGGTTACAAATTTATCTTGTGTACAATAATGCAAAACCAGGTCTAGGATTTTTTTTGTAATTTTTTAGCTAATATTTTATTTACTAGGCAATTAACAACTCTCTGCACATTTATATAAAAGAAATATATAAAAAGGAAAAACATCTGGAAACTGGCGGAAAGCCAAACTGCAGCCCACCTTTACTCCCGGGTGGATCAACCACCCAGGACTAAAGATGGGCTACGTTGTTGACCTTTACAGTGGATAAATGTCCTCGGTGTGGGGCCAGCCGGTACAAGAACAATGACCTTTATGGTGGGGACGAAGCCTCTACGGGGAAAAAGAGGAATAAGAAGGGTATAAAAAAGGTGGTACAAGAATCTCAGCCCTAGAGGACACTCCATTAGGCAACGATGCAAAGCAGAGAAGAATTCCTGCCTTGGTAATGTGGTACCTACCAGTGACCGACCGCTTGAGACGTATCTTCCTAAACCCTAAAGAAGCCGCACTCATGACATGGTGGGATGATGAGCGCAAGGTGGATGATGATAAGATTGCACACCCGGCTGATTATAGTCAATGGCAAAGGATTGATGAGAAGCACAAAGAATTCAGCGATGACTCAAGGAATGTACGGTTTGGCTTGAGCACCGATGGAATGAATCCCTTCAATGAGAGGATGAGCAACCACAACACTTGACCAGTGATCTTGACCATGTACAACATCCCAACGTGGTTGTGTTAGAAGAGAAAGTACCTTCTCCTCACTATTCTTATTTTTGGCCCTAAACAACCAAGCATTGATATAGACGGTTTCCTTGAGCCTTTGATGCAAGAAATGGAGAGGCTATTGAGGCATGGGGAGTCGATGTACGATGCGTTCCAAAAGGAAGACTTCATATGTAGAGCAATAATATTTATTACTACCAATGATTACCCCACGTTGTTTGCTTTGTCTGGACAGATCAAAGGGAAGATGGAATGCTTAGTTTGCTTGGATGGTAATAAATGGGTATTCCTAGATGCATCCAAGAAGATGGTTTACCTAAGGAACCGGCATTTCTTAAAAACAAGTCACAAATACCGTAGTAAATTATTCTTTAGATTTTATGACAACACCCCGGAGATTGAACCCCCTCAGGAGAGACGTCATAACAGAGAACACGTGTACAGAATGGTGAAAAATATACGCGTCATCTATGGAAAGAAGAATCCAGATGGGACAAATAGAGATAGAAGCACACCTCCTGTCGAAGGCGTACCTTTCAAGAAACAATCGATCTTCTTTCAGTATCTGCCTTATTGGCCAGACTTGGAGGTCCCCCATGCCATTGATGCTATGCACGTGCAGAAGAATGTCTTTGAGAGTCTCATTGCTACCTTGTTGGACACAGGCAAGTGAAAGGACGGTCTAAAATCATGGAAAGACATGGTGCAGCTAAACGTGATGCCATAGCTTCACCCGGTACCTAAGGCTAATGGAAAATACACTCTGCCCGTGGCGTGCTTCAACCTAACAACAGAAGAGAAGAGAGCTATATGCACTTTTTGAGGGGGGTCAAAGTCCTAACTGAGTTTTCAGCGAATGTGAAGAAGCTAGTGTCGATGAAGGACTTGTCAATAACACACTGCAAGGCTCACGATTGTCATGTGATGCTGACAGTGTTTCTACCTATTGCAATCAGGGCTATAAAGCCAGAGTTCTTGAAAATGGCCATCACCCACATGTGCTACTCCTTTTCGAAGATCTCACAGAAGATGATTGGCAAGCAAGAGCTGAGTGACCTACATGAATTTGTGGTGGAGACACAAAACCAACTAGAGATGTGTTTACCTCCTGCTTTTTTTGATATAATGCTACATCTCATTATTCACATGGTTCATCATATACAAGCGTTGGGCCCTTGCTACTTGCATGAAATGTGGTCCTACGAGCCGTTCATGTCGATTCTAAGCCGATACGTGTATAATCGAGCATACCCAAAGGGCTCCATGATAGAGGGTTATAGTACTGAAGAAGTCGTCGAGTGCTGTCAAGAGTACCTAAAGGTACATAAAGGGATTGGTAAACCTGATTCTCATCACAAGGGTAGGCTGGCTGGGAAGGGCACCAGTGGTAGAAAAGTGTTCATCGACCATGATTACAAAGAGGTGAGTCGGGCGCATTACAGTGTCTTGCAGAGTACACAACTGATGCAACCGTACATTGATGAACACTTGGGTTATCATTATGGCAGAGAGAAATGGTCGTTCAGATGATTGGGTCATGAAACAGCACAAGCAATGACTAACTACATGGTTGAAGGACCAAAACGTACCGCCTAGAGAAACCATAGACTTTATTACCATCAGTAGGTTGATGGAGGGGCCATCGAGACAAGTGACATCTTGGAAAGCTTATGACATCAATGGGTACACATACTATACCCATGCAAAGGATAATAAATATGTGAACCAAAACAACGACGTTCGAATAGAAGCTCTCGATGGAGTGGGGCGAAAGATCCAATAATTTGGCATCATTGAAGAGATATGGGAACTTGACTATGGAAGGGATATAAGGTGGCCCTGTTTCGATGCCGCTGGATCAAACAACACCAACTAAACGAGATCGGATTGAGAGTCCTGGACCTCGAGAATCTAGGCTACCAAGATGACCCTTGGGTTCTCGCTTCACGTGTCGCACAAGTTTTCTATATGCCTAACCCACAAAGTAACCTCCCCCCGAAGAAGACAAAGCACGTGGTTGCCTCCAGGAAACAACACATTATCGGAGTTGATGGCGTGGACGATGTTGAAGCTTACAATAACTACGATGAGATGCCGCTATTCATAGACTTTCCTAAGAAGATCAGTGTTGTGGAAAGGAACCTCCCCAAAGACATATTGCCATGGGAACGAAAAGATGTCAAGGAAAAAGTCGTTACAGCGGGCTAGCTAATTGTTGAACGTGGAGTGTTTGTATAAGTGTGTGTGTTTGTAAGACTTCATTTATGCATGCGTGTGAGACTATATATTTATGTATGTGTGTGAGACTATATATTTATGTATGTGTGTGAGACTACATTTATGCATGTGTGTGAGACTACCCTTTGCAACATCCAGATGAATCTATTTCAACATCCACTCTATTACTACTAAAACTTTATGAAACCACTTAACACTTTATGAAATGAAGAAATGATCAAAATAAAAGTTGGCGATCTTGACGAGTTAAACAACTTTTATATTCATCACCTTTACAGCTGAAATCATTTAGTGGTTGAAAATCAAGTTTGAAATTGTCATTTTCTAAAATTCAAAATTTGAATTATCCAAAATTACTGACAAAGATATATGACCAGACTAAAATGATAGAACATGATTTTAGAAAATTTTAGAAAAAAAACCATCACATTTGGAGTTAGTATGAGGGAGAAAAACTAGTTACAAGTTTCAGCCATAGATTAAAAAGAGAAATCACACTTGTTCATCATTGATCATCATGAACAGTTATGATTTTTCTTTTTAATCTCTGGGTAAAATTTGTAACTAGTCTTTCTCCCTCATACTAACTCCAAATGTGATGATTTTTTTCCTAAAATTTTCTAAAATCATGCCCTATCAAGTTACTGCATTGATTTGGTCATTCTTTTCGTTTGACAAAGTTTGAGCAATTCAATTTTTCAAATTTAAAAAAAATGACAAGTTCTAACAAGATTTTGAAACACCAAATGATTTCAGCTGAAAACGTGATGAATACCAAAGTTGTATAACTCATCAAGATCTAAAAATTTTATTTTGGTCATTTCTTCATCTGACAAAGTGATAATAAACATTGTTCACAAATCAACATGTCTCTCGTATAGTTTATGAAACTATGAGTGATATGTGGATTTGTGAATAATGTTTACTAACACTTTGTTAAATAAAGAAATGATCAAAATAAAAGTTATAGATAGTGATGAGCTCAATAACTTTTATGTTCATGACTTTTCTAGTTGAAATCATTTAAGGTTTCAAAATCTTGTTTGAAGTTGCCATTTATTAAAATTCAAAATTTGAACTATTCAAATTTAGTCAAATGAAAAGATGATCAAAATAAAAGTTGTAGATAGTAATGTGTTCAACAACTTTTATGTTCATGACTTTCTTATTTGAGATCATTTAAGGTTTCAAAACCTTGTTTGAAGTTGTCATTTATTGAAATTCAAAATTTGAACTTTTCAAATTTTGTCAAATGAGAAGATGACCAAAATATAAGTTGTACGTATTGATGAGTTATACAACTTTGATGTTTCCATAATTTTCATTTGAGGTCATTTAGTGTCCTAAAATTCTATTAGTTGTTTTGAAATTCAAATTTTAAAATTTTAAAATATTGTTTTTTAAAGAAGAAAATATAGAATTATATCTATATATATAATAAAATTGTTTATATATACATATATTTCTATATATGGAATAATAAAAAAACTAATATATAAATTTACATTGTGTTCTTTATATATCAATGAATTATAGAATTAGTAATTAAAATAAATTGAAAAATATTTGTACGGGCGGCTAACTCAGGAACCGCCCCTACAAATTGATTTGTAGGAGCGGCTAACTCAGGAGCCGCCCCTAGAAATGACCTCCGGTATATAAACCAGAGCCCGCGGGAGGCCAAAAATTTTCTAAGTCAGGGCTCTCTTCTTCCTTGCGGACGCCGTCAGGCTACCGAACCCGCCACCGTCGCCACCGTCTCCGTGCCGTAGCGCTGCTTCCTCTCACCTCCGCCGGCCCGTGCGTGCCCGGCCGTGCGCTCTGGCAGTCCTCCCCCGAGCTTCCTTGGCTCCGTCCACCGCTGGGACCCACTATGGAACCCTAGTAGTGGGCGACGACTCTGTGCCCAAACCTCCACCATGTCCGTGCGCTACCTCCGCTGCGCTCTACCTCCCCCAATCCGCCTCCAACCAACAGTCCATCTCCTGCGCTGCGCACCGCCGTTCCCCTCGACGGCTAGGGTTTTCACCGCCGTGCCCTCCGGTGTCCGTGCTCCCTCCGCCGGCGGCCCTGGTGCTGGTGCCCCCCAGCGTCCCTACTCCCACCCCCAGCGGCTCTAGTACCCGTGCGCTCCGGTGTCCACACTCCCTCCCCAAGGTGGCCCTGGTTTCCTGGTGCCCGTGCGCTCTCCCTTCGCCGGCGGACCCAATGCTGGTGCACCCCGGCGTCCCTACTCCCTCCCCCAGCGGGCTTGCCCTGGTGGCCGTGCGCTACAGATCTAGTCTTCGATGTGAGTACACCTCAAATCCTATTCCTTCAGTTCTTCCTGCGGTGCCTTTTTATGTTGCTATGTTGCTCGATTTTCTCTAGCTATTTATATTATCTCTTTGTGGCAAGTTACTTAAGAATGAAACTTCATTCAGTTATCTTGTTGTGGCAAGCTACTCAAATGTTATTGACATTACTTTTTGATAGATTTTATTTTTTGATGCTAGCATTACAAGAAAGGAAAAAACATTTATGATTTCAAATTCTGGTCAACCTGAATTCAAATTCTGGCATAATTTGGTCTGTGCAAACAATTCATGTTGGTTTAGATGCCACCATGAGATTTAGCCCTGGATGCGACTGAATTACCATGTGTGACTGTCCAGCGGGTTATTATCTATAATAGACTCGCCCAGGACTTGTTGTCCTATCTTTTGTAGCTGAAATAGATGTTAGCTGTCTGTTAGGCTGTAACTTTACTCCTTAAATTCGGGTACCTCACAAGGTCCTTCTTGCCAGTGGATGTAAGATTGGATCTATGCGGTTTAGATGTTGAATTATGTTAACGGGGGTTCGGGAGAGGTCAGCGGAGCAAGCAAGGTTGTCTTATTCCTTAATTTAATGTTTTGGCAAGGGTTGTCTTATTCCTTAATTTAATGTTTTGGCAAGTAGGAGTAACACACATGGAATTGGGTACAAATATTAGAGTTCAGGCTCCACTAGGGAGCTATGCTCACCTACTCTAGCGATCATGTTCAACACTCTTTTATGCAAACTCTGGTTTGCACACATGCACATTTGATGTTGCTATTGGTACTAAAAATAACAGTAGCAACTTTATGATATATTCTTAGTGAATACTGCCTTCTACCTTAAAAAATGTCCAGAGAACGGGAGGTAAACGATTGGTGATTTCTGTCTAGCTAAGTTGGAATGTAAAACTTTGCTTTTAATCCTTGTGTTAGAAAAGTAGAATTTTAATGAGGTGTTCTATTGCATTTTGCATTATACTGGATTGTTAGATTCTTAGTTTCTGGTTTGGCACATGACTATGGTTTGTTAGATTCTTAGTTTCTGGTTTTATCTTTTCTTTTGAGATGCACTATTGCTGAAAAATCTCTGGTACGATTTTAAAGACTGACGGAAACTAGGATTAGAAGATTAGTGGGGCATAAGTTAATTCAAAGATAAATTACTAACATGTTAAAGTTCTTCTCAACCTCATGGGATTTAGTAGAAAAATTGGGTCATGAGGGGCCATGGCCCCCGCTAGTCCCCTACTGGCTCCATCACTGCTTAAAGACATGTTCATTAGTGGATGATGGTGATCCTTTGTATTGGGTTTCATTTGGAGTCTTTGTGTATTTGGAATTTGAGGATTCTGTACTAGGGTTTAGTTTTGGGGGGTTCTGCCTTGCTGGGCCTGGGAGGCATTTGAAGATCTGCTTCTGAACTTCTCATCTTAGTTGACTGAACGTTTGATGAATTAAAATTGTTCAATAGTTTTCTGTTGTAGAATGGTATGCTTCTAATGTACCGAATGTGTTTATGCTTGTGCCTGAGAAATCTTAATTTGAGATTCTCACAAATTTAATCTTTTCTAAAAAAAGCTCATGGCCATCCTTATATAAATGGAATTGATGTGCACAAATGCTGATAATCAGAATATGTTTTCTATAGATTCATTGTAATGTATGTTATAGTGTCCTCTGCTTATGCAATTTGCTTGGGATGTGATACTGCATTTTTATGTGCCTCTTAATTGCACCGTACTGTATTTGTTTGTTTGCCACGGTAGAATTTGTCATCAAAAGTAGTTTGCATGTATCCGGATCTTGTCGTGCTCACATTATGGGAATTGCAAGCTCCTCTGCATGATAATTCTAATTACTTCATTAGAACCCATAATTGTATGTACCTGGTTATCTTTGCATTTGAATTCTGTTGGTATCCGGTTGTGCTGTGGAGACCAAGAGCAAAGCATCTGTGAAATGCAATGCTCATTAGCCACCCTCGACTGTAGGGTTAAACTAAATTGTGTTCAACTTACCATTGTGCCCATGCACCATGCAAATATCTAGAAGTAACATGTGAGATTTTACTCCTATTGCTAAGTTCAGTGCTTGTTTGCTTTTTTCATTTATTGGCTGCTATCGGTCCTGCTTTGCAATTTTTTTCTAAATGGCAATGGCAGAAGCTGTCTTTCAATTAAGAGGAAAAAAGTTTATATACAATAATTTGGCATTAAGCTTTGCCAAACATGATGGGGCACAGCTCCTTTTCTGAAAGGAGCAGCCTAGGATACCCCTCCCCGTAGCCAAAAGTGACTCCACCTTCTGATTTGCAAATTTGGCATTTTTCCCCTAGTACCTTCGATAAATTCGAAGCCAACATGGTAGTGTATTTGACCTTTGTAGTAAACTATAAGTTGGTGTATGTACCTAGCCTCCTCATTTTGTTTCTTCTAGAAGTGGACCCGCTAGTTGGAATATCCTGAGCTGGTAAAATAATGAGGAGTTCAATCCCAGACCTTCCTGAGGTAGTATCGATGCCTTTAACTCTGATGATACAGCTTTATAGATTGAGTTCTCCTCGGTCTAACTATTTTGACAATGCAAGGCTAGTTGCGTACTATGATTTATAAACAGACAATATCTCTTGGTGCTGCTATTTGGTCACATCATACACTCCTACTGAGCTAATGACAATTTTGACAATTTATTTAATGTCTCTATAGAATTTTATGCATAAGTGGATGTGCTTTAGTACTATGTCAATAACTTAGTATATATGGGTTGTTTTTAGCAATTCTTACTCCCACCGCTCATTTATATAAGGTGTGCTTTGCCTGATCAAATTCACAGTTTGACCTACAGTTAGCCAAATAACATGTGAACTATGTGCTCACAATTGGTAAGATTGGATTCTTATTTAAAAGCACTTGCTAACCTTTATGATTCCCAACTAGGAGTATTACTGAACTATTATAGGGGAAAATGATAGCCAGAGATTAGTTTCGTATACAGTCAAACTAGGCCATGAACTCAAGGATTATTAATTTGGGCTATGTGTCTATGTCGCTAGTGTTGTGCTGCAAAATGAGGAGGCTAGGTACATACACCAAGGATTGCTTGTTTGTATGTGTTAGTGAGAGAGCCATGGATGGAAATATGTTTTGTTTTTATGTCTAGATCTGAACAAATTAAGTAAATAGTTTGTACCTACAGTTTCTAGATTTTCTGTACTCTACTATTCTTCTCTCTATGTTTGTTAACAGTGAGCATATATATGTTTGTTAAGCAGCTATTGTTTGGTGGATCTGCATGGGTCATCCAACCATGTGGCTATTTTTGCCATCAGCTGCTGCTCTATGTTTGTTAAGCAGCTGTTGCTTTTTTTGCCAAATCTCCACTCTCCTCTCCTCTCCTTTGTTTTGCCGATGATGAAATTGTTCAAGTCCATACATTATATGGAATATGAGCTGATGATCAAGAACTTGTGAGGAACTTGGCATTATTAGTAGCCGCCCCTACATTACCTTCTCCTCTCTTCTCTGTTATGATGCCTTGATGCTCCAAGTTCATGATCAAATGATGATTGACATGTTTCTGAGGCCTCTACTACTGATACTACTCGTTTTTTATATATTGTTGTTTTATAGGACTACTTTGGTTTATAGACCTTTTGATTTTTTATACCTTCTCGTGTACCTAAAGCACACTTTCTTGCATCTATTAGAACAAAGCGCGAAACAATGTCGCGGACATCAGACAGTGCAGCCCGATGCCCCGAGCATGATGAGCAGCCAACCTATGAGGAGCAAGCTCTAGAGGACTAGCTTACTCAGGAGCAGTTCGATAACAAGTTAGAAAAGGATCTTGAAGTGCTGCTTACTCAGGAGTAGTGTGACGAGGAGGAAGGGGGAGTAGAAGGAAGAGCAGGAGAGGGTGCTGAAGGCGAAGAAGAAGAAGAGGATGATGATAATGATGAGGACTCAGAAGAGGGATATGTAAGTCCCGAGGATCCTTTCCCATGTGAAGCCAGAAGGAGGCCAACGGAGGAAGATTTGGACAAGGATTTTGACCCAAACGAGGAGGTAGGGATAAAGCCTTAGCTTGTAAATTTTGCTAAAGCTTTGGCTGTGTTACCTTTGCTAACACTTTGACCTATTGTATATGGCAACATATCAGGTGCAAACCAACTAACATGTGCAAACTTGTAAACTACCAATCAGGACTGTTAGATGTTGATCCAATGGATGGGGTGAGGGGGCTTAAGCGTTAAAAAAGCCGGTGGGTGGGGGGCTTAAGCGCAAAAAAAATTCACCTCTCACCTCATCCATTGGATCAATATCTAGTGGCCCTAATTGGTAGTTTCTAAGTTTGCACAGGTTAGTTGGTTTGCACCTGATACGTTGCCATCGTATATACAGGTCCCTCCTGAAACTCGAAAAAGACAACGTCGACGTCCGCGACATCTCGCCGGACAAGACGGAGTAGAGGAAAGGAGAGCAGAGGCAATAGCCATAGAGAGGGACATTGAGGCCTCTGCTCCACAACCTCAAGACACAACCACGAACATGACTACCAAGCCAAAGAGGAAATGAGAGGATAGAAAAGCAAATCAATATCCAGATAAGGCATGTTATGTGATAACGGAGGTCAGGCCAGCAGGGGAGATCCTTGAGCCAAAGGAATTCAGAGGATGATTCCGTAATGCGATCGGGGCCCTAGTAAGAGATAAATTGAACCTAGCAATCCCTAACTAGAAAGAGGTACCAGAGAAGAAAAAGGATGAACTATGGGATAAGCAACTGAAGCTCAATTTTAGATTTCCAGAGGGTAAGCAAGAACTGGTAAAAAATGCTTTCAAGATCATGGGAGAGTCATTCCGACGTTGGAGGTCGGAGATCAACAAGAAGTATATCCAAAAGGGGTTAACTCCCTTCAACGAGTTTGGCAACATAACTCCTAGTCAATGGGAGGAGCTCGTGGCTCAGACGACTTCACCGGAGGCATTGGAGCTCAGTGCCCGTAACATTGAGCTGGTGACGAGGAACAAACACCACCATCATCTAGGCCCCGGTGGCTACTATGCCAAGGAAGAGCAGTTTAGGAAGATGGACGAAGAGGCCGCAGCTTCTAGGAATATCGATGTGAAGAATTTGAAGGTACGCTCAAGGAATTGGAGATATGCGAGGAGTACAGAATCATCTGGCGGTAATCTTAAGTTTGATAAGCCGGAGACCCAAGAGGCAGTATCAAGGATACTGAAATATGCTGAAGACAAGGAGAAGGGCTCATTCACTCCTTCTAGAGAGAGGGACGAGCTTAGCCTTGGCTTTTGAAACAACGAGCACACAGGCCGCACAAGGGGGCTAGGGAAAAGGACGACCTGGAAGTACGGATTCGAAGAGGACAGGCACATGTACAAGAAACATGGCATAGACCGGGAGGCTAATCTTGAGCTCCAAGTGAAGGCTCTAGTTGCGAAGGCGCTGGAGGAGCAAGGACTGTCTATGGAGCCACGGACATTACTGACGCCACTGGGAGAATTAGCATTAGTTGGCAGCCCTCTGAAAGTTCCTAGCAGCCAAGCTTCCACTGCAGCCATAACCCCCATAGATCGCATACGGGAACCAACTAGTTGCACCTTGGTGTTTCTCAGCGGCTGGCAGAACATTGTGTTGGAGGTCGCAACGGGTGTGGCACATCCTCCCGGTGGCTTACACCACAATAATAAGATATCGCCGGACTACACTAGGGTCGAGGTGCATATCGTGAAGCCCGAGTTCATGCAGTGGAGGATAGACTACGCAACTCCCGAGGGGCTAGTGTTACTCAGAGACGTAATGGGGCAGTTTATCCTCTGGCACAAACGGGACATTATATTGACTGCTTCTTCGCTGCCTCCCCCTCTCTCAAATTTAGAGCGAGTTGTTGAGGACGGGGAGATATTTTCACCATCTCATGACCACCACATTCCTGAGATGCCACATTCTTCCCCGCCTCCTAGCGAGCATGTGCCTGATAAGGCACAACCTTCTCCAGCTCGTACTGATCAAGTGCATGATGAGATGTCACAGTCTTCTCAACAAGCACAGCCAATACATGAACAACGAGTGCCTCCTAAAGAAGGAGATGCACAAGAAGATGAGGACGTGCCTGAATGGGAACTTCGAAAGAAGCATCCAATCACCATAAGACCAATGTATGTTCCGATGAAAGACGTCTCATCGGTGCACAAGTGGTATTCCCATGACCAGTTCAAGCCTGAGAACCAAGTTAAAAAAGTCCCATCACGGGCTTCTGAGGAGGCCGTCACTAGCAAACTCCACCAAATAGCAAAGCAGTATGCAAATGTTGATGCCATCAAATGGTCAAAGGATTGCCCAAAAACATATGAAAGAGGCAAGCCCATCCTACAAAACTGGGACATCCAGCGCCTACCACTTGGAATGAGAAGGTTCCATGATTGGTACTTGCGTGTTCTCCTAACGAGCATAGACCTCGTACAAGCATGCTTCCCCACCAGCACATTTGGAAGCCTAGCCAAAAAAAATATCTTTGACTTCAATGACATGCAGACATGCTTTCACCTCGGAGCAATGGAAATAAATCTGATTCGCACGTGGTGCCTATAAGTCCTTGTCCTCCCGATATGATATGAATGTAATCTTTGGATTTTATTGTAACTAACCTACACTGTGATTTGTAGAATGCAAGTGCACATTGTAAAACAAATGCTAAGTGTGAAAGCCGGGTATATAGACCCTCAAGCTATAGCACAAATAATTTTTAATTACCCTAGACAGTGGAAACTGGATGACAAAGAGCTAGCTGCTAGAAAGACCCTTCAGGAGAAAGAGGACATCCGTGCGAAGAAACTAAGGTAAGAGTCCCTTAAGATTTCGGTATACATTGCCCTGGCTTTTAAAAATCTCCAACAACACTCTTCTATATGGCTACCATACAACTTCGAGTAAGTTTAACTCTATACTTAAAGTTTTATTCGATATATTTTATTCGATGCAAAAGAGCTTATCTAGTTCTATGATTAAATCCATGCAGCAACCACTGGATTTGTATAGGCGTCAATGTCGGGAGGAGCATGACATGGGTCTTTGATTCAATAGATAGGGACCCAGTGACATACAAAGACTTCATATCGATTCTCAAGACGTATACATATCGACAATCCTCATTAGCTTATATGTTTGTATATGTACTTGTAACATTCACTTTTGGATACGAACAAGTTATATTTGCTAAAATAATTTGAACAGGGCATTTAGGTTCTATGTCAATAAACATCACGGAAGGCATGATCCAGTAAGAAAAGAAAGGCTCGCTATAAAAATACTATGTGCGGTAAGTGTAACTTACTTTAGTACTCCATTACATGGCTGTCAAAAGCATTACTTAACATTTTCATATGCAAAACACACAGTGCCCCAAGTAGAGCCTAGGAGTGTACATTGTGGATACTATGTATGTTCTATGATGAGTAACACCGGTGCCTATAGGAGACACCCCTTAAGGGTAAGTTTGAACCTCTTCACCCGTAGTATAAAAACTTCGCACATGGTATGAAATACTAAACCAAAACTTGTCCTCTTGTAGTGAAAAGAAGAGAAAGAAATGAAAAGAGACCCATACAAGGATGACCAACTCTTAAAGCTCGTCGACGACCTTTGTAACTTCATATTGGACCAGATTGTACACGTCAAAGGCACCTACCATGACCGAGATTCTGACTTAGGTAGAAATCCTCAGTACGAACACCTTCGTGAGACTGAAAGGCTAGCTCTAAGCCGTTGATAACAATGTGTATGGAATTTGACATTGGTCTTACCTTGTGGGACACCTACGCCGAGCGCCGTAGCCACCAAGGTGCCACCCTTGTCCCACCGGTGAACTCGCCGTGAGCGCACGAAGCCGTAGAGCCTCCTAGCAGCCCTGCCTATCCACCCTAGCGCGAGAACACTGTCGCCCCGTTCACCTAGTGCACCGTGTGCCAGAGAGGGGAGGAAAAAGTGGAACGAATTAGACTTGTGAATTATATCTATTAAATGGTGGATTGTATATATTTTTGTGAATTGAACTTGTAATTGTAGTTTATATAATACTCTTGTGCTTGTGGTAAGATTTGAATTTAATATATATATATATATATATATATATATATATATATATATATATATATATATATGTTCTGGTCGAATTTGAATTATAAATTTGAATTTTTTTTGGCGGAAAAATATACTGTAGGGGCGGTTCTAGACTGAACCGCCCCTATTAGCAGGTATTATAGGGGCGGCTGGTACTATAGCCGCCTCTATAAATCGATTTTGTAGGGGCGGCTGATAACACCAGCCGCCCCTATAAAGGCGATCTGGGAACCACCCCTACAAATCGGCGATTTGTAGCCACGTTTTGGTAGGGACGGCTGGCCAAACCACTCCTACAAATGCCCATGAGCCGCCTCTACCAAGCCTATCTGTAGTAGTGACTTATTGTGAATATATAATTGTAACTTAACTATATGCAGCAACTACTCTCTATCTCAGAATACCTACACATCTCCCTTCTCGAGAGGATCGAGTGCCAAGGTATGTAAATGCAGAAACCCATAGCCTGTAAATTCGATGTAGCAACTTGAGGAGCAGACTGAGTAGCCAGGTTCTGGAAGCCAAGTCCTCCCTTTTCTCGTGCACGATGGGCTTTGTCCCGGCCTCCCGAGTAACAAGATAGCTGACTCCTGGCTCTCATTGTTTTGGCAGCACCAATTCAGCACCCCGACCGGTAAGGCCATGCATGGCTTGCATGATACTAGTAAGTATCATGCAGGACATATATTAAACTTAGGGCCTACTTATTAGTTTGGTTTAGTTCTTAGCTAGCATCTACTCACTAGTCACTAGGTATTAAATCAATGGCCATATATGATACTGGTAAGTTACATCAGTTAACAACATATTAGAAAAGGACATCAAGTGCTCGAATAAATCCCAAAGCACGCGTGATAATGAAGTAGTACGTAATAGCTAAAACTATACTGTTTATTTGTTGTTATATTTGTGAACCTACAAACTATCCAACATAAAACCATTTCAACACTACTGTTGAGAAAATCCAAATGCGATGTATACCAAACATTAGTAGAATAGTTAAGAAGCGTTACCAAATAAATCATCTGTCTGAAACATACGAGCAAAGCAACGACCAAAAGAGCCAGAACGAAGGTCTAACAATTTCCAGTATATATACGCGTTCGCATGTGTCCTGGAATTATTACAATCACACAAACTTTGTCTCACACATGCAGGCATGTAAATAAGCTGAAATTGTAAGGCAATATAGCCATATAGGTAGCATGGAGGACACGAGACGTACTAGCTAGGATTGTTGGGTTCAACATTCAACGATAATGACGACTAGGAATTATGACACGCTCTCACATCATCTTCATCATGGCGAGGAACACGAGGCCAGTGCCACATAGGAATAATACGAACATAGCTAGCTCTGGAGGGATAAACTTTGGGGCAGCGTGGATGTGGTTGGTCATGAAGATCACGCAACCTGCAATGAGCCAATAGGGGACCCGTCAGTTCTTCAGGCTTAGGACGATCACGCAACCTTCAACCTACGTATACACAAACGGTGGAAAAGCAAACATGTCAAGGATGCACGTGTCCTTAAGGCTAAAATCAACAATAACTAGACACTCTATCATGGTGGCATATATACATATATAGGAAGAGGAAGCGAAGCATAAGATGGGACATTTCAAGTTTGTTTGATCAGTATGTGCATACTACTACGTGTACGTGTTTGACACTCATGCCATCATGATAAACACTACCATCACAAGACTCTTAATAAATTAAGATGCCCAGATGCATTGTGTTATATCAGATGCAACATTCACAATAAAGCATGGCACCACAACAATGTGTGAATTTAGGTGTCTGTTGAAAGATAGATAACAAAGCTACACTTTTACATGCATGATGATTTGAACATGGTCATAAAGACATAGATGGATAATGATATGGAATAACGAGTTAATAACATCATCGATATATGTAATCATGTGATGACTTCATTGATGATTGTTGCATTGATATCATGAGATTTAACTATACATCACAGTGGTACGGTGTTCTGTTGAGTTATTTGTGCACGTCTAAAACCTAGCCATAAACACCAGAAGTTTATATATTGCCGGAAGCTCCAAGTTAGTACTTCGATTTGCCACTTTAATCTAGGTCTTGGTGTATATCCATGCATGCGGTAGGGGTTTTTTTTGGGGTACAGAGAATACATATTCACAATGCAATAGGTACCATCCGGCTATCCACAGCTGCTATCATTCATGCCTCTATTTCTATTCTTTCAAATGTTCTGAGCACTTATTATTCATTCTTGACAATGGTTTTAGCTTCAAAGAAAAAACTTTCTCACGAGATCAGATTGATAAATCTAAGTTAATAGCGCATGAAGGATTATTGGAAATCACTTTGCTGAGTTTTAGTGCAAAGTCAAGCCTGTGTCTCAACAATCTGTGACCTATGGATCCATAATTGTTGTAATTTGCATTTTAGAATTTACTTTTTTCTCTTCTTTTTTTGTCTCTTTGAACTGTTGTTTGTAACTGGTGACTCCTTTTTTGTTTAATTTAATCTCTCAGTAGGGACTTGCACCCCTTCAGTTTCGTAAAAAAGAACATCGAAAACACACAGCAAATATATAATTAATGTTGGTAGATGATGCAAAGTAAGCTTGAGTTGCCAAGAGATGGTTTAAGATGATCAAGTTGAATCTAAAAAATAGAGCCAATAATTACCTTATAAAATGGAACCAAAGCATTCTTAAACAACCCATTGTTTCCAACTATACATGCCTCCATTTCGGATTAGCATCCAAAGAAATTAAATTAGAAAATTTATCTAATACAATTCTATTTTTTCTAAAAAAATCAATGTAAAATATATAGAATAATGTTTCCCCATGATTGTTCCATATATTGCGCGCGCGCGCGCGCACACACACACACACACACACACACACACACACATATATATATATATATATATATATATATATATATATATATATATATATATATATATATATATATATAGAGAGAGAGAGAGAGAGAGAGAGAGAGAGACACACACACCATATAAGCACTATCAGCAATAGTTAATTAATCACATTGATCTGAGATTTATATAGAAAACAAAGGATGCTACATGAGTATTCAAGAATGCATGGTGTGAAAAAGTAACCAATATTAACCGTTAAAAGTACTACCGGCAGCGAGAATTCACGAAGAGAAAAGAATGGCCAAATTAATAAACGCTGCGAACATACGCTTGATTGACCAAAAAAAGGATTCAGTCTCATACGTGAACAAAAAATGGTCAAGTCATGAATTGCATGTTTGCAGACGATTCAGTAACTAAGTGTTTACAGGACACATCCAAACTAGCTAGTCTTATAAGCTAATCGGTGCATCAATTTATTTTGATTAAATAGATTATTAGGTTACGTTGTCATTTTAAATGCCCCTCGTATGCTTTAATTTGAAGCCTCTTTCTAAAGACATCAGTTTGAAGCAAAGGTACAATGAACATGAATGGAGTTTCTAAACAGTTTGAGGCACAACATTTATGAAACAATTTTATTTTTGATAAATGATTTTGATGGATTGGTAAATGTTTGTAGTAGTGTTGATGGTGAAATTTTCTAGATTGAATAGCCAATGACAATATAAGCATAGGATGATATAGTTGAATAGCAAAGAGTTAATAGGACAATTATTTGTCATGAGATGGACATAATAAGATGATCATATTTTATCCAGTTTTACAAGAGTGATCTGGGGAAAATAAAAGTATACAGTTATCACTTAGAATAGAACCCAGAAATGAAATTATTTTGATTTCAGAAAATAATATTTTTCCTATTACACACGCTTACATGAAAGATCATCAAATTCAGGCAACACCGCGGTTGAAATTAATTAGTGAACTTGATCTGGGAGGAATCCTAGGAGAAAAGATACATGCAATGGGTTTTGGCATATAAATCCATCCATACATTTCCCCTACAACAATATACTTGTTGCAGATACAAGATCTATCAAAGCGTAGATGGGAGAGAGAGGGAGGAAGAGGGGGTGGAGACATGAGAGTATTTTTTTTCTTAGGTAACAGTGTTGTGCAATACTTACGGGATTGATGCGCCGATCCACTAGAATCAGTGGATCTTGTTCTTCGCCTCCGGCCATCACCCACTACGGGAGACGCGCTCTTTGCCGAGTGCTCCGCGCTTTACCGAGTGTCGAAACATGGGCACTCGGCAAAGAGGCAGTTTGCCGAGTGCCGCACTCGACAAAGGCCGTCTTTGCCGAGTGCCAAACACTCGGCAAAAAGGGACACTCGGCAAAGGCCGTCTTTGCCGAGTGCCAAACACTCGGCAAAAAGGGACACTCGGCAAACGTCCTCTTTGTCGAGTGTCAGGCACTCGGCAAAGAATAACCCTCGGCAAAATACCTCAGGCGACGCCGGTGGCCCCTCTGTCATCCTTTGCCGAGTGCTGGCCGTTAGCACTCGGCAAACGTGCTGTCTTTGCCGAGTGTCTGGCCTGGCACTCGGCAAAGAGGTTCCTTTGCCGAGTGCCAATTCCGACACTCGGCAAAGTTTTTTTATTTTTTTTATTTTTGTTTTCAAATTTTTTCTGTGGCATCTATACAGTACCTTGAAGCACATGTTCCAATTTGGAACTTTTCTATGACTTGGTATATTTTTAAAAAATTTTATGTTTACTTGAATTTTTCTCGAAAAAGTAAATTTGAACTACAGGTGCATGAAATATTGGAATTTAGTGATTCAAAAAATGGTATTCATGTTTTTGAGTGTATTTTGAGGCCGTGTGCAGGGACATTCGTGAAATTTCGAACATCTGTTTCACGAAATATGACCACCAACTTGTTAAAAAAGTGTTTTTTAATTATATAAAATGCAAACGAAGTCCAAAAATCACGAAACTTGTCGAGGTGTCGTGTCATCGCATGTAGAGGCTATGGTAAAAAATTTAGAAGTTTCCGAGCAAGTTGTGACGTACGATGCCTAAAACCCAGACATCTCTACATGCCCCACTTAACCCTAGCGGGCCGGCCGGCCGGCCCGCTCCCACACTCTCCCACTCTCCCTCTCATAGCCGTGCGCTCCGGCCCCGCCCCGCCGCCGCGGACCACCGGCGCCGCCCCGCCGCCGCGGACCACCGGCGCCGCCAGACCTCCGTGGACCACCGGCGCCGCCAGACCTCCGTCGCAGCCAGCCCGCGCCCGGCTCTGCCCTCCCCGGCCGGTGGTGCGCCGCCCCGCCCCGGTCCCGCCCCGCCGCCGCCCGGCCTCCACCGCAGCCGGCCCCATCCCGGCCTCGCTCCTCCGCCGGACGCGGACCCGCCGGTGGTGCACTGCCTCGGCTGCCCCCCACCCCTGAACCGCCGGAGTGGAGGAGAGGAGGAGCAGGGGAGTAGAGGAGAGAAGGGAGGTGGAGGAGAGGAGAAGGGAGAAGGAAGAAGGAGAAGGGAGGAGGAGGAGAAGGAGAAGGGAGGAGGAGCCTCGGCCGCCGGCCACGCCCCTCGCCGTTCGTCCCCGCCGTTGTCCCCGCCCCTCCCTGGAGATGAAGGTGACCCCTACACCGCGTCTCCCGACTCCACCGCCACCCAAGGTATAAAGCCCCCCCGGTTGTCGGCCTTCGTGCCTTGTATGTCATTGATGGCCTTCGTGTCGTATGTGGATGTGTGGGCCTTCGTGACGTACATGGATGTGTGGGACTTCATGTCATATAAATGCTGTCGGCCATCGTGCCGGCTTTTTTCTTGCAGGTTTTGGAAACCTCCCCATACAGGAGAGGTTCTGCCGAAATTTTTAACTTATAGTATTATAATTCTTCTTTTGCAGAGCAGGACCCGTCGGAGGGGACCCGAAGTACGTAGGCGACCCCGATCGTCTTCGTCGGTGATGCGGTCCTGCCTGCACAGCGTCACCTCGCCACTGCCCCGCTAGCCTGACTCCACCGTCACCCTAGGTATAAATAACCTCTATTCCTTATTGTTGTCGTAGATCGGTGTAACCCAGTTAGGCGTCTCCCGTTCGAAACAGATACGGTTGGAGGTATGCGGATCTTCGCATATCTAAGACCGTATCTGTTTCAGATTGTCCACTTTTTTGGACAGCCCGTGGATGCGTAGATGGGGTAGTTTCCATGTTCTGCTTCGATCAGAGACAAAGTTTTGGCACCACCTCCCTGTTGTTCTCCGGATACACACTCTCCCTTCCAGGCCGTGTATCAGGAGAACAGCGGGGAGGTGCTGCCGAAATTCTGTCTCGGATCAGAGTAGAGCATGTAAACTAACCTCATCTACGCATCCGCGGGTGGGATTAGGACCTATCCTCACCCATTAGACAGTAGGCATGCCGTTCAGATGCAATTGGTGGTTATATTACTCGCTCATGTATAAGCTAGAGGATGGATAACCGTGAGTGGATGTACACGGGCCGCCCAAGTCAGGCTGAAATCACCCCTGAATGGATGGACAAGACTGAGGGTTTCTTTAACCAAGCATTTGGCAAGGCAGCTAATGGAGCGAGAGACACATTCTGTCCCTATAGCGAATGCGAAAACAGGAAAAGAAAAACAAGGAAGATCATGGGGGAACATCTTTGCAAGTATGGATTTACGCCAAACTATACCCGGTGGGTGTTCCATGGTGAAGCCCATCGTATTAGAGAGGAGGTGGTGAGACCACGCTTGTAGGCGTTTGATGCTGATGGCGGGGTAGCAGGATGGTTATGTGACTTTCACAAAGCAACGTTCGCTGAAAGACCTACGGAGGAGGAGGAGAAGGAGGATGAGGAGGAGGAGCCAGAGCCAACCGGAAAGGCGTTCTACCCAATGTTGTCTTCGGCACAGAAGCTCCTACACGAGATGGCAACGGTTTCTCAACTGGATGCCATTGGACGCCTAATGGGGTTGAAGTCCCAGTAGAACATGAGTCGAGCCTGCTTCGATGGTATGTTGGCAGTTATTGGTGGGCTGCTTCCGGAGGGTCATATTCTGCCGAGCAGCTTCTACGAGTCACAGAGACTCCTTCGTGCACTTAAGATGCCGTATGAGCAGATACATTGTTGTTCGAAGGGGTGCGTCCTATTTAGGAAAGATCACAAGGATGCAAAGTACTGTCCAAAGTGTAAATCCTCTAGGTATGTAGAGGTAGACAAAGGTGATGGCCAGAAGGAGCAGCTTGAGATCCCCATGAAAGTCCTACGGCACACGGTGGCCAGCCAGTTGGTCAACTCAAGGCATATGCTCTGGCTCACATGGGCAAGGCGACGGCCGACATCGAGTATGACCCAGATCCCCCGCTTGAGGCATACACCAACTCCAGCATCCACACCCGCCTCTCTTCATACACGGAGGCGGCAAGGTCAGTCCATGGGCCGGGCTACGATCCGAGAACCGAGGAGCGCCTTGATCCTCAGCTCGTGATGAGGGTGGGGCAAGGCAAGAAGCATGGGTGGTTCTGGATTGGCGATGGCGTCCTCGACACGGCCTCTACTCCTCTCCACCAGCTCCGAGCAGCGAGCACAAGCTCAAGCGTGCCCATACGCCAATGGCCGACCGCGGTGTCGGCACTCCAGGTAAGCATTCCTGTTTCATTCGTCGTTCTTTGACTTTTACATACCTTACCTATGCATTATTGAAACATTAGGGTCAAATGCTGCAGGCCTAGGTGCAGGAACTGCAGGCCGAGCAGGAGGCCGAGCGGTAGAGGCTACAGGCTTTGGAGGCCCAGCGGGAGCAAGATCAGTGGCAGATGGCCGAGATGATCAAGTTCATGCAGCAAATTGGCCAGCAACAAGGTTGGGCGATCCCACAGGCGCTGCTTGCTCCAGATCCACCACAATGTCCTGATTCTACCCCGGTGAGTATAAGTACGAAGTTTTACTTTCTATGCTGAAACTTAGATAAACCTAGTGAAACCCAGAGAAACCTAGTGGTGGTGGTGTGGTGGTCATGGTGGTGGTGGTGGTGTGGTGGTGGTGGTGGTGGTCACGGTGTTGTGGTGCTGATGGTGGTGGTGGTGGTGTGGTGGTGGTGGTGGTGGTCATGGTGGTGATGTGGTGGTGGTGGTGGTGGTGAACTATTGGTGATGGCGGTGATGTGGTGGTGGTGGTAGTGGCGGATATTTATCTTGCATATTTATCTCTTCTCTTGTCGCTCACATGCAATCTCTTCTATTTTGTGTAGCATCAATCGGGGGCGGCGTCGAACCACCTCGGAGGGTCGCCGGGATCGCACGTTGGGTCATCCCAACCTGGACCGTCGCCGTGAGCTTCAAATGGCAGCCGTTGTGATATAATGCACTTGTGAACTTTGTGAACTATGCTTGTGTGTTTGCACTTTGGACTTGGGAGTCGAGATTGTGATACTTGTATGCTATGTTTGTGTTTGCGGTGGATTGTGATATACATTTGTATTATATATATATATATATTTATTTATTTGTGTGATATATAGTTGTGTTATATATATATATATGATGTATATCTTGTTTGCAATGATGGAAGACTAAAAACCAAAAAAATTTGAATTTTTTCACTTCTCTGCCGAGTGTCATGTATATATATGATGTATATCTTGTTTGCAATGATGAAAGACTAAAAACCAAAAAAATTTGAATTTTTTCACTTCTTTGCCGAGTGACACTCGGCAAAGCCTGAAATTTGGGACACTAAGCTTCCCAGCTTTGCCGAGTGTCATGGTCAAGGCACTCGGCAAACAAAATTCAAAAAAAAACTGCTTTGCCGAGTGCCTACCTACAGCACTCGGCAAAGAAAATCCAAAAAAAAGAAAACAAGCTTTGCTGAGTGCCAGATGTAGGCACTCGGCAAAGCATTTTTAAAAAAAAAATAAAAAACACATTTCTTTGCCGAGTGCCGACACGTGGCACTCGGCAAAGGGACCGTCACCGTGACCTGGCCGTCACGGCGGCTTTTCTTTGCCGAGTGCCGTCGTGGCACTCAGAAAATCCTTTGTCGAGTGCCCGACATGCAGCACTCGGCAAAGAAGCCTTCGCCGTGAAGGGATATGCCGACAGCTCTTTGCCAAGTGCAGCACTCGGTAAAGGCTTTGCCGAGTGCAAAGTCTTCTTTGCCGAGTGCAATTGCACTCGGCAAAGCACGCGTCTGCTGAAGTGACCTGAACTGGAGGAAGAGCATCCATGCTGTTCTTAGTCACCTGCTTCTCCATGTCTTTCATGCTCTCCTTCGCCTACGTGCGTGGAACAATAATAAATAGAACAGAAATTAATCTTGTAAAAGGGGAAAACTCATAAGGCATGTGTCTATATAGTTATAAGATGGTCGGTAGTCACCATGCCGATGAGCTTCCTGATGAATCCGCGCTTCTGAATCACGTGCGAAGGTGTCCTTCTGTGATTCCTCTCTTGCCTGGTCTCTCCAAGCTTGTTTTTCGTTCTCTCACTCTGATTGATTATAAGCAGACGCAAATTAGGAAGCAGATCGAGATCTAGTACTTGATCTAGGGTCCAGAGGAAGAGAAAGGGGAGGAAGAGGAGACAGGAAGATGAAAGCGTGAGGGCAATAGAATTGAAGGCAAGAATTCACCAGATCGATCGAATCGCACAGCTAGCACGGACGACGGGACGAGAGCTGATGGCAGACGATGAGGGGATTTGTGTTAGCATGCACGATGTAAGAACTTAGAAGATAGTAGTAGCTTGCCATGGGTCAGGAGAACATGGCGGCTAGCTCCTTGCAGTGGACCTGGGGCGGCCGCGGCTTCTGTCTGCTGCGCTTGCGCGGGCAGGGGTAACTAGGCTGGCGCTGGCCGCTGGCTGCGTGATGCCTTCCGCACACGGTGGCCACGCGGAGGTGTGTCGTCTCGTGCACTACTACACAATCGATTTTTAGGGGCGGCTCATAACCATTTGTAGGGGCGGTTTGGTCAGCCGTCCCTACCGAACCGTCTCTACAAATCATACATTTGTATGGGCGGTTCCCAGGCCGCCCCTACAAATCGATTTGTAGGGGCGGCTCGTATTATCAGCCGCCCCCCTACAAATCGATTTATAGGGGTGGCTGTAGTACCAACCGCCCCTACAAACGGTACGTTTTCCCACAAAAAAAATTAAATTTACAATTCAAAATCGCGTTGCCGAACATCCAGCGAACAACGTTCCGAACCGCGTTCGCGTTGCCGAACGCCCCGCGACCAACGTTCCGAACCGCGCCCGCGATCGCGACTACAAGCACAAGAGCATTCTATAAACTACAATTACAAGTACAATTCACAAGAATATATACAACCCATCATTAAATATACAAATTCCATACACATTCTTATCAACGTCCTAGAGCTAGCCTTTCAGTCTCACGAAAGTGTTGGTACTAAGGATTTATACCTAACTCAGACTCTCGGTCATGGTAGGCGCCTCTGACGTGTACAATCTGGTCCAATATGAAGTTACAAAGGTCGCCGACGAGCTCTAAGAGTTGGTCATCCTTGTATGGGTCTCTTTTCATTCATTTCTCTTCTCTCCACTACAAGAGAACAAGTTTTGATTTAGTATTTCATACCATGTACGAAGTTTTTATACTACAGGTGAAGAGGTTCAAACTTACCCTTAAGGGGTGACTCCTATAGGCACCGGTGTTACTCATCATAGAACATATATAATATCCACAATGTACACTCCCTGGCCTTTGCTTGGGGCACTGTGTGTTTTGCATATGAAAATGTTAAGTAATGCTTTTGACAGCCATGTAATGGAGTACTGAAAAAGTAAGTTACACTTACCGCACATAGTGTTTTTATAGCCAGCTTTTCCTTCCTTGTTGGATCATGCCTTCCACGATGATTAGTGGCATAGAACCTAAATGCCCTGTTCGAATTATTTTAGCAAATACAACTTGTTAGTATGCAAAAGTGAACGTTACAAGTATATATACAAACATATAAGCTAATGAGGATTGTCGATATCTATATGTCTTAAGAATCGATATGAAGTCTTTCTATGTCACTGTGTCCCTATCTAATGAATCAAAGACCCATGCCATGCTCCTTCCAACATCGACGGCTATACAAATCCAGTGGTTGTTGCATGGATTTAATCATAAAACTAGATAAGCTCTTTTGCATCGAATAAAATATATCGAACAAAGCTTTAAGTATAGAGTTGAACTTACTCGAAGTTGTATGGTAGCCATATAGTAGAGTGTTGTTGGAGATTTTTGAAAGCCATGGCAATGTATGCCGTAACCTTAAAGGACTCTTCCCTTAGTTTCGCTGTACGGATGCGCTCTTTCTCCCGAAGAGTCTTTACAGCAGCTAGCTCTTTGGCATCCAGTGTCCACCGTTTAGGGTAATTAAAATTTGTTTGGGCTATACCTTGAGGGTCTACATACCCGACTTTCACACTTGGCATTTGTTTGACAATGTGCACTTGTATTCTACAAATCACGGCGTGGGTTAGTTATAACAAAATTTAAAGATTACATTCATATCATATCGGGAGGACAAGGACTTACAGGCACCACGTGCGAATTAGATTCATCTCCATTTCTCCCAGGTGAAAGCATGTGTGCATGTCGTTGAAGTCAAAGACAATTTTTTCGGCTGGGCTTCCAAATGTGCCGGTGGGGAAGCATGCTTGTATAATATCTATGCTCGTTGGGAGAACACACAAGTACCAATCATAGAACCTTCTCATTCCAAGTGGTAGGCGCTGCATGTCCCGGTTTGGTAGGAAGGGCTTGCCTCTTTCATATGTTTTCGGGCAATCCTTTGACCATTTGATGGCATCAACATTTGGATACTGCTTTGCAATTTTGTAGAGTTTGCTAGTGACGGCCTCCTCAGAACCCCGTGATGGGACTTTTTTTAACTTGGCTCTCAGGCTTAAACTGGTCATGGGAATACCACTTGGACACCGACGAGACGTCTTTGATCAGACCATAAACTAGCCTTATGTTGATTGGAATCTTCTTTCGAAGTTCCCATTCAGGCACGTCCTCATCTTCTTGTGCATCACCTTCTTCAGGAGGCACTCGTTGTTCATGTATTGGTTGTGCTTGTTGAGAAGATTGTGGTATCTCATCATGCACTTGCTCGGTACGAGCTGGAGAAGGTTGTGGCATCTCATTAGGCACATGCTCGCTAGGAGGCGGAGAAGAATGTGGCATCTCAGAAATGTAGGGGTCACGAGACAATGAAAATATCTCCCCGACCTCAACAACTTGCTCCAAATTTGGGAGAGGGGGAGGCGACGAAGAAGCAGTCAATATAATATCCCGTTTGTGCCAGAGGATGAACTGTCCCATAACGTCTCCGAGTAACACCAGCCCCTCGGGAGTTGCATAGTCTATCCTCCACTGCATGAACTCGGGCTTCACTGTATGCACCTCGACCTTAGTGTAGTCCGGCGGTATCTTATTATTGTGGTGTAAGCCACCGGGAGGATGTGCCACACCCATTGCCACCTCCATCACAGTGTTCTGCCGGCCGCTGAGAAACACCAAGGTGCAACTAGTTGGTTCCCGTGTGCGATCGACTGGGGTTGTGGCTGCAGTGGAACCTTGGCTGCTAGGAACTTTCGGAGGGCTGCCAACTAATACCAGTTCTCCCAGCAGCGTCACTAATATCCGTGGCTCCGTAGACAGTCCTTGCTCCTCCAGCGCCTTCGCAACTAGAGCCTTCACTTGGAGCTCAAGACTAGTCTCCTGATCTCGGCCATGTTTCTTGTACATATGCCAGTCCTCTTCGAATCCTTGCTTCCAGGTCGTCCTTTTCCCTAGCCCCCTGGTGCGTCCTGTGTGCTCATTGTTTCCCAAGCCAAGGCTAAGCTCGTCCCTCTCTCTGGAAGGATTGAATGAGCCCTTCTCCTTGTCTTCAGCATATTTCAGTATCCTTGATACCACCTCTTGGGTCTCTGGCTTATCAAACTTAAGATTACGGCTAGATGATTCTGTACTCCTCGCATATATCCAGTTCCTTGAGCGTACCTTCAAATTCATTACATTGATATTCCCAACAGCTGTGGCCTCTTCGTCCATCTTCCTAAACTGTTCTTCCGTGGCATAGTAGCCACCGGGGCCTAGATGATGGTGGTGTTTGTTCCTCTTCGCCAGCTCGGTGTTACGGGCACTGAGCTCCAATGCCTCTAGTAAAGTCTTTTGAGCCACGAGCTCCTTCCATTGACTAGGAGTTATTTTGCTAAACTCGTTGAAGGGAGTTAACCCCTTTTGGATATACTTCGTGTTGAGCTCCGACCTCCAACGTCGGAATGACTCTCCCATCATCCTGATAGCATTTTTTTACCAATTCATGCTTACCCTTCAGAAATCTAAAATTGACCTTCAGCTGCCTATCCCATAGTTCATTCTTTTTGTTCTCTGGTACCTCTTTCCAGTTAGGGATTGCTGGGTTTAATTTATCTCTTACTAGGGCCCCGATCGCATTACGGAATCGTCCTCTTAATTCCATCAGCTCAAGGATCTCCCCTGCTGGCCCGACCTCCGTTATCACATAGCATGCCTTATCTGGATATAGATTTCCTTTTCTATCCCCTCGTTTCCTTTTAGGCTTGGTAGTCGTGGTTGTGTCTTAAGGTTGTGGAGCAGAGGCATCGTGATCCGTCTCTGTGGCTGTTGCCTCTGCTCTCCTTTCCTCTACTCCGTCTTGTCCAGCGAGATGTCACGGACGTTGACGTCATCTTTTTAGAGTTTTAGGAGGGACCTGTATATACGATAGGTAAAAGTGTTAGCAGAGATAACACAGCCAAAGCTTTAGCAAAATTTACAAGCTAAGGGTTTTTTCCTACCTCCTCGTTCGGGTCAAAATCCTTGTCCAAATCTTTCTCCGTTGGCCTTCTTCTGGCTTCACATGGGAAAGGATCATCGGGACTTACATATCCCTCTTCTGAGTCATCATCATCATCATCCTCTTCTTCTTCGCCTTCAGCAGCCTCTCCTACTCTTCCTTCTGCTCCCCCTTCCTCCTCGTCACACTACTCCTGAATAAGCATCACTTCTAGATCCTTTTATAACTCGTTATTAAACTTCTCCTGAGTTAGCTGGTCCTCTAGTGCTTGCTCCTCATAGGTTGGCTGCTCATCATGCTCGGGGCATCGGGCTGCACTGTCTGGTGTCTGCGATATTATTTCGCGCTTTGTTCTAATAGATGCAATAAAGTGTGCTTTAGAAATATGTCAAAAAAATATATAAAAAAAACTAGTAGTAGCAGTAGTAGAGGCCTCAGAAACATGTCAATCATCATTTGATCATGAACTTGGAGCATCAAGGCATCATAACAGAGAAGAGAGGAGAAGGTAATGTAGGGGCGGTTGCTAATGATGACAAGTTCCTCACAAGTTCTTGATCATCAGCTCATATTCCATATAATGTATGGACTTGAACAATTTCATCATCAGCAAAACAAAAGAGATGAGAGGAGAGGGGAGATTTGGCAAAAAAACAACAGTTGCTTAGCAAAAATAGTGCAGCAGCTGATGGCAAAAGACAGGACAACAAGTCCTGGGTGAGTCCTGGGAGATTTAGCAAAAAAAAGCAACAGCAGCCAACAGTTAGTAGCTAGAAGTAGCAAGTAGTAGTAGTTGAGTAGTACGAGTAGTAAGAGGAGGAGTAGTAGGAGTAGTAAGAGGAGTAGTAGGAGGAGGAGGAGGAGGAGGAGTAGTAGTAGTAGTGGTAGGAGTTGTAGCAGCAGCAGCAGCAGCAGCCGCCGCCTACTGAACATAAGTAAAGAGCAAGTAGCAAATTTAATAGTTTGAGAACCAAATAATTTGATGATTTTTTTACAATACTGATTATGTAATAAAACAGAGCAGTCTGCATGCGATCTAAAAAGTAGATTTAACAGATGATAATAACCCTGACTAAAAGAATTATAGGATCTCTTTTTATCAGCTGTTTTTTACAATAGGTTGTTTTCTTAAGAAGGCTGGGATCAATCCAGAGGATTATGTGACTGAAGACTTGGTCCCACCAATCTCAATTGAATATGGTACAGCCTTAAAGGTAAACTGCTACTGCTGCTGATCATGTACTATAGCTAATTGTCTGCCATTTAAATTATTTTGATGACATACTGCCATTATCTCAGTTTGTAGGCCATGAAGGGCCACTGCCAGATTCAGTGTTCATCAACACCAACAGGTCATTGGGAAGGCCAGAACCTCTAACAACAGCCACCAAGGAAGGCAAGACTGCAGCAAAGAGGAAGAGGACTGCACCAGGACAGAAAAAGGCTCCAAAGAAAACCAAGGACTAAAAAAGTTAGGGAAGATCTGTACAGTTTTCGGGAAATAGTTAGTGAAGACTTTTGGGAAATGGTTAGTGAAGACAACTTTTGGGAATTAGTTAGCCATGACAACTTTTGGGAATTAGTTAGTCATGACAACTTTTGCTCTTTTGTGAATGCCACAGCCTTTGGGAAATAATTAGTCTGTGACTGTAGCATCTATGCCTGAGAAAGATGCTTGTACAGGTAGCACCATAACATTGTAGAATGGCACCAAAACATATGTGGTTAATTGCAATACATGTTTCAGATCACTAGCTAATATATATGTTTTTATGGCCGTAGCTCATGGCTGCCTATATATGTAGAAGAGAAAACCAGAAAATATTAAGACATTCTCTTGGGCTGTAGAAAAAATTGTATGGAGACCCAGTGAGCCTTAACACAGAAATTTGCATGGCAATAGAAGTACAGGCAAAATGAGCAAATACTTCATACTTCAAGCAAGTATATTTCTTGAGCTTTTCAAATGTTTTTTGTGTTGTTTTTCTTTTCATAGAAGATATAATGATCTAGCTCATACAGGTAGTATTAGTTTGTACTTTGTAAACGTGTAAGATGATAAACATGTGAAATGCTAAGAACCCGTATTCACATGTGAAATGCCAATAAAGCACTGCACCTAGCATAAATGCCTTTTTTTTGTTAATTTTGGCATTAAAGCTGCATAAATAGCACCAGACTTGACTTTTGTATCCATCTCGTCATTTTGTCAGTCAAGTTCACATTAGTTTGATCATGCTTGCCATAACCCTTTGCCATAGCACCTTAAGCTGAGTTACCAGATTAGATGTCATCTCATTTCAACAAGTCATCTGTGCTAGAATGAGTTTAGCTTATTATAAATGTGTACAATTCTCTGGTAAGTTTATCATATGTATATTAGCCTTCTAGCAGAATTAGTTTTGCATGTTTTCTTGCTTATCTGCTGGAATAAGAGAAAAAAGGAGGTTATGGTTTACAGATGACAGGATTAAACATGTGGGATGTGTGTGTCTTTTTTGAAATTACAACCATTGACACAATCACACAAAGCACACATGGCTCTGCACGTCTATGTGCTGGTACTTGCTTTGATTTTACATCGACCAGAGATAAATTCATGAGCTCAAGGAGAAATACACACTTTTCACTGAGACATGCTCACACCAAGTTGCACAACCAAAATTTGATCCCTGGTTAGAGTCGTACACCCGTGAGCCACAATTCAACCGATTGGCCAAGAGTTTCTTACCTAAACTTTGTGAAATGATATTTACTTTTCTTGTTTTGTAGGTTCTTATGAAGCAAGCAGGCCTAAAACTTCAGGATAGTGTAAGTTCATATATATAACTATTACTATGTCAGGCAATATATATTTCTTTACAGTGTGTTGGTGTTAATTCTGAGATACAAATATATAACTATTACTATGTCAGGCGATATATATTTCTTTACAGTTTCTTGGTGTTAATTCTGAGATACAATCAGTTGGCTGCCACTACATGTAGGCTTATTACTTGCATCAATGTGGTCTGATGACTTAATTTGCACTAACATTAGAGCAGGTGGTTTGGGCATACATATACTGAAGCTAAGGTAATTTGAATTTCAGGAAGCATATATGTGGCTATGTCAACATAGCTTCAACAAAACACAAACAATTTTAGCACAAATCAAACAGCAGTAGCAAATTCTAGTATAGTAGCTTATAGTGTACAGAGCAGACATGAGTCTGAGATCTGGCCCAGCAACTATTGCAGTCAGTAGTCAGTGTGCCCATCATGCCAAACATAATCGAGCAAGCACTTGAAATCAATTGAGAAGCAGGAAAGAGTGGATATGAACCCACATTGGGCCTGGGTCGCCTGGGCCTGGACCGGCGCAGCGCCTACAGCTGGCTGGCGTTGGCCACCCCGAGCACGGCCGACTCGTAGGTGCCGATGTTCCCGACGATCCTCTTGGTCGACTGCAGGTACACGTACGCCTCCACGGAGACCAGTGCGGACGGTGGCTCCCACTGCCTGGAGTGGAACAGGAAGTCGAGCTCGGCGGGGCGGGTGCGGAGACAGGGCCGCCGGCCGGTCAGAAACCCTAGGTCGGGGAGGAGCAGGCGCGTAGGTGTGGGAAGGGGGCGCGGGTGCGGGGAGGGGGCGCGCTGGGCCAGCATCAGGACAGGTCCGGGAGGCAGCCTGACGGCGTCGGAGAAGAAGAGATCGCCCAACAGGCAACTCCCGTGTGCGGCCTTGAATATATAGTCAGGATGATTTGTAGGGGGCGGTTCCTGATCCAGTCACCCCTACAAATGCATTTGTAGGGGCGGTTCCTGATCCAGCCGCCCCTACAAATAGTTTCTATTTTTTAAATTATAAATTCTATACTTTTTATATCATAAAAACACAAAGTAATATAAAAAAATTGTGTATATGCACAAATATAATATTTTGTATTATTCTATATATGAAGAAATATATATATAAACAATTGTAGTCAAAACAATATAGAAAACAAAAAAACAAAAATTAAAATTTTGAATTTTAAAACTTCGACTACAATTTTATGACATTAAATGAAATAAAATGAAAATATTGTAAACATAAAACTTGTATAACTCATCAACATGTACAACTTTTATTTTGGTTATCTTGTCATGTGACTTTGTTGGAACGATTCCAATTTTGAAATTCAAATAATTTCAACTTGAAACAATATTTTGAAAGAGTAAATGATTCCAGATGAAAAACTCATGAATACCAAAGTTGTAGAACTCATCAATATGTACAACTTTTATTTTGATCATATTTTCATTTGACCAAATTTGAATAGTTAAAATTTTGAATTTCACTAAATAGCAACTTCAAACAAGATTTTCAAACCTTAAATGATTTCAACAATAAAAGTCGTGAACATAAACGTTGTTGAACTCCTCACTATCTACAACTTTTATTTTGGTCACTTCTTCATGTGACAAAGTATTAGTAAACATGGTTCATAAATTCACATATGACTCATAGTTTCATGAACTATACGAGAAATATGTTGATTTATGAACAATGTTTACTATCACTTTGTCAGATGAAGAAATGATCAAAATAAAAGTTGTAGATCTTGATGAGTTATACAACTTTGGTATTCATCACTTTATCAGCTGAAATCATTTAATGGTTGAAAATCTGGTTCGCACTTGTCATTTTTTTAAATTTGAAAATTTGAAGTGCTCAAACTTTGTCAAATGAAAAGAATGACCAAATCAACACACTAACTTGATAGGGCAAGATTTTAGAAAATTTTAGGAAAAAAATCATCATATTTGGAGTTAGTACGAGGGAGAAAGACTATTTACAAATTTTACCCAGAGATTAAAAAGAAAAATCACAACTGTTCATGATGATCGATGATGAACAAGTGTGATTTCTCTTTTTAATCTGTGGCTGAAACTTGTAACTAGTTTTTCTCCCTCATACTAACTCCAAATGTGATGATTTTTTCCCTAAAGTTTTCTAAAATCATGCTCTATCATTTTAGTCTAGTCATCTATCTTTGTCACTAATTTTGAACAATTCAAATTTTAAATTTCAGAAAATGATAGCTTCAAATCTGATTTTCAAACACTAAATGATTTCAGCTGTAAAGGTGATGAATATAAAAGTTGTATAACTCATTAAGATCTCCTACTTTTATTTTGGTCATTTCTTTATTTCATAAAGTGTTAAGTGATTTCATAAAGTTTTAGTAGTAATAGAGTGGATGTTCAAATAGAGTCATCTAGATGTTGCAAAGGGTAGTCTCACACTCATGCATAAATGTAGTCTCACACACATACAAAAATATGTAGTCTTACACACATACATAAATATATAGTCTCACATGCATGCATAAATGAAGTCTTACAAACACACACTTACACAAACACTCCACGTTCAACAACTAGCTAGCCCGCTGTAACGACTTCCCCCTTGACACATTTTCGTTCCCATGGCAATATGTCTTTGGGGAGGTTCTTTTCCGCAACACTGATCTTCTTAGGAAAGTCTGTGAATAGCGGCATCTCATCGTAGTTATTGTAAGCTTCAACATCGTCCACGCCATCAACTCCAATAATGTGATGTTTCCTGGAGGCAACCATGTGCTTTGTCTTCTTCTTCGGGTGGAGGTTACTTTGTAGGTCAGACATATAGAAAACTTGTGCGACATGTGAAGCGAGCACCCAAGGGTCATCTTGGTAGCCTAGATTCTCGAGATCCATGACTCTCAATCTGATCTCATTCAGTTAGTGTTGTTTGATCCAGCGGCATCGAAACAGGGCCACCGTTATATCCCTTCCATAGTCAAGTTCCCGTATCTCTTCAATGATGCCAAAGTATTGGATCTTTCGCCCCAATCCATCAAAAGCCTCTAGTCGAACGCCGTTGTTTTGTTTCACATATTTACTATCCTTTGCGTGGGTATAGTACGTATACCCATTGATGTCATAAGCATTCCAAGATGTCACCTATCTTGATGGCCCCTCTGCCAACCTACTGATGGTAATAGAGTCATGGTTTCTCCAAGCGGTATGTTTTGGTCCTTCAACCATGTAGTTAGTCGTTGCTTGTGTTGTTTCATGACCCAATCATCCGAACGGGCATTTCTCTCCGCCATAATGGTAGCCAAGTGTTCATCAATGTACGGTTGCATCAGTTGTGTACTCTGCAAGACACTATAATGCGCCCGACTCACCTCTTTGTAATCATGGTCGATGAACACTTTTCTACCACTGGTGCCCTTCCCAGCCAGCCTACCCTTGTGATGAGAATCGGGTTTACCAATCCCTTTCTGTACTTTTAGGTACTCTTAACAGCACTCGACGACTTCTTCAGTACTGTAACCCTCTATCATGGAGCCCTCTGGGTATCCTCGATTATGCACGTATCGACTTAGAACCGACATGAACCGCTCGTAGGACCACATTTTATGCAAGTAGCAAGGGCCCAACGCTTGTATCTGATGAACCATGTGAATCATGAGATGTGGCATTATATCAAAAAAAGTAGAAGGTAAACACATCTTTAGCTGGTTTTGTGTCTCCACCACAAATTCGTGTAGGTCACTCAGCTCTTGCTTGCCAATCGTCTTCTGTGAGATCTTCGAAAAGAAGTAGCATATGCAGGTGATGGTCATTTTCAAGAACTCTGGCTTTATAGCCCTAATTGCAATAGGTAGAAACACTGTCAGCATCACATGGCAATCGTGAGCCTTGCAGTGTGTTATTGACAAGTCCTTCATCGACACTAGCTTCTTAACATTTGCTGAAAACCTAGTCGGGACTTTGATCCCCCTTAGGAAAGTGCATATAGCTCTCTTCTCATCTGGTGTTAGGTTGAAGCACGCCGCGGGCAGAGTGTATTTTCCATTAGCCTCAGATACCGGGTGAAGCTGTGGCATCACATTTAGCTGCACTATGTCTTTCCATGCTTTCAGACCATCCTTAGACTTGCCTGTGTCCATCAAGGTAGCAATGAGACTCTCAAAGATATTCTTCTACACGTGCATAGCATCAATGGCATGGGGGACCTCCAAGTATGGCCAAGGCAGATAATGAAAGAAAATCGATTGTTTCTTGAAAGGTACGCCTTCGACAGGAGGTGTGCTTCTATCTCTGTTCGTCCCATCCGGATTCTTCTTTCCATAGACGACGCGTATGTTTTACACCATTCTATACACGTGTTCTCCGTTATGATGTCTCTCCGGAGGGGGTTCAATCTCTGGGGCGTTGTCATAAAATCTAAAGAACAATTTGCTGCGGTACTTGTGACTTGTCTTTAAGAAGCATCGGTTCCTTAGGTAAACTATCTTCTTGAATGCATCCAGGTACACCCATGTAGTACCATCCAAGCAAACCAAGCATCCCGTCTTTCCTTTGATTTGTCTAGACAAAGCAAACAACGTGGGGTAATCATTAGTAGTAACAAATATTATTGCTATACATATGAAGTCCTCCTTTCGGAACACATCATACATCTGCTCCACATGCCTCCATAGCCTCTCCATTTCTTGCATCAAAGGCTCGAGTAACACGTCTATATCAATGCCTGGTTGTTTAGGGCTAGAAATAAGAATAGTGAGGAGAAGGTGCTTTCTCTTCTGACACAACCATGTTGGGATGTTGTACATGGTCAAGATCACTGGCCATGTGCTGTGGTCGCTCATCCTCTCATTGAAGGGATTCATTCCATCGGTGCTCAAGCCAAACCGTACATTCCTTAGATCATCGCTGAATTCTTTGTGCTTCTCATCAAACCTTTGCCACTGACTACAATCAGCCGGGTGTGCAATCTTATCATCATCCACCTTGCGCTCATCATCCCACCATGTCATGAGTGCGACTTCTTTAGGGTTTAGGAAGATACGTCTCAAGCGGTCGGTCACTGGCAGGTACCACATTACCAAGGCATGAATTCTTTTCTGCTTTGCATCGTTGCCTAATGGAGTGTCCTCTGGGGGCTGAGATTCTTGTACCACTTTTTTTGTACCCTTTTTATTCCTCTTTTTCCCCGTGGAGGGTTCGTCCCCACCGTAAAGGTCATTGTTCTTGTACCGGCTGGCCCCACACCGGGGACATTTATCCAGTGACTTAAACGTTTTGCCACGAAAAAGTATACAGTGGTTGGGGCATGCATGGATTTTTTCAATCCCCATTGTCAATGGATTTATGACCTTCTTCGCTTGGTATGTGTTGGCGGGAATTGAGTTTGGTTGTGGCAGCACCCATGACAGGAGACCCAATAGATCATTGAAACTACAGTCTGACTAGCCGTACTTAGCCTTCAGGATGAGCAACTCAAGCACAAAACATAGCAATGTCCAATGTGTCGGACAGCCCTTTTCAACATCATACACAGTCTCCTTCGATGCTTTTGTCACCCTTTCCAAAAATTTTAGACCTTTCGGGCTATTTAGTAAAATCTCTGGTCCAAGGGCTCGAATCATGTCCTCCAAATCATCTTCATCCCCGACACGTGCTCCACCATCATTATTGGCACCATCTTCGTCGTTACCATCCCAACCACCAGCATCACCACCTTGTTCATTACCAAACTCGAAATTCATTCGTGCATCAAGCTCTGCTGAATATTGGGACAGGGATTCTATGGTTTCATCGTCGTATTCCTCCTCATCCTCGTCGTTAACAATAACCGTTTCACCATGATGAATCCACACTGTGTAGTCCTCAACAAATCCTCGCATAATCAAATGTGATCTGATGATAGTCACATCTGTCCATGCCATACGGTTCTTGCAATCTTTATAGGGGCAAATAATTGTATCCTTATTCTCTTTCAATGTCGTTGCATACTTCTTTGCGGCTTTAATAAATTTATCCACCTCATCACGGAAACCTGCCTTGAACGTTAACGAACCATACATCCAAGAGTTCCTGTACTCCATCTTTTACAACAACAACAACAAACAAACATTAAAGGACTACTTATTCAGATATATATAAAAATGAATCAAATTAATAATTACTTGAGAATAATTGTATATACTTTAGATATATATGAATATAAATCTAATATAATTACATGAAGCATACAAACACACCATGGTAGAGGAAAATTAATTAATGGCCCATTTATCCATAAATAATTAAAATACATATTTATTGATTACAATAAACAATTTCAAAGACAACAATTAGCAACAATTATACTTTACCCAATATCTTTCATACAAACCCTAGTCCAATTTCATCAAACATAAATTTACAAAAATGAAATTAATAAAAAAATCAAACCCTAGATCTAGATCCACATGCACATGAAACATCCATAAAACTAACTAATTATTCACTAAAATCAAAAAACATGGACCAAATAAGGGTACGATCTTGTTCTCCTCCCTAATTTACCCTAGTACATTTAAAACTTTGATCTAATTTACTTCATAAGTAGCTCAAGCATCATACAAGAGAGAGAAAAACAAAACTCTAATTACTCACTAACCAACCATTAAAACTTTAAAAAAGTGTGGAATAGCATTTTTTTACCTTCTAGAACCTCTCCACCAAAGGATTTGAGACCAAAATCTTTTCCTCTTAGTAGAGCAATTTTTAGAAGGTGTCCAAGACGTCCTCAGCTTTCTTTCACGGGTTGAAGTGAGTGACCCGAGGAGGAAGAAGTGTCGCAGCTGTTTTATATGTGGGTCATTTGTAGAGACGGCTGGGGATTGAGCCGCCCCTACAAATCCGAGCTATATATACGGGGGCATTTGTAGGGGCGGCTCAATCACCAGCCACCTCTACAAATAGAAATTCCAGGGACGGCTGGTGATTGAGCCGCCCCTACAAATCAGACCCCATTTGTAGGGGCGGCTCGTATCACCAGCCGCCCCTACTGTTCCATTTGTAGAGGCGGCTGGTGTCTGGGCACCCGAGCACGTCACTGTAGGGGTGGCTTCATCACCGGCCGCCCCTACAAAAAATTTGATCTGCTGCTAAAAATCGTTTTTTACGTAGTGGTGGTCTGTCGAGGTCGAGGGTACGTACGTCAGAATTCAGAAATGGAGGAAAAAATGCGCAGAGAAAAAAAAAATATTTGAACCGTTGTCGTCGTTTTGGCGGACAACGGACAGAGAGGTATATGAGTCAAGTGTTGACTTGGCATCAGCATCACCAGCTTAATTTACGTACTCTGCTGACAATTAACGTACTTGACACCGTAACTCTTATTTACTTTTCAATCAACGGACAGACCTTATCCCAAATTCCCAACTATCTTGTTCCTATCATCCCGGAGCTTACATATGTTCTAGAAGACAAGAGGCGGGAGGGTAGTCAAAAGTCAAAAGTCCAAAAAGCAAGAAGAAGAAACAGAAAAGCAGCACCAGACCAACGAATCCAAATAATAATCATTGCCATCTTTCTCTAAGGGACCGTTTAGATCTTTTTATTTTAGGGGAATTGGAATCTACTTAAAAGACTAGGATACTTGGCTTTGAATTTGACATTTCACAACTTTTCAAAGTTCACATATTAGCCTATCTCAGATTCATAGGGTGGGTGATAGAAATTGATTCTATAGATCACCAAACGATGTTTCTACTTTGCAACTTATAACACGCTCTTCAACTCACTCCATTCGGTAGAAATGCAACACATAAGTATCTCTCTCGTATGGCCCATAACAATATACAAATATATTCTATATACAACCATATAAGCTTAATTAATCTGTGTCTAAATTATGATTATTAAAATAAATTCAATTACAAGGATTCAAACAGGGCCTAAGAGAAAAGCATGCATGCATCGTGTTACATATCTGAAATTATATTTGAACTTCGCTAGCTGAGAGCATATATAGCTCACCAAATTAACATACCAATAATAACAAGAAGAAGAGGAAAAAATTATACTAATTACGTAGTGAAATGGTAAGAAAACGCTCAAGCATATGAACATTGTATTTAAATATGATAATAAGTGGAGAACAGGAGGACATATATACCTGTGAGTGCATGTGACCAAACATGTCGTGGGAGGAGAGCTAGCTCCTATCCTTTGGTTGTCTGTTGGCTCTTAATCAGCCAGTGGAAGAGCTTAAGCTACTAGGTCAAAGGGGGTCATATGCATGACCCCTCTTCAATCTTGAACTTACTTTGGAAAACACTTCATCTTCAATTGATTTTGGTTAACAAATAAATTTGAGCACTTCATCTTCAGTTGATTTTGGTTAACAAATAAATTTGAGGCAACATGGCAGGAGAGTACATGCATATATAACACCTCCTAGGGGCTGGGGCTCGAAGCGATGCCATTGGCCATGGATATAAGGACCTCGATCTGCTCCCACTCCACTGCATGCATAGGCACAACCTGTGACCAGTTAGAATATCTGCACCACTCAACTACCGGAACCTAGTTTGCAACATAGCCCCTGGTGGTAGTTGAGTGGTGCTAGTTGGCCTATTATTTAATTTGTCAGTCGTCGCTAAAATATATATACAGTACAGACATCCTTTTCAAGATTTTGTCTTCGATGCAAGAATTTTACTCACAATGTCTTCTTTAGCATCACATACCGGTAAACATGTCCAATATATATATGACATCACAGTCTGATTTGTGTCTAATTAAAATGTAACAGAGTGCATACAACTTGTTCAAAAAAAACGATGTATATCAAGATCAAGCTCTTTTCCAATGAAATTCATTACTAAGAGTTGGAGGGTGTAGGTAGCATGCTTCATTGAGTTGCAATAACATAACATTTGGTAAGAGAAAACACCAAATTGCTTTAGATCCGATAAAAGAATTGCCCCATCGTTATAACTTTGGTCAAACTTTAAATTATTTGACTCCTTGAAAAATGGGAATTATATCCTTCTGTGGAAGGAGGGAGTACCAATAAATGATGATAATTTTTAATAACTCGCATGCTTCCAAGATTATATTTTGGCAGCAGATCGCATTGCAATCCTGCTCAACTGCCAAATACTGACATAAGTGTACTGAGTTTAGCGCAAACTAAACCTAAAAGGTCCTTCTCAAACTTGGTATTCTCCAATAAATTCAACTTCACCACGAGATGCCAAATAATATGGTCAAAATGTAACATGTATAGTATTACTATTGACTAGCTAGGTTCAGCATGTGGTGGCAACTTATTACACTTCATTTTAGCACTTAGTTGCATGTTGGAACCTTAGTTGCATGCTGAGACATGTTTATTAGCACATAGCACTTAGTTGCATGCATGTTACACTAATAGCAAGGTGCTTTACTAGCAGGCATGTATATATGGAACCTTAGTTTGCATGCAGAGACCGTAACACCTCTGGTGTTACGAACTTACTTAGCACCTAGGTTAAGGCCTTAAGAAATCTAGCCGAACGAGTTTTCAAATTTTAACGAGTTAAAGCACACATGAAACAAAAAACAATTTCTATAAACAGAAACAACATATAACGTGTGTATAGTGTTTATGTAAAAATGATGAGCAAATAGTGTAGATAAGAGTGCAACTTTAATTTTTGGGAAGTGAATATTGTTAACTAGCGCTTTTGGGAGCTCAACATCGAGTCTGACATTTAAACTAGAACTTTTCGTTGAATCATCGAGAATTTGAACTCATGTTTAAAATGTCATTTTTGGTGAATTATATTGAGCAAATAGTTAAATGGTGCTTAAATATTTTGCTCCTATGGGTTAGTATGAAGTATGGATTATTGTGTGAAATGCTTATTGGTTGAAATTAATAAGGTTTAGACATATTAAAAATTGTGACGAAAGCGTTAATGGTTGTTAGTTCTAACCGGACTCTTGCCCTTTCTAAGTCTAAAAAGGGAGTAGACAATGCCATTTTGGCGTTTAAGTTCTAACTAAAATGCTTAAACACTAGCTTCATGTTTTCATATTGTTGGTTGCCTTTAAGTGAGTACTTTAGCATAGTGTAGTTCACGGATGAGTTGGAGTTGGCGTGGCATCGCAAAAATTGCCCTAACTTAGAACGCGCTGTCGGTTTTATTTCAGGCTTCGATCGTGAACTGGCGTTCAGCGCGATGAACTCATGTTGGCATCCTTCTATCCCCCTCTCTGGTTGCTCTCTGGCCATGGCGATGGCTTTGCTAGGTCGCTAGTAATGTTGACTTTAGGATAGGGGAATTAGTTGGGCCTCAATTGTGATCGTTAGTAGTTTTTGCTTCGCTTTAAAATGTGTGCACGTCACCAATAGCAGTCGCTCGGTCTGAGTTCACGGTCACCGCGGGCACAACGTTGTTGGCGTCGGGCTCATGTCGTGACCGAGCTTCGGTCGCTGGCTAGCTCGTGCGCCAGGCCAATGCCGCGCTGCGCCCTGGCCTTGCTTTGGCTGACCTAGCTGGCTGCGGTCCGGTTCCATTACCGTGGTGTGCACGCGCCAACATCCAGTCACCGAGTTGCGCACGTGGTCGAGATGGAGCTGCAGCTGTTGCCGCCTTGCAGACGTGGCGCTCGCCTCACCCTTCATTTTACCTACCACGTCGAGTCTCTGAGCATGTGCCGCTTCCCGCCGCGTCTAGGTCGACAACCCCGGTCATAATGGCGATGGGATGCCTTCCTGCCTCACTTGCCCTTGCTAGCCGCCGCTGGGGAGCCCTGCTCGGGTCTGGCCATGCCATTCCAAGCGCTTCATGCCAAGCCTCGAGGTCTCGTCGTCCATAAGCATAGGCTTGTACTGCTGCCACCATTGAGTGGAGCCACCCATCTTAACTTGCTCGGGTTCACTCGTGTGCCCTCTCGATGACTACACGGTGTGCTGAGCCATCACTCCTCCTTTCCTCCTAGCACCAGCGGCTTCGCCGTATAATTCCTCACTCTAGTGGGTAGCTTAGGAAGTAGGCTAGCCATCTCTTCACCCTCAAGCTCGGTCATGCCCTACCGACCGACAATTTGGCCTTTTGCTTGTCGCTAGTCATGGGCGTCGCCGAATTGGTAGGTTGGGAGGTAAGGCATGTTGGAGCGGTAACAGTTCAATTGCTCGTAACCCTGAGTTCGCCTTGACTTCCTCCATCCAGTGCTCGCGCTATTTTGCCCAGGGTGCTCGTCGTCGGTGGGGTGATGCGCCGTTGTCCATCGCAGAGCCTCGCCGCCCCGCTCGGTCGCATGTGGCCAGCCCTGTTTGGACCGCCTCTGACCGAACCATCACCATGGACAAGCTCGCTGTAAGCTCCTCATGCTCACACGCTCACGCGTTAGTCCTCTGGCGGCTCTGGCTCATCGAAACTGACACGCCACCGCTGTGGATAGCCGCTCGCCGCTGCAACTCGCGCTAGTGCGTCTCTGAGCCCCTAGCCGCCACCCATCTTAGCATGTTTAGCCATAGATGGCGACCGACCCGCTAAATGGGTCCGCGTAGGCCCATGGTGGCCGGCGTGGACGCCCAGTGCCGCCTCGCCGCCGTGCACGGGGTGGCCGGGGTGCGCGCGGGGAAATTTGGAAAAATTCAGGGGGTTAAGTGAATTCGCCAAAGAAAGAAAGAAATAGTATTAGGACTTAGTCGTGATTCGGGAAAAGTCTAAGGGCTCATTTGTTAAAGTGCCAGCCCCGCGCGTGGGTCGTTTCGCGCGTGGGCCGCGCCCCACGCTGGGCCACTAGGCTGCTAGGCCGAATTAGCTGCCGCCAATTTTTTCCCTTTTTCTTAAGCAATTCCTAATTTAGTTTCTAAGCAAACTTGTAAATTCAATATAAATTTGTATAGTTAGCCAAAAAATGTGAAACTAATTGTGTTAGGTTCCTAAAATCATGATCTATTTGCTAGTATATTTTATTCACATAGTTTTATAATATTTTCAGGAGTTATCTAATTAATTTGAGATGCTTAATATTGTAAGATATAAACTTGTATAAATTTTTGTGATAAATTGGTGATAATGTTGGCTTTGAAACTTTCATAGAAATTTTTTAACATTATTAGGTGCTCACTATAATTTTTGTAGCTCCATAATAATTAGTTTGCTAGGATAGCTAAATGAGCCCTAATTCGAAAATATTTATTTAATCAATAAAATGCCGAAACACCTTGAGATTTTAAAACTAAAACATTTTTTTGGAGATAAAGCCTTACTTGACAACGTGGTACGTAGCCGAATACGTTAGTCGTTAGAGCTAGCTCGTTAGCTTGAGAGGCGTAAGCGTATTTTTAAGAGTTGCGGTTACCGTTGATTAATTGCGTCTCTGCGTTGAATCCACGTATGTCATAATAGGAACAACGATGGATCGTGGAGATGATCGGAGTAGCAGAAAAGATGGTGCTTGATGATTATGTCACTACGATGGAATGCTAACTTTTGGTTCTATCTTACCCAGGCAAGCCCCAGTGAATAACCCATATTATTTTGCACTTTATTTTATGCTTGTGCATTAAATTTTAAGGAATTGAATGAAAACCACTTGCATATATATATTCTTATCCTATGAGTCCTACTAGTATGTCAGGATCGTGTAGATTGCTATGCTATAGGATCCGGTAGAAGTCGAGTGATTACCTATCACTCGTGAGAGATAGGAAAGATATTATTGTTGTTATTATATTACTATCACATGGAATATATATGGAGGATAATTAGAGACCAGACGGAATGGTACTTTGGATCTGGACTTCGTTAGGCATTCAAGCGAGCCTCGGATTGCACTTGTTCCGCCTATGTCGATTGAGGACCGTCCGTTGCTGTGGATGGTAGTCAGGTCATAGACTCATTATCCTGAGCACATACTTGCTTATGGGAGCGGGAAGGGTCATTGTGCTCTTGTCGTGGGTTCTGGCTCTTTCCGGACCGACTGATTGGAGGCGGGGAAAGGTGGAGGTCTAAGCACCATACTGAGACCGAGTCTCAGGTGTTGGGGGCTTGGAGTCCAAGTTGGATGGGACCTGGACCCCTTGACATGAGTGGAATGGGTTGGTCTTGTTTGTGTCTGGGGTACAAGCGAGGCGTGTGTTTCGGGGTACCCAGCTGGGATACATTGATTCGCGAATCGCCGTTTCTGTGAGACGGTATCGACTTGACTATGGTCTAGCACCATAGTAAGAACTGGAACTTGAAATGTGATAAAATGGTTCTGATTGCTTACCACCTGCTTGAAAGTAGCATAGGTGCTTACATAGAATGGATAGTTAATGAACTAATGATGACTGCTAATAAAATTTAATATAATGACACACGTTTAGTAATGCTTCCATAGATGTAATAACCCACGAGCCAAATAAACTTTGCATAACCTTGGAGTCTTTTATTTTCCTCCTGTCGGGTAATTCTTGCTGAGTACAATTGAGTACTCAGAGTTTTATTCCCCCTGTTGCAGGTGACCGATGGATGGTAGGCGACTTTTGTGTGTGGAAACCTCCTGGTGGGCTCAGCGAGGATTTCCTTACGTTGCTGACGTAGAGTTTATTCAAAATTTTCACAAAATATTTTTGCAAAGGAAAAGTCTTACAGCATGTTATCATTCCATGTATATAAATGTTCCTCATGTTAGCGCTTAAACTTGTCGTTATATACATTTCCGCTGAAAACTCTGATAACATTGTTATATTCCGTTGTTATAAACAATTGAGGTAATATTCTGCTACTGTAATAAAGTGATGTAAGAAATAGCTTAAGAATATTGTAAGCTTTATTCTCTCATTTATGATCCTAATAGAAAAATGTGGATTTTCGAGTTCTCCCTTGGAGTGTGCTCAACAGAACTGCGTAGTTTAGTGTCCTCTCTTAAGTACTTAGTGTCTAATGAAAGATAAGTACTCTTAGGAGGCATTAGATTAGGTGGTTCTGTCACTTAGACATGTTTATTTATTAGCAACCACCTATGGCAAGAGAAAGAATAAGTAGTTCAGCTTGATGTAATCACATCAATTACCTAGAACTGTTGCGCAAATCCATTTGGATCAGGTCCTTGTGCAATACTGTGGTAGCTGGTTTATTTATCAAAGGATCGATCAGGGAAAAAATGGAGTTGCAACTTACAGATAATCATTATTCATGTATATGCTGCTCCATGCGTGCATCTCGTAAGTTTGAATGCAGCACCTTGTCTATATGATCCCCCCCATCATCTGCACAAAAAAGTGCTTGTTTTAGGGGCGCAACAGATACATGTAAAGTCACTTCACTGTAGTCAGCAGTGGAATTAATGATCAGAAGGACTAAAATTTAATCGCGTAGAAAAATCTGGACCAATGCGGTGATTATTATATAAAATTTGCAACATTGTTCAATGTGTGACAATTACAAATTAATAACTCATTCCCATTCCTCTCTGTTGCAGTTGAAGTATACTGATCAACATCGATGAGCTTATTGGTTGAGTATTAAAATGGAGGTCACTGGTATGTAGATAGATACCAAAAGGGGAAAGTCCATGGGCAGCATTTTATTCACAGGGGAACTGGTATTACAATTTACAACGTGAACAAGAAATAATTACAAGCTGGTCGATCATTAAGTGGCATACTGGCATGGCACATGATCATACACCAGCCCAACGCCCAAACTCTAGAAATCAGACCAGAAATGTAGAGGAAACACACAGAACCCCTATCCCCTATGCAGCTGCTGCGCATGAGCGGATCTTGCTAGAAGAACAATCCCCTGAGGAATCTCTCCGCATGCGCGGCAGCCCGACCTGCACCGGCCCCGGCGAGCGTGAGGAGAGCGAGCCAGGCGCCGATTATGAGTACGACGAAGCCCACGACAAACCCAGACAATGAAGAAGCTCGCGGCCTGCAGGCGGCGGGGTTCAGGACCACGGTGTTGATGAGCACGCAGCAAACCCAGACAACGAAGAAGCTCGCGGCCTGCAGGTGGCGGTCCCCGAAGTCGATGAGCTGTTGCAGGGGCCCACAGAGGCCGCCTCCTCCTTCCGCACCTGCGGCCGCGGGCTGGAGTGGACCGTCCTCGTGATCGATGAGCTGCTCCATGGCGCCCAACAGACTGCCGCCGTCTCCGCTGTCCGCGACGGCGGCGGCCGGGGCGGGGGCTTCCTCGCCGCGGATCTCGTACATCTCCATGCATCTCGCTCGTGGATTTGTGATTTGTGTGGGTGGTGGGTTTAGCAGTTTAGGGTTCCCAAACCGCTCCTTGGTGTAGTTTATGTTTCTTTTCTTTTGGAAGTCTGAGGTGGCTATTGCTATTGTTGCGCTCATTTTAGAGGCTGGGGCACGGTGTGAACTGAACGTGTCACTACAACAGAATGGACTTGTTGTCCCGGGCGGTAACGGCCTTTAGTCCTGGTTACCGCACCGGGACAATGATCCCGGGACTAAAGATGCCACCTTTAGTCCCGGGTCATCGAGCCGGGACTAAAGAGGGACCTTTAGTCCCGGTTGGTGTTAATTTTGGCTTGTTTCTTCGGCTGGAAGGTTAGTTAATTTTGGCTTTCTCTTAGGCGGTTGGAGGTATATATTATCATTAACAATGGCCTGAGCTTAATGGGCCTCAACAATTACATGGGCGCCCGGTTTCTCTCTCACAGAGATGTCTTGCCTTTAAGATGGGCCTTTTTAACCTTTCAGAAAAAAAAGGATGGGCCTCTTAAAAACGGGCTGCTCTAGATGTTTGTTGTGCTCGACAGCACGTGGGGCAGTTCCAGATGAACTTCTGCTAAAAAAAAGTTCCAGATGAACCTGTTTCGATCCTCATAAAAAATGAACGTATGTTCCAGGTTTCATGTACACCCGTAACGACCCGATGCATGGCCATCCTTTGGCTCAAACTAAGTAAGCCTACATTTGGTAGCAATAGGCGATACGGGTTCGGCAAATCTAAACTGCCAGACATCGATTATTTCTAACGAAAGTCGAATTTAATCTGCAGGTTCGTTGTTCAAATCCCGACGCCCATAGTAAATTGAAAAGATAAAATGATTATCTCAACATCTTAGAAAAGATAGTTGCAAAAGGAGTTTAAAGGGCAATGCAAACTATACGACCTCTATCACCCATACAGCTGCTCGATCGATGCACATCAAAATTTAGCCAGGGAATGGCTAGCGCTGCGGCTAGCAGCAGTCTTACAAACTGCACAGATGCTGACAAAGGACACATCCATGCTAGCAGGCGCCGATCTAGAAATCCGAAGGTGAAGAGGAGCTCCTAGTTCCATTCATCTTCTATCTCTAGCCTATCCTTCTAAGCTTCCATAGCTACAATAAATTTTGTAAGAGCGTTTCGTTCCTCGGTGCTAGATCTACCCCTGGATTCATGGATTCTAGTACGCGTTTGAAGAAAAGAGACAGCAAGGCGAACCCGTGAAGGTGAAAAACAAATAAAGTGCAACGAACATATATAAACCACCATGTCGTATATATACCACAAGATTCGTTGACAAGTTCCAAATAAAGGCTAGTGCTGGCATAAACAGATTGTAAGAGCGTGTTTTATTCCTCGGTGCTAGATAGATCTACCCCCTGGATTCATGAATCACTACGTAGAAAACGATTTTTTAGGAACGGAATCGATTTTTTTTAGGGGCGGTTGGTGATGGAGCCGTCCCTACAGTGACGTGCTAGGGTGCCCAGACACCAGCCGCCCCTACAAACGGAACAGCAGAGGCGGCTGGTGTTACGAGCCGCCCCTACAAATAGGGTCTAATTTGTAGGGGCGGCTCAATCACCAGCTGCCCCTGGAAATGGTATTTGTAGGGGCGGCTGGTGATTGAGCCGCCCCTACAAATAGCCCCGTATTTATAGCACCGATTTGTAGGGGCGGCTCAATCACCAGCCGCCCCTACAAATGCCCCCCATATAAAATAGATGTAGCTCATTCTTCCTCCTCGGGTCACTCACTTCAACCCGTGAAAAAAAGGTGGGAAGGCCTTGGGCACCTCTCAAAAATTGCTCTACTAAGGGGGAAAGGTTTTTGTCTCAAATCCTTTGGTGGAGAGGTTGTAGAAGGTAAGAAAATAATATTCCAAACTTTTTTTGAAGTTTTAATGGTTGGTTAGTGTGTAATTAGAGTTTTGTTTTTCTCTCTCTTCTATGGTGCTTGAGCTATTTATGAGCAAATTAGACCCAACTTTTAAATGTACTAGGGTAAATTAGGGAGGGGAACAAGATCATACCCTTATTTGGTCCATATTTCTTGATTTTAGTGAACCATTAGTTAGTTTTATGGATGTTTCATGTGCATGTGATCTGGATCTAGGGTTTGGTTTTTTTATTAATTTCGTTTTTGTAAATTTATGTTTGATAAAATTGGACTAGGGTTTGTATGAAAGATATTGGGTAAAGTATAATTATTGCTAATTGTTGTCTTTGAAATTGTTTATTGTAATCAATAAATATGTATTTTAATTATTTATAGATAAATGGGCCATTAATTAATTTTTCTCTACCATGGTGTGTTTGTATGCTTCATGTAATTATATTAGATTTATATTCATATATATCTGAAGTATATACAATTATTCTCAAATAATTATTACTTTGATTCATTTTTATATATATCTGAATAAGTAGTCCTTTAATGTTTGTTTTGTTGTTGTTGTAAAAGATGGAGTACAGGAACTCTTGGATGTATGGTTCGTTAAGGTTCAAGGCAGGTTTCCGTGAAGAGGTGGATAAATTCATTGAAGCCGCAATGAAGCATGCAACGACATTGAAAGAGAATAAGGATACAATTATTTGCCCCTGTAAAGATTGCAAGAACCGTATGGCATGGACAGATGTGACTATCATCATATCACATTTGATTATGCGAGGATTTGTTGAGGACTACACAGTGTGGATTCATCATGGTGAAACGGTTATTGTTAACGACGAGGATGAGGAGGAATACGACGACGAAACCATAGAATCCCTGTCCCAATATTCAGTAGAGCTTGATGCACGAATGGATTTTGAGTTTGGTAATGAACAAGGTGGTGATGCTGGTGGTTGAGATGGTAACGACGAATGTGGTGCCAATAATGATGGTGGAGCACGTGTCGGAGTTGAAGATGATTTAGATGACATGATTCGAACCCTTGGACCAGAGATTTTACTAAATAGCCCGAAAGGTCTAGAAAATTTAGAAAGAGTGACAAAAGCATCGAAGGAGACTGTGTATGGTGTTGAAAAGGGTTGTCCGACACATTGGACATTACTACGTTTCGTGCTTGAGCTGCTCATCCTAAAGGCTAAGTACGGCTGGTCAGACTGTAGTTTCAATGATCTATTGCATCTCCTGTCATGGGTGCTGCCACAACCAAACTCAGTTCCCGCCAACACGTACCAAGCGAAGAAGGTCATAGGTCCATTGACAATGGGGGTTGAAAAAATACATGCATGCTCCAACCACTGTATACTTTTTTGTGGCCAAACGTTCAAGTCATTGGATAAATGTCCCCGGTGTGGGGCCAGCCGGTACAAGAACAATGACCTTTACGGTGGGGACGAACCATCCACGGGGAAAAAGAGGAATAAGAAGGGCACAAAAAAGGTGGTACAAGAATCTCAGCCCCTAGAGGACACTCCATTAGGCAACGATGCAAAGCAGAGAAGAATTCATGCCCTGGTAATGTGGTACCTGCCAGTGACCGACCGCTTGAGACGTATGTTCCTAAGCCCTAAAGAAGTTGCACTCATGACATGGTGGGATGATGAGCGCAAGGTGGATGATGATAAGATTGCACACCCGGCTAATTGTAGTCAGTGGCAAAGGTTTGATGAGAAGCACAAAGAATTCAGCGATGACCCAAGGAATGTACGGTTTGGCCTGAGCACCGATGGAATGAATCCCTTCAATGAGAGGATGAGCAACCACAACACATGGCCAGTGATCTTGACCATGTACAACATTCCAACATGGTTGTGTCAGAAGAGAAAGTACCTTCTCCTCACTATTCTTATTTCTGGCCCTAAACAACCAGGCATTGATATAGACGTGTTCCTCAAGCCCTTGATGCAAGAAATGGAGAGGCTATGGAGGCATGGGGAGCAGATGTATGATGCATTCCGAAAGGAGGACTTCATATGTAGAGCAATAATATTTGTTACAACCAATGATTACCCCGCACTGTTTGCTTTGTCTGGACAGATCAAAGGGAAGACGGGATGCTTGGTTTGCTTGGATGGTACTACATGGGTGTACTTGGATGCATCCAAGAAGATAGTTTACCTAAGGAACCGACGCTTCTTAAAGACAAGTCACAAGTACCGCAGCAAATTGTTCTTTAGATTTTATGACAACGCCCCAGAGATTGAACCCCCTCCGGAGAGACGTCATAACGGAGAACATGTGTACAGAATGGTGAAAAACATACGCGTCGTCTATGGAAAGAAGAATCCGGATGGGACGAACAGAGATAGAAGCACACCTCCTGTCGAAGGCGTACCTTTCAAGAAACAATCGATTTTCTTTCAGTATCTGCCTTATTGGCCAGACTTGGAGGTCCCCCATGCCATTGATGCTATGCACGTGCAAAAGAATGTCTTTGAGAGTCTCATTGCTACCTTGATGGACACAGGCAAGTCAAAGGATGGTCTGAAAGCACGGAAAGACATGGTGCAGCTAAACGTGATGCCACAGCTTCACCCGGTACCTGAGGCTAATGGAAAATACACTCTGCCCGTGGCATGCTTCAACCTAACACCAGACGAGAAGAGAGCTATATGCACTTTTCTGAGGGGGATCAAAGTCCTGACTGGGTTTTCAGCAAATGTGAAGAAGCTAGTTGATGAGTACAGGCCCGATCTTCCGAGAGGTAGCCGGTAAGTTCGATTTATGGAGATCTCGACGTTGGCGATCCGACTTCAAATCAGACGCGATTCGAACCCTGCAACCGTTACACCATTGCTCCGTTGGTTATCAACCAAGCACAACTTGATTGACCTCGCCAAGAAGGCTTTTCCTGCAAGCGAATCGAAGAGCACAAGCAAGAAGGTAAAACACGCAATCTGATATTGCAAATATGAATGACGCGAATATTAATAGAGGGTACTAGAACTCGGTTCCAAAGGACTAATCGACACAGTGGAGGAGATCAAGAACGGGGGCCCTGGATCACTGTAAAATGATTTGTCACCACAGTTACAATGAACAATTCAGTTTCTCGATGGAAAACTAAACTCTAAACAAAACCCCATTGTGTAGCAGCGGCGACGGCTGTGTTTATAGTCTAAGACTCGACCTAGGGTTGGGGACGGCCAGGGGTTGGGCGCCCACAACTTGGGCTTAAGGCCCGACACGATACATGGCCAAGTTGGCCCAAATAGGTGACGCAGCACCTTGCCATGGTCACACAGAATGATCCACGGATCTTCTGGAGCTAGGACCAGATCCAAAACGACGGCGTCGTCATCCTCTTTCCAACGCATCCAAGAACGGCCCGTTTCGATGTCGTATGAGAAAGTTATGACCGAAACAATGACGACGTGTCTGCTGAATCCGAGGGCGACGTGGCAGCTGAGTTGGGAACAAATTGCAACTTGGGGAAGACCATGGCGTCGGTGTGTCCAGCATGGCGATGTCCTCATCATCCTCCCCTTCTCGAATTGGAGTCATCCTCGACTCCATCTTGGCGATGTCCTCATCATCCCCTCCTTCTAGAATTGGAGTCGTCCTCGACTCCATCCCATCATCAGCGAACTCCTGCAAAAGGTTAGCGACAGCAGGCAATGCACCAGACATAAAAGGTTGACAAAACATAGTATAACATGGTGCATCAGGATTATCACATAACTCAGCAGTAGCAGAAGTTGTAGCAAGAAAAGCACCTCCTTTTAACTTAATCCCATTATTTTTAGCAATGTCTGTTGGAGGTTTATTTTTAATCTCATTAGCATGTTTAACAATATCCGTAGGAGACAAAGGCAGCAATGTAATTTTCTTGTCCTTATATATGATAGTGTATGTATTAGTTCTACCATGGTGTAAAGCATCATTATCAAATTCCCATGGTCGACCTAACAAAATGGAACAAGCTTGCATAGGGACAACATCAAAATCAGCAGTATCATGATAAGAGCCTGTGAAAAAGCTAATGCGTGCTGATTTAGTTACCTTAGTCTTACCACTATTATTGAACCATTGAAGTTTATATGGATACGAATGTTGTCGTGTGGTCAAGCCAAGCTTGTCAACCAAATTTGAACTCACCAAGTTGTTGCAACTCCCGCCATCAATGATAGTGAGAACACGACAACCCTGCACAATGAGATACATGTGGAACAAATTGTGGCGTTGGATCTTCATCTCTTCTTCATGTCCCACACGTGTACTCAACACACGCTGCATAAGAAGGCTAGGGTAGTCCGCGGCAGCAGCCACGGAGTCAATGGTGATGGCCTCCTTGTCTTGATCGCCCTCGGTGGGATCTGCATCAATGTTAGCAGCAAGGGCTAAATCATCTTCAACATCACTAGCACTTACATATCCATCCTCGGTAGCAATGAAAGCGCGACGACTGGGGCAATCCTTCATGACATGTCCCATGCCTTTGCATCAGTGGCAAATGATTTTAGAGCTAGACGAGGAGGAGCTAGTAGAAGCACCCGGAGTGCCACCTTTCTTCAGCTGTGGAAACTGCACATTAGACAATTTACTTACCCCAGAAGAAAATGGAGGTGTAGATGGCTGTGATGCAACAGGAAGCTTGGTCGTCTCCGGCTCGGAACGCTGCTGAAAATTCCTCCCATTGTTAGACCTGAAAGGCTGGTGTTGTTTGTGTCCCTGTACTTCTCGTTCTGCCTTAATAACAAGATGATACAATTGGGAAAAATTGCGCCATTCTTTGTAATCAAGTATGTTCTGTATATCATGGTTTAAACCACCAAAAAATCTAGCACTAGCATCATTATCATCTTCGTTTATACCACAACGTGCTAAACCAATAAGCAATTCTTGATAGTATGCTTCTACTCCTTTATCACCTTGTTTTAAAGTTTGTAGTTTCAAACGTAAATCACGTTGGTAATAAGGAGGAACAAAACAAGATTTCATACGTTGCTTTAAAACATTCCAAGTTTGAGGCACAGCAGCAGCATTATTGGCATTGCAAAGATCACTCCACCAGAACAAAGCAAAATTAGTAAACTCACTAGTAGCAAGTCTAACTCTATGCTCAGCGGGAACATTATGAGAATCAAATTTTTGTTGAACAGCAAGCTCCCAATCTAAATATGCCTCTGGATCAACATTACCAGCAAAAGAAGGTAGACTAAATTTAATTTTAGCAAAAGGATCATTATTACCATGATTATTACCTTCCATACCGCGACGATTGAAGTTGAGGCGGCGACGGGCACCACCGTCAGCATACGCATCTTCATCACCAAAAGCATCCGCATCTTCATCATCAGCACGATAAGGTGGAGGGCGTTGCTCAAGCTGTTCAATGCGGGTGACCAGATTGTTCACGTTGCGCGTCAGCTCGGTCATAAGATTGCGTTGTTCAGTCATGAACATTGTAAGCTCGCCCTTGGACACGCACTCATTGAAGTCCGTCGGAGTTCCTGCCATGGTTAGAAGATAGAAAAAGACAACACCAAAGTATTATCCCTATCAACTAAAAGGAAACAAGTGGTGGTGGTGAAAGTGGAATGCAAAATCACAAGCGGCTTACCACCGTCTTGCCTGTATTCTTACCAACGCCAAACAGGAGCAAAACCAAAATGGCGAAGCAATCTATTGTGGAGCGTGGGTAACAGTTGCAAGATGAACCTGTGCTGACAGAAGAATATGTGGAGCTATGGGTAGGCACACAATATGACAGCAAGGATTAACAATTAACGAATGCAGATTAATGATTGTTCAATCCGGATCCAAAGTACAAATCACAGGTGCTGGCTAGGACGTGTTGAGACGTAGCGCAACAAGGTGAAAACAAAGGACGATCGAAAGAACTCACAGAACAAGCAAATAGCCCGGATTTCTCCTTTTTCCTGAATTTTTTCCCGGATTTTTCCAAAAGGCACTAGTAGGAAACAAACTTTTTTATTTTTTTACTATTTTTAATATACTTTTCTCTGAACAAGGATCACAAAAGATGCAACCACAAAAATTGGCACCTACAACTGAGGTGGGATGTGGTCTACAGAAATTCAGCACGTTCTCTGAAAAGCGTGCAAAAACTTTGACAATTTTTTTTCTATATTTTCCTGATTTTTTTGGCAATTTTGATGAAACCAAACAGGGCGAAGCTGAGTTTGGGTCGGCCCCAAATGGTGTCAAGAAGCTGCTGAAAAAATTTCAGATTTTTCGGATAAACGAGCGAAAAGTTATGCATGTTTTACCGAAGGTATCTCAAGGTATGTTTTCCGGAAGGCACAACATGGCGGCGGCAGTTAGGGCAAAGCGTCCCGAAACTCTAACACCGATCACAGGATCGTCACTGTGACTAACAGCAGTAGGTATTCGCCTGATGCTGTAAGGAGGGCTACAATGCAGGCAAAATAAGAGTGGCTGGCAACCTGTCTAGGGTTTGCGCGGCGGCGAGAAGTGACACAAGGCGGCTAGCGGGGCAAGTCGAGTAATGTGGTGGCTTTGACTTGTTGTTTGGGAATGGTGGATGGGATAGCGGCGGAAAACAAAAATCACAGCAACGGGCGATTGAACTACGACCACGAACACAATCCTAAACCAGCAACAAGACTCGACCACGGACACAAACTCAACAACACGAATCTGAAACGAAATTGCAAAGGCACAAAGGGCGATAGGACAGCAGAAATTGAAATATTTTTGGGCTTTTTGTAGACTCTAGGTAATGAACAAATACGAATCTAAGGCAAACGAGATTATACCTTGCGGTAAACCTGAAATATCTGATACCAATTGATGAGTACAGGCCCGATCTTACGAGAGGTAGCCGGTAAGTTCGATTTGTGGAGATCTCGACGTTGGCGATCCGACTTCAAATCAGACGCGATTCGAACCCTGCAACCATTACACCACTGCTCCGTTGGTTATCAACCAAGCACAACTTGATTGACCTCGCCAAGAAGGCTTTTCCTGCAAGCGAATCGAAGAGCACAAGCAAGAAGGTAAAACACGCAATCTGATATTGCAAATATGAATGACGCGAATATCAATAGAGGGTTCTAGAACTCGGTTCCAAAGGACTAATCGACACAGTGGAGGAGATCAAGAACGGGGGCCCTGGATCACTGTAAAAGGATTTGTCACCACAGTTACAATGAACGATTCAGTTTCTCGATAGAAAACTAAACTCTAAACAAAACCCCATTGTGTAGCAGAGATGACGGCTGTGTTTATAGTCTAAGACTCGACCTAGGGTTGGGGACGGCCAGGGGTTGAGCGCCCACAACTTGGGCTTAAGGCCCGACACGATACATGGCCAAGTTGGCCCAAATAGGTGATGCAGCACCTTGCCGTGGTCACACAGAATGATCCACGGACCTTCTGGAGCTGGGACTAGATCCAAAACGACGGCGTCGTCGTCCCCTTTCCAACGCATCCAAGAACGGCCCGTTTCGATGTCGTATGAGAAAGTTATGACCGAAACAATGACGACGTGTCTGCTGAATCCGAGGGCGACGTGGCAGCTGAGTTGGGAACAAATTGCAACTTGGGGAAGACCATGGCGTCGGTGTGTCCAGCATGGCGATGTCCTCATCACTAGTGTCGATGAAGGACTTGTCAATAACACACTGCAAGGCTCACGATTGCCATGTGATGCTGACAGTGTTTCTACCTATTGCAATTAGGGCTTTAAAGCCAGAGTTCTTAAAAAGGGCCATCACCCGCATGTGCTACTTCTTTTCGAAGATCTCACAGAAGACGATTGGCAAGGAAGAGCTGAGTGACCTACATGAATTTGTGGTGGAGACACAAAACCAACTGGAGATGTGTTTACCTCCTGCTTTTTTTGATATAATGCCACATCTCATGATTCATATGGTTCATCAGATACAGGCGCTTGGCCCTTGCTACTTGCATGAAATGTGGTCACATGAGCAGTTCATGTCGGTTTTAAGTCGATACGTGCATAATCGAGCATACCCAGAGGGCTCCATGATAGAGGGTTACAGTACTGAAGAAGTCGTCGAGTGCTGTCAAGAGTACCTAAAAGTACAGAAAGGGATTGGTAAACCCGATTCTCGTCACAAGGGTAGGCTGGCTAGGAAGGGCACCAGTGGTAGAAAAGTGTTCATCGACCATGATTACAAAGAGGTGAGTCGGGCGCATTACAGTGTCTTACAGAGTACACAACTGATGCAACCGTATATTGATGAACACTTGGCTATTATTATGGCAGAGAGAAATGGCCGTTCGGATGATTGGGTCATGAAACAGCACAAGCAACGACTAACTACATGGTTGAAGGACCAAAACATACTGCCTGAAGAAACCATAGACTCTATTACCATCTGTAGGTTGGCGGAGGGGCCATCGAGACAAGTGACATCTTGGAATGCTTATGACATCAATGGGTACACGTACTATACCCACGGAAAGGATAGTAAATATGTGAACCAAAACAGCGGCGTTCGAATAGAGGCTCTCGATGGATTAGGGCGAAAGATCCAATACTTTGGCATCATTGAAGAGATATGGGAATTTGACTATGGAAGGGATATAACGGTGGCCCTGTTTCGATGCCGCTGGATCAAACAACACCAACTGAACGAGATCGGATTGAGAGTCCTGGACCTCGAGAATCTAGGCTACCAAGATGACCCTTGGGTGCTCACTTCACGTGTCGCACAAGTTTTCTATATGTCTGACCCACAAAGTAACCTCCCCCCGAAGAAGAAGACAAAGCACGTAGTTGCCTCCGGAAAACAACACATTATTGGAGTTGATGGCGTGGATGATGTTGAAGCTTACAATAAGTACGATGAGATGCCGCTATTCACAGACTTTCCTAAGAAGATTAGTGTTGTGGAAAAGAATCTCCCCAAAGACATAATGCCATGGGAACAAAAAGGTGTCAAAGGGAAAATCGTTACAGCGGGCTAGCTAGTTGTTGAACGTGGAGTGTTTGTGTAAGTGTGTGTTTGTAAGACTTCATTTATGCATGCGTGTGAGACTATATATTTATGTACGTGTGTAAGACTACATATTTTTGTATGTGTATGAGACTACATTTTATGCATGTGTGTGAGACTACCCTTTACAACATCCAGATGACTCTATTTGAACATCCACTTTATTACTACAAAATTTCATATTACTTTGTGTTTTTGTGATATAAAAAATAGAAAATATTTGTAGGGGCGGCTGGATCAGGAAATGTGATGAATACCAAAGTTATATAACTCATCAAGATCTAAAACTTTTATTTTGGTTATTTCTTCATCTGACAAAATGATAGTAAATATTGTTCACAAATCAATATGTCTCTCATAGTTTATGAAACTATGAGTGATATGTGGATTTGTGAACAATGTTTACTAATACTTTATCACATGAAGAAATGATCAAAATAAAAGTTGTAGATAGTGATGAGTTCAACAACTTTTATTTTCACGACTTTTGTAGTTGAAATCATTTAAGGTTTCAAAATCTCATTTGAAGTTGATATTTATTGAAATTCAAAATTTGAACTGTCCAAATTTAGTCAAATAAAAAGATGACCAAAATAAAAGTTGTACATCTTGATTAGTTCTACAACTTTGATGTTTACAAAATTTTCATTTAAGCTCTATTAGTGGAGATGGAATTATTTTAGTTGTTTTAAATTTTAAAATATTCTTTTTGTAGGGGTGGCTTACTCAGGAACCGCCCCTACAAATCGATTTATAGGGGCGGTCGGTGTTTTAAGCCGCCCCTGCAAATCGCACCGAGCATATATGTCGCCGCGCGCCCGGGCCTAACGTTTGGCTAAGTCCTGGGCGCGACTCTTTTCATCGACGCCGGCAGGCAGCCAAATCTTCTCGCCGCCACCGCCTCCCTGACCTTTCCGCCACGGACGCGCTCCGCGAAGCCGCCGCCCCGACGCTGGCGCCCGATCTCCTCACCCTCGGGCCAGAGCTCGACATCCCTAGGCCGCGACGGTGCCGCCCCATCTCCATGGCGGCTAGGGTTTGAGAAGCCAAGGCCGGCCGGCCTACCGCCGCCCCATCTCCGACCTCGACCTCCGACGCTGCAACCTCCGTCCCTTGGCTCTGTCCTTGAGGTCTCTCGGCCCGCTACCGCGCCGTTCCAGCTTCACCGCGTGGGGTTCTTCCTCTGACCTAGAGAGCCGCCGCCGCCCGTCTCCGTCCTCGACCTCCCTCGCTAAGGCCTCCGTCTCCTCTAGGTACACCAATCCCCTTCTCCATTCCTGCTTCTTCTCTAGGTATGTGCTATAGGGCACTGAAAATTATATGCTAATATTCATCAATAGAAACCAATGTGGTACTTAGTGACATTCCCTGATAGCCAATTTATGCATTACTTGTTCTAAACTGATGGTACTTAGATAGTGATGGTACTTTCTGCATAGTGATGGTACTTGTTTTCAGATGATGGATTGATGGATTAGTTATGTCGATCATGTAAGGTACTGAAGAGGGCTTTGCCATTGTTAGTAGGCAATGGTGCTGATGTATTGCACCTGTTAATTTGGGGATGATGATATAGTCATAGTGTCATACAGAGAAATTATACTTGTTGGACACACAGAATTTGTTGAAATTATTTGTAGCAGCTATTGCTCATGGAACCACTACAGAACTTGCCAATACAGAATTTGGAAACATTGATTGCATCTTTTACTAGTATGACTGAAATTCACGCCTTTATTATTTGTAGCATCTATTGCTGATGGAATTATAATTAGTTTTGATGGAGTGATTGTTTCAGTTACACTTAGTTTTGAACTGCGGCACTACCTAGTTGGAACTGGATTGCTGTTTTGGTAATAGTCTATTCATGCATTATATAGTGTGAAGTGAAACTGCATTGGTACTAGTCTATTCATGCAATAGCTAGTGTTGTTTTCTGAACTGCATTACAGGGCACTAGTAAGTATATTCATGCATTGGTACTGAAAGTAACTATGCTAAGTGTCTGTAGTGTTGTGTCAGTACTATTAAATTTCTAAAAACAGGATAGTGGTCATTTCAGCTAAGTGTCAGTGCTCATTTCAATTAAGTTTCGGTGGTCGTTTCAGTTCAGTTTTAGTGCTCATTTCAGTTTCAATTTCAGTGCTATTTTCTGAATGTGAACTACCTGATGCTGTGATCTACCTGATGTGTTGGTTGTATTGTGCTCTAGAATTTCAAATTCCAAATAATGGTCTATTGTTGTGATGACCTGTAGCTAGTTTCTTGACTCGCCTCAAGTAACTGGTAAGCTGCAGTTGGTTACATATTGCCACCTAATTGAGACATACTGAAAACCTGAACCTAGACAAACTGTTAGCTTGTGCATGTGGCTCTTGGATGGTACTATCAGATTAAATTGACTTCATTATTTTTTGCTGGTTAAAAGAATGAGACATGGAAGTAAAATCAATTACCAATCACATATATTTCCATGTTTTTAGACAGCACCTAGAATGATTAATTAATAGCACTAAATTGAAGAGGAAATATCATTAGCAGATGCCAATGTCAGTTCCACACTGCTATCACAAGTTTTTACAGATGTATTGATCAAAGCCTTGCTAACCTATTTTGCATAATTATTGGTAATTTGCATAATTACTTGGCTTATCTTTGAGGTTTAAGTAAATCAATCTTCTGTATTGTACATGGAAATATATCTATCAGAATTTACATCATCAAGCATCATTTGCTTGCCTATTAGCCTCAGCATGGCTTCTATCGGCTACTAACACTTGTCGGCTTCCTACAGGCCGATTTGTTTTTGCTTCCTACAGGCTTACCGATAGTACTTGCCTATCGGCTTCCTGCATGGCAGCAGCAACTGCTCTATTGTCTCCACTCTGTTTCTTATCCTCTCCTCTATGTTTGGCAGCAGCAGCTGCTCTATTTGTTTTGTCAAGCTCGTGCTGCTCTATTTGTTTTGGCAAGTAGCTGCTGCTTTTTTTGGCCTCCTCTCCTCTCCTCTCCTCTCCTCTCCTTTTTGCCTATGATGAAATTGTCATCTCCATATAATATCTGAAATGAGCTGATGATCAAATTCTTGTGAGGAACTAGGCATCATCTACCTTACCTTCATGCACTTATTTGTTACGATGCCTTGATGCTCCAAGATCATGATCAAATGATTATTGACATATTTCTAAGGCCTCTTACTCATACTCCTACTTCTACTACTACTACTAGTACTACAGCTTCTACTACTACTACTACTTCTACTACTACTGCTGCTCCTACTACTACTTCTACTACTGTCCTACTACTACTAATTTCTGCCTTTTGCTTATAGCAGTAAGTGATTTACTATGTTTTCACATTGTCCTGTCTTTTGCCATCAACTGCTGCGCTATGTTTGCTAAGCAGCTGTAGGTTTTTTTGCCAAATCTCCCCTCTCCTCTCCTATCCTCTCCTCTTTGTTTTGCCGATGATGAAATTGTCCAAGTCCATACATTATATGGAATATGAGCTGATGATCAAGAACTTGTGAGGAACTTGGCATCATTAGCAGCCGCCCCTACATTACCTTCTCCTCTCTTCTCTGTTATGATGCCTTGATGCTCCAAGTTCAAGATCAGATGATGATTGACATGTTTCTGAGGCCTCTACCACTGCTAATTCTCATTTTTATATTGTTGTTTTATAGGACTACTTTGGTTTATAGACCTTTTTGATTTCTTATACCTTCTCGCGTACCTAAAGCACACTTTCTTGCATCTTTTAGAACAAAACGCGAAATAATGTCGCGAACAACAGACAGTGCAGCTCGATGCCCCGAGCATGATGAGCAGCCAACCCTTGAGGAGCAAGCACTAGAGGACCAGCTTACTCAGGAACAGTTCGATAACGAGGTAGAAAAGGATCTAGAAGTGATTCTTACTCAGGAGGAGTGTGACAAGGAGGAAGGCCCCAAAGGAGAGGCTACTGAAGGCGAAGAAGAAGAGGATGATGAGTCAGAAGAGGGATATGAAAGTCCCGAGGATCCTTTCCCACCTGAAGCAAGAAGGAGGCCAACGAAGGAAGATTTGGACAAGGATTTTGACCCAAATGAGGAGGTAGGGAAGAAGCCTTAGCATGTAAATTTTGCTAAAGCTTTGGCTGTGTTACCTCTGCTAACACTTTGACCTATCCTATATACAGGTCCCTCCTGAAACTCAGAAAAGACGATGTCGACGTCTGCGACATGTCGCTGGACAAGACGGAGTAGAGGAAAGGAGAGCAGAGGCAACAACCACAGAGACGGATAACGATGCCTCTGCTCCACAAACTCAAGACACAACCACGACTACCAAGCCTAAGAGGAAATGAGGGGATAGAAAAGGAAATCTATATCCAGATAAGGCTTGCTATGTGATAACGGAGGTTGGGCCAGCAGGGGAGATCCTTGAGCCGAAGGAATTAAGAGGACGATTCTGTAATGCGATCGGGGCCCTAGTAAGAGATAAATTGAACCCAGCAATCCCTAACTAGAAAGAGGTACCAGAGAACATAAAGAATGCACTATGGGATAGGCATCTGAAGGCCAATTTTAGATTTCTAGAGGGTAAGCGCGAATTGATAAAAAAAATGCTATCAGGATGATGGGAGAGTAATTTCGACATTGGAGGTCGGAGCTCAACACGAAGTATATCCAAAAGGGGTTAACTCCCTTCAACGAGTTTGGCAAAATAACTCCTAGTCAATGGGAGGAGCTCGTGGCTCAGAAGACTTCAGCGGAGGCATTGGAGCTCAGTGCCCGTAATACCGAGCTGGTGAAGAGGAACAAACACCACCATCATCTAGGCCCCGGTGGCTACTATGCCAAGGAAGAGCAATTAGGGAAGATGGATGAAGAGGCCGCAGCTGCTGGGAATATCGATGTGACGAACTTGAAGGTACGCTCAAGGAACTGGATATATGCGAGGAGTACAGAACCATCCGACAGTAATCTTAAGTTTGGTAAGCTGGAGACCCAAGAGGCGGTATCAAGGATACTGAAATATGCTGAAGACAAAGAGACGGGCTCATTCAATCCTTCCAGAGAGAGGGACGAGCTTAGCCTTGGCTTGGGAAACAAGGAGCACACAGGCCGCACCAGGGGGCTAGGGAAAAGGATGACCTAGAAGCAAGGATTCGAAAAGGACAGGCACATGTACAAGAAACATGGCCGAGACCGGGAGACTAGTCTTGAGCTCCAAGTGAAGGCTCTAGTTGCGAAGGCGCTGGAGGAGCAAGGAATGTCTACGGAGCCACGTATATTAATGACGCCGCTAGGAGAACTGGCATTAGTTGGCAGCCCTCCGAAAGTTCCTAGCAGCCAAGGTTCCTCTGCAGCCACAACCCCAGTCGATCTCATACGGGAACCTACTAGTTGCACCTTGGTGTTTCTCAGTGGCCGACAAAACACTATGATGGAGGTGGCAACGGGTGTGGCACATCCTCCCGGTGGCTTACACCACAATAATAAGATACCATCGGTTTAGTATTTCATACCATTTACGAAGTTTCGGTTTAGTATTTCATACCATTTACGAAGTTTTTATACTACGGGTGAAGAGGTTCAAACTTACCCTTAAGGGGTGTCTCCTGTAGGCACCGGTGTTACCCATCATAGAACATATATAGTATCCACAATGTACACTCCCAGGCTTCTGCTTGGGGCACTGTGTGTTTTGCATATGAAAATGTTTAGTAATGCTTTTGACAGCCATGTAACGGAGTACTGAAGAAGTAAGTTACACTTACCGCACATAGTGTTTTTATAGCCAGCTTTTCCTTCCTTGCTGGATCATGCCTTCCATGATGATTAGTGACATAGAACCTAAATGCCCTGTTCGAATTATTTTAGCAAATACAACTTGTTAGTATCCAAAAGTGAACGTTACAAGTATGTATACAAACATATAAGCTAATGAGGATTGTCGATATGTATACGTCTTGAGAATCGATATGAAGTCTTTGTATGTCACCGTGTCCTTATCTAATGAATCAAAGACCCATGCCATGCTCCTCCCGACATCGACGGCTATACAAATCCAGTGGTTGCTGCATGGATTTAATCATAGAACTAGATAAGCCCTTTTGTATCGAATGAAATATATCGAACAAAGCTTTAAGTATAGAGTTGAGCTTACTCGAAGTTGTATGGTAGCCATATAGTAGAGTGGTGTTGGAGATTTTTGAAAGCCAAGGCAATGTATGCCACAACCTTAAGGGACTCTTCCCTTAGCTTCGCACTACGGATGCGCTCTTTCTCCCGAAGAGTCTTTGTAGCTGCTAGCTCTTTGACATCCAGTGTCCACCATTTAGGGTAATTAAAATTTGTTTGGGCTATAGCTTGAGGGTCTACATACCCGGCTTTCACACTTGGCATTTGTTTGACAATGTGCACTTGCATTCTACAAATCACGACGTGGGTTAGTTACAACAAAATTCAAAGATTACATTCATATCATATCGGGAGGACAAGGACTTACAGGCACCACGTGCGAATTAGATTCATCTCCATTTCTCCCAGGTGAAAGCGTGTGTGCATGTCATTGAAGGCAAAGACAATTTTCCCGGCTGGGCTTCCAAATGTGTCGGTGGGAAAGCATGCTTGTATGATATCTATGCTCGTTGGGAGAACACGCAAGTACCAATCATGGAACCTTCTCATTCCAAGTGGTGGGCGCTGGATGTCCCGGTTTGGTAGGAAGGGTTCGCCTCTTTCATATTTTTTCGGGCAATCCTTTGACCATTCGATGTCATCAACATTTGGATGCTGCTTTGCAATTTGGTGGAGTTTGCTACTGACAGCCTCCTCAAAACCCCATGATGGGACTTTTTTAACTTGGTTTTCAGGCTTGAACGGATCATGGGAATACAACTTGGACACCGATGAGACGTCTTTGATCGGAACATAAACTGGCCTTATGTTGATTGGAATCTTCTTTTGGAGTTCCCATTCAGGCACGTCCTCATCTTCTTGTGCATCACCTTCTTCAGGAGGCACTCGTTGTTCATGTATCGGTTGTGCTTGTTGAGAAGACTGTGGCATCTCATGATGCACTTGCCCGGTACGAGCTGGAGAAGGTTGTGGCATCTCATCAGGCACATGCTCGATAGGAGGCGGGGAAGAATGTGGCGTCTCAGGAATGTGGGGGTCACGAGACGGTGAAAATATCTCCCCGGCCTCAACAACTCGCTCGAAATTTGAGAGAGGGGGAGGCGGCGAAGAAGCAGTCAATATAATGTCCCGTTTGTGCCAAAGGATGAACTGCCCCATAACATCTCCGAGTAACACCAGCCCCTCGGGAGTTGTGTAGTCTATCCTCCACTGCATGAACTCGGGCTTCACTGTATGCACCTCGACCCTAGTGTATTCCGACGGTATCTTATTATTGTGGTGTAAGCCACCGGGAGGATATGCCACACCCATTGCCACCTCCATCATAGTGTTCTGCCGGCCACTGAGAAACACCAAGGTGCAACTAGTAGGTTCCCGTATGAGATCGACTGGGGTTGTGGCTGCAGTGGAACCTTGGCTGCTAGGAACTTTCGGAGGGCTGCCAACTAATGCCAGTTCTCCCGGCGGCGTCATTAATATACGTGGCTCCGTAGACATTCCTTGCTCCTCCAGCGCCTTCGCAACTAGAGCCTTCACTTGGAGCTCAAGACTAGTCTCCCGGTCTCGGCCATGTTTCTTGTACATGTGCCTGTCCTTTTCGAATCCTTGCTTCTAGGTCATCCTTTTCCCTAGCCCCCTGGTGCGGCCTGTGTGCTCCTTGTTTCCCAAGCCAAGGCTAAGCTCGTCCCTCTCTCTGGAAGGATTGAATGAGCCCGTCTCTTTGTCTTCAGCATATTTCAGTATCCTTGATACCGCCTCTTGGGTCTCCGGCTTATCAAACTTAAGATTACTGTCGGATGGTTCTGTACTCCTCGCATATATCCAGTTCCTTGAGCGTACCTTCAAGTTCATCACATCGATATTCCCAGTAGCTGCGGCCTCTTCATCCATCTTTCTAAATTGCTCTTCCTTGGCATAGTAGCCACCGGGGCCTAGATGATGGTGGTGTTTGTTCCTCTTCACCAGCTCGGTGTTACGGGCACTGAGCTCCAATGCCTCCGCTGAAGTCTTCTGAGCCACGAGCTCCTCCCATTGACTAGGAGTTATTTTGCCGAACTCGTTGAAGGGAGTTAACCCCTTTTGGATATACTTTGTGTTGAGCTCCGACCTCCAACGTCGAAATTACTCTCCCATCATCCTGATAGCATTTTTTTTACCAATTCGTGCTTACCTTCTGGAAATCTAAAATTGACCTTCAGATGCCTATATCATAGTGCATTCTTTATGTTCTCTGGTACCTCTTTCCAGTTAGGGATTGCTGGGTTCAATTTATCTCTTACTAGGGCCCCGATCGCATTACGGAATCATCCTCTTAATTCCTTCGGTTCAAGGATCTCCCCTGCTGGCCCAACCTCTGTTATCACATAGCAAGCCTTATTTGGATACAGATTTCCTTTTATATCCCCCCATTTCCTCTTAGGCTTGGTAGTCGTGGTTGTGTCTTGAGTTTGTGGAGCAGAGGCATCGTTATCCGTCTCTGTGGTTGTTGCCTCTGCTCTCCTTTCCTCTACTCCATCTTGTCCAGCGAGATGTCGCGGACGTCGACGTCGTCTTCTCTGAGTTTCAGGAGGGACCTGTATATAGGATAGGTCAAAGTGTTAGCAGAGGTAACACAGCCAAAGCTTTAGCAAAATTTACATGCTAAGGCTTCTTCCCTACCTCCTCGTTCGGGTCAAAATCCTTGTCCAAATCTTTCTCCGTTGGCCTCCTTCTTGCTTCAGGTGGGAAAGGATCCTCGGGACTTTCATATCCCTCTTCTGACTCATCATCCTCTTCTTCTTCGCCTTCAGTAGCCTCTCCTTCGGGGCCTTCCTCCTTGTCACACTCCTCCTGAGTAAGCATCACTTCTAGATCCTTTTCTACCTCGTTATCGATCTATTCCTGAGTAAGCTGGTCCTCTAGTGCTTGCTCCTCAAGGGTTGGCTGCTCATCATGCTCGAGGCATCGAGCTGCACTGTCTGTTGTCCATGACATTATTTCGTGCTTTGTTCTAAAAGATGCAAGAAAGTGTGCTTTAGGTACGCGAGAAGGTATAAGAAATCAAAAAGGTCTATAAACCAAAGTAGTCCTATAAAACAACAATATAAAAATGAGAAGTAGCAGTGGTAGAGGCCTCAGAAACATGTTAATCATCATCTGATCTTGAACTTGGAGCATCAAGGCATCATAACAGAGAAGAGAGGAGAAGGAGGGGAGAGGAGGGGAGATTTGGCAAAAAAACCAACAGCTGCTTAGCAAACATAGCGCAGCAGCTGATGGCAAAAGACAGGACAATGTGAAAACATAGTAAATCACTTACTGCTATAAGCAAAAGGCAGAAATTAGTAGTAGTAGGACAGTAGTAGAAGTAGTAGTAGGAGCAGCAGCAATAGTAGAAGTAGTAGTAGTAGTAGAAGCAGTAGTACTAGTAGTAGTAGTAGAAGTAGGAGTATGAGTAAGAGGCCTTAGAAATATGTCAATAATCATTTGATCATGATCTTGGAGCATCAAGGCATCGTAACAAATAAGTGCATGAAGGTAAGGTAGATGATGCCTAGTTCCTCACAAGAATTTGATCATCAGCTCATTTCAGATATTATATGGAGATGACAGTTTCATCATATGCAAAAAGGAGAGGACAGGAGAGAAGAGGAGAGGAGAGGAGACCAAAAAAAGCAGCAGCTGCTTGCCAAAACAAATAGAGCAGCACGAGCTTGACAAAACAAATAGAGCAGCTGCGGCTACCAAACATTGAGGAGAGGATAAGAAACAGAGTGGAGACGATAGAGCAGCAGCTGCTGCCATGTAGGAAGCCGATAGGCAAGTACTATCGGTAAGCCTGTAGGAAGCAAAAACAAATTGGCCTGTAGGAAGCCGACAAGTGTTAGTAGCCGATAGAAGCCATGCTGAGGCCAATAGGCAAGCAAATGATGCTTGATGATGTAAATTCTGATAAATATATTTCCATGTACAGTACAGAAGATTGATTTACTTAAACCTCAAAGATAAGCCAAGTAATTATGCAAATTACCAATAATTATGCAAATAGGTTAGCAAGGCTTTGATCAATACATCTGTAAAAACTTGTGATAGCAGTGTGGAACTGACATTGGCATCTGCTAATGACATTTCCTCTTCAATTTAATGCTATTAATTAATCATTCTAGGTGCAGTCTAAAAACATGGAAATATATGTGATTGGTAATTGATTTTACTTCCATGTCTCATTCTTTTAACTAGCAAAAAATAATGAAGTCAATTTAATCTGATAGTACCATCCAAGAGCCACATGCACAAGCTAACAGTTTGTCTAGGTTCAGGTTTTCAGTATGTCTCAATTAGGTGGCAATATGTAACCAACTGCAGCTTACCAGTTACTCGAGGCAAGTCAAGAAACTAGCTACAGGTCATCACAGCAATAGACCATTATTTGGAATTTGAAATTCTAGAGCACAATACAACCAACACATCAGGTAGATCACAGCATCAGGTAGTTCACATTCAGAAAATAGCACTGAAATTGAAACTAAAATGAGCACTAAAACTGAACTGAAATGAGCACTGCAAATTAACTAAAATGAGCACCGAAACTTAACTGAAATGAGCACTGACACTTAGCTGAAATCACCACTATCCTGTTTTTAGAAATTTAATAGTACTAACACAACACTACAGACACTTAGCATAGTTACTTTCAGTACCAATGCATGAATATACTTACTAGTGCCCTGTAATGCAGTTCAGAAAACAACACTAGGTAATGCATGAATAGACCAGTACCAATGCAGTTTCACTTCACACTATATAATGCATGAATAGACTATTACCAAAACAGCAATCCAGTTCCCACTAGGTAGTGCCGCAGTTCAAAACTAAGTGTAACTGAAACAATCACTCCATCAAAACTAATTATAATTCCATCAGCAATAGATGCTACAAATAATAAAGGCGTGAATTTCAGTCATACTAGTAAAAGATGCAATCAATGTTTCCAAATTATGTATTGGCAAGTTCTGTAGTGGTTCCATGAGCAATAGCTGCTACAAATAATTTCAACAAATTCTGTGTGTCCAACAAGTATAATTTCTCTGTATGACACTATGACTATACCATCATCCCCAAATTAACAGGTGCAATACATCAGCACCATTGCCTACTAACAATGGCAAAGCCCTCTTCAGTACCTTACATGATCGACATAACTAATCCATCAATCCATCATCTGAAAACAAGTACCATCACTATGCAGAAAGTACCATCACTATCTAAGTACCATCAGTTTAGAACAAGTAATGCATAAATTGGCTATCAGGGAATGTCACTAAGTACCACATTGGTTTCTAATGATGAATATTAGCATATAATTTTCAGTGCCCTATAGCACATACCTAGAGAAGAAGCAGGAATGGAGAAGGGGATTGGCGTACCTGGAGGAGACGGAGGCCTTAGCGAGGGAGGTCGAGGACGGAGACAGGCGGCGGCGGCTCTCTAGGTCAGAGGAAGAACCCCGCGCGGTGAAGCTGGAACGGCGCGGTAGCGGGCCGAGAGACCTCAAGGACAGAGCCAAGGGAAGGAGGTCGCAGCGTTGGAGGTCGAGGTCGGAGATGGGGCGGCGGTGGGCCGGCCGGCCTTGGCCTCTCAAACCCTAGCCGCCATGGAGATGGGGCGGCACCGTCGCGGCCTAGGGATGTCGAGCTCTGGCCCGAGGGTGAGGAGATCAGGCGCCAGCGTCGGGGCGACGGCTTCGCGGAGCGCGTCCGCGGCGGAAAGGTCAGGGAGGCGGCGGCGGCGAGAAGATTTGGCAGCCTGCCGGCGTCGGTGAAAAGAGTCGCGCCCAGGACTTAGCCAAACGTCAGGCCCGGGCGCGCGGCGGCATATATGCTCGGTGCGATTTGCAGGGGCGGCTTAAAACACCGACTTCCCCTACAAATCGATTTGTAGGGGCGGTTCCTGAGTAAGCCGCCCCTACAAATATTTTTCAATTTATTTTAATTAATAATTTTGTAATTTGTATATAAAGAACACAATGAAAATTTATATAATATTTTTTTAATTATTCTATATATAAATAATTTCATGATATATATACAGATATAATTATATATTTTGTTCTTTACAAAAATAATATTTTAAAATTTTAAAATTTAAAATTTAAAACAACTAAAATAATTCCATCTCCACTAAATGAGCTTAAATGAAAATTTTGTAAACATCAAAGTTGTAGAACTAATCAAGATGTACAACTTTTATTTTGGTCATCTTTTTATTTGACTAAATTTGGACAGTTCAAATTTTGAATTTCAATAAATATCAACTTCAAATTAGATTTTGAAACCTTAAATGATTTCAACTACAAAAGTCATGAATATAAAAGTTGTTGAACTCATCACTATCTACAACTTTTATTTTGATCATTTCTTCTTGTGATAAAGTATTAGTAAACATTGTTCACAAATCCACATATCACTCATAGTTTCATAAACTATGAGAGACATGTTGATTTGTGAACAATATTTACTATCATTTTGTCAGATGAAGAAATAACCAAAATAAAAGTTTTAGATATTGATGAGTTATATAACTTTGGTATTCATCACATTTCCTGATCCAGCCGCCCCTACAAATATTTTCTATTTTTTATATCACAAAAACACAAAGTAATATGAAATTTTGTAGTAATAAAGTGGATGTTCAAATAGAGTCATCTGGATGTTGCAAAGGGTAGTCTCACACACATGCATAAAATGTAGTCTCATACACATACAAAAATATGTAGTCTTACACACGTACATAAATATATAGTCTCACATGCATGTATAAATAAAGTCTTACAAACACACACTTACACAAACACTCCACGTTCAACAACTAGCTAGCCCGCTGTAACGACTTTCCCTTCGACACCTTTTCGTTCCCATGGCATTATGTCTTTGGGGAGGTTCTTTTCCACAACACTGATCTTCTTAGGAAAGTCTGTGAATAGCGGCATCTCATCGTACTTATTGTAAGCTTCAACATCATCCACGCCATCAACTCCAATAATGTGTTGTTTCCCGGAGGCAACCACGTGCTTTGTCTTCTTCTTCGTGGGGAGGTTACTTTGTGGGTCAGACATATAGAAAACTTGTGCGACACGTGAAGCGAGCACCCAAGGGTCATCTTGGTAGCCTAGATTCTCGAGGTCTAGGACTCTCAATCCGATCTCGTTCAGTTGGTGTTGTTTGATCCAGCGGCATCGAAACATGGCCACCGTTATATCCCTTCCATAGTCAAGTTCTCATATCTCTTCAATGATGCCAAAGTATTGGATCTTTCGCCCTAATCCATCGAGAGCCTCTATTCGAACGCCGCTGTTTTGGTTCACATATTTACTATCCTTTCCGTGGGTATAGTACGTGTACCCATTGATGTCATAAGCATTCCAAGATGTCACTTGTCTCGATGGCCCCTCCGTCAACCTACTAATGGTAATAGAGTCTATGGTTTCTTCAGGCGGTATGTTTTGGTCCTTCAACCATGTAGTTAGTCGTTGCTTGTGCTGTTTCATGACCCAATCATCCGAACGGCCATTTCTCTCCGACATAATGATAGCCAAATGTTCATCAATATATGGTTGCATCAGTTGTGTACTCTGCAAGACACTGTAATGCGCCCGACTCACCTCTTTGTAATCATGGTCGATGAACACTTTTCTACCACTGCTGCCCTTCCCAGCCAGCCTACCCTTGTGACGAGAATCGGGTTTACCAATCCCTTTCTGTACTTTTAGGTACTCTTGACAGCACTCGACGATTTCTTCAGTACTGTAACCCTCTATCATGGAGCCCTCTGGGTATGCTCGATTATGCACGTATCGACTTAAAACCGACATGAACCGCTCATATGACCACATTTCATGCAAGTAGCAAGGGCCAAGCGCCTGTATCTGATGAACCATGTGAATCATGAGATGTGGCATTATATCAAAAAAAGCAGGAGGTAAACACATCTCCAGTTGGTTTTGTGTCTCCACCACAAATTCATGTAGGTCACTCAGCTCTTCCTTGCCAATTGTCTTCTGTGAGATCTTCGAAAAGAAGTAGCACATGCGGGTGATGGCCATTTTCAAGAACTCTGGCTTTATAGCCCTGATTGCAATAGGTAGAAACACTGTCAGCATCACATGGCAATCGTGAGCCTTGCAGTGTGTTATTGACAAGTCCTTCATCGACACTAGCTTCTTCACATTTGCTGAAAACCCAATCCGGACTTTTATCCCCCTCGGGAAAGTGCATATAGCTCTCTTCTCGTCTGGTGTTAGGTTGAAGCACGCCGCGGGCAGAGTGTATTTCCATTAGCCTCAGGTACCGGGTGAAGCTATGGCATCACGTTTAGCTGCACCATGTCTTTCCGTGCTTTCAGACCATCCTTTGACTTGCATGTGTCCATCAAGGTAGCAATGAGACTCTCAAAGACATTCTTCTGCACGTGCATAGCATCAATGGCATGGGGGACCTCCAAGTCTGGCCAATAAGGCAGATACTGAAATAAGATCGATTGTTTCTTGAAAGGTACGCCTTCGACAGGAGGTGTGCTTCTATCTCTGTTCGTCCCATCCGAATTCTTCATTCCATAGACGACGCGTATGTTTTTCACCATTCTGTACACATGTTCTCCGTTATGACGTCTCTCTGGAGGGGGTTCAATCTCCGGGGCATTGTCATAAAATATAAAGAACAATTTGCTGCGGTACTTGTGACCTGTCTTTAAGAACCTGTTTGGCATGGCTCCTCCCAAGGGGCTCCTCCGGAGGAGCCGGAGCCGTTTTGGAGGAGCCACAAATTGTGGCTCCTCCAAACCGGCTCCGGCTCCTCTGTTTTTTACTGAAAAATGGCTCTTTCAAGAAAATGTTTGGCAGGGCTCCTCTGGAGGAGCCGGAGCCAGAGCCGGAGAAGAGCCCTGCCAAACAGGTCCTAAGAAGCGTCGGTTCCTTAGGTAAACTATCTTCTTGGATGCATCTAGGTACACCCATGTAGTACCATCCAAACAAACCAAGCACCCTGTCTTCCCTTTGATCTGTCCAGACAAAGCAAACAGCACGGGGTAATCATTGGTAGTAACAAATATTATTGATCTACATATGACGTCCTCCTTTCGGAACGCATCGTACATCTGCTCCCCATGCCTCCATAGCCTCTCCATTTCTTGCATCAAGGGCTCGAGGAACACGTCTATATCAATGCCTGGTTGTTTAGGGCCAGAAATAAGAATAATGAGGAGAAGGTACTTTCTCTTCTGACATAACCATGTTGGAATGTTGTACATGGTCAAGATCACTGGCCATGTGTTGTGGTTGCTCATCCTCTCATTGAAGGGATTCATTCCATCGGTGCTCAGGCCAAACCGTACATTCCTTGAGTCATCACTGAATTCTTTGTGCTTCTCATCAAACCTTTGCCACTGACTACAATTAGTCGGGTGTGCAATCTTATCATCATCCACCTTGCGCTCATCACCCCACCATGTCATGAGTGCGGCTTCTTTAGGGTTTAGGAACATACATCTCAAGCGGTCGGTCACTGGCAGGTACCACATTACCAGGGCAGGAATTCTTCTCTGCTTTGCATCGTTGCCTAATGGAGTGTCCTCTGGGGGCTGAGATTCTTGTACCACCTTTTTTGTACCCTTCTTATTCCTCTTTTTCCCCGTGGATGGTTCGTCCCCACCGTAAAGGTCATTGTTCTTGTACCGGCTGGCCCCACACCGGGGACATTTATCCAATGACTTGAACGTTTCACCACGAAAAAGTATACAGTGGTTGGGGCATGCATGTATTTTTTCAACCCCCATTGTCAATGGACTTATGACCTTCGCTTGGTACGTGTTGACGGGAACTGAGTTTGGTTGTGGCAGCACCCATGACAGGAGATGCAATAGATCATTGAAACTACAGTCTGACCAGCCGTACTTAGCCTTCAGGATGAGCAGCTCAAGCACGAAACGTAGTAATGTCCAATGTGTCGGACAACCCTTTTCAACACCATACACAGTCTCCTTCGATGCTTTTGTCACTCTTTCTAAATTTTCTATACCTTTCGGGCTATTTAGTAAAATCTCTGGTCCAAGGGTTCGAATCATATCATCTAAATCATTTTCAACTCCGACACGTGCTCCACCATCATTATTGGCACCACATTCGTCGTTACCATCCCAACCACCAGCATCACCACCTTGTTCATTGCCAAACTCAAAATCCATTCATGCATCAAGCTCTGCTGAATATTGGGATAGGGATTCTATGGTTTCGTCGTCGTATTCCTCCTCATCCTCGTCGTTAACAATAATCGTTTCACCATGATGAATCCACATTGTGTAGTCCTCAACAAATCCTCGCATAATCAAATGTGATCTGATGATAGTCACATCTGTCCATGCTATACGGTTCTTCAAATCTTTACAGGGGCAAATAATTGTATCCTTATTCTCTTTCAATGTCGTTGCATGCTTCGTTGCGGCTTCAATAAATTTATCCACCTCTTCACGGAAACCTGCTTTAAACCTTAACGAACCATACATCCAAGAGTTCCTGTACTCCATCTTTTACAACAACAAAACAAACATTAAAGGACTACTTATTCAGATATATATAAAAATAAATCAAAATAATAATTATTTGAGAATAATTGTATATACCTCAGATATATATGAATATAAATCTAATATAATTACATGAAGCATACAAACACACCATGGTAGAGAAAAATTAATTAATGGCCCATTTATCCATAAATAATTAAAATACATATTTATTGATTACAATAAACAATTTCAAAGACAACAATTAGCAATAATTATACTTTACCCAATATCTTTCATACAAACCCTAGTCCAATTTTATCAAACATAAATTTACAAAAACAAAATTAATAAAAAAATCAAACCCTAGATCTAGATCACATGCACATGAAACATCCATAAAACTAACTAATGGTTCACTAAAATCAAGAAACATGGACCAAATAAGGGTATGATCTTGTTCCCCTCCCTAATTTACCCTAGTACATTTACAAGTTGGGTCTAATTTGCTCATAAATAGCTCAAGCATCATAGAAGAGAGAGAAAAACAAAACTCTAATTACTCACTAACCAACCATTAAAACTTCAAAAAAAGTTTGGAATATCATTTTCTTACCTTCTACAACCTCTCCACCAAAGGATTTGAGACCAAAACCTTCCCCCCTTAGTAAAGCAATTTTTGGGAGGTGCCCAAGGTCTCCCCACCTTTTTTTCATGGGTCGGAGTGAGTGACCCGATGAGGAAGAAGGAGCTGCATCTGTTTTATATGGAGGGCATTTGTAGGGGTGGCTGGTGCAAATCGGTGCTATAAATACGGGGCCATTTGTAGGGGCGGCTCAATCACCAGCCGCCCCTACAAATACCATTTCCAGGGGCGGCTGGTGATTGAGCCGCCCCTACAAATCAGACCCCATTTGTAGGGACGGCTCGTAACACTAGCCGCCCCTGCTGTTCCGTTTGTAGGGGCGGCTGGTGTCTGAGCACCCTAGTACGTTACTGTAGGGACGGCTCCATCATCAGCCACCCCTAAAAAAATCGAACCGTTCCTAAAAAAATCGTTTTCTACGTAGTGTCGGTAGAGCTAGTAGGTGCATGCGTGCTATAGGTAACGCTGATGATAGATTCAGATATGGACGTGTGCACTAGCAACTAGTTTAGTCACCGTACGTAGGAGGGAGGGCCGGGTGTGGTGTGTGGCTGCTAGCGGGAGAAATTAGAAATTTTGCACCACTCAGCTACGCGGATCTAGTCATCGGACAACAAGTGGTCCCTGAATTTTAGTTGTTTCGATTTGAACACTCCACCCGCTAGGATACACAGTAAGCTGCTGTGAACAAGGACTCGGTTCCCAATTGGGTTGCAGCTTTTAATTTTTGCAGAGAAAATGTAAATAATTTTTTTGTCTAGAAAATGTCTAGTATATATATGCCAATATGCCATGTCGTTTCTTCTACCGGGCACGGGCAGCACCGTACGTACCCCGGCCGAGCCTAAGCTTGTTGGGCTGGGAAAGCTGAGACGGATGCAATTGACGAGCTGAAATGGGGAGGAGGGCATCGTCGGTCTCAAAATGTACATTGATTGAATCGAATTACCAGATAAACGTGTCCGTACTTGCAGTAACAGAGACCGATGTCTCAAAACTTAGCAACAACCAAACAAAAAGAGCCAGGAGAGCTCTGGAGTTCAACAGTCGAACATATCCTGGAATTATTATTACATGTCTGAAACACACCTTTTGTTCAATCGTGCATATGAATTAATGTAACTGCTGAAACCGTTCGAGCATTGTGCAGCGCAAAAGCCGCAAACACGACAGGCACGCGCTCGGCAGCACGGGGGAACGTGGTACCATGACTTGACCGCGTTCCACTCTCGAGGTGATGAGACATGCATATGAACAAGACCTATCTTGCTCACACAATCTGCTTAACATGGTGGCAAAAATGAAGCAGACGGCACACAGGAACACGACGATGGCCGCTACCTGTGGAAGCATCAGCAGGTGGGTGCTTTGGGGTGGCGTGGATCAGAACGATCACGGAAGCTGTGACGATATGATCCCATATACTATATGGGAGCTGCCACTCTTCTTCAGGCCATGTTTTTACCTTGGCCACATCTCAACGAAGGCACCTTTAATTAGCCTGCATATGCAAAAGGTGGACAAAACCAGGAACATGTCGATCAAACTCATAATCTCACTGTCATATGCATGGTGCATATATATCAATATGTACGAAGGGAAACATGCAATGGAGTTTGAGCTTCTATATATATATATGATGCCTTTCCCTTGAAAGAAGGGGAAAGCTAAATCTCAAACACTCAAACCATTATGAACATCTTCTAGTACCAGAAAGTGTGTGTGTGTGTGTGTGTGTGTGTGTGTGTGTGTGTGTGTGTGTGTGTGTGTGTGTATATAATGTCTAACCATGCAGTATGAACTTGTACACCTTGAAGTATCTGGATCACCCAAATAACACGTGGTTTTCACTATTCAAGTCCAAACCATACGCTGGCCTTTTAGGAAGAACTTGTTATTATCCAACATTCATGCAATGCAAAAGCTAGCTTAGGAAGTCTCCCCCTCCTTAATTATCATATTATCATTTGGGAGATCTAGAAGGAGAGAAACGCAAAGGGTTTTTGCTAAGCGAGAATCAAGCCCTCTGTCACTTCTTGCACAGATAAAACGGAAGCGGCAACCGGTAAAACGGGCGCAAAAAACCTTAGTAATTTTGTTGGCTTTCGGTTTTGTCCCTACCTCTTTTCGTTTCTTTTTTGCCCTTTCTAAGAGCAACTCTAAAAGACTCTTTATATCCTTCATAATAGTTAGGAATAGAGATTTTGGTGAAAAAATACTCTCCAACAGCTTATTTAATTGGTTATCCAAATATAGCCTTCATCTATTCAGGATTTCTCGCAAGTCAAAGATGGAGAGCGAGGTTAACTCTTTAGAGTGTACACAAGATATAAAAAAGCTGTCGAAGAGCTGAAAGATTAGAAAGAATTTTTTTATTCAAATGGCTCTCAAAATGATGATTTAGAGTGTGAGTTTTAAAAAGTCTCTCGGATATCCTCTAATATAGTTGTACCTTTCTCTGCTATATCAATGAAATAGGCACTTTCTTGTGCCCGTTCATTCAAAAAAAGCTAGCTAGCTTATAGTGCAGCTATATAATCATGGAAATATACAACTATATAACTTTATATAGTAACTTTTTCCTCCTGTCATATAAAAATTGCCTTTTCTAATATACTTTTGCAGTAAGATCATATCCTACTATTCTGCTAAAAAAGATAATTATTGTCAATCTCTTTAATTAATTAGTATGTGGGTATTTAATTATTTGTAATTTGTAAAAATAAGAATGCTCATCGAGATCATTGTAAATTAAAAGTAAGTATTTGCCACTAATACATAATGAAAAGCATGATAAACTAAACTCTGATTAATCATATCAGGCTGCCTGATGAATGATATTTGACTATGCACAATAGACAATAGTGGTTGATAGTGGTACTACCTATGTCTTTTTGAAGAGAATGATAGAACTAAAAAAGTCTTAAGTTCATTCTTTGACCATCAATTTGTCTCCTATAATACATCATCAACTATAACAAAATAAATGTGTATCTGTTGAATATGAATGTATCAGTACAACTTTTGTACATTAAATACGCATAATTGAGTTTCTTGATTCCTAATATGCCCGAACAGATGGGTGCAATATTTAATTACATGCAACAGTGTACTCAACTTTTTAATATTTGGAATCAGAGGGGGTCTATATATAAGACATTTATTAACTTATTTTTTCTCAAATTTGCAACAATGCTTCATCTGACCACTTGAAAATAGATTGATTGCACAATAATAAACACCATCAAGTTCATAACGATTCAATTCATCACTTTTGCATCCTCGGACCCTCGCTGTATACGTTTATTTGTTTTCATTGCCTCGCCCAACTGGAAGAATGGCCAAAAGGAGGAGGGAAGTAGACACCAAAACTTTGTATTACAATAAAACGGTAGTTCTAACTCATAGCACAAGGAATGCACAGTTCTTTGTCTACTTATCACACCCGTCTATATGTAGACTTATATATATATCCCAACATCTAGCACTGAAAGCATATATACTTCACCAAATTTGAGATTATTTCACTTTTAGTTGTGCCAAAACTTCTCTGCCTGAAAATAAATGGTGGAATCATCTATGCTACAATATATATTTTAACTCTATGATCATGCTAAGGAATGATATATTATATTTTAACACATGTTGATGCACATTATTTGCCATCTCTGACTGGCACCTCAGGAATTAATTTGCCACTCCATACACATGGATCAGGGTGCCACGCCAATGAGTAGCGTGAATCCTATATTATGTTTTTAAAGTGTCATATCCTGAACTACTCTAGGAAAATAACTTCCAATTAAGCAGCACCATCTGGATGCTTCACTTATCATATGTTGTCACTCATGATTAAAACACTGTCAAAGTATGATGCATCAAGTTGAAACTCCTAAGTTACTGCAGCTAAATCGGTAACACTACTTGATATGCAGCTAAATAGCGGTGCAACTTGACAAGTAGCTAGATGCTACTATTGGTAATTGTTACCATATATAGTTTAGAAATGGTTACTGGCTAGCATCCTGCGAGCAGTCTCTAGAGTCTAGACTCCAGTCGCATATGTGGATCCATGGCCATATACCTTAATTGTGTGATGATGCAGAGGCATGCAAATCGATGCAGTTTGTTGTGAGGTTATGATCACTTGATCAGTGATTAGCCAAAAATTGTTTTGATGTCCTGTAGCCCTGGTCTCATTGAATCCAGTATGCGCCCTCTGTCTAGCGTGCCACCATCTGCACAGCAAGTGTTTGTTTTAGTAGGGACATAAAAAACAAGAGAAATCAAAACCATCTCTTTGTTGGGATGAGAAAAAATATCAAAAAGGGACAGAAATTGATAATTTACGCAAGACCGGCAACATTATTTTGTATAACAATCACAGCTTAACTACTCGTTCCCCCGGTTCTCTCTCAGCTCAGGAGTCAGGACATATTCAGATCTGATGAAAATTGAGGACATGAGTGCACATGAACGTCCAATGAAGGGACAATTTGTGGGCATTATATTCACAGGGATATTGGAAATACAACCCTAAGGAGAACTTTAATTGCAATTATTTAGCCACTCGGAAACTGACAGCATGCCATATATGCAAGTATCATGTCTTGTAACATATATCGAAAGCACATATTCTCAAAAAGTACATATACACTTCGTGAGCCCAAGCGCTAGAACTATTAACACAACAGATCGAGGGGAATACACACGCATCGTCGATTTATCTCGCTGCGGATGTAGCCGGTCAGCTACCGCCTACTGGAAGAATCCCTTGAGCACTTCCTCGGCGCGAGCCGCAGCGCGCCCGAGGCGGTCAAAGCCGCTGAGCGTGAGAAACCCAAGGGACGCGCCTATGGCGAACCGGCCGTATCCAGCCAGGACATGCTCCGGATTATCCGCACGGTTGAGCACGGTCCCGTGGAGCACCACGGAGCCTCCCCAAGCGAAGAAGAAGGCCGAAGCCTGGATGCGGCCGTCCTTAAGCTCGAGCAGCTCCCGCAGGGCCGCGACGAGGCCTCCCCCTGCTGGCCCCCCAGCGGCGGCGGGGGCGGCGGTATTTGTGATGATTTGTGCTATGATCTGTCTATCTATGCTTCTCCTTCTTCATCCTCTTTTTTATGAGATTAATTGAAAGATCAACTCCTGAACAACTGTATATGGATCCTATACGACATGCATCAAACCATCAGTCTCTGCATATTTTCAGACCGAAGCATGCAAAGTAGAATAAACAGCACGCCGTGCAGGCACGGCCAGATAGACGGATCGGAGCTTAATTCTAGAGGACCCCTCACGCATCTTCTCATAGATATATAGAGGTACTGAGGTAGCAGGCATATCATCATGCACAGGCGACACACCTTGCATGGATTAGGCAAACACTAGTATAATGTCCGTGCTAACGCAACGGATTTATCTTGGAAACGCACATGAAAACAACCAATGTTTTTTTTTTCCATAGTTCACGGTGAGCCGCATCAACGCCCCACCATGATGATCCACACCTGCAACGTGCTGGGCGCAAGAAGCGGCACGCGTACCTCTCGCTGAGATGGAGCCGTGGGCCAAGGTGTCTGGGTTCGAAAAGGTGGACGTCGCGGCTAGGGACGCGAGGTTGAGGAGGTCGGCGATCTGTTCTGCGCCATAGGTGGGAGCGGTCGCGTCGCTTCTCGCCCGGGGGTGCCGCGGCCTCGATGGGGCATCGATGCAGCTCTTGCGTCGGGCGTCGCTAGGGCAAGGGGCTCCCGAACGGGGCGTCGCGGAGCCGCAGCTCCGACTCCGTCAGGCGCCTCGTCGCCGAAGAAGGGTTGCACGGCAACCAGGCGCGCGGCCACGCTACGGTGACGTCTAGAAAAATTAAATCATAAAGCTTAAAAATAAATCACCCGATGAAAGGAACACAAATTCACAAACTAACGAAACAAAAAAAAAAACACTTGATTTTCACACATCATCCCCTGTACACAATGATAAATACTTAAACCTAGATAGCTGAATTGCAGGAAGCTGCAGGAATGACAAATACCACGATAATTCATATGTGAACGTGGGATCTTCGTGGGTATTTGCAAAATCGAGATGGTCGTGGTCAGACTTGGTGTGTGCTCTTCATGATGTTTGCAAAATCGAGATGCTCGTCACCAGACTTGCAAAATCGAGATGCTTGTCATCCGCATATGATGATGGAGATCCTAGCATGACCATCGGAGGAAACGTGTAAGTATTTGGCACCAACTTGATTTTCATCAGACAATGATATTGACATTTTCTCGGTCAGTTCAACGGACATGGCTGAGCCCCACATAAACAATGCTACAAGCTAACAGTAATTCAACAATCCATATACATGGAAACTAACCTTGCCAAAAACCATATGTAGGATAGGAGGCATTGGTGGTACTCATGTGGTGACTTCAAAGCCATAGAAGCTGCCGACTGGGTCTCTAAATGCACGTGTCTACAAACCATCATCTGTAACCCCTGAAACAAAAACTCCCACATCAGTACGTTTCGAGCAAACTCCCACAGATGAGCAACTTGCCTAGCTCTCCACCTTTGTGGAACTAAATGAGCTAGCAAAATTTGATGCTGGAAAACAATCATCACCAACCCTTAGCCAGCACTTCGTGCTCATGTCGAAAAAATAAAGCATGGTTGCTATGAAGGACGACTAAGGGAAAACAACATCTTGAGAATTTAGCAGATATTACCTTTACTGCACCTGTCGACAAGGCAAAGATAACTACTAAGCGCCAACCATTTCAGCAAACACCTTATGCAGCAAAGTTCAGAATAGCCATCTCAGGTTGTAAGTGAGAACTAAAGACCGGATGAACAAATAATTATCAGCATGATTGGCCGATGACTCATCTGGAGATGCAACCAAAGAAAAAGAAGCCAATGAGGCATATGAAGCCAATGACTTCTTCTCGGCTTTGGCCACGCCATCAGCATCTTTGGAAATACAGGTTGGATAATCTGCAATTTGATTAGTATTTCAGTTTATGCTGATGGATGAAAATCAATTCAGAAATCACTGGCCAACAAAAAAATGATTGATCAACTAACTAAATAGTATATTGCCCGTTAGTAAAAGTTAATTAACAGAATAAATCAGGAGATATGTATGTCTGCAGCACATTATTCAACACTAACTTACTGCTAGCACAGTGTATTCTGCTATTTTAAAATAACACCACTGTTCTTCTAAAACGGCCAAATTACATTGCAGAAAAAATAATTGCATCCGTTTTTTATCAATGGAACAGGGAAGACATGAGAAGCATGTAACATCAGGAGGAATTCAACAAAAACAAATCATAGAAAAAATAGACAACAAAATTATGAGGCACAACAAAGGAAAAAAGGTTAATTTCGTGAGCCAAGAGATTACACAAAGATAAAACCTTTTTTATTTTCCTTTTGGCAAGACATATCTTCCAGTCATCAAATAAGTTAAAGAGAGTGCCAAGAATGCAATATGTGAGTTTGCAATATGCATTTCCATTCTTGATTTTGCACAACCATACTAATCAAATGTATAGACAAACTGCTACCAATTGGAATCTATGATTTATATGAAATGTAGGCAAATCCCGCCGCAGCAAAACTGCAACTTGCCTGACTTCTCTAGCTATATAATGAGCATTCTCAACAACTTTTAGACTACAACAATCTAGGAAAACAGATAAACCCAATCTGGAACAGACGAGGATACAAAAAGCTGGTACCTCCAAGTCGACTAAAAGGGGAACAGGCAACAAATTAGCCTCGCTATCACTACCACTGTACCGCTTTCAAGGGACCACACTGGAGAACATTCGAGGTATGCAGGCAAGCACTAAAGGTAAAGGTAACACATCCATTCCAACATTGGAGCCGTGACAACCAATTAGGTTGTAACCTACCACCAATTCCTGTAACAACTGACGAGGCGATGAACAGAGCTCACACAAAGTCCCCGTCAGTTGACTTTTTCTGACATTTTGTCACTTGTCTCGCAAGGACACGCAGTGAAACAACGGAGTCTTACACGACACGGCACCAGAGTCAGAGAATCCGCAAGAACACGAAAACGGCATCGACGCAATCCGCACAGGCAGGGATAGAGCACCTGAGGTTCCGAATCGTGGCGGACGACGCGTCCCCGGCATTGCGCCTGATCTCGCACCACGCGACCTCCTCCCCACCGCCGCCGCAGGCCGGCGGCGCGACGAGGGAGCAGACCACGGAGTCGTCCTCGGCCACCTCCACCACCGGGCACTGCTAAGTAATCAGGAATGGGACAACCAAACCAAAAAAAAAAAAGAATCAAGAAGCCGTGCAGATGAAGGAACCCGTGGAGGAGGGGAGGGGGCGGCTGCCCTGCCGTACCTAGCCTGACCCACACGGAGGGGGACGGCAGGGAGGCGGCCAAGGGCTGCGGGGGTTTGGTGGAGGTGGAGCACTCGCCGGCGTCCATGGCGCAGGGAGGCGACAGGCGAGGCGAGGAGCGCGTGCGCGCTAGCTCGAGGGGGAGGCGGCCACTCCGGCCTGCTGCACATGTCGCCCTGCCACCGGCCAGAGAGGGAGGGCGTGGCAGCAGCGGAGCTCGCGCTCGCTCTGCAGATCGACGGACAATCGAACGGATGGGGCCGAGGTCCATGAGCACAGATCAAAATTAGGAAGGATTAAATCGGAGCTTTCTCGAAGACGAGATGAGGCCCTTGTTGATGGGGATGGCAGCAAGAGCTATAGAGCTCCTTGTTGATGGGGATGGCAGCAAAAGCTGACAATTTGGTATTTTCATTGAGGGTGGACTGTAATTTCTTTCTTTGATATGCTTCACAATATCTAATTCAAAACCTTCCAGATATCTAATTCTCTATTGGGGCCAAACCCCTAGCTAAATCTGCTAGGCCCTCCTGGAGTCTTTTTATCCCCTCTTTTCTTCTCCCTTTGTTTCCAAACTTTTCTTACCTTCCATTAGTAATGTACATTATGTACAATACATATAATAATACCACAGTAGTGAAAGCAACTACTGTATCTGTTTTCTGTTTGCACAACAATTAGAGCAATGAGAAAGAGCACTAAGAGAGTAAGGGAGTAGGCTAGTGGGTCTTACAGGTCTGAGCTTGTTGCCCAAGGGCGCCATTGATGAAGGCAGTGTTGATATTGGATAGATTTGGATGTACATGGCAGAACTGAGAAAAAAAAATCCTGCCTTAATCAATGAAAATAGCATTATCATGTGCTGTTTCACTAAAAGGAAAATATAGTGCTAACTGAAATACTGGATATGACACTCAATGTTTCTATTATTGTTGTTCTATAATGAAATGCAAGTCAGTGTAATCAACAATAATATTTAACTGATTCCCATCTGCCTTGAATTGTAAGTTATATTAAACAAATATTTTTGGTCACTCTCCTCACAAATCGATGATGACGACCCTCTTGCAGTCTTAGACCTTGGCGTCCTCCCCGAACTCCTTGAAGATGTCGATGGTGCCAAGGCATCGAGCAACACCCTGTGGCAACCAGCACGAAAATAAACAAAGAACATTCAGTCACGAATTGGAGCCTTGTAATCCTGATAAATGTGTCAAACAAGGCATATAATTCAGAGGAAGGATTTCAAGAACTGGACTAAGCGAAAGAGGTGGAAACATACCTGAGCCTTCAAGTAAGAGACCAGGAAGGAAGTAAAAAAGGAATAACAGTTCCTGCATGTGCAAATTGGAGCCTTGTCTTTTCATACATACCACCAGGGCAGTTTTCTACAATAGCAATAATTTTTAGAGCCTTGTCTTTTCATCCTGCATTTAGAAACATTGAAAAGTTATTTACATCTAACTCTAGAGCCTAGCAGGCAGGGTATCTTCAGAAACATATCGCAGAAAACTCCAGCACCCTTTTCTACCTGCTTACAAAGAAACCAGAGGGAAGAAACATACTTAGTTGTAAATTTGAGGTGATAACGATTGGCAAGTGCAGCTGTGACATCTGTAGAAGAGGTTCCTTTTGCTTCTTTAGATCAGGCTCCTTCCTTTTCATGTATGCTTGGAAATTGTCCAAAACTTAATGTTCTTTACACAGCTACAACAAATAATTTTTCAATATGTATGTATCCCTGCATAGTTATCAAGATCCGGGAAAAGCATGTGCACAGAGAATTCTTTAGCCAAAAATTCAGCTAGATCGTAAACAAAAGAGGATAAGCTTCCATATTATTTTTCTAACCAATGGCACAACTAAGCCATCTTGCACTTGAACGCAGCTGCTCCATCGGCACAACTGCAGTCGAAGCCAAACCTAAAATTGCATGCCCGCTCATTTCATCGAACACCTGTTGCGCGTTACCTCATTGCCAATGCCCTTGTCCGATGAGCCAGTTCTGTCCTGCCCTCACGGCCAGCGGCTGACCACCGAACCCCACTACCACCAGCCACTCCCACCGTCGGAGTAGATCAAGCTGTACTCGCACGTGACACGGACCCAAGCCCGTACGCCTCCGCCTGTTCAGCGTTAGGAGAGCGATGTGTCGTTGCCGATTGGATGGTGGACTGGAGCGGATGGGGCGGCGCGAGGTCGGCCTTGACGCGGGCGTCGGTGATGCGCCGGGCGCCGAGGCCAGTACAGGGGCGGCCTTCTGGGTCGGGGAGGGCGCCGGAGAGGAGGTCAGGGGAGGCGTCGCGGGAGGAGACGCCGGGGGCTGGCGACGGGGCCGGACGAAAAGGCAGCGGCGGCAGCGGAGTCGCCGGAGGCTGCGCCCTGGGCGTGGGCGTCGGTGATTCGCCCAAGGTCGCGGCTCGCGAGCAAGTTCGCCGCCGCCATTGCTAGGCCGGCCGCGGCTCGCGACGGCGACGTTGACGGCGAGGACGAGCGCTCCTGGATGCTCCGCGTGGGTGCTCCTGGGTGCGGGATGGCTGAGGGCAGCGGTAAGCCGCCGGCGTCAGTGGGGAGGGCTGGGAGGCACCAGGGCATGGCGTGGAGGAGGCATGTCGGCGTCGGCGTCGGCGTCGGGGGTAGGGGGGCGCGAGTGGGTCGAGGCGATAGGAGGGAACCGTCCGTTTTTTTTTTTTTCTGCCGAGGCCGCGCGCGGGGTGATTAGTTACGGGGAGCGAAGATGAGGAGATTTGATAAACTCAATCCAGGTCTTTCGATTGTGTAACGAGCAAGGATAGAGAAGGCGGCTTAGAGTGTATCTGAAACTTAATTCAGGTCTTTCGATTGTGTAATGAGTAAGGAGAGAGAAGGCTTAGAGTGTATCTGGATAGTTCGTTTGAAATGTGTTGTTTCCTTGGTATATTTTTTGGGTGGACTTAGAGGAGACATTTCAGTGGGAGGTCGTTTTCTTATGTGGACGTAGGAAAAAAAAGATGGTGTATTAATAGGGTAGATGAAATAAAAGGTAGCAAAGCGTGTGAAAATAGTGAAGTTTCATTCCAGGGGGTGAAAAAAGAATCCAGGAGGGATGGGAAAATAGTGAAGTTTCATAGATATATGGAGGGAAGGCCAGTCCAACACCGCACGCCAAAAATAGTGTAGTGACTGCCCAGCCAATAGGGAGGGGCGTGTTCCCCCAAAAAAAAATAGGGAGGGGCGTGGTCGCAAACTAGGATGGACTTTAATTTCCACACAGGCCTGTTCTCCTGCTAACGCCTGACTGACTGAACCTCACCCAGTCTGGATTGATCGATCGGGCCGGCGAAACTGAGGCCTATGTTCAAATCATGGGACCTGCTGGACTGAAGAAAGCACCAGCGTCCGGCCCAACATATATATATATACACACTATATGGTACAGCCCATTTAACATTAACACGCACAGGGAACAGCAATTTGATCACTCACGCAGACGCAGTCACGCTACAAGTTTGACCAAATACTAATACCCGAAGTTTCAAAAAAAAAAATACTAGTACCCGAACAAACATACATGCTTCGAAAGGGAAACGACGAAAGTAAATAATGGGTATCTAGATCATCCCATCCTTATTGACCAACATAATAAAGAACGTACACGTACGTACCACCACCGCCTCTTCACTTGCGCGCATGCAACATAATAAAGCTAGTTCCATGGGATAAAGAAGCGCCTGATGACGGCGCCGGCGTTGGCAATGGCAGCGCCGGCCAAACGATCAGCTTGTGGGAACCGACCTGCCACTGGCACCAAAGAAAGGAGGCACACGCCCAGCATCCAGGTGACGAGAGCGAGGAAGACCCACGCGGCGTCAGCGTCGGTTGAGGTTGAGACGGCGGCGGCTGCTCCTAGCAGCATCAGCGCGCGTGCGGCGTCGAGGAGGTGGTCGCGGTGGCCTGCCTGTGCTTGGACGACGACGGCGCGATTAGGCAGCAGCTCTCCTTGGTTGGCCATTCGTGCGGGCCTGCGGACGGTGCTGGAGCCTGGGGCTGAAGAGGGGTGTGTACGTGGTGGGTGTGGGTGACTGGGTGTGCGGGGCTGAAGAGGGGTGTGCGCTTCTTTTATAATTAATGGGAATCATGTGGGTCGCGGTGACCTCATGTATGATGTCTTTTTGTGCGCAAAGTAGCAATCATGTGGGTCCTAGAAAACGATGTCGCGTAGTGACGATCCAGACTACACAAGTTGCTGTGGAATATGATGGAGGGGAAGGGCAGTCCACCGCCAAAAAATGTCTAGTGTTGTGACTGCTCGGCAAATTCGGATGGGCCTTAAGTTACACAGGGTCTGGCCGGGCCTCACCTAGCCTGGACTGATTGGGCCGCGGAAACTGAGACTTATGTTCCTTTAAAGGCAAAAGTCCATTTTTCCTCCCTCATCTCTTGCAGTCGTCTGAATTTCCTCCCTGAACCATAAAACCAGGAATCTTTCCTCCTCCATCTATGAAAACCGGTTATTTTTGCACCTTGGTTGGTTTCACAGGCTGTTTGTGCCTAGGTGGACCGCCGACACGGCAACCACGTTGACGTCGTTTCAAAGGATGTGGCCAGCGGCCGAGCGAAACCCTAGGCCATTCCCGTCGCTCCTTTCCTCTCTCTCTCTCTCCGCTTCCTCTCTCCCCCGTTATTCTCCACTGAACCGTAACCAAAGCTCCACCATTGCCATTGATGTCGGCCTCGGCCAGTACGAGCTCATCGCGCGCATCCTGGGCCGGCGATGGAGGCGTACGGCAGTCGCCGATACCCTACCGGGTCGGTCCTCTCGCCTACGAGCCAGCGGTGCTGTGCTACTACGGGCAGAAGGCTGCTCGTTGGATCTCATGGAGCGACGATAATCCAGGCTGTAGGTATTTCAAGTGCTATCGTGCTCGGGTGAGTGAATGTTGAATTGATGGTGTTCTGAATCCTTGATTTTGGTTGCCAATTTCTGGTTTTGGATGGTAATTTGGGGAAAATTTTCTACACAGAGTGGTGGATGTTCCTTCCGTGGGTGGTATGAAGCTCCGCATGATGATTTGTACGAGATCTTCTAGTCGATTTGCGTGATGCCGTGTGGAATCTAAAAAGGGAGAGGGGCAATTTATAGCAAGATCTTGCTGCTATCGGGAACCAGCTTGAGCAAGAGAAAACAGAGAATGCACGCTTACTTGCTGCTGTCGGGAAGCAGCTTGAGCAAGCGAAAACAGAGAATGCACGCTTATTAGCCAAGGATGAAGAATGTGTTGCCTCCCTTGCTAAAGTGAAGATGGAGATGCAGAGGCTTGTGTTGTTTCTGGTGTTATTGGGACTAGTCATGGTAGTAGTTGGTATGAGGTTAGTGTAGAAGGAAGAGAAATGCTGTCTAGATTGGGTACCCCATAATGTAATGTTAATCTCTAATGTAATGTGTAGTACTGATGTATTGTTTGGCACATTATAATATGTGAAGAGAATATGGTGTTTGTGTTTTACTGAAATATGGTAATTTTTATTGTAAAATAGTTATTAACAAAAAACAGAACTTTAACCAAAAGACGGTAAAACATGGCAGCAAGAAATGTCTCCAAATGTCTGAAGCACACATCCATACATAAGTCTGCAAATGTCTGAAGCACAAATATCACAAGTCTGGTTACACAAACACGTGCATGTCTGGTTGCACATACATAAATTTAGGTACAAATAGCACACATCCATACATAAGTCTGCTTGCACATGAACTAGAGCATCACAGATTTGCTGATTCCCATGGTGGAAGCATGAGCATAGGTCCTGGGCGTGGGTTACTTTTTTTAGCCTTCCCCAAACGTGGAGCAGTGACAGATACTTGTGCAGATGCTGTCCTAGAGGTGATGTTGATGCTAACACCTGCACTTGCATGAGGTCTTGGCGCATTTGCTGAAAGCTGCATAGTAGCAGAACCACCGGTTGTAGTTGTTACCTTTGCACTTGCTTTACTGGTGACCATCTTCTGGAATGCAAGAAACCAGGAAGAGTGTTAGGCAACATAGTATGCAAGATATTTAGAAACAATATAAAGGAAGACATCTGTTACGTTCGATTTGGAGCCTTGGCATGTAGTCACTATAGGATTCTTCCTTTTTTTTGAGGTGGAGCAGGTTTCATCAGTGTTTGACATCATCACAATGGCTTTGGAAGCACCCTGAATAGGAGCCGTCGACTGTGCATAGCCATCATTGGAAGAAGCAGCAGTACCTATTCCTGTATGCCCAGGATTGGAAGAACTTGCAGCTGTTTTTTTTTGTCACAGGAAGATTTGTTATGCCCCGCAACCTTGCATTTGGAGCACCTGATAAGAGTCCCAACTTTTGACATTTTTGTATGTTTGGGTGGCTCAGTTGGGTCCCTCCTTCTCTCAGTTTTGGGCCTACCTGGCATCCTCACATATCCTGGAGCTCTAAGTGGGGGTCTATCTGATACAGGCCAATTGGTCATGCCTTCAACTAGGTTAAGGCAGTAGGCATATGTCTTCCGAAAATCATCAACTGAGTAGTAGTTGACAATGTACTCCTCTAAGCTGCTAGTCTTAAAATATATGCAGGATATGGCATGTGGGCATGGCAATCCTGATAGCTGCCAGTATCTACATGAGAACTCTTTTTATCCAAGTCAACTGTAAATCTATTCTCCCAGTGCACCACTTCAAATTTTTCTGCCCCATTACATATTGCATGACAGTGGCTTGACATTGTGATGTAAGAATTCAACTTCTTCAAAATGTTAGGGCATATGAAGGTAGACCACCTATGTGATTTAGTAACATTGTCATGGATCCTAACCATCACTTTCCTTCTTATTGTTTCTAACATAGTGATTATTGGAAAATATCTAGCTTCGACAATCCACTTGTTATATGACTCTCACAAATTGTTATCCACACTATCACAATTTGATCCTAACCTGAACCATGCCCTGCTCCAGTGTTGTGGATGAGTGTTAAGAATAGCTTGAGTTCCTTGAACTGTTGCCCTAGCTAACCTTGCTCTAGCCAAGTTGAACAACATCAGACAAGGGGCCTTGGCACAAGCCCAGAACTTCTTCTGCCACTCCTTTTTAGTGAAATGTTTCTTCCAATTAGCATATATATGCCTTGCACAATTTCTGTGTTCTGCATTTGGAGCCCAGTTTTGCACTGCATTTAAAATTCCCTACGATAAACCAACCTAGAGTTACATACTTTTTTGTAACACATGTAATGCAGTAAAGCTCAATATGATGAAGGCAGCACACATACCTTTTGCTGATCTAAAATAAACACCCAATCAGAGCCATCACCAACACCCCAAGTCCTTAAACAACAGACCACAAAACCAATCCCAAGTTTCATTTAGTCCTTAAGCAACCGGGACTAAATGTCCACTTTCAGTCCCGGTTCTTAGAACCGGGACTAAAGGGGGGCCTTTAGTCCCGGATTCGCAATCCTGTGGTTGGGAAACCGGAAGTAAAATGATTTCCCAACCGGAACTGATGCTCAGTCCTACACTAGTGCTAGCGATTCATAGAGGCGGTAAAAAATAAGTGTAGCCTCTGTAAACGAAGGGAGGGGTCTCTGTAAATCATTTTCTGTTGTAGCGTAGACACATTTTACATATGTTTCCAAACAGTTTTCATGTAATGACAACTTATTGTGAATATATAATAGTACCTTAACTATATGCAGCAACTACTCTCTCTATCTCAGAATAACTACACATCTCCCTTCTCGATAGGATCGAGTGCCAAGGTATCTAAATGCAGAAACCCATAGCCTGTAAATTCGATGTAGCAACTTGAGGAGCAGACTGAGCAGCCAGGTTCTGGAAGCCAAGTCCTCCCTTTTCTCGTGCACGATGGGCTTTGTCCCGGCCTCCCGAGTAACAAGATAGCTGACTCCTGGCTCCCATTGTTTTGGCAGCACCAATTCAGCACCCCGACCGGTAAGGCCATGCATGGCTTGCATGATACTAGTAAGTATCATGCAGGACATATATTAAACTTAGGGCCTACTTATTAGTTTGGTTTAGTTCTTAGCTAGCATCTACTCACTAGTCACTAGGTATTAAATCAATGGCCATATATGATACTAGTAAGTATGATCAGTTAACAACATATTAGAAAAGGACATCAAGTGCTCGAATAAATCCCAAAGCACGCGTGATAATGAAGTAGTAATATCTAAAACTATACTGTTTATTTGTTGTTATATTTGTGAACCTACAAACTATCCAACATAAAACCATTTCAACACTACTGTTGAGAAAATCCAAATGCGATTTATACCAAACATTAGTAGAATAGTTAAGAAGCGTTACCAAAATAAACCATCTGTCTGAAACATACGAGCAAAGCAACGACCAAAAGAGCCAGAACGAAGGTCTAACAATTTCCAGTATATATACGCGTTCGCATGTGTCCTGGAATTATTACAATCACACAAACTTTGTCTCACACATGCAGGCATGTAAATAAGCTGAAATTGTAAGGCAATATAGCCATATAGGTAGCATGGAGAACACGAGACGTACTAGCTAGGATTGTTGGGTTCAACATTCAACGATAATGACGACTAGGAATTATGACATGCTCTCACATCATCTTCATCATGGCGAGGAACACGAGGCCAGTGCCACATAGGAATAATGCGAACATAGCTAGCTCTGGAGGGATAAACTTTGGGGCAGCGTGGATGTGGTTGGTCATGACGATCACGCAACCTGCAATGAGCCAATAGGGGACCCGTCAGTTCTTCAGGCTTAGGTTCATCTTGGCAGCAACAATGCCGCCGCCGCCGCCTTCAACCTACGTATACACAAACGGTGGAAAAGCAAACATGTCAAGGATGCACGTGTCCTTAAGGTTAAAATCAACACTCACTAGACACTCTATCAAGGTGGCATATATACATATAGGAAGAGGAAGGGAAGCATAAGATGGGACATTTCAAGTTTGTTTGATCAGTATGTGCATACTACTACGTGTACGTGTTTGACACTCATGCCATCATGATAAACACTACCATCACAAGACTAACTAGTTAATAAATTAAGATGCCCAGATGCATGCATTGTGTTATATCAGATGCAACATTCACAATAAAGCATGGCACCACAACAATGTGTGAATTTAGGTGCCTGTTGAAAGATAGATAACAAAGCTACACTTTTACATGCATGATGATTTGAACATGGTCATAAAGACATAGAGGGATAATGATATGGAATAACGAGTTAATAACATCATCGATATATGTAGTCATGTGATGACTTCATTGATGATTGTTGCATTGATATCATGAGATTTAACTATACATCACAGTGGTACGGTGTTCTGATGAGTTATTTGTGCACGGCTAAAACCTAGCCATAAACACCAGAAGTATATATATTGCCGGAAGCTCCAAGTTAGTACTTCGATTTGCCACTTTAATCTAGGTCTTGGTGTATATCCATGCATGCGGTAGGGTTTTTTTTGGGTACAGAGAATACATATTCACAATGCAATAGGTACCACCCGGCTATCCACAGCTGCTATCATTCATGCCTCTATTTCTATTCTTTCAAATGTTCTGAGCACTTATTATTCATTCTTGACAATGGTTTTAGCTTCAAAGAAAAGCTTTCTCACGAGATCAGATTGATAAATCTAAGTTAATAGCGCATGAAGGATGATTGGAAATCACTTTGCTGAAATTTAGTGCAAAGTCAAGCCTGTGTCTCAACAATCTGTGACCTATGGATCCATAATTGTTGTAATTTGCATTTTAGAATTTACTTTTTTTCTCTTCTCTTTTTGTCTCTTTGAACTGTTGTTTGTAACTGGTGACTCCTTATTTGTTTAATTTAATCTCTCAGTAGGGACTTGCACCCCTCCAGTTTCGTAAAAAAGAACATCTAAAACACACAGCAAATATATAATTAATGTTGGTAGATGATGCAAAGTAAGCTTGAGTTGCCAAGAGATGGTTTAAGATGATCAAGTTGAATCTAAAAAACAGAGCCAATAATTACCTTATAAAATGGAACCAAAGCATTCTTAAACAACCCATTGTTTCCAACTATACATGCCTCCATTTCAGATTAGCATCCAAAGAAATTAAATTAGAAAATTTATCTAATACAATTCTATTTTTTCTAAAAAAACAATGTAAAATATATAGAATAATGTTTCCCCATGATTGTTCCATATATATATATATATATATATATATATATATATATATATATATATATATATATATATATATATATATATATATATATATATATATATATATATATATATATATATACTTTTTCCCACACCATAATATAAGCACTATCAGCAATAGTTAATTAATCACATTGATCTGAGATTTATATAGAAAACAAAGGATGCTACATGAGTATTCAAGAATGCATGGTGTGAAAAAGTAACTAATATTAACCATTAAAAGTACTGCCGGCAGCGAGAATTCATGAAGAGAAAAGAATGGCCAAATTAATAAACGCTGCGAACATACGCTTGAGTGACCGAAAAAAGGATTCAGTCTCATACGTGAACAAAAAATGGTCCAAGTCATGAATTGCATGTTTGCAGACGATTCAGTAACTAAGTGTTTACAGGACACATCCAAACTAGCTAGTCTTATAAGCTAATCAGTGCATCAATTTATTTTGATTAAATAGATTATTAGGTTACGTTGTCATTTTAAATGCCCCTCGAATGCTTTAATTTGAAGCCTCTTTCTTCTAAAGACATCAGTTTGAAGCAAAGGTACAATGAACATGATTGGAGTTTCTAAACAGTTTGAGGCACAACATTTATGAAACAATTTTATTTTTTATAAATGATTTTGATGGATTGGTAAATGTTTGTAGTAGTGTTGATGGTGAAATTTTCTAGATTGAATAGCCAATGACAAGAAGCATAGGATGATATAGTTGAATAGCAAAGAGTTAATAGGGCAATTATTTGTCATGAGATGGACATAATAAGATGATCATATTTTATCCAGTTTTACAAGAGTGATCTGGGGAAAATAAAAGTATACAGTTATCACTTAGAATAGAACCCAGAAATGAAATTATTCTGATTCCAGAAAATAATATTTTTCCTATTACACACGCTTACATGAAAGATCATCAAATTCAGGCAACACCGCGGTTGAAATTAATTAGTGAACTTGATCTGGGAGGAATCCTAGGAGAAAAGATACATGCAATGGGTTTTGGCATATAAATCCATCCATACATTTCCCCTACAACAATATACTTGTTGCAGATACAAGATCTATCAAAGCGTAGATGGGAGAGAGAGGGAGGAAGAGGGGGTGGAGACAGGAGAGTGTTTTTTTTCTTAGGTAACAGTGTTGTGCAATTAATACTTACCGGATTGATGCACCGATCCACTAAAATCAGTGGATCTTGTTCTTCGCCTCCGGCCATCACCTGAACTGGAGGAAGAGCATCCATGCTGTTCTTAGTCACCTGCTTCTCCATGTCTTTCATGCTCTCCTTCGCCTACGTGCGTGGAACAATAATAAATAGAACAGAAATTAATCTTGTAAAAGGGGAAAACTCATAAGGCATGTGTCTATATAGTTATAAGATGGTCGGTAGTCACCATGCCGATGAGCTTCCTGATGAATCCGCGCTTCTGAATCACGTGCGAAGGTGTCCTTCTGTGATTCCTCTCTTGCCTGGTCTCTCCTAGCTTGTTTTTCGTGCTCTCACTCTGATTGATTATAAGCAGACGCAAATTAGGAAGCAGATCGGTATCTAGTACTTGATCTAGGGTCCAGAGGAAGAGAAAGGGGAGGAAGAGGAGACAGGAAGAGGAAAGCGTGAGGGCAATAGAATTGAAGGCAAGAATTCACCAGATCGATCGAATCGCATAGCTAGCACGGACTACGGGACGAGAGCTGATGGCAGACGATGAGGGGATTTGTGTTAGCATGCACGATGTAAGAACTTAGAAGATAGTAGTAGCTTGCGATGGGTCAGGAGAACATGGCGGCTAGCTCCTTGCAGTGGACCTGGGGCGGCCGCGGCTTCTGTCTGCTGCGCTTGCGCGGGCAGGTGTAACTAGGCTGGCGCTGGCCGCTGGCTGCGTGATGCCTTCCGCACGCGGTGGCGACGCGGAGGTGTGTCGTCTCGTGGTCTGTCGAGGTCGAGGGTACGTACGTCAGAATTCAGAAATGGAGGAAAAATTGCGCAGAGAAAAAAAAATATTTGAACCGTTGTCGTCGTTTCGGCGGACAACGGACAGAGAGGTATATGAGTCAAGTGTTGACTTGGCATCAGCATCACCAGCTTAATTTACGTACTCTGCTGACAATTAACGTACTTGACACCGTAACTTTTATTTACTTTTCAATCGACGGACAGACCTTATCCCAAGCCTCGTTTAGTTCCTCTAAACTCCTGAAAAATACACTATACAAAAAGAAGATTTTCCGTCACATCAAACTTGCGGTACATGTATGGAGTATTAAATATAGACGAAATCAAAAACTAATTGCACAGTTTGTTTTAATTTTACGAAACGAATCTTTTGAGCCTAATTAGTCAATATTTGGACATAAATTCATAAATACAAACGAAATGCTACAGTTGGAAATCTTCACTATGCAAAGTTTACCTGCGCGTCCAACTAAACACCGCCCAAATTCCCAACTATCTCGTTCTTATCATCCCGGAGCTTACATATGTTCTAGAAGACAAGAGGCGGGCGGGCAGTGAAAAGTCAAAAGTCCAAAAAGCAAGAAGAATAAACAGAAAAGCAGCACCAGACCAACCAATCGAAATAATAAGCATTGCCATCTTTCTCTGAGGGGCCATTTAGATCTTTTTATTTTGGAGGAATTGGAATCTACTTAATAGACTAGGATATTTGGCTTTGAATTTGACATTCCACAATTTTCCAAAGTTTACATATTAGCCTATCTCAGATTCATAGGGTGGGTGATGGAAATTGATTCTATAGATCACCAAACGATGTTTCTACTTTACAACTTATAACACGCTCTTCAACTCACTCCATTCGGTAGAAATGCAATACATAAGTATCTCTCTCGTATGGCCCATAACAATATACAAATATATTCTATATACAACCATATAAGCTTAATTAATCTGTGTCTAAATTATGATTATTAAAATAAATTCAATTACAAGGATTCAAACAGGGCCTAAGAGAAAAGCATGCATGCATCGTGTTACATATCTGAAATTATATTTGAACTTCGCTAGCTGAGAGCATATATAGCTCACCAAATTAACATACCAATAATAACAAGAAGAAGAGGAAAAAATTATACTAATTACGTAGTGAAATGGTAAGAAAACGCTCAAGCATATGAACATTGTATTTAAATATGATAATAAGTGGAGAACAGGAGGACATATATACCTGTGAGTGCATGTGACCAAACATGTCGTGGGAGGAGAGCTAGCTCCTATCCTTTGGTTGTCTGTTGGCTCTTAATCAGCCAGTGGAAGAGCTTAATAAGCTACTAGGTCAAAGGGGGTCATATGCATGACCCCTCTTCAATCTTGAACTTACTTCCGAAAACACTTCATCTTCAATTGATTTTGGTTAACAAATAAATTTGAGCACTTCATCTTCAGTTGATTTTGGTTAACAAATAAATTTGAGGCAACATGGCAGGAGAGTACATGCATATATAACCAGCGACGAAGCCAGGAAAAAATTTAGGTCGGGTTGAACAAAAGTCTACGGCGATTTATCTCTACTATGGCCCCACACAATAGACATATATATAATAGCTTGAATTAATATTATATTGAAAACGTCGACCAACGACGAAATTCACAAAATACAGCATGAAAAAAAAAGATGAAGTTCATTCATACCGAAAGGACCAATTGTGAAACTAATAAATCCCCCCCCCCCCCCACATTATTCCTCCGAAGTAGCAACCTACACAAAATAGACATAATCGATTAGTCATACATATATTGATATATAGACCTCCAAATTATAAATTTAGAAGAGAATAGAGCGTACCACTACTTTTTTAGGCAATAATATACGTCGCTTTTTCATCTCTTGAAACCGCTTTTTGATCTTTTCATTATCAATCTTTCTAAATATCTCCTTCTCAGTATAACATATCATCAAATCATTGAGCCATTCATCACCCATTTTATTGCGCAAATCTGTCTTTATAATGTTCAAGGCTGAAAATATCCTCTCAACTGAAGCTGTTGCCACTGGTAGTATCAAGATTAGCTCAATGAGACGATAAACCAATTTATAAGATGTGTGCATTTTAGTCTTGACCATAATTTCAACAACTTTTCCAAGCTCAGTGCATCCAAGAAAGTCTAGAGTTCTTCTAGCACGGTTGACAAATTGTGTAAGATGATTTGGCAAAACAGCAAGTTCACCAATATCAAAATCATCGGCATAAATTTCAGCAAGCCTCACAAGTTTCTTCACATCAAAATTAGAGAAGGAGTCCCTTGGGTTAAAAGCAGCCATGCATACTAATAATTCTGAACTAGTTTCACTGAACTGATGATTCATCTCAGTCAAGAGGGCATCAATGGCGACCAGAAAAAGCTCAACATGATAGTAATGCATATTTGTTACCTTTTGCTTCCTTCTTCAAGGTGTCCCTCTAACATTTATTTCCTTATCCATATCTGGCACTTCAATCTCATTCTTCTCACAGAATGTTATCACTCTTTTGAGTAATGGCTCCCATCCATTTTCCCTCATATCCTGCAAGCTATCTTTCACATCTGAGATCAAATGCATTGCTTCAACTATGTCTTGATCCTTCCTTTGCAAAGCTTGTGACAAAATATCTGTCATGCTCAACAATTGTATCATCAAGTGCAGGATGAACACAAAATCAAAGCTCTCCATTTTTTCAATTAAACCTAAAGCTCGACCATTATTTCTTGGTTTAATAGAATCTTTTTTCACTATCTCAAGCACATCTATGATAGCCTCCCACATCACCAAAATGCGAAGCAAAGTTTTAAGATGTGAACCCCATCTTGTATCTCCTGGCCTAGCTAGGCTACTTTCTTGATTTAAACCTTTTCTAGTCATAATCTCACCCTTCTCAATCTTTTCTAGCAACACATCCTGATGCTTTGCAAGCAAGGCATCTTTTCTCATACAAGATGCACCCACATTGCTGACTATTAAAGGAACATAGTTAAAGAAATCTGCAATGTCTGCACTAGAAGTGGAAACAGCAACAACCACTAATTGTAATTGATGGGCAAAACAATGCACATAGAAAGCATAAGGATTTTCATCACGAATCAATTTCTGCACCCCATTAAATTCACCTCTCATATTAGAAGCTCCATCATACCCTTGCCCACGAAGCATAGAGATAGACAAATTGTGACTTGAAAGCATATCAACCAAAGCTTCTTTCAATGCAATAGCTGTACAACTCTGAACATGCTGAAGTCCAAGAAATCTCTCCACCACTTGCCCTTTATCATTCACAAACCTGCACAATACATTTTTTTATATGTTAGTATAATTGTAGAAATAATTGTAATAAAATCTATGCACAAAATAAGCTCTGACCAAAATTGCAATTGTGGAGTATTAACCTTAGAATGACTGCCATTTGCTCTTTTATTGATACATCCCGGGACTCATCAATAAGCACTGAGAATTTTCTACCTCGAATCTCATCCATACTGACAGCTGTGACTTCCTCTGCACAAGCTTTTGCAAGATCCTTTTGTATATCTGGAGATATCATCTGGCAATTTTTAGAACCTTTTTCATATACATCATTGACTATATTTACCTTATCTTTATACCAATCAACCATCTCTCTGAACATACCCTTGTTGAGGGAAGTACAACTCTCATCATCTCCACGAAAAGGCTGCCCTTGATATATAAGAAATCTTGCAACATCTAAAGATGATGTTAGACGAATCTCATATCGCTTTTCTTCCTCCATGCTTACCTCAACTATTCTTCGACCCACACTAGTCCTTTGGTTCATAAAATCATCACACTTTAGTATAGCCTCTGTATGATTCTTGGAAGCACTGTGCTTCTGAAAAGTATCCTTAGCATTCTTCCAATTTATATAACCTTGATGTGCAAAGACAGAAGTCCCAAATTTTTCAGGCTTTCCCGAATTAAAGAAAAGATAGCAATATAAGCAAAAAGCAGCATCCTTGGACTCACTATACTCTAGCCAATCAAATTCATCAAACCAAGACTTTTGAAACGTTCTCCATTGATCAACCATCCATTTAGAAGGAAATTTAAATTCATGAGGTTGGGTTGGACCACTCAAAGCATATGCTCTCTTTAATTGGTCTCTAATTGTTGGATCATAAGAATCAATTGGTTTGCGTTGTGCAGGGTCAGCAATTAGGTTTGAATGACTAAACTCTTCCCTCAGTTTCTTTGGTTGACTTGTGCTCTCATTAGTATGTGGAGTTGAGCCACTGTCACTGCCACTTGCACTTGAATAGTAGTTCATCAAAGTTCTTTTCGACATACTAAAAATCTAAAAAATTGAAATCTATCATAATCAAACATTCAACACACATCATGGACTGCGTACTCAATTTTACAGTTAAAAATGACCCTTAAAAAATCACCTACCTGCTCTGTTGCTTGGCTGATGCTCGCCTGCCTGCCTCCAAACTCCAGAGCTTCGCAGCACTGCACGCTGCGGCCGCCGGCGCCCGCCCGCCCACCTTGTGTAGTCGTGTCCTTGCCTACGGCTGGCCTCCTCGGCTCCCCGCCGTTGTCCAGCAGCAGCGCGCCCGCGCCGCTGGGGCAAGGCCGGCGAGCGCCCTGGCCGCTGTGCGTCCGCGCCGCTGGGCCGAGCGCCGTGGCCGCCTGCGTCCCGCCCCGGGCGAAGCCACCAGAAGATGCAGCGACGAAGGAAGAGGAAGCCGCCGCCGCCGCTAGAATGTCAAGCGAAGAGGAGTCGGGATGGGAGGGAAGGGATGCAGCGGCCGATGGTACCCCGTACCCAATAGGGTTTGTTTCACGATTAGATTTGGGCCTGTGTTGTGATGTTCTGTCTCTATGAAGGCCCAATAACTAAAAGAGCCATTTTTTTCCATTTCTAAAAGATTTTAGCCCTTCCTAATCCATATAATTAGGCAAAAAAATTAAGGTGGGGCTGAGGAGGGGCTCCACGTTCCCTCGATCGGTAAGTCCGGGCGGAAGCCCCGGTAGCACGGGCGCTGGCTCCGTCGCTGTATATAACACCTCCTAGGGGCTGAGGCTCGAAGCAATGCCATTGGCCATGGATATAAGGACCTCGATCTGCTCCCACTCCACTGCATGCATAGGCACAACCTGTGACCAGTTAGAATATCTGCACCACTCAACTACCGGAACCTAGCTTGCAACATAGCGCCTGGTGGTAGTTGAGTGGTGCTAGTTGGCCTTATTATTTAATTTGTCAGTCGTCGCTAAAATATATATACAGTACGTACATCCTTTTCAAGATTTTGTCTTCGATGCAAGAATTTTACTCACAATGTCTTCTTTAGCATCACATACCGGTAAACATGTCCAATATATATATGGCATCACAGTCTGATTTGTGTCTAATTAAAATGTAACAGAGTGCATACAACTTGTTCAAAAAAAATGATGTATATCAAGGTCAAGCTCTTTTCCAATGAAATTCATTACTAAGAGTTGGAGGGTGTAGGTAGCATGCTTCATTGAGTTGCAATAACATAACATTTGGTAAGAGAAAACACCAAATTGCTTTAGATCCGATAAAAGAATTGCCCCATCGTTATAACTTTGGTTAAACTTTAAATCATTTGACTCCTTGAAAAATGAGAATTATATCCTTCTGTGGACGGAGGGAGTACCAATAAATAATGATAATTTTTAATAACTTGCATGCTTCCAAGATTATATTTTGGCAGCAGATCGCATTGCAATCCTGCTCAACTGCCAAGTACTGACATAAGTGTACTGAGTTTAGCACAAACTAAACCTAAAAGGTCCTTCTCAAACTTGGTATTCTCCAATAAATTCAACTTCACCACGAGATGCCAAATAATATGGTCAAAATGTAACATGTATAGTATTACTATTGACTAGCTAGGTTCAGCATGTGGTGGCAACTTATTACAGTTCACTTTAGCACTTAGTTGCATGTTGGAACCTTAGTTGCATGCTGAGACATGTTTATTAGCACATAGCACTTAGTTGCATGCATGTTACACTAATAGCAAGGTGCTTTACTAGCAGGCATGTATATATGGAACCTTAGTTTGCATGCAGAGACCGTAACACCTCTGGTGTTACGAACTTACTTAGCACCTAGGTTAAGGCCTTAAGAAATCTAGCCAAACGAGTTTTCAAATTTTAACGAGTTAAAGCACACATGAAACAAAAAACAATTTCTGTAAACAGAAACAACATATAACGTGTGTATAGTGTTTATGTAAAAATGATGAGCAAATAGTGTAGATAAGAGTGCAACTTTAATTTTTGGGAAGTGAATATTATTAACTAGCGCTTTTGGGAGCTCAACATCGAGTCTGACATTTAAACTAGAACTTTTCGTTGAATCATCGAGAATTTGAACTCATGTTTAAAATGTCATTTTTGGTGAATTATATTGAGCAAATAGTTAAATGGTGCTTAAATATTTTGCTCCTATGGGTTAGTATGAAGTATGGATTATTGTGTGAAATGCTTATTGGTTGAAATTAATAAGGTTTAGACATATTAAAAATTGTGACGAAAGCGTTAATGGTTGTTAGTTCTAACCGGACTCTTGCCCTTTCTAAGTCTAAAAAGGGAGTAGACAATGCCATTTTGGCGTTTAAGTTCTAACTAAAATGCTTAAACACTAGCTTCATGTTTTCGTATTGTTGGTTGCTTCTAAGTGAGTACTTTAGCATAGTATAGTTCACGGATGAGTTGGAGTTGGTGTGGCGTCGCAAAAATTGCCCTAACTTCACTAGAATGCACTGTCGGTTTTGTTTCGGGTTTCGATCGTGAACTGGCGTTCAGCGCGACGAGCTCATGTTGGCATCCTTCTATCCCCCTCTCTGGTTGCTCTCTGGCCATGGTGATGGGTTTGCTAGGTCGCTAGTAATGTTGACTTTTGGATTGGGAATTAGTTGGGCCTCAATTGTGATCGTTAGTAGTTTTCGCTTCGCTTTAAAATGCATTAACGTCACCAAAAGCAGTCGCTCGGTCTGAGTTCACGGTCACCGCGGGCACAACGTTGTTGGTGCCAGGCTCACATCGTGACCAAGCTGCGGTCGTTGGCTAGCTCGTGCGCCAGGCCGATGCCGCGCTGCACCCTGGCCTTGCGTTGGCCGACCCGGCTGGCTGCGGTCTGGTTCCATTACCGCGGTGTGCGCGCCAACATCCAGCCACCGAGCTGCATGCGTGGTCGAGACGGAGCTGCGGCTATCGCCGCCTTGCAGACATGGCGCTCGCCTCGCCCTTCATTTTACCTACCGCGTCGTGTCTCTGAGCATGTGCCGCTGCCCACCGCGTCTAGGTCGACGACCCTGGTCACAACAGCGATGGGATGCCTTCCTGCCTCACTTGCCCTCGCTAGTCGACGTTGGGGCGCCCTACTCGGGTCTGGCCATGCCATTCCGAGCGCTTCGTGCCAAGCCTTGAGGTCTCATCATCCATACGCATAGGCTTGTATAGCTGCCACCATCAAGCGGAGCCACCCATCTTAACTTGCCGTCTCGATGACCGCACGGTGTGCTGAGCCACCGCTCCTCCTTTCCTCCTAGCGCCAGCGGCTTTGCCGTATAATTCCTCGCTCTAGCGAGTAGCTTAGGAAGTAGGCTAGCCATCTCTTCCCCTCAAGCTCGGTCATGCCCTACCAACCGACAATTTGGCCTTTTGCTCATCGTCGGTCATGGGCGCCGCCGAATCGGTAGGTTGGGAGGTAAGGCATGTTGGAGCGGTAACAGTTCAATTGCTCGTAACCCTGAGTTCTCCTTGACTTCCTCCATCCGGTGCTCGCGCTATTTTGCCCAGGGTGCTCGTCGTCGGTAGGGTGACGCGTCGTTGTCCATCGCAGAGCGCTGCCGCCCCCCTCGGTCGCATGTGGCCAGCCCTGTTTGGACCGTCTCTAACCAAACCATCACCACGAGCAAGCTCGTTGTAAGATCCTCATGCTCACTCGCTCACGCGTTAGTCCTCTAGCGGCTCTAGCTCATCGAAACTGACACGCCGCCGCCGCGGATAGCCGCTCGCCGCTGCAGCTCCCGCTAGTGTGTCTCTAAGCCCCTAGCTGCCACCCATCTTAGCGTGTTTAGCCGTAGATGGCAACCGACCCGCTAAATGGGTCCACGGAGGCCCATGGTGGCCGACGTGGACGCCCAGTGCCACCGCGCCACCGTGCATGGGGTGGCCGGGGGTGCGCTTGGGGAAATTTAGAAAAATCCAAGGGGTTAAGTGAATTCGCCAGAGAAAGGAAGAAATAGTATTAGGACTTAGTCGTGGTTCGGGAAAAGTCCGAGGGCTCATTTGCTAAAGTGCCCGCACGCGGGCTCCCCACCGTGGGCCGTCTCGCGCGTGGGCCGCGCCCCGCGCTGGGTCACTGGGCTGCTGGGCCAAATTAGCTACCGCCGGTTTTTCCCCTTTTTCTTAAGCAATTCCTAATTTAGTTTCTAAGCAAACTTGTAAATTCAATATAAATTTGTGTAGTTGGCCAAAAATTGTGAAACTAATTGTGTTAGGTTCCTAAAATCATGATCTATCTGCTAGTATATTTTGTTCACATAGTTTTATAATATTTTTAGGAGTTATCTAATTAATTTGAGATGCTTAATATTGTAAGATATAAATTTGTAGTAATTTTTTGTGATAAATTGGCTCTGAAACTTTCACAGAAAATTCCTAACATTATTAGGTGCTCACTGTAATTTTTGTAGCTCTATAATAATTAGTTTGCTAGGGTAGCTAAATGAGTCCCCGTTCAAAAATATTTATTTAATCAATAAAATGTCCAAACACCTTGCCATTTTAGAACTAAGACATTTTTCTGGAGACAAAGCCTTACTTGACAACATGGTACGTAGCCTAATTCGTTAGTCGTTAGAGCTAGCTCGTTAGCTTGAGAGGCGTAATCATATTTTTAAAAGTTGCGGTTACCGTTGATTAATTGTGTCTCTACGTTGCATCCACGTATGTCATAATAGGAACAACGATGGATCGTGGAGATGATCGGAGTAGCAGAAAAGATAGTGCCTTGATGATCGTGTCACTACGATGGAATACTAACTTTTGGTTATATCTTACCCAGGCAAGCTCCGACGCATAACCTCTATTATTGTGCACTTTATTTTATGCTTGTGCATTAAGTTTTAAGGAGATGAATGAAAACCACTTGCATATATATATCCTTATCCTATGAGTCCTAATAGTATGTCAGGATCGTGTAGATTGCTATGCTATAGGATCCGGTAGAAGTCAAGTGATTACCTGTCACTCTCGAGAGATAGGAAATATATTATTGTTGTTATTATATTACTATCACATGGAATATATATGGAGGATAATTAGAGACCGGGCGGAATGGTACTTTGGATCTGGACTTGGTTAGGCATTTGAGCGAGGCTCGGATTGCACTTGTTTCGCCTATGTCGATTGAGGACCGTCTATTGCTGTGGATGGTAGTCAGGTCACAGACTCATTATCCTGAGCACATACTTGCTTATGGAAGCGGGAAGGCTCGTTGCGCTCTTGTCGTGGGTTCCGGCTCTTTTCGGTCCGATTGATTGGAGACGGGGAAAGGTGGAGGTCTAAGCACCATACTGAGACTGGGTCTCAGGTGTTGGGGGCTTGGAGTTCAAGTTTGGATGGGACCTGGACCCCTTGACAGGAATGGAACGGGTTGGTCTTGTTTGTGTCCGGGGTACAAGCGAGGCGTGTGTTTCGGGGTACCCAACTAGGATACATTGATTCGCGAATCGCCGTTTCTGTAAAACAGTACCGACTTGGCTATGGTCTAACACCGTAGTAAGAACTGGAACTTGAAATGTGATAAAATGGTTCTAATTGCTTACCACCTGCTTGAAACTAGCATAGGTGCTTACGTAGAATGGATAGTTAATGAACTAATGATGACTGCTAATAAAATTTAATATAAGGACGCACGTTTAGTACTGCTTCCGCAGATGCAATAACCCACAAGCCAAATAAGCCTTGCATAACCTTGGAGTCTTTGATTTTCCTCCTGTCAGGTAATTCTTGCTGAGTACAATCGAGTACTCAGGGTTTTATTCCCCCTGTTGCAGGTGACCGATGGATGGTAGACGACTTTTGAGTGTGGAAACCTCCTGGTGGGTTTAGCGAGGATTTCCTTACGTTGCTGACGTAGTGTTTATTCAAAATTTTCACAAAATGTTTTTGCAAAGGAAATGACTTACAGCCTGTTATCATTCCATGTATATAAATGTTCCTCATGTTAGCGCTTAAATTTGTCGTTATATACATTTCCACTGAAAACTCTGATAACATTGTTATATTCCGTTGTTATAAACAATTGAGGTAATATTCTGTTACTGTAATAAAGTGATGTAAGAAATGGCTTAAGAATGTTGTAAGCTTTATTCTCTCGTTTATGATCCTGGTGGAAAAATATAGATTTTTGAGTTCTTCCTTGGGGTGTGCTCGACAGAACTGCGTAGTTTAGTGTCCTCTCTTGAGTATTTACTGTCTAATGGAAGACAAGTACTCCTGGGAGACATTAGATTAGGTGGTTCTGCCACTGAGACATGTTTATTTATTAGCAACCACCTATGGCAAGAGAAAGAATAAGTAGTTCAGCTTGATGTAATCACATCAATTACCTAGAACTGTTGCGCAAATCCATTTGGATCAGGTCCTTGTGCAATACTGTGGAAGCTGGTTTATTTATCAAAGGATCGATCAGGGAAAAAATGGAGTTGCAACTTACAGATAATCATTATTCATGTATATGGCTGCTCCATGCATGCATCTCGTAAGTTTGAATGCAGCACCTTGTCTATATGATCCCCCCGTCATCTGCACAAAAAAGTGCTTGTTTTAGGGGCGCAACAGATACATGTAAAGTCACTTCACTGTAGTCAGCAGTGGAATGATCAGAAGGACTAAAATTTAATCGCGTAGAAAAATCTGGACCAATGCGGTGATTATTATATAAAATTTGCAACATTGTTCAATGTGTGACAATTACAAATTAATAACTCATTCCCATTCCTCTCTGTTGCAGTTGCAGTATACTGATCAACATCGATGAGCTTATTGGTTGAGTATTAAAATGGAGGTCACTGGTATGTAGATAGATACCAAAAGGGGAAAGTCCATGGGCAGCATTTTATTCACAGGGGAGCTGGTATTACAATTTACAACGTGAACAAGAAATAATTACAAGCTTGTCGATCATTAAGTGGCATACTGGCATGGCACATGATCAAACACGAGCCCAACGCCCAAACTCTAGAAATCAGATCAGAAATGTAGAGGAAACACACAGAACCCCTATCCCCTATGCAGCTGCTGCGCATGAGCGGATCTTGCTAGAAGAACAATCCCCTGAGGAATCTCTCCGCACGCGCGGCAGCCCGCCCTGCACCGGCCCCGGCTTGCGTGAGGAGAGCGAGCCAGGCGCCGGATTATGAGGACGACGAAGCCCACGAATTTGTGCTCCAGGTTAGCGGAGGGGTTCAGGACCACGGCGTTGATGAGCACGCAGCAAACCCAGACAATGAAGAAGCTCGCGGCCTGCAGGCGGCGGTCCTCGAAGTCGATGAGCTGCTGCAGTGGGCCACAGAGGCCGCCTCCTCCTTCCGCACCTGCGGCCGCGGGCTGGAGTGGACCGTCCTCGTGATCGATGCGCTGCTCCATGGCGCCCAACAGACTGCCGCCGCCTCAGCCGTCCGCGACGGCGGCGGCCGGGGCAGGGGCTTCCTCGCCGCGGATCTCGTACATCTCCATGGATCTCGCTCGTGGATTTGTGATTTGTGTGGGGGGTGGGTTTAGCGGTTTAGGGTTCCCAAACCGCTCCTTGGTGTAGTTTATGTTTCTTTTCTTTTGGAAGTCTGAGGTGGCTATTGCTATTGTTGCGCTCATTTTAGAGGCTGGGGCACGGTGTGAACTGAACGTGTGTCTTGTTTCTTCGGCTGGAAGGTTAGGTATTTTTGGCTTTCTCTTAGGCGGTTGGAGGTATATTATCATTAACAATGGCCTGAGCTTAATGGGCCTCAACAATTACATGGGCGTCCGGTTTCTCTCTCACAGAGATGTCTTGCTTTTAAGATGGGCCTTTTTAACCTTTCAGAAAAAAAAAGGATGGGCCTCTTAAAAACGGGCTGCTCTAGATGTTTGTTGTGCTCGACAGCACGTGGGGCAGTTCCAGATGAACTTCTGCTAAAAAAAAGTTCCAGATGAACCTGTTTCGATCCTCATAAAAAATCAACGTATGTTCCAGGTTTCATGTACACCCGTAACGACCCGATGCATGGCCATCCTTTGGCTCAAACTAAGTAAGCCTACATATGGTAGCAATAGGCGATACGGGTTCGGCAAATCTAAACTGCCAGACATCGATTATTTCTAACGAAAGTCGAATTTAATCTGCAGGTTCATTGTTCAAATCCCGACGCCCATAGTAAATTGAAAAGATAAAATGATTATCTCAACATCTTAGAAAAGATAGTTGCAAAAGGAGTTTAAAGGGCAATGCAAACTATACGACCTCTATCACCCATACAGCTGCTCGATCGATGCACATCAAAATTTAGCCAGGGAATGGCTAGCGCTGCGGCTAGCAGCAGTCTTACAAACTGCATAGATGCTGACAAAGGACACATCCATGCTAGCAGGCGCCGATCTAGAAATCCGAAGGTGAAGAGGAGCTCCTAGTTCCATTCATCTTCTATCTCTAGCCTATCCTTCTAAGCTTCCATAGCTACAATAAATTTTGTAAGAGCGTTTCGTTCCTCGGTGCTAGATCTACCCCTGGATTCATGGATTCTAGTACGCGTTTGAAGAAAAGAGACAGCAAGGCGAACCCGCGAAGATGAAAAACAAATAAAGTGCAATTAACATATATATACCACCATGTCGTATATATACCACAAGATTCGTTGACAAGTTCCAAATAAAGGCTAGTGCTGGCATAAACAGATTGTAAGAGTGTGTTTTATTCCTCGGTGCTAGATAGATCTACCCCCTGGATTCATGAATCACTACGTAGAAAACGATTTTTAGAAACAGATTGATTTTTTTTTGTAGGGACGGCTGGTGATGGAGCCGCCCCTACAGTAGCGTGCTAGGGTGCCCAGACACCAGCCGGGGCGGCTCCATCACCAACCGCCCCTACAAACGGAACAGCAGGGGCGGCTAGTGTTACGAGCCGCCTTTACAAATGGGGTCTGATTTGTAGGGGAGGCTCAATCACCAGCCGCCCCTGGAAATGGTATTTGTAGGGGCGGCTGGTGATTGAGCCGCCCCTACAAATGGCCCCGTATTTATAGCACCGATTTGTAGAGGCGGCTCAATCACCAGCCGCCCCTACAAATGCCCCCCATATAAAACAGATGCAGCTCCTTCTTCCTCCTCGGGTCACTCACTTCAACCCGTGAAAAAAAAGGTGGGAAGGCCTTGGGCACCTCCCAAAAATTGCTCTACTAAAGGGGGAAGGTTTTGGTCTCAAATCCTTTGATGTAGAGGTTGTAGAAGGTAAGAAAATGCTATTCCAATTTTTTTTTGAAGTTTTAATGGTTGGTTAGTGAGTAATTAGAGTTTTGTTTTTCTCTCTCTTCTATGGTGTTTGAGCTATTTATGAGCAAATGAGACCCAACTTTTAAATGTACTAGGATAAATTAGGGAGGGAAACAAGATCATACCCTTATTTGGTCCATGTTTCTTGATTTTAGTGAACCATTAGTTAGTTTTATGGATGTTTCATGTGCATGTGATCTAGATCTAGGGTTTGGTTTTTTTATTAATTTCGTTTTTGTAAATTTATGTTTGATAAAATTGGACTAGGGTTTGTATGAAAGATATTGGGTAAAGTATAATTATTGCTAATTGTTGTCTTTGAAATTGTTTATTGTAATCAATAAATATGTATTTTAATTATTTATGGATAAATGGGTCATTAATTAATTTTTCTCTACCATGGTGTGTTTGTATGCTTCATGTAATTATATTATATTTATATTCATATATATCTGAGGTATATACAATTATTCTCAAATAATTATTACTTTGATTCATTTTTATATATATCTGAATAAGTAGTCCTTTAATGTTTGTTTTGTTATTGTTGTAAAAGATGGAGTACAGGAACTCTTGGATGTATGGTTCGTTAAGGTTCAAGGCAGGTTTCCGTGAAGAGGTGGATAAACTCATTGAAGCCGCAACGAAGCATGCAACGACATTGAAAGAGAATAAGGATACAATTATTTGCCCCTGTAAAGATTGCAAGAACCGTATGACATGGACAGATGTGGCTATCATCAGATCACATTTGATTATGCGAGGATTTGTTGAGGACTACACAGTGTGGATTCATCATGGTGAAACGGTTATTGTTAACGATGAGGATGAGGAGGAATACGACGACGAAACCATAGAATCCCTGTCCCAATATTCAGCAGAGCTTGATGCACGAATGGATTTTGAGTTTGGCAATGAACAAGGTGGTGATGCTAGTGGTTGGGATGGTAACGATGAATGTGGTGCCAATAATGATGATGGAGCACGTGTCGGAGTTGAAGATGATTTAGATGACATGATTCGAACCCTTGGACCAGAGATTTTACTAAATAGCCCGAAAGGTCTAGAAAATTTGGAAAGAGTGACAAAAGCATCGAAGGAGACTGTGTATGGTGTTGAAAAGGGCTATCCAACACATTGGACATTACTACGTTTCGTGCTTGAGCTGCTCATCCTAAAGGCTAAGTACGGCTGGTCAGACTGTAGTTTCAATGATCTATTGCATCTCCTGTCATGGGTGCTGCCACAACCAAACTCAGTTCCCGCCAACACGTACCAAGCGAAGAAGGTCATAAGTCCATTGACAATGGGGGTTGAAAAAATACATGTATGCCCCAACCACTGTATACTTTTTCGTGGCGAAACGTTCAAGTCATTGGATAAATGTCCCCGGTGCTTGTGCTGTCAAGAGTACCTAAAAGTATAGAAAGGGATTGGTAAACCCGATTCTCGTCACAAGGGTAGGCTGGCTGGGAAGGGCACCAGTGGTAGAAAAGTGTTCATCGACCATGATTACAAAGAGGTGAGTCGGGCACATTACAGTGTCTTGCAAAGTACACAACTGATGCAACCGTATATTGATGAACACTTGGCTATCATTATGGCGGAGAGAAATGGCCGTTCGGATGATTGGGTCATGAAACAGCACAAGCAACGACTAACTTGGAGGTTGACGGAGGGGCCATCGAGACAAGTGACATCTTGGAATGCTTATGACATCAATGGGTACACGTACTATACCCACGAAAAGGATAGTAAATATGTGAACCAAAACAGCGGCGTTCGAATAGAGGCTCTCGATGGATTAGGGCGAAAGATCCAATACTTTGGCATCATTGAAGAGATATGGGAATTTGACTATGGAAGGGATATAACGGTGGCCCTGTTTCGATGCCGCTGGATCAAACAACGCCAACTGAACGAGATCGGATTGAGAGTCCTAGACCTCGAGAATCTAGGCTACCAAGATGACCCTTGGGTGCTCGCTTCACGTGTCGCACAAGTTTTCTATATGTCTGACCCACAAAGTAACCTCCCCACGAAGAAGAAGACAAAGCACGTGGTTGCCTCTGGGAAACAACACATTATTGGAGTTGATGGCGTGGATGATGTTGAAGCTTACAATAAGTACGATGAGATGCCGCTATTCACAGACTTTCCTAAGAAGATCAGTGTTGTGGAAAAGAACCTCCCCAAAGACATAATGCCATGGGAACGAAAAGGTGTCGAAGGGAAAGTCGTTACAGCGGGCTAGCTAGTTGTTAAACGTGGAGTGTTTGTGTAAGTGTGTGTTTGTAAGACTTCATTTATGCATGCGTGTGAGACTATATATTTATGTACGTGTATAAGACTACATATTTTTGTATGTGTATGAGACTATATTTTATGCATGTGTGTGAGACTACCCTTTGCAACATCCAGATGACTCTATTTGAACATCCACTTTATTACTACAAAATTTCATATTACTTTGTGTTTTTGTGATATAAAAAATAGAAAATATTTGTAGGGGCGGCTGGATCAGGAAATGTGATGAATACCAAAGTTATATAACTCATCAAGATCTAAAACTTTTATTTTGGTTATTTCTTCATCTGACAAAATGATAGTAAATATTGTTCACAAATCAACATGTCTCTCATAGTTTATGAAACTATGAATGATATGTGGATTTGTGAACAATGTTTACTAATACTTTATCACAAGAAGAAATGATCAAAATAAAAGTTGTAGATAGTGATGAGTTCAACAACTTTTATATTAATGACTTTTGTAGTTGAAATCATTTAAGGTTTCAAAATCTAATTTGAAGTTGATATTTATTGAAATTCAAAATTTGAACTGTCCAAATTTAGTCAAATAAAAAGATGACCAAAATAAAAGTTGTACATCTTGATTAGTTCTACAACTTTGATGTTTACAAAATTTTCATTTAAGCTCATTGAGTGGAGATGGAATTATTTTAGTTGTTTTAAATTTTAAATTTTAAAATTTTAAAATATTCTTTTTGTAAAGAACAAAATATATAATTATATCTGTATATATATCATGAAAGTATTTATATATAGAATAATTCAAAAAATATTATATAAATTTTCATTGTGTTCTTTATATATAAATTACAAAATTATTAATTAAAATAAATTGAAAAATATTTGTAGGGGCGGCTTACTCAGGAACCGCCCCTACAAATCGATTTGTAGGGGCGGTCGGTGTTTTAAGCCGCCCCTGCAAATCGCACCGAGCATATATGCCGCCGCGCGCCCAGGCCTGACGTTTGGCTAAGTCCTGGGCGCGACTCTTTTCACCGACGCCGGCAGGCTGCCAAATCTTCTCGCCGCCGCCGCCTCCCTGACCTTTCCGCCGTGGACGCGCTCCGCGAAGCCACCGCCCCGACACTGGCGCCCGATCTCCTCACCCTCGGGCCGGAGCTCGACATCCCTAGGCCACGACGGTGCCGCCCCATCTCCATGGCGGCTAGGGTTTGAGAGGCCAAGGCCGGTCGGCCCACCGCCGCCCCATCTCTGACCTTGACCTCCGACACTATGACCTCCTTCCCTTGGCTCTGTCCTTGAGGTCTCTCGGCCCGCTACCGCGCCATTCTAGCTTCACCGCGCGGGGTTCTTCCTCTGACCAAGAGAGCCGCCACCGCCCGTCTCTGTCCTCGACCTCCCTCGCTAAGGCCTCTATCTCCTCTAGGTACGCCAATCCCCTTCTCCATTCCTGCTTCTTCTCTAGGTATGTGCTATAGGGCACTGAAAATTATATGCTAATATTCATCAATAGAAACCAATGTGGTACTTAGTGACATTCCCTGATAGCCAATTTATGCATTACTTGTTCTAAACTGATGGTACTTAGATAGTGATGGTACTTTCCGCATAGTGATGGTACTTGTTTTCAGATGATGGATTGATGGATTAGTTATGTCGATCATGTAAGGTACTGAAGAGGGCTTTGCCATTGTTAGTAGGCAATGGTGCTGATGTATTGCACCTGTTAATTTGGGGATGATGATATAGTCATAGTGTCATACAGAGAAATTATACTTGTTGGACACACAGAATTTGTTGAAATTATTTGTAGCAGCTATTGCTCATGGAACCACTACAGAACTTGCCAATACAGAATTTGGAAACATTGATTGTATCTTTTACTAGTATGACTGAAATTCACGCCTTTATTATTTGTAGCATCTATTGCTGATGGAATTATAATTAGTTTTGATGGAGTGATTGTTTCAGTTACACTTAGTTTTGAACTGCGGCACTACCTAGTGAGAACTGGATTGCTGTTTTGGTAATAGTCTATTCATGCATTATATAGTGTGAAGTGAAACTGCATTGGTACTAGTCTATTCATGCATTACCTAGTGTTGTTTTCTGAACTGCATTACAGGGCACTAGTAAGTATATTCATGCATTGGTACTGAAAGTAACTATGCTAAGTGTCTGTAGTGTTGTGTCAGTACTATTAAATTTCTAAAAACAGGATAGTGGTCATTTCAGCTAAGTGTCAGTGCTCATTTCAGTTAAGTTTCGGTGCTCATTTTAGTTAATTTTCAGTGCTCATTTCAGTTCAGTTTTAGTGCTCATTTCAGTTTCAATTTCAGTGCTATTTTCTGAATGTGAACTACCTGATGCTGTGATCTACCTGATGTGTTGGTTGTATTGTGCTCTAGAATTTCAAATTCCAAATAATGGTCTATTGTTGTGACGACCTGTAGCTAGTTTCTTGACTCGCCTCGAGTAACTGGTAAGCTGCAGTTGGTTACATATTGCCACCTAATTGAGACATACTGAAAACCTGAACCTAGACAAACTGTTAGCTTGTGCATGTGGCTCTTGGATGGTACTATCAGATTAAATTGACTTCATTATTTTTTGCTGGTTAAAAGAATGAGACATGGAAGTAAAATCAATTACCAATCACATATATTTCCATGTTTTTAGACTGCACCTAGAATGATTAATTAATAGCACTAAATTGAAGAGGAAATGTCATTAGCAGATGCCAATGTCAGTTCCACACTGCTATCACAAGTTTTTACAGATGTATTGATTAAAGCCTTGCTAACCTATTTGCATAATTATTGGTAATTTGCATAAGTACTTGGCTTATCTTTGAGGTTTAAGTAAATCAATCTTCTATACTGTACATGGAAATATATCTATCAGAATTTACATCATCAAGCATCATTTGCTTGCCTATTGGCCTCAGCACGGCTTCTATCGGCTACTAACACTTGTCGGCTTCCTACAGGCTGATTTGTTTTTGCTTCCTACAGGCTTACCGATAGTACTTGCCTATCGGCTTCCTGCATGGCAGCAGCAGCTGCTCTATCGTCTCCACTCAGTTTCTTATCCTCTCCTCTATGTTTGGCAGCAGCAGCTGCTCTATTTGTTTTGTCAAGCTCGTGCTGCTCTATTTGTTTTGGCAAGCAGCTACTGCTTTTTTTGGCCTCCTCTCCTCTTCTCTCCTCTCCTCTCCTCTCCTTTTTGCCTATGATGAAATTGTCATCTCCATATAATATCTGAAATGAGCTGATGATCAAATTCTTGTGAGGAACTAGGCATCATCTACCTTACCTTCATGCACTTATTTGTTATGATGCCTTGATGCTCCAAGATCATGATCAAATAATTATTGACATATTTCTAAGGCCTCTTACTCATACTCCTCCTACTTCTACTACTACTACTAGTACTACTGCTTCTACTACTAGTACTACTTCTACTACTACTGCTGCTCCTACTACTACTTCTACTACTGTCCTACTACTACTAATTTCTGCCTTTTGCTTATAGCAGTAAGTGATTTACTATGTTTTCATATTGTCCTGTCTTTTGCCATCAGCTGTTGCGCTATGTTTGCTAAGCAGCTGTTGGTTTTTTTGCCAAATCTCCCCTCTCCTCTCCTCTCCTCTCCTCTTTGTTTTGCCGATGATGAAATTGTCCAAGTCCATACATTATATGGAATATGAGCTGATGATCAAGAACTTGTGAGGAACTTGGCATCATTAGCAGCCGCCCCTACATTACCTTCTCCTCTCTTCTCTGTTATGATGCTTTGATGCTCCAAGTTTAAGATCAGATGATGATTGACATGTTTCTGAGGCCTCTACCACTGCTACTTCTCATTTTTTATATTGTTGTTTTATAGGACTACTTTGGTTTATAGACTTTTTTGATTTCTTATACCTTCTCGCGTACCTAAAGCACACTTTCTTGCATCTTTTAGAACAAAGCGCGAAATAATGTCACGGACAACAGACATTGCAGCTCGATGCCCCTAGCATGATGAGCAGCTAACCCTTGAGGAGCAAGCACTAGAGGACCAGCTTACTCAGGAACAGTTCAATAACGAGGTAGAAAAGGATCTAGAAGTGATGCTTACTCAGGAGGAGTGTGACAAGGAGGAAGGCCCCGAAGGAGAGGCTACTGAAGGCGAAGAAGAAGAGGATGATGAGTCAGAAGAGGGATATGAAAGTCTCGAGGATCCTTTCCCACCTGAAGCAAGAAGGAGGCCAACGGAGGAAGATTTGGACAAGGATTTTGACCCGAACGAGGAGGTAGGGAAGAAGCCTTAGCATGTAAATTTTGCTAAAGCTTTGGCTGTGTTACCTCTGCTAACACTTTGACATGTCCTATATACAGGTCCCTCCTGAAACTCAGAAAAGACGATGTCGATGTCCGCGACATCTCGCTTGACAAGACGGAGTAGAGGAAAGGAGAGCAGAGGCAACAACCACAGAGACGGATAACGATGCCTCTGCTCCACAAACTCAAGACACAACCACGACTACCAAGCCTAAGAGGAAATGAGGGGATAGAAAAGGAAATCTATATCTAGATAAGGCTTGCTATGTGATAACGGAGGTTGGGCCAGCAGGGGAGATTCTTGAGCCGAATGAATTAAGAGGATGATTCCGTAATGCGATCAGGGCCCTAGTAAGAGATAAATTGAACCCAGCAATCCCTAACTGGAAAGAGGTACCAGAGAACATAAAGAATGCACTATGGGATAGGCATCTGAAGGTCAATTTTAGATTTCCAGAGGGTAAGCGCGAATTGGTAAAAAAAAATGCTATCAGGATGATGGGAGAGTAATTTCGACGTTGGAGGTCAGAGCTCAACACGAAGTATATCCAAAAGGGGTTAACTCCCTTCAACGAGTTCGGCAAAATAACTCCTAGTCAATGGGAGGAGCTCGTGGCTCAGAAGACTTCAGCGGCGACATTGGAGCTCAGTGCCCGTAACACCAAGCTGGTGAAGAGGAACAAACACCACCATCATCTAGGCCCTGGTGGCTACTATGCCAAGGAAGAGCAATTTAGGAAGATGGATGAAGAGGCCGCAGCTGCTGGGAATATCGATGTGATGAACTTGAAGGTACGCTCAAGGAACTGGATATATGCGAGGAGTACAGAACCATCCAGCAGTAATCTTAAGTTTGATAAGCCGGAGACCCAAGAGGCGGTATCAAGGATACTGAAATATGCTGAAGACAAAGAGACGGGGTCATTCAATCCTTCCAGAGAGAGGGACGAGCTTAGCCTTGGCTTGGGAAACAAGGAGCAAACAGGCCGCACCAGGGGACTAGGGAAAAGGATGACCTAGAAGCAAGGATTCGAAGAGGACAGGCACATGTACAAGAAACATGGCCGAGACCGGGAGACTAGTCTTGAGCTCCAAGTGAAGGCTCTAGTTGCGAAGGCGCTGGAGGAGCAAGGAATGTCTATGGAGCCACGTATATTAGTGATGCCGCCGGGAGAACTGGCATTAGTTGGCAGCCCTCCAAAAGTTCCTAGCAACCAAGGTTCCACTGCAGCCACAACCCTAGTCGATCTCATACGGGAACCTACTAGTTGCACCTTGGTGTTTCTCAGCGGCCGGCAGAACACTATGATGGAGGTGGCAACGGGTGTGGCACATCCTCCCGGTGGCTTACACCACAATAATAAGATACCACCGGAATACACTAGGGTCGAGGTGCATATAGTGAAGCCTGAGTTCATGCAGTGGAGGATAGACTACGCAACTCCCGAGGGGCTGGTGTTACTCGGAGACGTTATGGGACAGTTCATCCTCTAGCACAAATGGGACATTATATTGACTGCTTCTTCGCCGCCTCCCCCTCTCTCAAATTTCGAGCGAGTTGTTGAGGCCGGGGAGATATTTTCACTGTCTCGTGACCCCCACATTCCTAAGATGCCACATTCTTCCCCGCCTCCTATCGAGCATGTGCCTGATGAGATGCCACAACCTTCTCCAGCTCATACCGGGCAAGTGCATCATGAGATGCCACAGTCTTCTCAACAAGCACAACCGATACATAAACAACGAGTGCCTCCTGAAGAAGGTGATGCACAAGAAGATGAGGACGTGCCTGAATGGGAACTCCAAAAGAAGATTCCAATCAACATAAGGCCACTTTATGTTCCGATCAAAGACGTCTCATCGGTGTCCAAGTGGTATTCCCATGATCAGTTCAAGCCTGAAAACCAAGTTAAAAAAGTCCCATCACGGGGTTCTGAGGAGGCCGTCAGTAGAAAACTCCACCAAATTGCAAAGGAGTATCCAAATGTTGATGACATCGAATGGTCAAAGGATTGCCTGAAAAAATATGAAAGAGGCAAGCCCTTCCTACCAAACCGGGACATCCAGCGCCCACCACTTGGAATGAGAAGGTTCCATGATTGGTACTTGCGTGTTCTCCCAACGAGCATAGATATCATACAAGCATGCTTTCCCACCGGCACATTTGGAAGCCCAGCCGGGAAAATTGTCTTTGCCTTCAATGACATGCACACATGCTTTCACCTGGGAGAAATGGAGATGAATCTAATTCGCACGTGGTGCCTGTAACTCCTTGTCCTCCCGATATGATACGAATGTAATCTTTGAATTTTGTTGTAACTAACCCACGCCGTGATTTGTAGAATGCAAGTGCACATTGTCAAACAAATGCCAAGTGTGAAAGCCGGGTATGTAGACCCTCAAACTATAGCCCAAACAAATTTTAATTACCCTAAACGGTGGACACTGGATGCCAAAGAGCTAGCAGCTACAAAGACTCTTCGGGAATTGGACTTGTAATTGTAGTTTATAGAATACTCTTATGTTTGTAGTTGCGGTCGCGGGGTGTTCGGCAACGCGAACGCTGGTCACGGGGCGTTCGGCAACGCGAACGCGGTTCGGAACGTTGGTTGTGGGACGTTCGGCAAAGCGATTTTGAATTGAAAATTTGATTTTTTTTGGCGGGAAAACGTACTGTAGGGGCGGTTCTAGATTGAACCACCCCTACAAATATCCGTTGGTAGGGGCGGCTAGTACTACAGCCGCCCCTACAAATGCATGATTTGTAGAGACCCTTGCGTAGGGGCGGCTGGGTAAACCACCCCTACAAATGGTCTACAACCGCCCCTACAAGAGTCTTTGCAGCTGCTAGCTCTTTGGCATCCAGTGTCCACCGTTTAGGGTAATTAAAATTTGTTTGGGCTATAGCTTGAGGGTCTACATACCCGGCTTTCACACTTGGCATTTGTTTGACAATGTGCACTTGCATTCTACAAATCACGGCGTGGGTTAGTTACAACAAAATTCAAAGATTACATTCGTATCATATCGGGAGGACAAGGAGTTATAGGCACCACGTGCGAATTAGATTCATCTCCATTTCTCCCAGGTGAAAGCATGTGTGCATGTCATTGAAGGCAAAGACAATTTTCCCGGCTGGGCTTCCAAATGTGCCGGTGGGAAAGCATGCTTGTATGATATCTATGCTCGTTGGGAGAACACGCAAGTACCAATCATGGAACCTTCTCATTCCAAGTGGTGGGCGCTGGATGTCCCGGTTTGGTAGGAAGGGCTTGCCTCTTTCATATTTTTTCGGGCAATCCTTTGACCATTCGATGTCATCAACATTTGGATACTCCTTTGCAATTTGGTGGAGTTTGCTACTGACGGCCTCCTCAGAACCCCGTGATGGGACTTTTTTAACTTGGTTTTCAGGCTTGAACTGATCATAGGAATACCACTTGGACACCGACGAGACATCTTTGATTGGAACATAAAGTGGCCTTATGTTGATTGGAATCTTCTTTTGGAGTTCCCATTCAGGCACGTCCTCATCTTCTTGTGCATCACCTTCTTCAGGAGGCACTCGTTGTTCATGTATCGGTTGTGCTTGTTGAGAAGACTGTGGCATCTCATGATGCACTTGCCTGGTACGAGCTGGAGAAGGTTGTGGCATCTCATCAGGCACATGCTCGATAGGAGGCGGGGAAGAATGTGGCATCTCAGGAATGCGGGGGTCACGAGACGGTGAAAATATCTCCCCGGCCTCAACAACTCGCTCGAAATTTGAGAGAGGGGGAGGCAGGCGAAGAAGCAGTCAATATAATGTCCCATTTGTGCCAAAGGATGAACTGCCCCATAACGTCTACGAGTAACACCAGCCCCTCGGGAGTTGCGTAGTCTATCCTCCACTGCATGAACTCGGGCTTCACTATATGCACCTCGACCCTAGTGTATTCCGACGGTATCTTATTATTGTGGTGTAAGCCACCAGGAGGATGTGCCACACCCGTTGCCACCTCCATCATAGTGTTCTGCCGGCCGCTGAGAAACACCAAGGTGCAACTAGTAGGTTCCCGTATGAGATCGACTGGGGTTGTGGCTGCAGTGGAACCTTGGCTGCTAGGAACTTTCGGAGGGCTGCCAACTAATGTCAGTTCTCCCGGCAGCGTCACTAATATACGTGGCTCCGTAGACATTCCTTGCTCCTCCAACGCCTTCGCAACTAGAGCCTTCACTTGGAGCTCAAGACTAGTCTCCCGGTCTCGGCCATGTTTCTTGTACATGTGCCTATCCTCTTCGAATCCTTACTTCCTAGGTCATCCTTTTCCCTAGCCCCCTGGTGCGGCCTGTGTGCTCCTTGTTTCCCAAGCCAAGGCTAAGCTCGTCCCTCTCTCTGGAAGGATTGAATGAGCCCGTCTCTTTGTCTTCAGCATATTTCAGTATCCTTGATACCGCCTCTTGGGTCTCCGGCTTATCAAACTTAAGATTACTGTCGGATGGTTCTGTACTCCTCGCATATATCCAGTTCCTTGAGCGTACCTTCAAGTTCGTCACATTGATATTCCCAGCAGTTGCGGCCTCTTCATCCATCTTCCTAAATTGCTCTTCCTTGGCATAGTAGCCACCGGGGCCTAGATGATGGTGGTGTTTGTTCCTCTTCACCAGCTCGGTGTTACGGGCACTGAGCTCCAATGCCTCCGCTGAAGTCTTCTGAGCCACGAGCTCCTCCCATTGACTAGGAGTTATTTTGCCAAACTCGTTGAAGGGAGTTAACCCCTTTTGGATATACTTCGTGTTGAGCTCCGACCTCCAACGTCGAAATTACTCTCCCATCATCCTGATAGCATTTTTTTTATCAATTCGTGCTTATCCTCTGGAAATCTAAAATTGACCATCAGATGCCTATCCCATAGTGCATTCTTTATGTTCTCTGGTACCTCTTTCCAGTTAGAGATTGCTGGGTTCAATTTATCTCTTACTAGGGCCCCGATCGCATTACGGAATCGTCCTCTTAATTCCTTCGGCTCAAGGATCTCCCCTGCTGGCCCAACCTCCGTTATCACATAGCAAGCCTTATCTGGATATAGATTTCCTTTTATATCCCCTCGTTTCCTCTTAGGCTTGGTAGTCGTGGTTGTGTCTTGAGTTTGTGGAGCAGAGGCATCGTTATCTGTCTCTGTGGTTGTTGCCTCTGCTCTCCTTTCCTCTACTTCGTCTTGTCCAGCGAGATGTCGCGGACGTCGACGTTGTCTTTTCAGAGTTTCAGGAGGGACCTGTATATAGGACAGGTCAAAGTGTTAGCAGGGGTAACACAAGCCAAAGCTTTAGCAAAATTTACATGCTAAGGCTTCTTCCCTACCTTCCTCGTTCGGGTCAAAATCCTTGTCCAAATCTTCCTCCGTTGGCCTCCTTCTTGCTTCAGGTGGGAAAGGATCCTCAGGACTTTCATATCCCTCTTCTGACTCATCATCCTCTTCTTCTTCGCCTTCAGTAGCCTCTCCTTCGGGGCCTTCCTCCTTGTCACACTCCTCCTGAGTAAGCATCACTTCTAGATCCTTTTCTACCTCGTTATCGAACTGTTCCTGAGTAAGCTGGTCCTCTAGTGCTTGCTCCTCAAGGGTTGGCTGCTCATCATGCTCGGGGCATCGAGCTGCACTGTCTGTTGTCCATGACATTATTTCGCGCTTTGTTCTAAAAGATGCAAGAAAGTGTGCTTTAGGTACGCGAGAAGGTATAAGAAATCAAAAAGGTCTATAAACCAAAGTAGTCCTATAAAACAACAATATAAAAACTGAGAAGTAGCAGTGGTAGAGGCCTCAGAAACATGTCAATCATCATCTGATCTTGAATTTGGAGCATCAAGGCATCATAACAGAGAAGAGAGGAGAAGGTAATGTAGGGGCGGCTGCTAATGATGCCAAGTTCCTCACAAGTTCTTGATCATCAGCTCATATTCCATATAATGTATGGACTTGGATAATTTCATCATCGGCAAAACAAAGAGGAGAGGAGAGGAGAGGAGAGGAGAGGAGAGGGGAGGGAGATTTGGCAAAAAAAACCAACAGCTGCTTAGCAAACATAGCGCAGCAGCTGATGGCAAAAGACCGGACAATGTGAAAACATAGTAAATCACTTACTGCTATAAGCAAAAGGCAGAAATTAGTAGTAGTAGGACAGTAGTAGAAGTAGTAGTAGGAGCAGCAGTAGTAGTAGAAGTAGTACTAGTAGTAGAAGCAGTAGTACTAGTAGTAGTAGTAGAAGTAGGAGGAGTATGAGTAAGAGGCCTTAGAAATATGTCAATAATCATTTGATCATGATCTTGGAGCATCAAGGCATCGTAACAAATAAGTGCATGAAGGTAAGGTAGATGATGCCTAGTTCCTCACAAGAATTTGATCATCAGCTCATTTCAGATATTATATGGAGATGACAATTTCATCATAGGCAAAAAGGAGAGGAGAGGAGAGGAGAGAGAGAGAGGAGAGGAGGCCAAAAAAAAGCAGCAGCTGCTTGCCAAAACAAATAGAGCAGCACGAGCTTGACAAAACAAATAGAGCAGCTGCTGCTGCCAAACATAGAGGAGAGGATAAGAAACTGAGTGGAGACGATAGAGCAGCTGCTGCTGCCATGCAGGAAGCCGATAGGCAAGTACTATCGGTAAGCCTGTAGGAAGCAAAAACAAATCGGCCTGTAGGAAGCCGACAAGTGTTAGTAGCCGATAGAAGCCATGCTGAGGCCAATAGGCAAGCAAATGATGCTTGATGATGTAAATTCTGATAGATATATTTCCATGTACAGTACAGAAGATTGATTTACTTAAACCTCAAAGATAAGCCAAGTAATTATGCAAATTACCAATAATTATGCAAATAGGTTAGCAAGGCTTTGATCAATACATCTGTAAAAACTTGTGATAGCAGTGTGGAACTGACATTGGCATCTGCTAATGACATTTCCTCTTCAATTTAGTGCTATTAATTAATCATTCTAGGTGCAGTCTAAAAACATGGAAATATATGTGATTGGTAATTGATTTTACTTCCATGTCTCATTCTTTTAACCAGCAAAAAATAATGAAGTCAATTTAATCTGATAGTACCATCCAAGAGCCACATGCACAAGCTAACAGTTTGTCTAGGTTCAGGTTTTCAGTATGTCTCAATTAGGTGGCAATATGTAACCAACTGCAGCTTACCAGTTACTCGAGGCGAGTCAAGAAACTAGCTACAGGTCGTCACAACAATAGACCATTATTTGGAATTTGAAATTCTAGAGCACAATACAACCAACACATCAGGTAGATCACAGCATCAGGTAGTTCACATTCAGAAAATAGCACTGAAATTGAAACTGAAATGAGCACTAAAACTGAACTGAAATGAGCACTGAAAATTAACTAAAATGAGCACCGAAACTTAACTGAAATGAGCACTGACACTTAGCTGAAATGACCACTATCCTGTTTTTAGAAATTTAATAGTACTGACACAACACTACAGACACTTAGCATAGTTACTTTCAGTACCAATGCATGAATATACTTACTAGTGCCCTGTAATGCAGTTCAGAAAACAACACTAGGTAATGCATGAATAGACTAGTACCAATGCAGTTTCACTTCACACTATATAATGCATGAATAGACTATTACCAAAACAGCAATCCAGTTCCCACTAGGTAGTGCCGCAGTTCAAAACTAAGTGTAACTGAAACAATCACTCCATCAAAACTAATTATAATTCCATCAGCAATAGATGCTACAAATAATAAAGGCGTGAATTTCAGTCATACTAGTAAAAGATACAATCAATGTTTCCAAATTCTGTATTGGCAAGTTCTGTAGTGGTTCCATGAGCAATAGCTGCTACAAATAATTTCAACAAATTCTGTGTGTCCAACAAGTATAATTTCTCTGTATGACACTATGACTATATCATCATCCCCAAATTAACAGGTGCAATACATCAGCACCATTGCCTACTAACAATGGCAAAGCCCTCTTCAGTACCTTACATGATCGACATAACTAATCCATCAATCCATCATCTGAAAACAAGTACCATCACTATGCGGAAAGTACCATCACTATCTAAGTACCATCAGTTTAGAACAAGTAATGCATAAATTGGCTATCAGGGAATGTCACTAAGTACCACATTGGTTTCTATTGATGAATATTAGCATATAATTTTCAGTGCCCTATAGCACATACCTAGAGAAGAAGCAGGAATGGAGAAGGGGATTGGCGTACCTAGAGGAGACGGAGGCCTTAGCGAGGGAGGTCGAGGACAGAGACGGGCGGCGGCGGCTCTCTTGGTCAGAGGAAGAACCCCGCGCGGTGAAGCTAGAACGGCGCGGTAGCGGGCCGAGAGACCTCAAGGACAGAGCCAAGGGAAGGAGGTCGCAGTGTCGGAGGTCAAGGTCAGAGATGGGGCGGCGGTGGGCCGGCCGGCCTTGGCCTCTCAAACCCTAGCCGCCATGGAGATGGGGCGGCACCGTCGTGGCCTAGGGATGTCGAGCTCCGGCCCGAGGGTGAGGAGATCGGGCGCCAGCGTCGGGGCGGTGGCTTCGCGGAGCGCGTCCGCGGTGGAAAGGTCAGGGAGGCGGCGGCGGCGAGAAGATTTGGCAGCCTGCCGGCGTCGGTGAAAAGAGTCGCGCCCAGGACTTAGCCAAACGTCAGGCCTGGGCGCGCGGCGGCATATATGCTCGGTGCGATTTGCAGGGGCGGCTTAAAACACCGACCGCCCCTACAAATCGATTTGTAGGGGCAGGTTCCTGAGTAAGCCGCCCTACAAATATTTTTCAATTTATTTTAATTAATAATTTTGTAATTTATATATAAAGAACACAATGAAAATTTATATAATATTTTTTTAATTATTCTATATATAAATACTTTCATGATATATATACAGATATAATTATATATTTTGTTCTTTACAAAAAGAATATTTTAAAATTTTAAAATTTAAAATTTAAAACAACTAAAATAATTCCATCTCCACTAAATGAGCTTAAATGAAAATTTTGTAAACATCAAAGTTGTAGAACTAATCAAGATGTACAACTTTTAATTTGGTCATCTTTTTATTTGACTAAATTTGGACAGTTCAAATTTTGAATTTCAATAAATATCAACTTCAAATTAGATTTTGAAACCTTAAATGATTTCAACTACAAAAGTCATAATAAAAGTTGTTGAACTCATCACTATCTACAACTTTTATTTTGATCATTTCTTCTTGTGATAAAGTATTAGTAAACATTGTTCACAAATCCACATATCACTCATAGTTTCATAAACTATGAGAGACATGTTGATTTGTGAACAATATTTACTATCATTTTGTCAGATGAAGAAATAACCAAAATAAAAGTTTTAGATCTTGATGAGTTATATAACTTTGGTATTCATCACATTTCCTGATCCAGCCGCCCCTACAAATATTTTCTATTTTTTATATCACAAAAACACAAAGTAATATGAAATTTTGTAGTAATAAAGTGGATGTTCAAATAGAGTCATCTGGATGTTGCAAAGGGTAGTCTCACACACATGCATAAAATGTAGTCTCATACACATACAAAAATATGTAGTCTTACACACGTACATAAATATATAGTCTCACACGCATGCATAAATAAAGTCTTACAAACACACACTTACACAAACACTCCACGTTCAACAACTAGCTAGCCCGCTGTAACGACTTTCCCTTCGACACCTTTTCGTTCCCATGGCATTATGTCTTTGGGGAGGATTCTTTTCCACAACACTGATCTTCTTAGGAAAGTCTGTGAATAGCGGCATCTCATCGTACTTATTGTAAGCTTCAACATCATCCACGCCATCAACTCCAATAATGTGTTGTTTCCCGGAGGCAACCACGTGCTTTGTCTTCTTCTTCGTGGGGAGGTTACTTTGTGGGTCAGACATATAGAAAACTTGTGCGACACGTGAAGCGAGCACCCAAGGGTCATCTTGGTAGCCTAGATTCTCGAGGTCTAGGACTCTCAATCCGATCTCGTTCAGTTGGTGTTGTTTGATCCAGCGGCATCGAAACATGGCCACCGTTATATCCCTTCCATAGTCAAGTTCCCATATCTCTTCAATGATGCCAAAGTATTGGATCTTTCGCCCTAATCCATCGAGAGCCTCTATTCGAACGCCGCTGTTTTGGTTCACATATTTACTATCCTTTCCGTGGGTATAGTACGTGTACCCATTGATGTCATAAGCATTCCAAGATGTCACTTGTCTCGATGGACCCTCCGTCAACCTACTGATGGTAATAGAGTCTATGGTTTCTTCAGGCGGTATGTTTTGGTCCTTCAACCATGTAGTTAGTCGTTGCTTGTGCTGTTTCATGACCCAATCATCCGAACGGACCATTTCTCTCCGACATAATGATAGCCAAGTGTTCATCAATATACGGTTGCATCAGTTGTGTACTCTGCAAGACACTGTAATGCGCCCGACTCACCTCTTTGTAATCATGGTCGATGAACACTTTTCTACCACTGGTGCCCTTCCTAGCTAGCCTACCCTTGTGACGAGAATCGGGTTTACCAATCCCTTTCTGTACTTTTAGGTACTCTTGACAGCACTCGACGACTTCTTCAGTACTGTAACCCTCTATCATGGAGCCCTCTGGGTATGCTTGATTATGCACGTATCGACTTAAAACCGACATGAACCGCTCATATGACCACATTTCATGCAAGTAGCAAGGGCCAAGCGCCTGTATCTGATGAACCATGTGAATCATGAGATGTGGCATTATATCAAAAAAAGCATGAGGTAAACACATCTCCAGTTGGTTTTGTGTCTCCACCACAAATTCATGTAGGTCACTCAGCTCTTCCTTGCCGAATCGTCTTCTGTGAGATCTTCGAAAAGAAGTAGCACATGCGGGTGATGGCCATTTTTAAGAACTCTGGCTTTATAGCCCTGATTGCAATAGGTAGAAACACTGTCAGCATCACATGGCAATCGTGAGCCTTGCAGTGTGTTATTGACAAGTCCTTCATCGACACTAGCTTCTTCACATTTGCTGAAAACCCAATCCGGAACTTTATCCCCCTCAGGAAAGTGCATATAGCTCTCTTCTCGTCTGGTGTTAGGTTGAAGCACGCCGCGGGCAGAGTGTATTTCCATTAGCCTCAGGTACCGGGTGAAGCTAGTGGCATCACGTTTAGCTGCACCATGTCTTTCCGTGCTTTCAGACCATCCTTTGACTTGCATGTGTCCATCAAGGTAGCAATGAGACTCTCAAAGACATTCTTCTGCACGTGCATAGCATCAATGGCATGGGGGACCTCCAAGTCTGGCCAATAAGGCAGATACTGAAATAAGATCGATTGTTTCTTGAAAGGTACGCCTTCGACAGCAGGTGTGCTTCTATCTCTGTTCGTCCCATCCGGATTCTTCTTTCCATAGACGACGCGTATGTTTTTCACCATTCTGTACACATGTTCTCCGTTATGACGTCTCTCCGGAGGGGGTTCAATCTCCGGGGCGTTGTCATAAAATCTAAAGAACAATTTGCTACGGTACTTGTGACTTGTCTTTAAGAAGCGTCGGTTCCTTAGGTAAACTATCTTCTTGGATGCATCCAGGTACACCCATATAGTACCATCCAAGCAAACCAAGCATCCCGTCTTCTCTTTGATCTGTCTAGACAAAGCAAATAGCACGGGGTAATCATTGATAGTAACAAATATTATTGCTCTACATATGAAGTCCTCCTTTCGGAATGCATCGTACATCTGCTCCCCATGCCTCCATAGCCTCTCCATTTCTTGCATCAAGGGCTCGAGGAACACGTCTATATCAATGCCTGGTTGTTTAGGGCCAGAAATAAGAATAGTGAGGAGAAGGTACTTTCTCTTCTGACACAACCATGTTGGAATGTTGTACATGGTCAAGATCACTGGCCATGCGCTGTGGTTGCTCATCCTCTCATTGAAGGGATTCAGTTCCATCGGTGCTCAGGCCAAACCGTACATTCCTTGGGTCATCGCTGAATTCTTTGTGCTTCTCATCAAACCTTTGCCACTGACTACAATCAGCCGGGTGTGTAATCTTATCATTATCCACCTTGCGCTCATCATCCCACCATGTCATGAGTGCGGCTTCTTTAGGGTTTAGGAACATACGTCTCAAGCGGTCGGTCACTGGCAGGTACCACATTACCAGGGCAGGAATTCTTCTCTGCTTTGCATCGTTGCCTAATGGAGTGTCCTCTAGGGGCTGAGATTCTTGTACCACCTTTTTTGTACCCTTCTTATTCCTCTTTTTCCCCGTGGATGGTTCGTCCCCACCATAAAGGTCATTGTTCTTGTACCGGCTGGCCCCACACTGGGGACATTTATCCAATGACTTGAACGTTTCACCACGAAAAAGTATACAGTGGTTGGGGCATGCATGTATTTTTTCAACCCCCATTGTCAATGGACTTATGACCTTCTTCGCTTGGTACGTGTTGACGGGAACTGAGTTTGGTTGTGGCAGCACCCATGACAGGAGATGCAATAGATCATTGAAACTACAGTCTGACCAGCCGTACTTAGCCTTCAGGATGAGCAGCTCAAGCACGAAACGTAGTAATGTCCAATGTGTCGGACAGCCCTTTTCAACACCATACACAGTCTCCTTCGATGCTTTTGTCACTCTTTCCTAAATTTTCTAGACCTTTCGGGCTATTTAGTAAAATCTCTGGTCCAAGGGTTCGAATCATAGTCATCTAAATCATCTTCAACTCCGACACGTGCTCCACCATCATTATTGGCACCACATTCGTCGTTACCATCCCAACCACCAGCATCACCACCTTGTTCATTGCCAAACTCAAAATCCATTCAGTGCATCAAGCTCTGCTGAATATTGGGACTAGGGATTCTATGGTTTCGTCGTCGTATTCCTCCTCATCCTCGTCGTTAACAATAACCGTTTCACCATGATGAATCCACACTGTGTAGTCCTCAACAAATCCTCGCATAATCAAATGTGATCTGATGATAGTCACATCTGTCCATGCTATACGGTTCTTGCAATCTTTACAGGGGCAAATAATTGTATCCTTATTCTCTTTCAATGTCGTTGCATGCTTCGTTGCGGCTTCAATAAATTTATCCACCTCTTCACGGAAACCTGCTTGAAACCTTAACGAACCATACATCCAAGAGTTCCTGTACTCCATCTTTTACAACAACAAAACAAACATTAAAGGACTACTTATTCAGATATATATAAAAATGAATCAAAGTAATAATTATTTGAGAATAATTGTATATACCTCAGATATATATGAATATAAATCTAATATAATTACATGAAGCATACAAACACACCATGGTAGAGAAAAATTAATTAATGGCCCATTTATCCATAAATAATTAAAATACATATTTATTGATTACAATAAACAATTTCAAAGACAACAATTAGCAATAATTATACTTTACCCAATATCTTTCATACAAACCCTAGTCCAATTTTATCAAACATAAATTTACAAAAACGAAAATTAATAAAAAAATCAAACCCTAGATCTAGATCACATGCACATGAAACATCCATAAAACTAACTAATGGTTCACTAAAATCAAGAAACATGGACCAAATAAGGGTATGATCTTGTTCCCCTCCCTAATTTACCCTAGTACATTTACAAGTTGGGTCTAATTTGCTCATAAATAGCTCAAGCATCATAGAAGAGAGAGAGAAAACAAAACTCTAATTACTCACTAACCAACCATTAAAACTTCAAAAAAAGTTTGGAATATCATTTTCTTACCTTCTACAACCTCTCCACCAAAGGATTTGAGACCAAAACCTTCCCCCCTTAGTAGAGCAATTTTTGGGAGGTGCCCAAGGTCTCCCCACCTTTTTTTCACGGGTTGGAGTGAGTGACCCGATGAGGAAGAAGGAGCTGCATCTGTTTTATATGGAGGGCATTTGTAGGGGTGGCTGGTGCAAATCGGTGCTATAAATACGGGGCCATTTGTAGGGGCGGCTCAATCACCAGCCGCCCCTACAAATACCATTTCCAGGGGCGGCTGGTGATTGAGCCGCCCCTACAAATCAGACCCCATTTGTAGGGACGGCTCGTAACACTAGCCGCCCCTGCTGTTCCGTTTGTAGGGGCGGCTGGTGTCTGAGCACCCTAGTACGTTACTGTAGGGACGGCTCCATCATCAGCCACCCCTAAAAAAAATCGAACCGTTCCTAAAAAAATCGTTTTCTACGTAGTGTCGGTAGAGCTAGTAGGTGCATGCGTGCTATAGGTAACGCTGATGATAGATTCAGATATGGACGTGTGCACTAGCAACTAGTTTAGTCACCGTACGTAGGAGGGAGGGCCGGGTGTGGTGTGTGGCTGCTAGCGGGAGAAATTAGAAATTTTGCACCACTCAGCTACGCGGATCTAGTCATCGGACAACAAGTGGTCCCTGAATTTTAGTTGTTTCGATTTGAACACTCCACCCGCTAGGATACACAGTAAGCTGCTGTGAACAAGGACTCGGTTCCCAATTGGGTTGCAGCTTTTAATTTTTGCAGAGAAAATGTAAATAATTTTTTTGTCTAGAAAATGTCTAGTATATATATGCCAATATGCCATGTCGTTTCTTCTACCGGGCACGGGCAGCACCGTACGTACCCCGGCCGAGCCTAAGCTTGTTGGGCTGGGAAAGCTGAGACGGATGCAATTGACGAGCTGAAATGGGGAGGAGGGCATCGTCGGTCTCAAAATGTACATTGATTGAATCGAATTACCAGATAAACGTGTCCGTACTTGCAGTAACAGAGACCGATGTCTCAAAACTTAGCAACAACCAAACAAAAAGAGCCAGGAGAGCTCTGGAGTTCAACAGTCGAACATATCCTGGAATTATTATTACATGTCTGAAACACACCTTTTGTTCAATCGTGCATATGAATTAATGTAACTGCTGAAACCGTTCGAGCATTGTGCAGCGCAAAAGCCGCAAACACGACAGGCACGCGCTCGGCAGCACGGGGGAACGTGGTACCATGACTTGACCGCGTTCCACTCTCGAGGTGATGAGACATGCATATGAACAAGACCTATCTTGCTCACACAATCTGCTTAACATGGTGGCAAAAATGAAGCAGACGGCACACAGGAACACGACGATGGCCGCTACCTGTGGAAGCATCAGCAGGTGGGTGCTTTGGGGTGGCGTGGATCAGAACGATCACGGAAGCTGTGACGATATGATCCCATATACTATATGGGAGCTGCCACTCTTCTTCAGGCCATGTTTTTACCTTGGCCACATCTCAACGAAGGCACCTTTAATTAGCCTGCATATGCAAAAGGTGGACAAAACCAGGAACATGTCGATCAAACTCATAATCTCACTGTCATATGCATGGTGCATATATATCAATATGTACGAAGGGAAACATGCAATGGAGTTTGAGCTTCTATATATATATATGATGCCTTTCCCTTGAAAGAAGGGGAAAGCTAAATCTCAAACACTCAAACCATTATGAACATCTTCTAGTACCAGAAAGTGTGTGTGTGTGTGTGTGTGTGTGTGTGTGTGTGTGTGTGTGTGTGTGTGTGTGTGTATATAATGTCTAACCATGCAGTATGAACTTGTACACCTTGAAGTATCTGGATCACCCAAATAACACGTGGTTTTCACTATTCAAGTCCAAACCATACGCTGGCCTTTTAGGAAGAACTTGTTATTATCCAACATTCATGCAATGCAAAAGCTAGCTTAGGAAGTCTCCCCCTCCTTAATTATCATATTATCATTTGGGAGATCTAGAAGGAGAGAAACGCAAAGGGTTTTTGCTAAGCGAGAATCAAGCCCTCTGTCACTTCTTGCACAGATAAAACGGAAGCGGCAACCGGTAAAACGGGCGCAAAAAACCTTAGTAATTTTGTTGGCTTTCGGTTTTGTCCCTACCTCTTTTCGTTTCTTTTTTGCCCTTTCTAAGAGCAACTCTAAAAGACTCTTTATATCCTTCATAATAGTTAGGAATAGAGATTTTGGTGAAAAAATACTCTCCAACAGCTTATTTAATTGGTTATCCAAATATAGCCTTCATCTATTCAGGATTTCTCGCAAGTCAAAGATGGAGAGCGAGGTTAACTCTTTAGAGTGTACACAAGATATAAAAAAGCTGTCGAAGAGCTGAAAGATTAGAAAGAATTTTTTTATTCAAATGGCTCTCAAAATGATGATTTAGAGTGTGAGTTTTAAAAAGTCTCTCGGATATCCTCTAATATAGTTGTACCTTTCTCTGCTATATCAATGAAATAGGCACTTTCTTGTGCCCGTTCATTCAAAAAAAGCTAGCTAGCTTATAGTGCAGCTATATAATCATGGAAATATACAACTATATAACTTTATATAGTAACTTTTTCCTCCTGTCATATAAAAATTGCCTTTTCTAATATACTTTTGCAGTAAGATCATATCCTACTATTCTGCTAAAAAAGATAATTATTGTCAATCTCTTTAATTAATTAGTATGTGGGTATTTAATTATTTGTAATTTGTAAAAATAAGAATGCTCATCGAGATCATTGTAAATTAAAAGTAAGTATTTGCCACTAATACATAATGAAAAGCATGATAAACTAAACTCTGATTAATCATATCAGGCTGCCTGATGAATGATATTTGACTATGCACAATAGACAATAGTGGTTGATACGTGGTACTACCTATGTCTTTTTGAAGAGAATGATAGAACTAAAAAAGTCTTAAGTTCATTCTTTGACCATCAATTTGTCTCCTATAATACATCATCAACTATAACAAAATAAATGTGTATCTGTTGAATATGAATGTATCAGTACAACTTTTGTACATTAAATACGCATAATTGAGTTTCTTGATTCCTAATATGCCCGAACAGATGGGTGCAATATTTAATTACATGCAACAGTGTACTCAACTTTTTAATATTTGGAATCAGAGGGGGTCTATATATAAGACATTTATTAACTTATTTTTTCTCAAATTTGCAACAATGCCCTTCATCTGACCACTTGAAAATAGATTGATTGCACAATAATAAACACCATCAAGTTCATAACGATTCAATTCATCACTTTTGCATCCTCGGACCCTCGCTGTATACGTTTATTTGTTTTCATTGCCTCGCCCAACTGGAAGAATGGCCAAAAGGAGGAGGGAAGTAGACACCAAAACTTTGTATTACAATAAAACGGTAGTTCTAACTCATAGCACAAGGAATGCACAGTTCTTTGTCTACTTATCACACCCGTCTATATGTAGACTTATATATATATCCCAACATCTAGCACTGAAAGCATATATACTTCACCAAATTTGAGATTATTTCACTTTTAGTTGTGCCAAAACTTCTCTGCCTGAAAATAAATGGTGGAATCATCTATGCTACAATATAGATTTTAACTCTATGATCATGCTAAGGAATGATATATTATATTTTAACACATGTTGATGCACATTATTTGCCATCTCTGACTGGCACCTTCAGGAATTAATTTGCCACTCCATACACATGGATCAGGGTGCCACGCCAATGAGTAGCGTGAATCCTATATTATGTTTTTAAAGTGTCATATCCTGAACTACTCTAGGAAAATAACTTACAATTAAGCAGCACCATCTGGATGCTTCACTTATCATATGTTGTCACTCATGATTAAAACACTGTCAAAGTATGATGCATCAAGTTGAAACTCCTAAGTTACTGCAGCTAAATCGGTAACACTACTTGATATGCAGCTAAATAGCGGTGCAACTTGACAAGTAGCTAGATGCTACTATTGGTAATTGTTACCATATATAGTTTAGAAATGGTTACTGGCTAGCATCCTGCGAGCAGTCTCTAGAGTCTAGACTCCAGTCGCATATGTGGATCCATGGCCATATACCTTAATTGTGTGATGATGCAGAGGCATGCAAATCGATGCAGTTTGTTGTGAGGTTATGATCACTTGATCAGTGATTAGTCCAAAAATTGTTTTGATGTCCTGTAGCCCTGGTCTCATTGAATCCAGTATGCGCCCTCTGTCTAGCGTGCCACCATCTGCACAGCAAGTGTTTGTTTTAGTAGGGACATAAAAAACAAGAGAAATCAAAACCATCTCTTTGTTGGGATGAGAAAAAATATCAAAAAGGGACAGAAATTGATAATTTACGCAAGACCGGCAGCATTATTTTGTATAACAATCACAGCTTAACTACTCGTTCCCCCGGTTCTCTCTCAGCTCAGGAGTCAGGACATATTCAGATCTGATGAAAATTGAGGACATGAGTGCACATGAACGTCCAATGAAGGGACAATTTGTGGGCATTATATTCACAGGGATATTGGAAATACAACCCTAAGGAGAACTTTAATTGCAATCATTTAGCCACTCGGAAACTGACAGCATGCCATATATGCAAGTATCATGTCTTGTAACATATATCGAAAGCACATATTCTCAAAAAGTACATATACACTTCGTGAGCCCAAGCGCTAGAACTATTAACACAACAGATCGAGGGGAATACACACGCATCGTCGATTTATCTCGCTGCGGATGTAGCCGGTCAGCTACCGCCTACTGGAAGAATCCCTTGAGCACTTCCTCGGCGCGAGCCGCAGCGCGCCCGAGGCGGTCAGAGCCGCTGAGCGTGAGGAACCCAAGGGCCGCGCCTATGGCGAACAGGCCGTATCCAGCCAGGACATGCTCCGGATTATCCGCACGGTTGAGCACGGTCCCGTGGAGCACCACGGAGCCTCCCCAGGCGAAGAAGAAGGCCGAAGCCTGGATGCGGCCGTCCTTAAGCTCGAGCAGCTCCCGCAGGGCCGCGACTGAGGCCTCCCCCTGCTGGCCCCCAGCAGCGGCGGGGCGGGGTTCTTCGCGGATCACAAGCGTCGTCGGCATCTCCATCGATCGATCGAGGTAGCTTTGCGGCCGCGGCGGCGACGGCTGGTTTCGCCTCGGGTCGGGTGGATGGTTCTAGGCCTACTAGGGTTTCGGTTCCTCTCACTTGTACACTGACCCCTCTTGTAGAGGAGTGAGCTGGGGGTGGGGCCTGGCTGCCTGGCCGCCTGGCAGTGGCAGCGGGGTGGCTCCGGTCCGGCCGCGGCGTGAACGGCATGTTCGTGGGCTTGGGCTTCCCGCCTTCCCCACAGTTGGAGCAATGTCATGGGCCTGAGATATTACACGGGCCTTCATCTTCTTTTTGTTTAAGATGTTCACAGGCTTTCTAGGTGTGCTGTACCTTTCGACTTTGAAAGCCTCTCCCTCCCATGTCCCATCTGTGTAGCCTCAGCACGACCGGCCGCACCTACCGTTGACCAACAAGTAGATCTGCGCATCTTGTGCTAGCATGGCAAGGAAAACAGAAGTTAATTCTGATTTATGCACGCGGTATTTGTGATGATTTGTGCTATGATCTGTCTATCTATGCTTCTCCCTCTTCATCCTCTTTTTTATGAGATTAATTGAAAGATCAATTCCTGAACAACTGTATATGGATCCTATACGATCGACATGCATCAAACCATCAGTCTCTGCATATTTTCAGACCGAAGCATGCAAAGTAGAATAAACAGCACGCCGTGCAGGCACGGCCAGATAGACGGATCGGAGCTTAATTCTAGAGGACCCCTCACGCATCTTCTCATACATATATAGAGGTAGCAGGCATATCATCATGCACAGGTGACACACCTTGCATGGATTAGGCAAACATGAAATAAAAGGTAGCAAAGCGTGTGAAAATATAGTGAAGTTTCATTCCAGGGGGTGAAAAAAGAATCTCCCGAAAAAGAATCCAAGAGGGGATGGGAAAAAGAAGAACACGCTGCAACACAGTGAATAAGTTTCTCATCAGCAACGAACAAAAGACAAGAGCGACGTACATGTACATGTAGATGCCGAGCATGATCACGATACGAATCATCATAGCGGACGGCGGCGCGGCGGCAGAGCACGGGCCGCCGGCGTGTTGACCTGATGAGGGGATCGGCCAGCGGAGCTAGCTAGGTAGGAGAAGCATGGTGGGTGGTGGCCATGGACATGAATGGTAGCCAGCGCTCTCTTATATTACTAGATCAGAAACATGGACCAGAGTTTAAATATCATCAAGTCGCCTGTCGCCGTCAACAGAAGGCGTGGCGGCTAGAAAATAATTTCGCATAGACCAACCATCTTGCAGATCTCGCTCGCTCGTGACCAAGCGCATAGGGAGGGGCGTATATATACACGGAGGTATATATACACTACTCCAGAACAAGCGCTGCTGTGGAATACGATTGAACACCCCACGCCAGAATAGTGTAGTGACTGCCCAGCCAATAGGGAGGGGCGTGTTCCCCCAAAAAAAAATAGGGAGGGGCGTGGTCGCAAACTAGGATGGACTTTAATTTCCACACAGGCCTGTTCTCCTGCTAACGCCTGACTGACTGAACCTCACCCAGTCTGGATTGATCGATCGGGCCGGCGAAACTGAGGCCTATGTTCAAATCATGGGACCTGCTGGACTGAAGAAAGCACCAGCGTCCGGCCCAACATATATATATACACACTATATGGTACAGCCCATTTAACATTAACACGCACAGGGAACAGCAATTTGATCACTCACGCAGACGCAGTCACGCTGACCAAATACTAATACCCGAAGTTTCAAAAAAAAAATACTAGTACCCGAACAAACATACATGCTTCGAAAGGGAAACGACGAAAGTAAATAATGGGTATCTAGATCATCCCATCCTTATTGACCAACATAATAAAGAACGTACACGTACGTACCACCACCGCCTCTTCACTTGCGCGCATGCAACATAATAAAGCTAGTTCCATGGGATAAAGAAGCGCCTGATGACGGCGCCGGCGTTGGCAATGGCAGCGCCGGCCAAACGATCAGCTTGTGGGAACCGACCTGCCACTGGCACCAAAGAAAGGAGGCACACGCCCAGCATCCAGGTGACGAGAGCGAGGAAGACCCACGCGGCGTCAGCGTCGGTTGAGGTTGAGACGGCGGCGGCTGCTCCTAGCAGCATCAGCGCGCGTGCGGCGTCGAGGAGGTGGTCGCGGTGGCCTGCCTGTGCTTGGACGACGACGGCGCGATTAGGCAGCAACTCTCCTTGGTTGGCCATTCGTGCGGGCCTGCGGACGGTGCTGGAGCCTGGGGCTGAAGAGGGGTGTGTGGTGGGTGGGTGTGCGGGGCTGAAGAGGGGCGTGCGCTTCTTTTATAATGGGAAGGACCGGATCGAACAGCGAAGTGTGCGCGGCGGACCGGATCGAACAGTGAAGTAGGAATCATGTGGGGTCCTAGAAAACGATGTCGTCCATGAGGTGTGTACAAGGCTGGTAGGAGTAGGGACATTCCTAAAAGCGCGTCTGTCTGCCCTGCCCATGAGAGCGAAAGGAAGGAGCGTATCGGCGGATGTCCCTTTGTGCGCAAAGTAGCGTGGCGCAAAGTAGGCAAATTAAAGGTGCAATTTAAAGGATCACGACGCATATCTTAATATTATTAACTGAAGGTTCACATTAATCTAACTGAAGGTTCACATTAATCCTAAAAAGAGGGTGTGCGCTGCCGAATGCGTGGCTTCTTTTATAATGGGAAGGAGCCTGGGGCTGAACTAAGCAATCATGTGGGGTGTACAAGGACCTCTCTCTCTCTCATCAGTTGAGTCATCACTCTCTCTCATCTCTCTCCGTGTCCCCGTGTGTGTCTTTCGCAATCGTTTGTTTTGTTTGTGTAGAGAGAGAGAGAGTGTAGAGAGAGAGAAAAAGGAGGGCACACAACTGCCGAGAGAGTGTAGAGAGAGAGAGAGTGTAGAGAGAGAGAGAGAAAAAGGAGGGCACACAACTGCCGAGAGAGTGTAGAGAGAGAGAGAAAAAAAGGAGGGCACACAACTGCCGTGGAATATGATGGAGGGGAAGGGCAGTCCACTGCCAATAAATGTCTAGTGGGCCAGCCAATAGGGAGGGGGCGGCTTTGGTAATCAGAGTTGGTTTCCCTGTATGTATCCGGATCCGTTGGCATCCTCGAGGCCAACGTGACCTCTGCATCATCTACATAAGTGCATACAAATTTCGCTAAAGTTCAGCTGGAATTATCTCGCTCGTTCACAATTCACAAAGCTTTATATTATCTAAAACAAATCCAATAGGGAGGGGGCGGGCGTCTCACGCTCGTTGGGCCTTGTCCTAAAGCATGTCCAAGCGGCAGCAGATAAGGTTTTCACGCTTTCCCGGAGTAGTCCCAGTCACACGGCCGCCGTCATCTTATGATGCTTACACCATATCATCATCTTTTTTACTACTACCAACTAATGATCAAGATGCCTATTTTTCACCTTGCTAAGATTGCCTGCAAGTTGAATAAAAAAAAAAGATTGCCTGCAAGTACATAATTAATGTGAAACCCAGTTACCCGGGACATCCACAAATATATTTCTAGCTAGCTATCTCCAGCCTCTTTACATGTTGTTGTCTTTCAATTTGCATGTGATCCTAATCATATACTCCATATGTAGTTATGAGCTTCATAACAGTTAGATACTCCCTCTGTCCCTAGATGAAACAATAGATTATTTCTAGCAAGTTTAGGATAAATTAGCAAACAAGATAAAAGATCTTACTACCCCCTTATTAAGCTTCTTAACTTCAATTTCATTCATCACTTACCGAGAAGTTAGAGCAATGATTTTTGTTGTTTCCACCTTGCATAGATGAGCCAAAAATAAAGGTGCAATGTAAAGGATCACGACGCATATCTTAATATTATTAACCGAAGGCCTTTCACATTAATCCTCAAAAGAGGGTGCCCAATGAACAACGAGAAAATGGCAAACAGCGGGACCCAACGTACCTTTTTCACCTAGTGGGGCCCACTCCGAGGTCCAAGAGGGGTACAAGGACCTCTCTCTCATCAGTTGAGTCATCACTCTCTCTCCGTGTCTCCGTCTGTGTCTTTCCCAATCGTTTGTTTTGTTTGTATATAGAGAGAGAGAGAGAAAGGAGGGCACACAAGCTGCTGTGGAATATGATGGAGGGGAAGGGCAGTCCACCGCCAGAAAATGTCTAGTGTTGTGACTGGCCAGCCAATAGGGAGGGGGGGCGTCTCACGCTCGTTGGGCCTTGTCTGCTCGGCAAATTTGGATGGGCCTTAAGTTACACAGGCCTGTTCTCCTGCTAACGTCTGGCCGGGCCTCACCTAGCCTGGACTGATTGGGCCGCGGAAACAGAGGCTTATGTTCCTTAAAATTATGGGACCTGGTAGAGTGAGGAAGCACCGGCCCAACATATACTATAGTGGTAATGGCACAGCCCGTTTAACATTAATTAACATGCACGCACAACAACCTGATCACTCACGCAAAGTTTACATATACATACATTATTACACAGCGAACATAATACATTCTTCGGAGGAGAGCGAGCTTGGAGAGAGACGGACAAAGTACCCAGGAAGGCAGGAATAACAAAGAAAAATAAATAATGCGTATGTAGATCCTTATCGAGCAACATAATAATAAAGCACACTAAAACGTGGGTATCACCACCGCCTGCTCACTGCCCATGCGCACAACATGATAAAGCTAGGTCCATGCGATGAAGAAGCGCCTCAAGACGACACTACTACATATAGGTTTTGTAGGGGTGGCTCATGGGCATTTGTAGGTGCGGTTTGACCCGCCGCTTTTACCAAAGCGTGGCTACAAATCGTCGATTTGTAGGGGCAACCCTGTATATCAGCAGGTGCAAAGTGTGCACCTGTTCTGGGCCTCCAAATTTCTAGGGCCACCAAATTTAGTACACATATAGTCCATCAGCCCATCAGCCCATAAAACTTGGCAGGCCATCGGACTCCTTCTTCCCCATAGTCCATAGCCCATACGTAGTTACGTACGCATATAGGCCTGGAAAGTGGAAGTCGGTGTTGGATTTATTATGGGCTAGGCCCATTTATATATCTAATAAATCAATAACTCTATGGCTTGTAATTGTGTGTATTATTATTTGTACCGGATTGGAAGTTAAAAGGACGTTGACTCAACTTAAATGATTGGAATGGATCCTTCTAATTTGAGAGGTTGAGAAACGGACAAGGGCGTGCCACACGCGCGCGCGCGCGCCGCCGCCGCCGCCGGCCGGGCCGGGCTCGGGCGTGGCAGGCGGGCGTGGTGTGTGGTGTGTTAATTTTTAGCACCCACACGACCTGACGCTTGATCTCCCTGAGTCTCTTGGTCTTCCCGGCGCATGCCTCCGTGGCTTCTCGGCTTCCCTGGCTATTCTTCCAACTCCAGTTAAAAAGAGAGAACACATTCAAACTAGTTCAGTTGTTCGATAGCTTTCCTCATCTCGTAACTCTGCGCGCACGGAGGAGCGAGAGGGCAGGTGCCTTCCGAAGCCCTTGTCGTTCGGGACCTTGCACGGGGGATCGGCAATTAGGTTTTTGGGGAGCGTCTACACGACTGCCCAAGAGTCTTCGTCTTCTTCCCGATCACCGGCGTCTTCTTCGTCGAGGTATTCTCTTCGGATTCTCCTACAGCATGTCGACTTCGGAATCACGGACGGGAGGGTATGATCGTTTCATCCTCTCTCAGTTTGTTCCCTATGTTCAGTTTTACCAGTTTGTTTCTGTCAAATATATGCTCCATATATGTGCTTTATCGTTACAGTCATGTTGCTTCATATGTAGCCTTATGCTTGTTGAAAATCTGAGATGTATATCATGCCAGTTTCTCTCTGTTATGATTTATGAATCAAGTTCACATGTTTCTGTTTTTTATATGTTTCACATGATACATGATCTAGCATGTATTTTCACCATGGAGATAATCGATATCATGATTTCAATGATTAATATTTCTTTACATGTCATCATCATGCTGTTAAATTATGGAATTAAAATGACATGGAAATTGCCTATTAATCTAACAATCCAAAAACCTAATTATAGGCATTTTTCTATCAGAGGTTTTGCTGCTGTGTTAAAGCCTGATCCTTTTGATGGTAAAACTTCTTGGTTTGGAAAGCTAAGATGGAATTGTGGCTCACTGCAATGTCATGTTATCACATCTCTGATGGCAAACCTGCTAACTTGCCTCCTGAGGATGAGGCTAAGTTTAAGGCTGATGACAACCTCTTTCGAGGTGCAGTGATTAGCGCACTTGATCCAAAATTCCAGAAAAGCTATATCATCCTTCCTACAGGGAAAGAGCTGTGGGATGCACTTGTGGGAAAGTTTGGAGTTACCGATGCTGGTAGCGAGCTGTATCTCATGGAGCAGCTGTATGACTACAAGATGGTTGAGAACCGATCTGTAGTGGAACAGGCTCATGAGATTCAGGCACTAGCTAAGGAACTTGAGCTCTTTCCATGTGTCTTACCTGACAAGTTTGTGGCTGGCGGTATAATCGCCAAGTTACCACCTTCTTGGAAGGACTTTGCTACCTCACTCAAACATAAGAGACAGGAGTTCAATGTTGAAGAGCTCATTGGTACTCTTGATGTTGAGGAGAGAGCGAGAGCAAAAGACAATGGAAAGAGTGTTGAGACCTCTACTGCTAATGTGGTACAGAAGAGAAACTCTGGATTCCGCAAGTATAAAAAGAAGAAAAACCAGAACAAGCAAGAGAACACAACTAAGCCTGTTCAAACAGCACAGTTTAAAAAGAAGAACAACAACAAGAGAGATGGAGGCTGCTTTGTTTGTGGCAGTGAACAGCACTGGGCAAGTGAGTGTCCTGAGCGCAAGTTCAAGCAGGAAAAGAAATCAGCAAATGTTGTCACTACTGATACTGGAGAAGGAGCAACTGGGTATGGTAATTCTTTACCATTTGTTCTTTCAGTATGTAATTCACCTGAGTGGTGGATGGATAGTGGTGCAAATATTCATGTGTGTGCTGATGTTTCTCTGTTTTCTTCCTACCAGGTCGAGAGGTCTGGCGCCTTGTTGATGGGAAATGGGTCGCGTGCTCATGTTCTTGGTGTTGGTACGGTCATTCTGAAGTTTACTTCGGGAAAGACGGTGCCATTGAAGAGCGTGCAGCATGTGCCCTCCATCAAGAAGAATCTTGTTAGTGCGTCTATGCTATGTCGAGATGGCTACAAAATTGTTCTAGAGTCGAATAAATGTGTTGTGTCGAAACATGGTTCCTTCGTTGGTAAAGGATATGATTGCGGAGGCTTGTTCCGCTTATCAATGCATGATGTGTGTAATAAAATGGTGAATTGTGTTAATATTTCTGATGAGTCGGATTTATGGCATTCACGTTTCTGTCATGCAAGTTTTGGCTGTCTTATGCGGTTAGCAAATCTAAATTTAATTCCTAAATTCAATTTGGTCAAAAAGTCTAAGTGCCATGTATGTGTTGAATCAAAACAACCCCGCAAGCCTCACAAGGCCTGCTGAGGCGAGGAATTTAGCACCTCTAGAACTTGTCCATTCTGATTTGTGCAAAATGAATGGAATTTTGACTAAAGGCAATAAAAGATACTTCATCACTGTTTATAGATGACTCCACCAGGTTTTGCTATGTGTATCTCTTAAAAACAAAAGATGAAGCGTTTAATTATTTTAAGACCTATAAAGCTGAAGTTGAGAACCAACTTGAGAGGAAAATAAAGCGGTTAAGGTCCGATAGAGGTGGAGAATATTTCTCTAATGTCTTCGATGAGTTTTGTGTGGAACATGGTATTGTTCATGAGAGGACACCGCCATTCTCACCACAATCCAATGGGATTGCTTGAAAGGAAAAACCGCACTCTAACAGAGTTAGTGAATGCCATGTTGAGTACAGCGGGATTATCCAAGGAATGGTGGGGTGAGGCGATTTTGACAGCATGTCATGTCCTGAACAGAGTTCCAACAAAGAATAAAGAGATCACACCATTTGAGGAATGGGAAAAGAGAAGATTAAATCTCTCATATTTGCGCACTTGGGGTTGCTTGGCTAAAGTAAACGTGCCAATCAACAAAAAGCGTAAACTTGGGCCTAAAACTGTTGATTGTATTTTCCTTGGTTATGCATTTCACAGCGTTGGTTATAGGTTCTTAATTATAAAATCTGAAGTTCCTGATATGTATGTTGATACAATCATGGAATCTAGAGACGCTACATTCTTTAGAATGAATTTCCAATGAAGAATACACCTAGTGAAACAAGTCATGAGACTATAATTCCCCATGAACATGAACTGTCTATTCCAACAGATCATGCTGAAGATTCTCATGTGCACATCCCTGAGGAAGATGACACTATAGTCACTCGAAAGAGCAAGAGACAGAGGGTTGCAAAATCCTTTGGTGATGACTATTTAGTGTACCTTGTGGAAGACATACCAACCACCATTAGAGAGGCATATTCTTCTCCTGATGCTGACTTGTGGAAGGAAGCAGTAAGGAGTGAGATGGATTCTATTATGTCTAATGGAACTTAGGGAGGTCGTTGACCGTCCTTATGGTTGTCAACCTATAGGTTGCAAATGGATTTTCAAGAAAAAGCTTAGGCCTGATGGTACAATTGAGAGGTACAAGGCAAGGCTTGTGGCCAAAGGATATACCCAAAAAGAGGGTGAAGATTTCTTTGACACCTATTCACCAGTTGCTCGATTGACTACAATTCGCACCTTAATTGCCGTGGCTGCCTCTTATGGTCTTATCATTCATCAGATGGATGTTAAGACAGCTTTCCTGAATGGAGAGTTAGAAGAGGAGATCTATATGGATCAGCCAGAAGGGTTCATTGCGGATGGTCAAGAGAACAAGGTGTGCAGGTTGTTAAAATCATTATATGGCCTAAAACAAGCACCTAAGCAATGGCATGAAAGGTTTGATAATACTTTAACATCTAATGGTTTCTCTGTGAATGAAGCTGACACGTGTGTGTATTATCGATATGGTGGGGGTGAAGCTGTTATGCTGTGCCTATATGTTGATGACATCCTGATCTTTGGATCAAATCTCAATGTGATTATGGAAGTAAAGAAACTTATGTCGAGCAATTTTGAAATGAAAGATTTGGGAGAAGCTAATGTTATTTTAAACATCAAGCTTATTAGAGAAGGTGATGGTGGGGTAACTCTGTTACAGTCCCACTATGTGGAAAAGGTATTAAGTCGCTTTGGTTTTAGTGACTGTGATCCTGCTCCCATGCCTTATGATCCTAGCGTGCTATTGAGGAAAAATCGAAGAATAGCAAGGGATCAACTGACATACTCCCAGATCATTGGCTCACTCATGTACCTTGCGAGTGCGACAAGGCCTGACATCTCATATGCTTGTGAGCAAGCTGAGCCGGTTTGTGTCAAACCCGGGAGATGATCACTGGCGTGCTCTTGAGAGAGTGCTGCATTATCTGAAAGGTACTATGACTTATGGTATTCATTATACTAGGACATCCAAAAGTGCTGGAAGGCTATTGTGATGCCAACTGGATTTCTGATGCTGATGAAGCTATATGCCACGAGCGGATATGTGTTTCTGCTTGCAGGTGGCGCTGTTTCCTGGAAGTCTTGCAAGCAGACTATCTTAACGAAGTCTACAATGGAAGCAGAACTCACTGCATTGGACACTGCTGGAGCTGAGGCCGAGTGGCTTCAGTGATTTCCTGTTGGATTTACCGGTAGTTGAAAAACCGATACCGGCTATTTCAATGAACTGTGACAACCAGACTATGATTACAAAGGTCAACAGTTCCAGGAATAACATGAAGTCCACAAGGCATGTTAAAAGAAGATTAAAGACTGTCAGAAAGTTGAAAACCTCCGGAGTTATAACGTTGGACTATGTCCACACGTCGAATAATCTGGCAGATCAATTCACTAAGGGACTGTCACGAAATGTGATAGAAAGTGCATCGAGAGAGATGGGTATGAGACCCACGTGAAAGTCTACTGTAGTGGTAACCTGCTCTATGTGATCGGAGATCCCATGAAGTAGAGTGGTGAAACAAGCTATAAGTAGATTGAGAGGAAAGTTCCCTATGAACCTATCTCTGATGCATATCTTTCTTTCTATAAGGCAGGATGGTGTTTACCTTAATGTATTTCGAGAGTCTTATAAAGATGAGATGTTGTCCTACAGAACATCTTTTGAGAAGTACACCTATATGAGTCAGACTGCTGGTCACAGTCTATGGGCCCTGGGTTATCCCTAAACACTCATGAAAGGCATAGAAGTGTGACTTATATGCTTCAAACAACGGGGATGCTTGTTGCAACCTAGTACCAGCAAAGGACTTGAGTGAATCTCACCTCACACAAAACTGTCAATTCAAGGCATAGTCCATTGTTCAGTTGTGACTGAGTGAAACTCTTGTTCTAGGTGGATGTTCAACTTAACAGTCTCCATCGAAACACTGGTATATCAAAGAATTGTGATTCTAGAACTATACAGTTACAAACCCTAGAGTTTGGTGGGGATTGTTGGATTTATTATGGGCTAGGCCCATTTATATATCTAATAAATCAATAACTCTATGGCTTGTAATTGTGTGTATTATTATTTGTACCGGATTGGAAGTTAAAAGGACGTTGACTCAACTTAAATGATTGGAATGGATCCTTCTAATTTGAGAGGTTGAGAAACGGACAAGGGCGTGCCACACACGCGCGCGCGCGCCGCCGCCGCCGCCGCCTCCGGTCGGGCCGGGCTCGGGCTCGGGCCGGGGTGAGGCAGGCAGGCGGGCGTGGTGTGTGGTGTGTTAATTTTTAGCACCCACATGACCTGATGCTTGATCTCCCTGAGTCTTTTGGTCTTCCCGGCGCATGCCTCCATGCCTCCACGGCTTCTCGGCTTCCCTGGCTATTCTTCCAACTCCAGTTAAAAAGAGAGAACACATTCCAGAAACTAGTTCAGTTGTTCGATAGCTTTCCTCATCTCCTAACTCTACGCGCACGGAGGAGCGAGAGGGCAGGTGCCTCCGAAGCCCTTGTCGTTCGGGACCTTGCATGGGGGATCGGCAATTAGGTTTTTGGGGAGCGTCTACGCGACTGCCCAAGAGTACTTCGTCTTCTTCCCGATCACCGACGTCTTCTTCTTGTCGAGGATTCTTCTCCTACAGCATGTCGACTTCGGAATCACGGACGGGAGGGTAATGATCGTTTCATCCTCTCTCAGTTTGTTCCCTATGTTCAGTTTTACCAGTTTGTTTCTAGTCAAATATATGCTCCATATATGTGCTTTATCGTTACAGTCATGTTGCTTCATATGTAGCCTTATGCTTGTTGAAAATCTGAGATGTATATCATGCCAGTTTCTCTCTGTTATGATTTATGAATCAAGTTCACATATTTCTGTTTTTTATATGTTTCACATGATACACTGATCTAGCATGTATTTTCACCATGGAGATAATCGATATCATGATTTCAATGATTAATATTTCTTTACATGTCATCATCATGCTGTTAAATTATGGAATTAAAATGACATGGAAATTGGCTATTAATCTAACAGTCGGCACTTGGCAGTGATGTTTGCCGCAATCCTTTCATCGTTGTGCCGCTGCAGGCTACAGCTGGAGCTGCTAGACCTAGACGCGGCTGTTCAGCACGGCATCGCGGGCTCGTGGCGATCACGATTCACGGATCACGCAAAGATCGGCATCGCCAAGAAGCAGCTGTCATCCACTGGCGCCGAGAACCAACACCAACACGTCGCTGGCGGCAGCTCGGTAGTCGGTACGCACACAAATTTCATCCACAATTGTGTACAAAAGATTTTAGATTTGCATTATAATTAGGGAATTTCACAGGAGATTTCAGATTTGCATCATGTCTTCAAGAAATAGGAGGTTTGAATCTGGTCATGAAAAACGTAAGAAGAAACAGAGATTAGAAGCAGCAGCTCAAACTCAAAGGGGTGCTCTTGATAGATATGTTTTGAAAGATTCTCAGCTTACTTCTCAAAATCAAACCCCTGATGCTAATGTTGGCGAGGGTCATGCTGATGATGGTAGAAACACAGTAGAAGTTGGGGTAGAAATTAACAGTGAAGGTATTGGACATGTTGATGAAGCACATGCTAGAACTGAAAGTGACAATGACAACAATAGTTCTTTGCAGCTTGACATATATGATCCAAGATATTGGGATTCACTTAAAGAGCATGAAACTAGTGCAGAGCATGTCTCGAATATGGCTTCTTGGTATGAGTTGCACCTCAGGTTGCAGAATGATCAAAGAATTGACAGCGTTGCTCAAAGAGAAATCCAAAAGGAAAGGGAGCATTGGAGAAAAGTTTTGTACAGAATTATCTTGATTGTAAAATTTCTTGCATCACATAATCTAGCATTCTGTGGCAGTAATAGCAAGTTATACCAAGATAGCAATGGAAATTTCTTAGGAATGGTTCAATTGCTTGCTGAATTTGACCCTGTTATCCAAGAGCATGTTCGGCGCATCACCAATGATGAAATTCATAAGCACTATCTTGGTCATGGCATCCAGAATGAGTTAATAAGTTTGCTAGCTGATGCAATTAGGAGTGAAATCATTAGAAAGGTAAAACAAGCAAAGTACTTCTCGGTTATACTTGATTGCACTCCTAATGCAAGCCATCAAGAACAAATGTCTTTGATCATAAGGTATGTTGATATGTCCTCAGATTCTGTTTGTGTTGAAGAATCCTTTTTAGGATTTTTGGAGGTAAATGATACTAGTGGACAAGGATTGTTTGATGTCTTACAGAATGAATTGAAGAATCTTGACCTTGATATAGACAATGTGAGAGGGCAGGGATATGACAATGGGTCAAATATGAAAGGGAAACATCAAGGGGTACAAAAGAAACTTTTGGATATAAATCCCAGGGCTTTTTATTCAGCTTGTGGCTGTCACAGTCTGAATCTAACATTATGTGATATGGCCAAGTCTTGTGGTAAAGCAAAAGATTTTTTTTGGAGTCATACAACACATCTATATGACATTTGGTAAATCCACTAAGAAATGGTAGATTCTTTTGGATAACATTACAGGATTGACACTCAAGCCATTGTCAACTACTCGTTGGGAGAGTCGTGTTGATAGTGTTAAGGCTATAAGGTTCCAGATGCAAGAAATACGAGAGGCCTTGCTGCAAGTGGCTGAAAGTGATGATGATCCATTGTCAAGTAGTGAGGCTAAATCCTTAGTAGACAATGAGCTTGGTAGCTTTGAATTTTTAGTGGCAATACTCATCTGGTATGAACTATTATCTGCTGTTAATTTGGTCAGCAAGCAGCTACAAGCGAAGGATATGATTATTGATACTGCCATTGAGAATGTACGAGAGCTAATATCCTTTTTCAAAGAGTACAGAGAAACGGGCTTTTCAAAAGCTTTGCAAGTTGTAACAGAAATTGCACTAGAGATGGAAATTGATCCAATTTTTCGCACCAAACGTAAGATCAAAAGGAAAAGACAATTTGGTGAGAGCCCTGATGATGCATCTTCTCCTTCGCAATCTGCAGAAGATTTATTTCGGCGTGATTATTTTATACCTGTTGTTGATCAAGCCATAGTTTCACTTTCTAGGAGATTTGAACAATATGAGGAATTCCAAAATAATTTTGGTTTCCTATTTACTTCAGATAAGTTGCGTTCCTTGGATGATAGAAAATTGCTTTCTTCTTGTGCCAATCTAGAAGCTAAACTTAAAAGTGGAGAACATTCAGATATTGTTGGAAGAGAATTATACGTGGAGTTAAAGTTCATTCAAGATCATATTGACAGATCTATGGGCCCTCTTGATATTCTTAATTATTTGAAACAACATGGTTCTTTCCCAAACGCCATTATCGCATACAGAGTTTTGTTAACCATTCCAGTTACCGTTGCATCTGCGGAAAGAAGCTTTTCTAAACTCAAGTTATTGAAGTCCTACTTGCGATGTGCAATGACACAAGAAAGACTCAATGGGTTGGCAACAATAGCACTTGAAAATGATATCTTGGAGATGATCAAGTATGAAGATATAATTAAAGACTTCATTTCGAAGAATACTAGGAGAATGATGCTTTTCAGTAGAAACTAGAATATAAGGTCAGTTTGTTGCTTAAGTACTTTTGTATTGTTTTAGCATCAAGATTTGATATGTTCTAAGTACCGTAAGAACAACGTATATTTAAAAGTTTATAATAAAGTAAAATTATGCTTTTGTTATATTATTTTCTTATAGATTTTAGGGCCACATCACGAGTTTCGTTCAGGGTCTTCCAAATCATAGGTACGGCCCTGGTAGGGGCGGTTCTCAGACCGTTCCTACAAATCGATTCGTAGAGGCGACTGATGTTATAAGCTGCCCCTACAAATCGATTTGTAGGGGGCGGCTAGTAACACCAGCCGCCTCTATAAAATCGATTTATAGGGGCGACTGTAGTACCATCTGCCCCTGTAATACCTGTTTGTAGGGGCGGTTCAGTCTAGAACCGCCCCTACAGTACATTTTTCGCAAAAAAAATTTAAATTTACAATTTAAATTCGACCAGAACATATATATATATATATATATAATTCAAATCTGAACGGAATATATATAATTCAAATCTGACCACAAGCACAAGAGCACAAGGTGTTGGTACTGAGGATTTCTACCTAAGTGAACGTTACAAGTATGTATACAAACATATAAGCTAATAAGGATTGTCGATATGTATACGTCTTGACACATGCTGCAGCTCCTCTGTGTACGGTGTACCAAGAAGTGTGCCACTACTCAATGTAGTGATTGCATCTAACACCCCTAGAGCATTAGACTTTCAGACTACAATATATTATTTTTCTCAAAATCAAATAACCGTTTTGACTCATGCTGTAAACTCAGGTTACATACTAAAATTAAACACGTAGAGGACTCTGCAACAGCTACTACAAATCAACTTATATCTTAGTTACTAATGCATATATGCAGTAAAAATTTGAGAGGCAGTGACATTGTTTAGAGGCCCAACACTAAAGACAGTAGTTGAGCATCAGAAATTTGAGATATATGAGAAGTCAATTGAGCTTGCCTTCACTGTTATTGGCTTACTACTCCTCATTCAAAAGGGTCTTGACTCCTAAAGACAGTGGTTCACTAGAAGTTTGGAGCATCCCCTGAGGCCTTATGATGTATTGATGTCCCTTATCAATATTGAGAGCTTGTGATCTAAATAAAATATTATAAGAAAAAACTTAGAACAAGAGGTAATGAATGTTATAAGAGATATTATTATTCAGATCATGACTTGCTAAATATACAGATTAATATAATTCAGATTAAAACTTGCTAAAAATTCAGATTGCAGCCTAATATATGAGATAGTATATATAAGTCAGATCCAAACATGCTGAAAATTCAGACTGCAACTGAAACAATAAGAAAGTACTTGATTAATTTACCTCTGATTACGTAGTTGCTCACAAAATTTTCAATGGTAACTATGGGATTATTTTAGAGGAGTTGTACATGTCCAATGCATGTACTGCACCTATCTGACCTTACCAGAATCAGCGCATTCCTGAGACAAGGAAAGGGACCTGCAAAATGTGAATGGGCTGACAAAAGAACTGTTCATTATATTTGGATAGGAAGCAGAAATCCTGAGGTATGCAAGTAAATAAAAGACCTCCAATTCTGAAAAAAAAACTGTATGTACCCACCCCACACTAAATTGTTTGTGGTGCAGCCATCAGACATGAACCATATGTTTCAAAGATAGATGAATACGAATAATTGTATGGCATTCCGTTTCATAAATGTAAATAGTGGAGTCGTATTCCTACTAAACAAACGAACCACCATATAAGCTGCATGGCAAAGAACTCTTCCTAGAGACCAACACATATCCAGAATGTCGATATGTTAATTACCTAAAGACCAACATGTGCTCTGCAAATTTACCATGAAAAGGATATGAGTCATATGACAACCATTATATATCCAGAATCTGGACATTGCCATGTTTCATATATGTAACATAATGCTTAAATCCTGAAACAAACAGGTACTGTACAGTGTACTATTAGGGATTTAACTGAACAGACACCAAGATTCTCCACACATATTGTTTATCAATTGTATACTTCCAATTTCCTAACTCTAATAGGTCCTAGTCAAGACACAGATTATGCAAAGCTATAAAAATTTCCTGACTCCGTAGTCTGTACACTCATATTCTTACCTGAAGATCTATAAGGAGAAACATTTATTCTTATTGCAAACACTAAAGATTTAGATTAAAATAATTTGGTCAACATTTTTTTTGAGATTCTGCCTGACCTTAACCAAATTATGAACACATGATGAACCAAATGTATTCCAATCTACTAATCCAAGATAGGAAGGCATCATGACTAAGAAATGCTTAAGCTGATATGTTATATTGGATTGGTGTTTCTATGTTGGGGTATAAACACTTCCTTGCTGGATTCAGCTGAGAATAAAACAAAATATAAACCCATAGTGATTGGTGAATCAAATGTATTTCAATCTATATACTAACCCAGGCTAGGAAAACGTCAAGTACTAATAATCTGGCAGTCATACATACAGTTTGTGGCTGAAAATATATTTGTCAGCACTTCAATGTATTATCTACCTATTTGTAAATTCTCAGGTGGTAATACCAAGGCAGGTACATCTAGAGCTAGATCTGTACCATGCTACAGCGCAGGTGCTTAAGAAGTGTGTGTGTGTGTGTAACTTCTGAGGTGGTAATACTAAGGCAGGTACTTGATCATCAAAAAATTGGGGAATAGTTTATGTGCCTTATGCAAAATAATCCTCAGGCTTCCTTTTTTTCTGAACGGCATGAGGAACACCGGTACCTGTAGCAGGCAGTGACGGGGTGGCAGCGCCGGCCACGGTGCCCGGTGGGTCCTGATTGTGGAGAAGACGAGGGAACAAGGAGGTGTACGGCGCGCCAGGCGGAGGTGGAGGGCGGCGACCGGCGAGGAGGCGAGGAGGACACCACGCGGCTCCGGTGGCAGGCCACCGCCGCCAAGAGCTGCTGCGCCAAGATCAGCCGTCCCTGGGGCGCCACCACTGGGGACAGTCCGTGGGAACGACCTGCGATGCCACCGCGGTGGTGCGCGCCTGTGGGGACGACCGGAGACGAAGGGGGCCAAACTTTAGGCTGCCGTTCGCGCCGCTGTAACCCGCTGCCTTGCGTCGCGAGGAGGAAGGGGAGTGGTGGAGTACCAGGAGGAGGAGGAGGAGGACAAGGGTGGTTGCCGCCGCGTGGAGGGCCGGCCACTGCCGAGGTCGCCCTGCGCCGTCGCCTCGCTCGCGTCGCGACTCGGGAGCATAAGAGAGAGAGGAGGGGATGAGTGGGCCGATTGTGCTCTCGAATATATACTTAGAGTCATTTGTAGGGGCGGCTCTAAAGACTAGCCGCCCCTACAAATGCATTTATAGTGGCGGTTTCTGATTCAGCCGCCCCTATAAATATTTTCGCATATTTTTAAATATTACTTCTGCATATTTTTTATAAATGTGTAAATGTATATATAAATGTATAAATGTAATAAAAATAATTTGCTATATTTTCCCGTACACATAAAAATTACTTGCTTATATATAGAGATTTAAAATAAAAAAACATATTTAAAAATTTTAAATTTGAATTTGTGAACTTCGAATTGAATTTTAAGACAAAAAATGATCTAAAATGAAAATGTTGTAAACATCAAAGTTGTAGAACTCATCAAGATGTATAACTTATATTTTGGTCACCTTTTCATTTGACAAAATTTGAAAAGTTCAAGTTTTGAATTTCAATAAAAGGCAACTTCAAACAAAATTTTGAAAACTTAAATGATTTCAAATAAGAAAGTCATGAACAATGTTTACTATCACTTTGTCAGATGAAGAAATAACCAAAATAAAAGTTATAGATCTTGATGATTTATACATCTTTGGTATTCATCACTTTTTCAGCTGAAATCATTTGGTGTTTCAAAATCTTGTTAGAACTTGTTATTTTTTAAATTTAAAAATTTGAATTGCTCAAACTTTGTCAAACGAAAAGAATGGCCAAATCAACATGGTACTCGATAGGGCATGATTTTAGAAAATTTTAGAAAAAAATTTATCACATTTGGAGTCAGTATGAGAAAGAAAGACTAGTTATAAATTTTACCCAGAGATTAAAAAGAAAAATCACAACTGTTCACGAGGATCGATGATGAACAAGTATGATTTCTCTTTTTAATCTGTGGCTGAAACTTGTAACTAGTTTTTCTCCCTCATACTAACTCCAAATGTGATGATTTTTTTTCCTAAAATTTTCTAAAATCATGCTCTATCATTTTAGTCTGGTCATCTATCTTTGTCACTAATTTTGGATAATTCAAATTTTAAATTTAAGAAAATAACAACTTCAAACCTGATTTTCAAACACTAAATGATTTCAGCTGTAAAGGTGATGAATATAAAAGTTGTTGAACACATCACTATCTACAACTTTTATTTTGGTCATCTTTTCATTTGATAAAATTTGAACAGTTCAAATTTTGAATTTCAATAAATGGCAACTTCAAATAAGATTTTAAAACCTTAAATGATTTCAACTACAAAAGTCGTGAACATAAAAGTTCTTGAACTTATCACTATCTACAACTTTTATTTTGGTCACTTCTTTATTTGACAAAGTGTTAGTAAACATTGTTCATAAATTCACATATCACTCATAGTTTCATGAACTATATGCGAGACATGTTGATTTGTGAATAATGTTTACTATCACTTTGTTAGATGAAGAAATAACCAAAATAAAAGTTGTAGATCTTGATGATTTATACATCTTTGGTATTCATCACTTTTTCGGTTAAAATCATTTGGTGTTTCAAAATCTTGTTAGAACTTATCATTATTTTAAATTTGAAAATTTAAATTGCTCAAACTTTGACAAATGAAAAGAATGACCAAATCAACACGGTACTTGATAGGGCATGATTTTAGAAAATTTTAGAGAAAATATCATCATATTTGAAGTTAGTACGAGGGAGAAAGACTAGTTACAAATTTTACCTAGAGATTAAAAAGAAAAATCACAACTGTTCATGATGATCAATGATGAACAAGCGTGATTTATAGAGGCGGCTGGTGATTGAGCTGTCCCTATAAATCATAACACCGAGAGCGGCTGGTGAGTGAGCCGCCCCACCCGCTGCCTCTACAAAAAAAAAATTGTTCCGTTGCTATAAACAATTTTTTAGTAGTGCGTTGACGGTGCTGTTGATGGCAGCGCCGGCCAAACGATCAGCTTCTAGGAACCGACCTGCCACTGGCACCAGAGAAAGCGAGGAAGAAGACCCACGTGGTGTCGGGGTCACTCTTGCACACGGACACGGTCGAGGTTGAGACGGCGGCGGCTGCTCCTTGCAGCATCAGCGCGCGTGCGGCGTTGAAGACGTGGTACTGCTGGTGGTCGCGGTGGCCTGCTTGTGCTTGGACGTCGGCGTGATTAGGCAGCAGCTCTCCCTGGTTGGCCATTCGTGCGGGGGGCTGGTTTGGAGCCTAGGACTGATGAGGAGTGTCAGGTGTGGTGGGTGGATGTGTGTGCTGCTGGATGCGTCCCTTTTATAGCGGGAGAAGGGGCGGGTCAGCGCCAAAAGCACGCAAATGGGACCCAATTTTTTATAATTTAGCTCTTTTTTTTAATAAAATTTACGTTAGGCCCTCTAGGAGACGTAAACTCATCTTTGACACTGGGGGTCGGCAACCATTAGACGGAGGCATGAGGGCGAGGCGGAGCGTAGGGGGGCGTCCTAGGGAGGGTTCGCCAATTGGGGGCAAATTTGCGACGCGCGGTGGCCAGCCCCCACTAGACCTGATCTTCCGGCGATGCCTCCACGGAGGGGAAGCTAGGGAGGGCAGACGGGAGGAGGAGCGGCCCGGTGCCTGGCAAAAGGGAGGCTAGGAGGAGATCCGGTGGTTGGCTGGCTTGCCAGCACGGCTTGCGGCGGCCACCTAGCGTATCGTCGCACTGGAGTGGAGCAGGAGCTGAGGAGCGGCGGGGAAGTAGACAACCCCAGCAGCAAGCCGACTGGCAAGCTGCGAGGTAGTTCACTAATCTCACTTCTTGGTAACATGTTTTGGTATCTTGCAGCAGCCTTGCGCACTGGTAGCCATATGGTAGGAAACTAGGAACATAGGATTGTACTAGCACATTGGTAGCACATTGCACATTGCTATGAGAAACTAGGAACGCACATTGGTAGCTATGTGGTAGGAATGCAAATTTGTAAAATTCGCAAGCAATTATTAATTTGTAAAGATGTTTTCTTCGGTGTGAATGAAGATGATATAATGGAGACTTTTGTGGCTGTTAGGAAGCATAAGCCCAACATCGAGAATAGTATTGTTGTATTATTTGAACTATCCTAGATTGTTAGTTCTATTCTACTACTGATGTGCTATTACAGTTATTTAGTGATTTAGTGATGTAATTTAGTTAGCTAATTTAGGTAGATATTTATTTAGCTAATTTGGATAGATAGTTAGATAGTTACGTAATTTAGTTATATAGGTAGTACTTGTAGTAGATGTAGTTAGATAAATAGGTGGTTTAGATTAGATACTTATTTATTTAGGTGGAGAGTTAGAAACTTTTATATGTATGTAATTTAGTTATACCCATATTAGTTAAACCCGTAATAACTTTGGTGTTGTGCATACTAACTAGATGGACAACGTAGTCACCCTGTATCATAGAGGAAGTGTGGAGGAAGATGAGTTTGTGAATGTCAGTTTTGTTGGAATGCAAAGGGTGCCAGTGATATTCGATGATCGGCCATTGTTTTCTGAGTTGTTTGGTAGGGCTCGTGATGAGCTTAAATACAATTTAAATGAAGATGCCATCTTAGTTGAGAGGGTACTTCACCATGGCAGGTCAGGGACAATTTTGAGGCGGTTGGTCCCAATTGCATCAGAGGCTCAATGGGACAAATATGTCAAAACTGTCATAAAGAATGAGTTTCAATGTTTGGATTTGGTTGTGTGGAAGTTGTCCAATGATCCCACCCCTCATGGGTATTCACCCCCTAATGTTCATTCACCCCCTCATGGGTTGTCGCCAGCACCAGAGAATCCGGCACCCTCTGAGTCTCTATTACCCAACTGTGAGGTGGATGTGGAAGATGTGGTTGTGGTGCCCAATGCTCAATTTGCCCCGAATGAGGTTGGTGTATGTCCTGGTGTCCGTGCAGAATGCAGGACTGATGATGTTGTTGGTGCCCCTCAGGAGATCCCTTTGACCCAAAATCATCCTAGTAAGTGATTTAGTAACACTTTAGCTTTCCTTATTCTTTGTTCATTCCATTCCTTTGTCTCAATGCTATCCATATTTGTGCTTTAAATGCATGAGACAATCCTGATAATGATGGTTGTGCTCCTGTTCCTCCATCAACCAATGTAGACCTAGGGTTTATGGCCTCTAACAGTGTAGATGTTGATATTGTGGATGATGAGGAGCCTTATGGCACAGCAAGGGCCGTTGATTCTGATGATGACCGCCCAGTTGTAGCTTTGAGCGAACAAGAAATGGAGCTCATCAGACGCTTGTGTCCTGATCGTGATCCACTGGTTCATGAATTCAGTGACCTTAGTCATTCTCAACATGCTTATGGAGAAGGAAGAGATGACAAGCTGCTAGAGGCTCCTGAGGCCGATGACAGCGTGGAAATTCAGAACGGCATGGTCTTCAAGGACTTGCCCACCTTAAGAAGGTGGCTATAGGAATATTCTATGAGACATAAGAGACCATTCAAGGTGAGGCACTCCTATGTGGAGCGCCATTACGCGGTGGTGTGCGAGATGGCAGATTGCAATTGGAGAGTCTATGCTCGCAAACAAAAGGCCACAGGGAAATTCAAGATCACCAAAATTGTAGGTCCATACACTTGTGCCAAGATAGATCTAAAACAGAAGCATAGATAGTTGACCTCTACCCTCATTGCCAGAAAGTTATACACGACTTTGAAGAGTCGGCCCAACTTGAAGGTCATGACAATTATGGAGATGACTAAGGAGATATTTAAGTATGACATAAAGTATGGGAAAGCATGGAGGGCAAAGCAACGGGCCTAGAAGATGATATATGGGGACTGGGAGGAGGGGTACGAGCAGTTGCCTGCAATGTTCAATGCAATGAAAGCAGCAAATCCAGGCATGCATTACGTGTATATCCCAAAGCCGAATGAATGGAAGGACGGGAGGCAGATATTATTTCATACATTGTGGTGCTTTTCCCAGTGCGTCGAGGCCTTCAGGCACTGTCGTCCAGTGCTATCCATTGATGGTACTTTTCTGCTTGGCAAGTATATGGGCACACTTTTGATAGCCATTTAGTGTGACGCAGATAGTGCATTGGTTCCTTTGGCTTTCGCTTTGGTGGAGAGGGAGAACAAAGATAGCTGGGGATGGTTCTTGCGGCTTGTTAGGATACATGTCGTTGGCCCTCATAGGGAGGTTGGTGTCATATCTGATAGACACCAGGGCATACTCAGTGTCATACAGGAGCAGATTCTGGGGTATGCACCTTTGCACCACCGTTGGTGCACTTGACGCCTTGCCGAGAATTTACTTCAGAAGGATGGTATGAAGGATAACTTTCCTCTATTCGAGGAGGTTGCTCGCATGCTTGAGGTGTCGTTCTTCGAGGAGAAGTTGGAGCAGCTAAAAATGGCAACAAACGCAGAAGGTAGGCAGTGGCTAAGAGGATTGATGAGAGAACATGAGAAATGGACAAGAGCCTACGATGATGGTGGATGGAGGTACGAGTTTCAGACTAGCAACATGGCAGAGTCATTTAATAGTGCACTCAAGGGTATACGTGTCATGCCCGTCAATGCCATTGTATCATTCACCTTTTATAGGCTAGTTGCATGGTTTAACGAGAGACACGCTCAAGCAATGGCACTACATAGTAATAATCATAAATGAGCACCTAAACCTAAGAAGCATCTTGACAAGGCAAAGGAAAGAGCTACCACACATGATGTCGATTGCTTTGACCACAGCACCGATAAGTACCAGGTCACAAAAAGGGGTGGTACAACGTCCGATGGTGAGGTCCGGCCATCAAGGAGTTATATTGTGGTACTTAGTAATTTCTCATGTGGATGTGGGAAAACCAGGCAGTACCACTTTCCTTGTTCTCCTTATGTTGCAGTATCTCAGCATCGCAACTTTGCCTACGAGACCCAGATACCGTGGGAGTTCAGTGTTGTCAGCCTTGTACAAACTTGGTCTCCCCGTTTTGAGCCTTTCCTAGACGAGGGTCAGTGTCCACCTTAGACTGGGCCAAAATACATTCTGGATCTAGGTACACGTTGGGATAAACGTGGAACCCGGAAGAGGACGAGGCACAAGATGGTCATGGACCAGATTTCCGGTAGAACGAGGTGAGGGAGAGCAACCCCCTTTCTTACTGACCTCGAGCAGAACCAATGTGGCAAATGTGGTAGACTTGGGCATAATTCACGTACATGCCATTGGCCGCTTAGTCAGGTGAAAATAACTAATGTTTCACATGCATGTTTAGTAGTACCAAAAAGTTATTTATTTGTTCATATAAAACAAATCTGTACATTCTCATTATATTTTGTAGGATGGAGCCGTTCCACCTACTAGAGCCGTACTACGAGGAGAACCACCGAGGATGACTCACCGCGGAGGGGGAGGTAACGACTTTACTTCTACTTGTTATTTTTCCTCTGCATATGTACTTGTGTTCACGAATTAATCTAATAATTTCTATTCTTTGCAGGAACTGTACCCTCTTCGTCCTCGAACCCACGATAAGTTTGAGGACATGCGGTATGACGACAGGTACACTCCCTGGACTTGACGTTGTATCGTTCCAGGTTCGCCGTGCGTTGCCTGCCTTCAACCCCGCGGCGATCTCAGCTCTAGTCGACAGGTACCATAAGTATGAACTAATTCACTTCCATTTATATTTTCGATTGTTGATGTGCATATAACCGTAGTACTTCTTTCTTGTTTTGTAGATGGAGGCTGGAGACTCACAGCTTCCACCTACCTTGCGGTGAGATCACTGTTACTCTTTAGGACACGCAGAAGTTCCTGGGTGTCCATATAAGTGGCCGCCCCGTTATCGGCCACTGCACTGCTGCTAGTTGGAGAGGTAGAGTGAAGCTCTTCCTTGGAAGAGAGCTTCCTCTAGAGACACCGGGTACCCACTCCTCTGGAGTACTCATTTGTTGGCTGAGGCAGAACTTTGGTCAGTGTCCTGATCATGCAGACGAGCAGACAGTTACCTACTACTGCAGGGCATTGATCATGCACCTTTTTGGTTGTGTTATGTTCCCCAATAGGACGGGAGACACCGCGTCATGGATGTACCTGCCCTATCTTACTGACTGGCACACGGCGGGGGCTACAGCTAGGGTTCCACGATGCTGGGGTACTAGTACCGGCAGCTTTGCGAGGCGTGTCGCCAAAGTTCGCCAAACTCTTCATTAGGAGGATGTGTTTACCTGCTTCAGCTTTGGATGTAGTCTCATCTACCGGTCGGTCAGCCCAAAGTTCTTGATCCTCGTCCCTGGTTCGAGGTGCATGGCCTTCAACGTCGGCCGACGTATGCCTACCTTTGGGACCAGGTTAAGGGTCCCTTCGCCTAGTGTAAACGCGCCTACATCGAGTTCGCGAACGAGCTCGACGCACTCACGCCAGGGCTGGTGAGTTAGCTGCATTTCACATACTAATTTGTTTTGCCGATGTAAGCACTACTTGACTAAAGAATCAAATGCAGGTTAGTTGGGAGCCGTACGACGACGAACAGTACGAGCACATTGGGTTCAGCATCATGTGCAAGATGGACGAAGACCTGTACCTGATGCCGTGCCCGTTGACCTGTTTCTACATGGTTGAGTTCCACCTGCCACACCGGGTTGTACGCCAATTTGGGTTGAGGCAGGAGTGACCCGTGGAGCCGTTCTCGACGTCAATAGACTTGCACAAGTAAACGTGTTTGAACTATTGTATACTTTATTGAATATTATGACGTGCACACATGCCAAGTTCTGAATACAGTAAATTAGGTCACTGTCTTTTCTGGCGGCAGCCATGGAGATATCAATTGCACTTTGGCTTGACAGTAGCTTGTCCCATGCCATGGCTTTGGTTGTCGAACCTAAAAATTGCTGCTCCAAAGATACGTTTGCTCAGACTGTGGCCATAGTAGTAGCACTGATGGTCCAACAATTTGACTGCACACAAACAATGGCCACAGTAACAATTGTAGCTCCACTTTGCCCGACGAGAGTATATCCCACCACCAAGCCACCAATAGATATCATCAACTAATCTTAAGATGTTTTTGTCTTTTTCTGTACTTATGGATGTGAGGGCCACTTTCAACTAGTTATAGTGTCCGCTCTCCAATTTTGTTATGATATCCCGTTGAAGCCTATAAGTTTGCATTTTCATTGCTGTCAACCTACAGGATCGATTGTCGGAAACAAAATAAGGAGACGGACTTTGAGACCTTGCACCGTGACTACATTGACCACTGGGAAAACTTTCATGAGAACTTGTATAAGAATGACCAGCCCCACACGAACGAGAACTTCAGAGCGTACCTATCTTGGTACAAACGGGCAACAAGGACCAAGCTGACGGTGCAATGGACCCAAACAGACTATGCCGACATTGAGTCCTCCGACGATGAACAAACGTCTTACGACCTTGCGATGAGGGCCGGGACACAGGTGGAGCCTGCACCGATCCTGGACCGAGTGGTAATGTCAACTATAACCCCATCATTTAAATACCATTGCATGCAGTTGCTTCTGCCGGTGTCCACTTATTTTGCTTGTAGCTAAGCAAGGCCTGAAATTTTGGACTCCCGGCCAGGTTGCCTTAACTTCACTGTAGTCAGTACCTGTGAAAGGTTGTTCACGCACCTCAAAAGCACCTGTGAACAGGCATGCTGGGCCTGTACTTGGCAATGAGCCTGCAAATCATTTAGATATACATGAGCCTAATTTTCACTAAACTTAAACTACAGCCCTGTACAAGCAATATTCATTTGTATCTATATATATACCTTGCAGCCGGTCCAGAAGAGGTGAAGCAAATGATGACTGATGCCTTAACTTTGATAGCAGCTCGCACCTAGAAAAGTAGTTATGGTATTTTAGACCCCCAAAAAATAAGTACACAGAAGTAAAGATAATTGTTGAAATGCAAATCCTTCATCAAGAAAACATACAACTCAATAGAAATTTTACCTCAGCACAAATTCTGCCCACTGTAAAAGCAATTGTTCATCATGATTGGACTGTCCTTTCTAAGTGCACCATGGACCAGTATGTCAGGCTACAAAGGCCAGAGTCCACCAAAGATTTTTGGAAATCCACTAAAAATTGTCAAGAACTTACCGTCGAGAACTGCATTTGCCACATCAGTTGCCTCCGCACGAGTAGGCCTGAGGTTGTCAGTCATGCTGTCCACGACACAAGTAACAACAGCAGGCTTCCAGCCATGTTGCACTTGTGAAGTGCGGACTTTTGAAACAAAAAGACCTACAATATGGAGAACCCCGAGAAGTAAGATCAAAGGCTAAACGAACTAGTATAAAAAAGACAATTGTCGCATCTTAAAACAAGAGAAAGGTATCATTTTATGAGAAGGTACACCTACCAAGGTTTTGAGCGCATTAATATTTGTTTTATTTTGCAGGACAACGTGCTGAAGCAATCTGTGATTGAGATCGAATGATTTCTAAGGACAGGCGTGGACGACCACGCACTAAACAACTTTTTTGGAGTAAGTCGACACTAGCCCTCTTGTTGTTTTATGCTTAAGTAAGTTGTTTGAGCTAGTGGTTTTCTACTTAATATCTCACTGCTCAAGCATGACATCTAGCATAACAGAGGTAGTATGATGATGATATGTCATTCATTTGAATAATAACTTATCTATATGCACTCAACAGCTTACTAATTGCATCTTTGCATGATAGAGGCTAGCACGTAGGCTGCGGCGTGCTGCAGCTCGTTGTGGTTGTGATACTAGCGCTGCGATGGACGTACACTGGACACACGCACGACAATGGGACACACCTGTAGGCCTCGGTACTTCTTCTCACGAAGGTACTAGCGCTGCGACTGTGGACACTTTCCAAGGCCACGGAGACGAGGACGACGAGGAAGACGAGGAGGAGGCCGAGGAACGTGGTTATGATGAGCTTGCCGAGTCTCAGCTCTAGGACGCTCCTTCGACTGAGCCTACGCAGGTTGCAGGAATGAGACGACGCCGTCCGCCTTGCAAGTACACTCCAGGCACCGACGCTCTTGGCCACAAGGGTAAGGGTAAGACTAGTAGGCAATGACGACGACTTGTAGGTTAAGACTATGCTACCAACTTAGATTCGATGCCACAACTATTTGGGCTGCATGGACTTTGCTTATTTTGCATGTGTGGACATTTGGAAAGTATGTAGTTACTTTCCTATAACTATTTAGGACTGTAAGGACATTGTGGACTATTTGGACTATGCAGGACATGTTATGTTGATTGTGATGTTCGATGTGGTTGTATTGTGCCCTTTGAACGATGAAATGTTTGGATTATATAATGATGGATGCTCCTGAAACAAGGAAAACTTTTGCGAATTTTTTCCGTGAATCATTAATTATACTACACTTCTAAAAAAGCACAAATGTAGTACACAGATTAAATGTAAAATCATTAGAACGTGTATAGTCAAATCGTATCGTACAGACGCTTTACAGATGAATCTAGGCTTTTCAGTAACAGTGAACGAATCTAGGCTTTTCAGACAATGAAAATAGACTTTTCAGTTACAAGGACGAGGAGTACGATGACAACAGTGATTTATCACTTCACTTACATAGTACACCTATAGCATCTAGGCTTTTCAGTAACAGTGAACGAATCTAGGCTTTTCAGACAATGAAAATAAACTTTTTGGTTACAAGGACGAGGAGTACGATGACAACAACGATTTATCACTTCACTTACATAGTACACCTATAGCATATAGGCTTTTCAGTGATTTATCATGTCAACGACCAATAGACTTTTCAGGAAACGAATCTAGGCTTTTCAGTATCCATTGAAATAGGCTCTTTAGTGAAACTAATTAGGCTTCTTGTGACAAACGTATACACATTGAAACAGCAACTAAACCTGCCTCCGGCTATATATACGCAATGTTGGATGCATTGCTACTTACTTCCCAAATTGTATATTCTTTTGTTGCAGTACCAATGTTTAGAGGGTCGTCCAGAGGGAGAGAAAAGGGGAAGGGAACTACCATTGTGTGGGAAGGTTCTCTTAGTCTCAATTTCTTTGAGGAAGCTCTTTATGAGAGGTTCCTAGTTGAGAGTAAAAGTGATTTCACCAAAGAGGCACCACTGAGAGGATACGATGAACGAAAAGAAGAGTGGCTAAAATGCATGCATGGTGAGGACTGCCTAGTGCAGATGTTCACTAAGAGAATAGATGGAGGTCATCGTTTCTTCAAATACCCGTGAGCATGGGTAATTGCTATTACTATTTGTTTCTTCAATATGTTCCTCTTCTATACAACTTACATGATATACTTATTGCAGTCTTCCTTGCCCGAAGAAAACTATGGGTTCACTAGGTGGGTCGATCCTCGACCTATTTATCCACATGCGGAGTACATCTACTACCTGTAGGACTGTATCTTCGATCTAGAAAGGGAAGTTAGTAGCGGTTACAAGAACGACGAACAGGACGACAACAACAATGGTGCCAGTTCACAGGAGGCACTGTGCAATGATCCATATTGCACCTGCCCTAATCACAGGAACAAGGGTCCTCCGCCGCCACCCCCGCTGCCACCACCACCAACAATGGGAGGATACTGTGGAAAAGGTGCAACACAATTTGTTATGTGGCCACACTACTAGGACAAACCAATCTTTTTAACGGGCACTACTACAGGATGGTCTTGTTGTCCCAGGCGGTAACGGCCTTTAGTCTCGGTTACCGCGCTGGGACAACGATCCCGGGACTAAAGGTGAAACCTTAGTCCCTGGGTCATCGAAGCCGGCACTAAAGAGGGACCTTTAGTCCCGGTTGGTGTTACCAACCGGGACTAAAGGCCCTCTAGCCGAGCAAACGTGGCCGCACCCTTTAGTCCCGGTTGGTAACCCCAACCGGGACTAAAGGTTCCTTTTCTTTTTCTTTTTTTTGTTTAATTTGTTTTCAGTTCAGTTACACATATTTGTTTAATATATAATATGTTTTTATGTACGTATTCTACGCTGCTAATATAAATACACGCACGCATATAATTACATCTAATTCTCATCTCGAGCATTATTATATTCGAATAAAGTATGAAACTATATATATTATAGATATATATGTATATATACAACACTTTCATAATCTTGTTCTCGAAAATAACGATATCAATAAACATTTAATTTACATCATTTATTCCTTAGGATCAAAGTAGAACTCGCCGTTGGGATTTAGCACTTTTTCTAGAAGAAATCCTGCTATTGACTCTTGAACTGCTTTCAGATGGTCTTTTTGCATGACCCTTTGTTTCAACCATTCAGTCTTGCATTTGAAATAAAAGGAAAAGTATTAATACATATATATATATATTCATTTAAAAATAAATAAAAAATTGATATATACGTACTCTGAGGACATCTTCAGGAGTTCTTCTTATGTGTGCAGTGATAAATTCACAAACGTAGTATCCACACAAGTTATTACCTGGTTGCTGCCGCAAACACCACTGTACGAGAAGAAGATTATTCTCATCATCTCACACGTAAATTGAAGTACGATATAGTAATTAAACACGTGGGGAAGTATATATAGTACAACTTACTGGTATTTCAACTACATTAAGTGGTGCCTTGCAATCCTTGCGGTGTTGCCGAATAAACTCTTTCCAAACCCTGTGCGACCAATAATGTACGATCGTTAATAAATTATGGCAAAGTCTATTCAATAATAGTTGTGCGCGAGAGATCGAAATTACCCCTGGATAATGTCTATCATATCTTGGTATAGTGCCCGCTCTTTTCTCAACGAGTCCAAGATTACTAACCGACTTGAGTTTAACTCAATGACAATGAGTATCCAGTGAAACCTGCATTGGTTTATACACACACGTACATGCATATAAGTTGTATTGATATTACATAAAATGTGTAGACTACATTATTATTAACACTTACTCAAAGTTGTACGGGAAAAGTATTGTTGTCTTGTCGTGCTGCTTCACGAAGAACCTCATGATATTCTTCTGTGCTTCAGATACCCACTGCTCCTTGACAATAATATCGGTTTTGAATACGATATAAGGATCAATGAAGCCAACACTGGTGTCTTGTATTCTTTGGAGCTCTGACATCTGGAATCTGTATATAAATATAAGTTACATGTGAGGATAATTATATACACGTACGCATGGAAGTGAGTTTATTAAATAAAAGTAAGAATCACTTACAAACAAAAGGAGCTAATGATTGATTTGTCCAGAGCGTCCATGTGGTATAGTTGATGCAATTCTTCGAAACTAATATGTAAGATGTCATCGCCACGGAAGTAATGATGGTCTCTAAATCTGACAAAGATCCACTCCTCACCCCTGCCACACGCCTGCATGTACCACTTGTTGAGCAAGTACATTTGCGTACCCAATTCATTCAGAGCCACAGGGTTGTACAGACTTTTGCCAAATTTATAAGTCTTCCAGGTATCAACTTCTAGGTTCTGGATTGGAGCTTTGCCCGTCAATTGATCCAAGGTTAAACCAGTTAGTTCAAAAAAAGCATTAAGGTCTTGAACCGACACTTCTCCAGAGTTGTCTGGTCGATAGACTTCTATGTTGGAACCATATTCATTAGCAACAACAAGATTTTGCATTGGTTGCTTCTGTTGTCCGAGCTATGGGACATCCTTCCCTGATGCTCTTTTCCTTTTCTTATCTGCATCATGTGACTTCACGAGGGAGCGGTCATAGTCTGATAGTGGCGGAGGCTTACGAAGTTTAAGCATCTTTTTCTTGTGAGCTTCGACCTTCTGCCTCAGCAGATCTCGTGGTATGTAAAAGTACGGCTTCTCCTTAAGCTTCGCTTGTCTCTGCTTTTGGATATCTATAAAAAAATCTTTCACTTTTTTGTCTTCTTCAGCTGCTATTTGCTCATCAGTCTTTTCAGGAAGTATTTCTTGAGAAATAACTCTTTTTTTGGGGTCTTCTTTGCCGCTGGGACCTTAGACGTCTCTGTAGTGCGTCGCTGTGGAGGGGGTGGGGGCGGTGTTGGAGACCGGCGTGGAGGCGATGAGGCCGGTGTTGGAGACCGGCGTGGAGGCGTTGGAGATCGTTGTGGAGGCGGTGGGGCCGGTGTAGGAGTTGGAGATCGTTGTGGAGGCGATGGGGCCGGTGTAGGAGTTGGAGATCGCCGTGGGGATGAAGTCGTCTCGCCCCCCGCGACACTGTGATGAGATGGGGAATGAATGATTGGGCTAGGCTGGGGGGAGACCCTGCTACAAAAACAAGTTGTGAGTCAATTATTTTTGAAGCCAATATAAAATTAATGGAAAATAATATTTCATTCACTTTCATTCGTACCTAGGGTGAGGTAGGGGAAGCGGTGGCGCCCCAGGAATGATGATGAAGCGTTTGCGCCATTGAATAAATGTCTTCTCTGCTTCTCCTAGTGTCTTCTCCCCATCACCGCCTTCAATGTCAAGAGGAACATTGCTGTAACCTTTGAGCACTCTATCGACCGAGACGCTAGCATATCTAGGTTGAATAACTGACCCATGGATTCTTGGTGTCTTCGTTCGGTCTATTGGAGATACAACCCCGACAGCCACCATGATTGATGCATTATTACCATCTGAATGTGCAGCTCACATGTTGTTAGAGGCTCGGTAATGTCATCAACAGGGAAGCGCAACCCAGCGTCATCTTGAATAACTGGCAGCTCCGTGGAAGCACAACTGCTTTTCATCTGACCAACGGGGCTAATGGTGACTCCTCGGCGTTGATTGCGATTGCATTTGACTCATTGCTAGCTGCACTTGCCTCTTGATCTCCTCCTGCATTCTTGCCTCAAGAGATTTTTCTCGTTCACGTGATTCAAGCAATGCTTGTCGTGACTCATTAACAAATTGCTCCAATACACGGATTCGGTCTGCCTCCTCATCCTTCTTTCTCTGGCGGCTTCTGTAGGTATCCTTGTCTGCTGGGAATGCTTGTAGCCACGGAACCGCCCCATAGCCTCTTGTTCGACCACCGTGTTCGGGATTCTCTAGGGCATATGTCAATTCATCCTTCTCTCTGTTGGGCTTGAAAACACCACTATCAGCTTCTTCCCTAGCACGAGCTAGTCTCTGTGTTGCTCTCTCAATTTTTTGGCCGAAAATTAGCTTGCCAGTGTCTGGGTCTAGGCTTCCCCCATGAGCGTAGAACCAATTCTTCGCGCGTTGAGGCCAGTTCTTCTCTATTGTTTCAGGTATGATTCCCTTGGCAGTAATCTCTGCTTCTAGGTTCTGCCACTTGGGAATAGCACTCCTATAACCACCTGATCCCATGCGATGATGGTATTGCTTCTGTCGGGCATTCTGCTGATTCCTCATCACACGTTCCTCACTCTCTTGAGATGTCTTGTATTGTACGAAGTCATCCCAATGGGACTCCAACTTGACAAACGCCTTAGCATTGAAATCCGGCGTATCATTCTTCAAGATAAACCTTTTATACAATGTCTTCTTCCAACTCTGGAACAATGTTGCCATCTTCTTCATTGTCCAATCCCTCACTAGCTCCTTCAAAGCATCATCTGCTTGTAATGTGAAATGCTGAGTGATATCTCTCCAAGCTAGGTTCTTGTCATGATCAGATACAAAACTAACATTAGGAGCGGATATCTTCTGCTTCCATTCACGAGCACTAACTGGGATCCTATCCCTTACAATGAACCCACATTGATTGACATATGTCTGAGCATGTGGTCCCAATGGTTTGCCGGTGTCGGTGTCGAATTCTGATATTATGAAACGGCCCTCTAATGGCTTTTTTGGCCCTCGGACTTTCCTACTCTTGCCGGTGGTTGATGTAGATCTAGAGACCGGCTACATGAGTAGAAACACAACGATTAACAACAAATATACGTACGCATGCATCTATAAGAGATGATAGATAATCGAATATACCTCGCCAGTATTTTCTTGCGCGACAATTTGTTGATCTTCAACCACCGGGATATTCAGGATATCCTCATAATCAGCAAAGTACTGACTCGTGTCATCTACATCCGCATTGGTGCCGGCGTTGATAATATCCGCCATTATGTCATCATTCAAGTTATCATCCGGAGCAGCCATTTGTATCTTCAAGATAACACATAGATAGAATTACTATGGCACATAACATAAGTACATGTGATAACACATATAGAATTACTAAATCCAATTAAATATAATAACACATAATATTTCATAAGGATAAACAATAATAAGGTATAGGCTTTGGAATCGAATCAAAAACACTTTCGATCCAAAAACATAGAAATAAGTACATGTATATATACACATAGAATGATACAATTTTCTCTCTCTCTCAACACATAGAAATAAGTGCATATGTATATATCTCTAGATATGCATGTGATAACACATAGAATGTCTCTCTAGATACAATTTTCTCTCTCTCTCAACACATGGAAATAAGTACATGTATATATACACATAGAAATAATTAAGTACATATGTATACATATAGAATCTCTCTCTAGATATGCATGTGATATAGATAGAATTACTAATAAAATATCCAAGTGATATATAGATAGAATTACTAAAATAAAATATGCATGTGATATAGAGATAGAATTACTAATAAAATATGCATGTGTCAATTACTAAAACAAAATTAAATCTAACATATATATAGAGAGATAGAATATAATTACTAAATCCAATTAAATAAAATAACACACATATATCTAGATAGAATTAATTACTAAATCTAATTAAACCTAACATATATACATAGATAGAATTACTAAATCAAAATTAAATCTAACACATATATAGAGAGAGATAGAATAATAATTACTAAATATATCAAAAACTATAATAAAAAACTATCTAAAAAACTATCTAAATAAAGTACTAATTAAATTTTAATACATTTAAATCTAATTAACATATATCAAAAACTATCTAAAAAACTAACTAAAAAACTAAGAATAAACTACTAATTAAATTTTAATACATTTAAATCTAACATATATATCAAAAACTATCTAAAAAACTATCAAAAACTATCTAAATAAACTAGTAATTAAATTTAACATACATTTTAATCTAACATATATATCAAAAACAATCTAAAAAACTAGAAACTTTGTAAAAAAAATATGACCGAGAGCAGCTAGCTAGCAGGCTAGCTGGGGTGGATGGCGGGCCGGGCAGGGCGTGCTGGCCGGCCATGGGGCTGAGCTGAGCACCTCACGCGAGGACGACGTATGGCGGAGACGAGCTCGACGGCCGCTGGGCGGGGCTCGACGACGAGGCCGGGCGGGGGTAGACGACGACGGCGGTGCGGCAGAGACGAGCTCGACGGCCGGGCGCGGCAGAGACGAGATCGACGTGTAGATCGAAAAGTAGAAGATGAACAGAACAGGAACCGTTCGATATATATAGGCCGGGACTAAACGCCATTTAGTCCCGGCTGGTAAGCCGAACCGGGACTAAAGGTCCAACCCTTTAGTCCCGGCTCGGCTTACCAGCCGGGACTAAAGGAGCTTTAGTCTCGGTTGGTGTTACCAGCCGGGACTAAAGGTATTTTTGAGCGGGCAATTCCGCCCACCCTTTAGTCCCGGTTCCTGGCCTGGGCCGGGACTGAAGGCCTGAAAATTTTAGCAGCCCGCCAGAGTAATTGGAAAGGCCTGGGATTTTGATTTTGTTCTCCTTGTTTAATACTAGGTTAATCAATTAATTATATAGCAACTTCAATACTTTGCAATATTTATTTTAAAAAATACTATTGATTAACTAATTATTTATTGTAAATAGGAAAATTTTGTAACCTAAAGTTTTTTATTTCTTTTATGAATATAGAATATAAATGTTACTAATACTAAGTATTTTGTTAATGCAAAAATATATTTGTAACTTAAAATTAATAAAACTAATATTATTCGATAGGAAATTTATTATCACATTATTGTAACGTCAATGTTTCAATTTTTTCTCGGTTTTTTGACCAAAATGACAGGAAATTTTTGTTGAACCTATAAAAATAAAGAAAATATAGTATTTTTGTTCTACAACTTTTTCAAATGAAAAAATGGCCTATATAAGGATTGTAGATCTTGATGAGTTGAACAAACTTAATATTCAAAACTTTTCAATTTGAGACAATCTAGGGTTCCGAAAACTAGTTTGTAGGCGTCGAAATTTAAAAATCACAAATTTGAACCATCTAAACTTTCTCAAATGGAAAGTTGACCAAAACAACAATTGTATATCTTGATGAGCTGAACAAACTTGGTATTCAAAACTTTTCAATTTGAGACAATCTAGGGTTCCGAAAACTAGTTTGTAGGCGTCGAAATTTAAAAATCACAAATTTGAACCGTCCAAACTATCTCAAATGGAAAGTTGACCAAAACAACAATTGTAGATCTTGATGAGTTTAACAAACTTGGTATTCAAAACTTTTCAATTTGAAGTCATTTAGAGTTCATAATACTAGAGTCAAAGTGTTGTTTTTTCATTTGACCAAATTTGACTTGGTCAAACTTGCTCAAATGAGACACTAAATGACCTCAGATGAAAAATCTCTGAATACCAAGTTTGATCATCTCAGCAAGATCTACAATTGTTACATAGCTCATTTTCCCATTTGAGAAAGTTTTATCAAACACTAGTCACAAATTCTTGAATCTCATAGACTTTCTAAAACTATGTCACACACTTGTGAAATTTGAACTACATTTTATTCAAACTTTCTCAAATGAAAAAATGGCCTATATAAGGATTGTAGATCTTGATGAGCTGAACAAACTTGGTATTCAAAACTTTTCAATTTGAGACAATCTAGGGTTCCGAAAACTAGTTTGTAGGCGTCGAAATTTAAAAATCACAAATTTGAACCATCCAAACTTTCTCAAATGGAAAGTTGACCAAAACAACAATTGTAGATCTTGATGAGTTTAACAAACTTGATATTCAAAACTTTTCAATTTGAAGTCATTTAGAGTTCATAATACTAGAGTCAAAGTGTTGTTTTTTCATTTGACCAAATTTGACTTGGTCAAACTTGCTCAAATGAGACACTAAATGACCTCAGATGAAAAAACTCTGAATACCAAGTTTGATCATCTCAGCAAGATCTACAATTGTTACATAGCTCATTTTCCCATTTGAGAAAGTTTTATCAAACACTAGTCATAAATTCTTGAATCTCATATAGACTTTCTAAAACTATGTCACACACTTGTGAAATTTGAAACATATATTAAACATATTACAATGTGAAGTCATAACATATTACATAATATCTGTCTCTAAAACATAATATATTAAACATGCATCGTTGTATCATGCGGGCACAACAGTGAATTTCTTCTTGACGTATGACCCTTGGTTATGATCTTGTCGTAACCATGGAGTGTCTTCATCATTTAACATGATGCTTGGATCTTTCTTCACTATGAAGGGTGGAATTCAGGACATTTCTTTCATAATCTTCTGACATGTCTGACTTGTCTTCAATTCCCACTATATTTATTTTCCTAGAAAGAACTATGTGGCGCTTTGGCTCATTGATCATTGAGTTGATGTCTTCGTTTTTTCCTCTCTTTGATTTTGTAGACATGTCTTTCACATAGAACACCTGACTCACATCGGCAGCAAGGACGAATGGTTCGTCTTTGTACCCAATATTGTTGAGGTCCACTGTTGTCATTCCATACTCTTTGTCGACTGTTACCCCTCCTCCGGTCAGCTTCACCCATTGGCACCGGAACAAAGGGACTTTAAAATTAGGTGCGTAGTCTAGTTCCCATATCTCTTCTATGCGGCCATAATATGTTTGTATATTCCCATTTGGATCTATGCCATCTATGCGAACACCACTATTTTGATTGGTGCTCCTTTTATCTTGGGCAACTGTGTAAAATGTATTCCCATTTATCTCGTACCCTTGGTACGTGAGGATATGCCACGATGGTTGCCTAGCCAACAAATACAGTTGCTCATCAATATTGTCATCGCCTTGACATTCTTTTCGCAACCAACCACTGAAACTTTCCATGTGCTGACGCCTAATCCAAGCTTCAGTCTTCCCTGGAAACTTGGATCGTAAGAACTCCTTATGTATCTCGATGTACGGATGCACCAATGACGAGTTCTGAAGAACTATGTAGTGTGCTTTATTGAAATAATCGTCTTCCATGCCAATATATGTTTTCTTCCCTAAAGTTCCTTTACCACTGAGTCTCCCCTCGTGTCGCTGATTCGGGAACGCCAATCGGGGCAAGGTCAGGAATAAAGTCAACACAGAACTCAATGACCTCCTCTGTTCCATAGCCCTGGGCGATGCTTCCTTCAGGCTTAGAACGGACTTTCACATATTTCTTCAAGACTCCCATAAACCTCTCGAAGGGGAACATGTTATGTAAGAACACAGGTCCAAGAATACTAATCTCCTTCACCAAATGAACTAGGAGGTGTGTCATGATATTAAAGAAGGATGGAGGGAACACCAACTCAAAGCTGACAAGACATTGAACCACATCATTCTGTAGAGTAGCTAGTTCCACTAGATTGATTGCCTTCTGAGAAATTGCATTGAGGAATGCACATAGCTTCACGGTGGCTAGACGTACATGTGGAGGTAGAATTCCTCTTAAAGCAACTGGAAGCAATTGCGTCATAAGCACGTGGCAGTCGTGGGACTTTAAGTTTAGGAATTTCTTCTCTGGCACATTTATTATACCCTTTATATTGGAGGAGAATCCCGATGGGACCTTGATGCTGCTTAGACATTCGAACATGCTGTCCCTCTCTTCTTTGCTAAGCGTGTAGCTAGCAGGACTTAAGTAATGACGTCCATCATCTGTCTTCTCTGGATGAAGGTTGTCTCGTTCTTTCATGCCCTGCAAGTCCTGGCGTGCTTCAAGTGAATCCTTTGGCTTCCCGTACACACCCATGAATCATAACAGGTTCACACAAAGATTCTTTGTCAGGTGCATCACGTCGATTGTGTTGCGGACCTCTAGGACTTGCCAATAGGGTAGCTCCCAAAAGATGGACTTCTTCTTCCACATGGGTGCGTGTCCCTTAGCATCTTTGGGAACAGATTCGCTGCCTTGTCCCTTTCCAAATACTACTTTCACATCCTTGACCATTGCGAGTACATCTTCCCTAGTTCGGTTATGAGGCTTCTTCCGGTGGTCTGGCTTACCTTTAAAATGCTTCCCTTTCTTTCTTACTTGGTGATTCAAAGGAAGGAATCGACGATGGCCAAGGTACACGACCTTTCGACATCTTTTCAAATATATACTGTCAAGGTCATCAAAACAATGTGTGCATGCATTATATCCTTTGTTTGTCTGACCTGAAAGATTACTTAAAGTAGGCCAATCATTGATTGTTACGAACAACATTGCTCGTAGGTCAAAGTGTTCTTGTTTGTACTCATCCCAGACACGTACACCTGGTTTGTTCCATAAAACTAGAAGTTCTTCAACTAATGGCTTCAGATAGACATCAATGTCGTTGCTAGGTTGCCTCGGACCTTGGATGAGGATCGGCATCATAATGAACTTCCACTTCATGCATAACCATGGAGGAAGGTTGTAGATACATAGAGTAACTGGCCAAGTGCTATGACTAGTGCTCTGCTCCCCAAAAGGATTCATACCATCTGTACTTAAGGCGAACCTTAAGTTTCTAGCCTCATTTGCAAACTCTAGAAATTCCCTGTCTATCGCTCTCCACTGGGACCCATCAGCTGGGTGTCTCAGCATATTAGTCTACCTTACGGTCTTCTTTATGCCACCTGCAATAACTTTGCATGGTCTTTATTTCTGAACAAACATTTTAAGCGTGGTATTATAGGAGCATACCACATAACCTTGGTAGGGATTTTCTTTCTAGGACGTTGTTCACCCTCGACGTCACTAGGATCATCGCGCCTGATCTTATACCGTGCTGCTTTACATACCGGACATTCATCCAAATTCTCGTATTACATTGCCATGGTAGAGGATGCAGTCATTAGGACATGCATGTATCTTCTGGATTTTTAATCCCAAAGGGCAGACAACCTTTTTTGCTTCGTACGTAGTGGTGGGCAATTCATTTGGCTTCGGAAGCATCTTCTTTATGAGGTTCAATAAATTCCCAAATGCCTTAGTCGGATACACCATTCTTTGTCTTCCACTGTAGCAATTCCAGTGTTGTACCCAGCCTTTTTTGCCCCTCTTCGGCCATTGGGTATAGCAACTTCCTATGATCCTCAAGCATACGCTCGAACTTAACTTTCTCTTTTTCACTTTCGCATTCTTGTTGTGCATCACGAATGGCATCGCCAAGAGCATCACCGAGATCATCTTCTGCCGCTACATCTTCTTCATCTCCCCCTATTGTAGTATCATCAAAGGCACCATACTGAGCAATAATGTCATCAATGTCTAAATCTTCTCCTTCACCTTCTTCCATCATGACCCCGCTTTCTCCATGCTTAGTCCAACATATATAGTTTGACATGAAACCTGACTTAAGCAAATGTGAATGAAGACTCATTGAGCTTGAATATTCCTTTAAATTCTTACATAGGGCACATGGACATCACATGAAACCATCCCGCTTATTTGCCTCGGCCACACCTAAGAAATAGTGCACGCCCTCAATAAAGTCCTTGGGAGCGGCGATCGGCATTGTACATCCAATGGTGTGACATAATCTGCATTACACGACAAATTATGAAAACCTTGAACATAATTAAGTATTTTATTACACTAACATAGATGACACACACACGGTTGATTAATTAACTAAGCCTGGCTACAACGTAAGCAATCCCAACTATCACTAAACAAACTAAAACTACAATGCACTTCAGTAACATAATTATTTCGTGACCGTACGCAACTAAAACAGACAAATCATTCGTCTATTGAATATCAATAAGCTTCTCCTACTGGCTCACTGCCTCATCATCAGCAGTCGCTACCTCAAGCGCACCCGAATTCTGCACTGTATGTAGCATAATCTTCCTCCCAGTACCAACCATCGCATCCATTGCCCTCCCACTGAAATTAAAGCCAAAAAATATTTAGTCAAAAATATTCAAGAAAAGCATGTCAATTAGCCATAATAATCAAATGCGTAAGAAACTCACATCGCGATCCGGACACTTGTAGAAAACACGACCCTTGTTGGGTCCCTATCTCTTGACTCGGTACTCCATCACAATCTTCTACTTACACTTGCCGCAGATAATGAGAGGGAGTTCTGGCCTCAGTCGTTTCGCAACCGAACGAGAGGCCGAGGATCCGGTACCAGTTGTCATCTACTTTCTATACTTATTTTTGCAAACTAGTGTAAATTTCACATTTTCTAAAATAATATATTTAAACAAAACTAAAATTATTTATTTATCTAACTAAACCATGAAATATGTACTATGTATAATAGTAAAATACCAAACTATCAAGTGATTTTACTATTGTAAATCATCATGTGATTTTGAGCTAAAAATGACATAGAAATCATAATCAAATCCACCATATCAAGTTACTTTCTATACTTATTTTTGTAAACTATTGTAAATTTCTCATTTCTAAAGTAATATATTAAAAAATAAAAATATTTATTTATCTAACTAAACCATGAAATGTACTACATATACTAGCAATACTAAACTATCAAGTGATTTTGATGAACTAATTTAACTTTTGTTTATCCAAACATATATGCAAATCATCATGTGATTTTGAGCTAAAAATGACATAAAATCATAATAAAGTCCAACATATAAAGTTACACATGCATCTACATCGCAAAATAAGATAAGCTACTAATAAAACATAAGAGGATTAAGTTTGTTACCTCCAAAATCGAAGAGCAACACCAATGGAGGAGGAGAGAGCAAGAACAACAGCAAGCTGACTCTGTTCGCCTAAACGATCGTTTAGCCCGTTTGAACACCGTGTAAACGCTACACGGTGGTGCACCGTTTTCGTTTAATCACCCGTTTACTTCGTTTAATTGGCCATTTAGCCCGTTTAATGGGACGTTTTGCCTAAATAATGGCTAAACGGTAGGTGACCGACTGTTTACCGTTTTGCGTTTAGGAAAACACTGAGCTGAAGAATAGAGACAATGAGTTTGAATGGAATGGCTCGGGCTCGGAGAGGAAGAAATGAGCTGGTCTATAGGCCGGGATAATTAGTCCCGGTTAGGGGGCCAAACCGGGACTAAAGATTAATCTTTATTCCCGGGGCATCACCCAAACCAGGACTAAAAGCTTTAGTCCCAGCTGGTATTACCACCTTTAGTCCCGGATGGTAATACCAGCCGGGACTAAAGATCCCTGCCCCGCGAACGATCGTTGGACAGGAACCTTTAGTCCCGGGGGCAAAAAATGCTGAGGCTAATGCCAAATTGGGACATCATTCTAAAGTCTGTTCTCTAGTAGTGGGGCCACATCCGTGTGTTTGTTTTTTTGGTTTAATCACCTAAGGCATGTTAGGGTTAGTCGAAGGAACTATGTACCCTTGTTTGACACGTGTTCTCACATGTCATTTCATGTGCTTGTTGTTTGCTTCAATTACCTAAGGCATATTTGGTTTAGTCCACGATCTCTGTACCCTAGTTTGGTACATGTTATCACATGCCATTTCATGTGTTGTGTGTGTTGAATTAGGTAATCTACTACTTCGTTACTTTTTATTTGCACTACGTGAGCTCGTTTCACTACCTATGCAATATTAAACTCAATATTATGACAACAAATAATGAAACCAACAACACTATGATAATTTTTTTTAATTTTAACCCTTTTTTAATATAATTTTAAATCTAACACTGTCGTTTTTTTAAAAACTAACACTTTTGGCCGCGCCTATTGCCATGGCGCAGCCAAATGCATGTGCCGCGCCATGCATGGTGGCGCGTCACAGGGCTGACGTGGCGCGGGCCGGCCGGGGGGGCGCTGACATGGCTGGGTCCTACAGCACCACCGACCATGGCGCGGTCAGGAGCATATATATACCCCGCGCAGGAGCAGATGCGCCGCACGCACGCCGGCCTGCCCGGCCGCCCGACGAACCGAAAGCCTGCCCCCACGCCGCACGCGCCCCCGCACCCGCGCCGCCGCCCGGCACGCAGCGCCCCCCGCCAGTCACCCGCCCCACGCGCCCGGCTTCCTCGCGCCCGCGCGCACAGCCGGCCTTGGCCTCGCCCACGCCGCGTCTCGGCCCACTCCCTTGCCACGCAATGCCCTAGCCGGGCCACGCCACGAATGTGGCGCATCAAGACCGCCCGCTCCTAAGGTACCTCTCCTCTCGATTTCATATTTTTTTATTATTATGTAGTATAGTTAGTATTTTTTGTATCTACTATTAGTGTCTTTGACCAAATTTATATAATAGCGTACTAATATTTATGAAACATAATATGTACTATTACATTAAGCATGGAGTATACTTTCGTAATAAACTTATTAGGAGATAGAAATATTGATACCGTTTATTTAGTTTTGATCAAACTTAAACATATTTGACTACTCGAGAAGCAAGATGTGTATTTATTTTGAGACGGAGAGATTACTTATAATTTTAGAACCAAAGTTTTATATGGATTGATTATGTATTTATTATCTAGTATAGTTAGGATTTTGGGTTTAGAGATTTAGGCTAGTTAGGTTAGTGAATTTGTTTATGATTTGTTTGTGAACTTACTAATGTTAACTTGAATTTTGTTAATTTGAATACTCTAACGCTTTGTTTATCAATTTGTAACAGGATGGCCCCTCCCACGCAGCACCCGTTGTACCCCATTCTGGAGGTGGAGTACGACGACCAGCACCGAGCACACATCTTGAGTGACAATGACGCAGAGGTGTCCTTGCCTCCTTTGAGGCCCTGCACTCACACTAGGGCGCATCAGTGGGACGAGCGTTATACGCCATACATACGGCGTGCCGGCTTCCTCGAGCTTGTCCGTGTTGTCAACCACGGTCTTCCGCCCCTTGATCCAGCACTACTTACTGCAGCTGTGGACATGTGCGAGTGCATTCTTTGTACGTAAACTTTCTTGTAACAAATTGGAGGCAACTAACAGTCGTTCTATTCTTATAATAGGTGGAGGCCTGAGACCCACACATTCCACCTACCTTGTGGCGAGATGACCTTGACGTTGCAGGACGTCAAGGCTATTTTAGGCCTTCGGTTGGAGGAACTTTCAGTGACAGGGATAGTTGACAACGATCACTGGAGGGAGCTGGTGGCTCAGTTTATTGATTTTCTTCCATCGGATGACGATGCTTCCAAGAAAAATAAGTGAGTAATTCAAGCCTATTTAATACTTACATTGCTTTACAGCTGGCATCGGGTCTCATTTTCTTTGATCAATTATAGGAAAAGTTCCGGTGTTTCATCGTCCTGGATCACAGAGCGCTTTGAGTACTTGGACCCACAAGCTGAGGAGGCATAGATCGACAGGTTCGCTCGAGTGTGGCTCTGGCACTTTCTTGGTGCTTTCCTCTTCCTAGACGCCACGAGCAACGCCATCAGCTGGATCTTCCTTGACATACTTCGCTAGCCGTGGGAGAACATAGCGGGGTATAGCTGGGGCAGCGTAGTCCTAGCATGGACGTACCAACAGCTATGCGTTGCCTGCCATCGCACCTCAGGACATGCAAACCTTAGGGGTTGCTCCTACCTACTCCAGGTTTGGTGTTGGGAACGATTGCCCGTTGGGAGGCCCCTTAATAATGGTTTACCGGTAAGTACTTCGGTTCATTATATTCTTCCAGGCAGTTAGATATGATGAGATTATTTGTTGCTAATTTATTATCGTGTTCAATGCAGCAATGGAAGGGACATGATACACTCCCTACAGCTCTTTATATCTGGACGGAAGCACAGTTAGTTAGAGGGAATGCATGGCGCAAGTACAGGGAGTATACGAACGGTCTCGACGTCCTCACATAGCACCAGGTTACGCTCTCTATACTATCGTATTAGTGTCTTCTTCGATGTATACTATATCACAACCTAACACAATTATGAAATTTTAGGTGTTTTGGTGTCCTTGAGATTCTCCGGAGCTCCAGGACTATCTGAGTCCTGTCACTAGGGACGAGTCACACGAGTATCGCTACGACGTCCCTCTTATTTTCTTCCATGTGGTCGAGATTCACTTGCCCATCCGGGTCTACAGACAGTTTGGAAGAATGACAGGCTACCCACCACCGCTTTACTCCACCAATCAAGTATTGTACGGGTGCATTATTGATTAATAACAATGCTACAATTCAGAGGTGTGTTTGGTACAACTAATATCGTTTTGTTGCAGGTTTGACCGTAGGAAGAGGTACAAGACCAAGGATTGGCGCGTGACACACAGCTCGTACATCCATTTGTGGTAGACCAGGGTACCACATGCAGTCCATGCGGGTCCTCCACATGACCAGCACACCTTCGATGAGTACCTACGGTGGCTTCACAGGTCTACAAGGACACATATCAAGCCTCCGTACACTAACGTGGCGATTGACGAGGACTCGGAGGAAGATGTCATCGAAGATGTGTACGACGTTACCACTAGGGAGGACACACAGCTACAGAGAGCCCCGCTTCAAAGATACATGGTAAGATACTTAAATGGTACAATTTGTTATCCTTTTGGTATTAAGTATGTGTACTAAAACTGTCCAACCGCGTTTCTGTACCCAGGCGACACAATTGGCAAGGCTGTCCAACGAAGCAGCGTTCTGGCTTCACGAGTCTAGAGGGCAGGGGCCAGGCATTCTCGCAGCTTTTGTGGAGGTAAACATAAACTTGTCCGTTTCGAAAATATGTCTTTATTGTATATGCGTTTGGCTAATGAACTAACTTTAACGTCTATTTATGCAGAAGGTAAAGAAGAGCTGCAGGAAGCTAGCTCAGAAGTTGAGCTGCATGGACACTCCTTATGAGGAACTGCCACTCCCCGCGCGGTCGGGTGGCACATCTTCAGCCTCTTTGAGGACACCAGTCGGCTCTTCTCAGCCGATGACGCAGGGTGCCACTTCTGCGATGCGTACACCACCACATCATAGCGCTGGGAAGGACCCTGCAACCGAGGACGAGGAGGAGGACGATGATGATGACAACGAACCCCCGGGCTTCCGCGGACAGCACGACCAGTGGGACGAATGGCCGCAGGACGAGATCGACATGTCTCAGCTAGGTGGTGCCCCATTTGGCACCTAAGGAGCCTCACAGGTACTAACAAAGATAGTTTGTTTCAATACGTATGCTCCATGAACTAACGATCATAAAGAATTATAAGTAATCGTGCGTATCATATACCTACAGGGTACGAGCCGTACGCACCGTCGACGCGACCATACCGACGTTGGCTACACTCCCAATGTGTTGCCAACAAATTCAAAGAGACAGAGGCGTCCGAGGGATCCTTACACTCCTAGGTCTTAGTTTGTTTAGATCAAACGAATATTGGCATCCGAAACTTGCAGGGTTATTTGGTTATGTTATGTCAAACTTATATCAAAACAATGAATATGTTATGTGACAGCTTGTCAACTTGCTTCTTATTCATTTCGTTGAGTCGTGGCAGCACTGCCGGCGAGATTAAGTACCCTGCATTCGGGAACCGGTAGTCCCGGCGTATCTGGACACCGATGGCAATTTTTCATAATTGATTAGTTAAAATGGTGCATAACCGTATTATGAAAGACGAAAAACTAATCATTGGCTTATCAAATTCTCTATTCGGCTATGAAAAAACTCAACAAAATACGAGCACGACGCGTTTCGATTCTACCATCCAGGTAGCCCGGGCCAGCGGCAGGCGCAGCGGCCAGGTGGTGTGGCTGCTCGCGCGGTATGGTCGGTCCAGCCGCGCCACCGACCATGGCGCGACACTGTCGCGCTAGGGTCGAGGGCGCGGCACTGCTGCGCCATGGTCGGTGGTGCGGCAGGACCCGCCACGTCAGCGCCCCCCCCCCCGGCCGGCCCGCGCCACGTCAGCCCTGTGCCGCGCCACCATGCATGGCGCGGCACAGGCATTTGGCCGCGCCAGGGCAATAGGCGCAACCAAAAGTGTTAGTTTTTAAAAAAACGACAGTGTTAGATTTAAAATTATATTAAAAAAGGGTTAAAATTAAAAAAAATCCACTATAAAAGGTCCAATAATAGAGCACAATAATCAACATAACAACATTTGAAGTACATGACGATAAACTAAATAACGCAGAATATGCCCTAGGTACGTCCATACTTAAAGTGCATTACATGACAACACAATGCAAAGTCCAAGATTAGACAACATTGTTCATGAATAAACTATAGAACTAGCAAGTTATGAAGATTACTGAGTGCAACGAGGCTACTTTCCCTTCCTCTAGGCCTCACGATTCTCCTCCATCGTTGCCTTTGCTCGGAGCGCACGCTCAAGCTTTCTCTCCCTCTCCTCCCTGTACGAAGCAACACGCCTCCTTTCCTCCTCTTCCTTGTGCTCCTTTTCTAGAGCCTTCTCTCTGCGTCTCTTCTCCATCATCTCCTTGTCCTCTGCCTCCCACCATAACAGTTTCTGCATCCACTCCTTGTCTTCCAACTTGATCTCAATGTCGACCCACTGCTCAAAATCACAGAGCGGTGGAGGGGTCTGCAACAAATGTAATTGTTACAAAATAAATAAATCATGCAAGACTTCATTTGACACAAAATAATTATTACACAACATCAATTTTTCACCATCTTGTTAATGCGGCGCTGACGAAGTGTAGGCTCAAACGCAAAATTGGCACACATCCAATACATCTGCTATACGTGTCCTCTTCATCGGACTTGCTACCTTGCAAGGATCACCGCACCAGCATATGGGCACTGGAACACTACTAGGCAGAGACAATGGGTCAAAGGCATTTTTGGTCATCCGGCCATAACTACAATTGAACCAAATTTGTTCTAAGAACCGAAAGCAATGAACATTAAACCCTAAACCTAGGATTTTTCTATTTGTTGCACATAAATGAAAACATAATATAACACGATGATAAGAGATTACCTTGGCTTACTAGCTTTACCACGTCTTGGCATCCTACTGTTACATAATACAAAAAATAAAAAATCACTTCAAACATTAGGTAATAGCGTATCTAGGGTTACAAAATAGACGTAATATATACCAAACCAATGCGTAAAAAATGATAAGGGGAGAGAGAATATCTTGCTCGTGAAGATGTATGGATCAAATCCAAGTATCCAAGGTTAAATTCGTCAATTCAAGAGATTGGGCGGGTTAGGGAGAGGAAGAACCCGAGAGGTAGGAGGAAGAAATGAAAGCAGCCTCGGCAAGGGAAACTTAGCCGTGGGTTTTGAATCCATGCTTGGCACCAGAGTGCGTGGCTCTGAGGTCGGCGCCACAGATCTTGGCGCTGGCGCCAAGCTCGGAGCCATGTATTCTTGCGTCGAGGTACCGGCCACGTCAACGCCACCTAGGATGTCCTGCTGTGCACGGCCAAGCACCTTGGAAGCAAGATCTGTGGCGCCGAGACGTGTTACCTCGGAGCCATGAGTCCTGGCGCCGATCCCAGGATCCAAAGATGAGTTTACGTCTCCCAGAGGGCCAAACGTAAATTTTCTTTAAAAAAAAGATCAAACTGTAAAAAATTGGGCAAATGGGACGGGTCCGCGGACAGCGGGTGCGCCCGTGCGGGGTAGTTTCATCCAAAGATGTCGCGGGTTCCGCCCCTTCTCTCTCATGGTCATGGGGTGTCGTCCATGTTTATGTTTATAAAAGATGTCCATGTTTCATCGACAAAATAAAAGATGCACGTCGTCCGACGATGAGAAAGCAGACGGCGACGCCATCTTCCAGCAACCTGATTTTTTATCCTTTTTCCCCAACGCCCGCCGCAAGCCGGAATAGAAGTAGTAGTGGATATGACATCCCAAACGTAGATGTGAGTACGTGACGGCCCAAACCGTGTTTAATTTGGCCTTGCTCGTTTATCTAAAACGGTTCCCGGCCAGTTGAAATGGTTCACTAATTTTTTATAATCTTGATCAGCTGGAATGATTCGTAGGCTCATTCCAGCATAACCGAAGGAGGCCTAACTTGGATTGGGACTCTTGTTTCAATCTCTCTCTAGTATACTGACACAACCCTTCCCCGTTTCCTCCCAAATATCTCTCCGTTGACGACACACGCCGAGCTCTTCCCCGTTTCGTATTCTCAAATCTCTCCATTGATGACCAAGCGAGTTCTTCCCCCATCTCGTAGCCTTCTAATCTCTGTAGGCTGTCTTCATAAAGTTGTACATCACCATTTTATTTTCTTTTTTTCCACTACAAATATAGTTTTTTTTTGTCTGAGCGACTCGTTTATAAGAGCAACCTAGAATGGTGTGAAAAAAACAATAAGCACATCACATCCATGTTTGTTCATCGCTAGAAGCGCCACCTTTACAATTCTTTGCTGTCTTCGGATGACCTTTTAGTGTTAGGATTGAGTTTTAAGTTGGATTTAGTTTCTGTTAAACTTTTATAATAGTTGGTCTGATTCTCTTGCTGCAAGTGATGAAACGCTGATTTTATCCAATATCTAAAATAATAGAAAAAAAGAAACTATGAGACATTTTCTATGCTTATCAAGTCAGGTGCATGGAGAAACCTTGAAAGATGAAAGCACAGCTAAAGAGGTAGGTGCATGGTAAAGAAACCAAATGACATAAACTGTACTCAGCGAGGCAAGGCGAGCACCCTACATTTTAGTGATTCATCTTTCAGCCATGCATGTCATATACTTACTTTGCAATCGTCACTACATTACAAATCTTCCTTCAATCTCGTACGTTTCCTTTTATCTCTTTTTTCACTGTAAGGATATTTTTTTGACGAAGCAATTGATTTCAAAATTAGCTTAATGTGCTGCAAGGTTCTGGTTCTGGCATTCAGTGCTTTGCTTGTGCAGTTCAAGTACCTGGCTTAGATACTTTTTTTATCTTGTACAACAGGACACACACAAAATAATTCAGCATCATATATATATACGAAATCGTGCCTCGTGCAGTGATGCTCTAGTCGGCAATGGCTGGGCTTTCGTTTACACAGGGCTGTCTCCTGCTAATACCGGACTTGGCCTCACCAAAGCCTGGACTGCTTGGACCAACGAAACTGAGGCGAATGCAATCGAGGCCTGGAATGAAGAATCACCGGCCCCAGCATACAGTAATACTACAGGCAGCCGTACAGAAGAAGCAAATAGCTCCTCTGCTTCGTGCTCGATCTTGCCTGGATGGAGATTGGAGAGAATAAACAACATTACTACGTGCTTATTCTTAGGAGCATAGGAACACAGAAAGCAAAAGGCAGGGAGAGATCATAACTGATACGATTACTGATTACAGTACACGAAGAAAACGCAGAGTGAAAGGGGATCCCTATTGGCCAACATATATAAAGCACACCATATCTGCGCGCGAGATGGAGCTAAGCTACGAGTCCCATGGGTTGAACAGGTGCCTGAGGACGGCGCAGACGCTGGCGATGGCAGCACCGGCCTGCCACTGGTAGGAACGAAAGGAGGCACACGCCGAGCAGCCAGCAGGTGAAGAAAGTGAGGAAGACCTGCGCGGCTTTAGCGTCCGGGTTGCCCACGGTTGAGATGGCTGCGACTGCTCCTAACAGCATGAGCGAGCGCGCAGCGTCGAGGAGGTGGTGGCCACGGTTACCTGCACCGGGTGATTAGGCAGCTCTCCCTGGTTGGCCATTGCTGCGGGGGACACCTCTCGCACTAGCTCGGAGGAGCCTCGGACTTGTTATCGATATCGAAACTGTTGGCTAACGGGGAGCGCGGCTGGGGGTCGACCCGCGAGGACCGGGTTGTGGTTGCTGGATGTGTCCTGGGTAAAAATGGCATTTGTGGTAAAAGAAGAAAGCATTGACGCTGTTTTATACTTGGAGTTGGGGATGGTCAATATGCGGTCCACCGCGGTACCGCCCGTGGAGCATGTATGTCGGCACGCGCGCGCGTCGATCTGCAACCCTGGTGGTACCAACGTGTGATTGCCGGGGTGCAGTTTGCCATCGCTGGTCAGGACGATACCAAAGGTGTCAATTGTCATCATCATCATCAGATCAGATAAAATAATTGACCATCAGTCCTATTCTCATCTCAATGGTGCACACTAATTATTTTATTGCATACTAGATAAATGCCCGTTGCACAGGAATAAATAATATCATGATAATGTTAGTATGAAACGTGTATTAAAAAAATAATTTTCAAGTGATGTTTGGAACATTAATATTACAAATTTAATTTTTCACAATGTTCCTAGTTCACAGTGTACAAGGAACAAGTACGTGGGACATGGGTCGAAAATTTTAACTTCTCGGTTCGTAAGGGGTAACCTCTTTGGGACGATTAGTTTGAATAGGGAAACTTGATCCTTAAAATAATTGTGACGTAGTATTTGGAACGTACATAAAACGATATTTACTACTGTGATTTTAGATTGCATGGAGAACATGAACACTAATGGATTTGAATATTTAATAAAAAAACATAAATGCATTGTAGCGTTTGGGCTGCAGGTCCATTTGCGCCGCCGCCAAGCTTGCAGAGCCGCGTCGCCACCAGGCACAGTGCCGTGCTGCCGATCTCTGCATCTCCGCTGCGTCGCGGTTTCCGCCAGTCCTGTCCCTTGCCTAGGTCGACATCCCCATCGCGGACGCCGACCCTTGGCTCGGACGGGCCAGGCAGGGCAGCGGCGGCAGGTGGAGGGGGACCAGGATGACGGTTTCATGAGATGCGCGACCCTTGCCTAGGTCGACGTCCCCATCGCGGACGCCGACCCTTGGCTCGGACGGGCCAGGCAGGGCAGCGGCGGCAGGTGGAGGGGGACCAGGATGACGGTTTCATGAGATGCGCGACCCTTGCCTAGGTCGACGTCCCCATCGCGGACGCCGACCCTTGGCTCGGACGCGCGAGTTTTTATGGGGCGCCGGCCCCGCGTGCGCGCAGGAGAGTCCGGCTCAAAGTTTTGATGTGGCGCCCGCACCAAAATCTTTGGACGAAAGGCATCCATCCATAATTGAATCCCGTACAGAAACGGAGAGAGCTCAGAAGGCACCAAGGAGACACGTAGGCAGGGAGCCTGGCGTCGCGAGCGTGGGCGTGCACGTGAAAACGCAGGTCGACGAAACCCTCTCTTCTATAATTTTCAGCGAAAGCCGCTATGCAGGTGTCGTGGACGATCGTAGCCTGGTCCCGGCTTGAACTCGGCGCACGTCTTGTATTATGTTTTATTTATTTAAGGGGCGTTTGGCACGGCTCCTTCTGAGAAGCTTCTTCGGAGGAGCCAGAGCTGTTTTAAGGAGCCACAATTTGTTGTTCTCCAAAACGGCTCCACCCCCTCTGCTTTTTATCGAAAAACGTCTCTTCTATGAAAACGTTTGGCAGGGCTTCTCCGGAGGAGTTTGAGCCGAAGCTAGAGAGGAGCCCCGCCAAACAGGCCCTTACTCCCTCCATTCCTATTTACTCGGCGTGAAGAGCCTAATCTCAGAAACCGGTCCGTATATTTTAAGTAGTATATAACAGATATATATTGCGTTCGTGTATATACCGATCCGCAGGCGAAGGCGTTTGACCAGGATAATAAAGTTTCCACCGGCTGCAGTCAGCCATCAGCCCACCATGCCGGTGATCCGAACGGCGCCACAAACGAAAAATATAAGCTAGATCGGTTGAAGATCCACGCACTAGCTCATTTCCCCTCGTTGACAATTCTCTAAAACTTGATATGAGTCTGTTGATCAATCCGGTATAAATAAAAACTGTCAATGGGAGGAAGAAGGGCGCAGGCCAAATTAGAGCAGCCATGCATGCGGCTGGCCTAACGCACGATGTTAGAAGTGTCCATAAAAAAATGGTCCATGAGAACGTCTTCAAGAGTCTTTCTAAATCGCATTCTCTAAATCATCATTTGGAGAGCCATTCGCATAAAAACAACTTTCTAAATCTTTCCACTCTCGAAGAGTTTTTCTATATCTTGTTTGCACTCTAGAGAACCATTCTTATTTTCTATTTTTGGATAACGAGAAATTTAGAATAGAAGATGTCTATATTTGGATAGCCAAATAAAGAAACTGTTGGATGTTATTTTTTAATAAAATCTATGTTCCTAAAAATTAGGAATGATATAGAGAGTCTTTTAAAGTTGCTATTATAAAATTAGCATTTGCAAAGTCACTGGCGCAATTGCACATGGTGATGTCTACATGTCGCTAACGTGTGGATACCATAGCATGATAAAGTTATGCTCATAGTAGGATGGTGATTGGATATATACACGTGGGGTAATATAAACTATTTTATTAGTCTAGTCTAAGTGGGAGTTTATCATAGTTTTATTTGCATTTAATGAGCTGCTACATAAGTGCTTTTGATGATATGGCAAGGTTTTTAAGAAGAGAGAGAAGTGAGTTTCATAGGGACGAAACTCTCTGGGCACGAATACCAACTTTTTATGAGTCATGGAATTAAATGTCTATTAAACTATAGAATAAAACTCTCCATTAAGAGTGTGTGTTTCATCCGTGTTTCATTTCATTATATGTTATATGACAGTTTTGGAAATAACGCCATCAAGACGGACCTTATAGCCATAATACGATTATGTGGTTGGAGTATTAGGAATTTTTAGGATTATATTTTGAATATTATTAAACTAGCTGGTTGCCCGCACAAATAGCGCGGGTAGCTAGCTTTCTTCCTTATAACATTTAGAGTTTTCTTCTTTGACTTGAAAATAATTTATATAAATAGTTTTGTTTCATGCCATTAAAGGCCATACTCATCCCGGCCTTATATGCCATCCAAAACCAGAAGTTTTCTTATCTGCCACTGATTTTAAATTTTATTTCCCCACATGCCACTGCCGTGAATTTTTTAGGGAGGTCAACAACTAGTCTATTACAGTCTAGAATGGCATCAGTATTTTTAAAAAAAAATTACCGGTTTTGACCCTGTTCGCTTGTCTTATAATTCGTACTTTTCAGCTCGTTTTTTCAGTCGGAACAATATTTTTCTCTCACAACAAATCAGCTGGAACATTGTTTCGGCTTGTTTTTTCTGCGAAGCGAACGGGGCCTTTGCTATGCCCATCACTTATCAAAACTCACGACCCGCTGTTTCTTGTTCTTCATCCCCATTCCATCTAAGATCTTGTTTGGATGTACGTGTATTCACTTCAGCACATGTAAATTGAGATGAAATGGATACGCATGCATCTAAATAGCCTAAGATAAAACAAAAAAAAAATCCATCCCAATCCAAAGCCTACTTTCTACCGACCCAACTTGTGAGCACGCGAGGCTTCCGACGACACCGATGGCCGCGCCGCCGGTCAAGGCCGCCTGCCGCGGCCCTCCTCGTCTGCGCACTCGCCACACTGTCAAGGCCACCGCGTCGCGCACCGACGCCGCCCTCTCGCTGGAGCTGGCCCGCATCACGCGCGCCCACGTCCTCCTGCTCGAGCCCGGTTCCGCATCGCATGCGCACACCTCTCCAGTACAAGCACGGACGCCGCCTAGAAAAGGACACCGGCAAAAACACCGATGACCGACCTCGTCGTCCACAAGCAGCACGTACGTAGCTAACAAGGAGGCCGCCGCCAAGGCCATGCATGCAAGGAATTAACTCTTCTTTGTTAGACTGTATTGGTCATCTGTTCATGTGTTTTCATCCGCACGAATTCCATGATTGTATCCATTTGGCTTAAAGCTATTATCTATTTAAATTTTTTAGCCTCATATTCCATAACTATGAATTTCTGTCGATGGCAGATCAAAGTATCCTAGCTCTAGTTCCTTTTGATGAGGTTGCTTATTCAAAAAAAAAAATTGTCCTAGTCCTCCACAAATTGTTCAGTTCCTTGGCCTCTTGTGATTTTTAGGTCATCTTGTACATTTTCTCATTCTGTCTTGTGGATCTGTAGATGACTATTTATTTATCCTAAAACATCATTGTTGGTCGGCCTCATCATCGCGTCAACATCAATCTAAATTGTAATACTTTCAAAACAAATTATGGAACCATTACTAACTCTAGTGAGCTCCTAATCATAGGTTTGCTATTCATATCACCCTATCGCTCTTGTTTCCACTTGTGTAGCTTCTCATCTCATGAACAAAAAGGTCAAACGATGTCTATTGCTACTGCTTGTGAGCTTCTCATGCACAGGATCAAAGATCGACGGATCAACTATTACACGTTAATATATTTTTGTATATATATATATATATATATATATATATCGCCGGTTAGAACTTAGAACATATTCCTCTTCTAGGTCACCACCATGAAGTCGTCAGATTTGAAGCACGTTTGTTGAAATTGATATATTTTGTTTGGTTGTTCCCATCTGTCGATATCTGTGATGCCTTGATTTTATGGCCACGAGCAAAGGAGGTAGCGATTTTTTTACCTTAGGGCTATGGCAAAAGGATACCTAAGACACTGCAACAAGACACCCCCTTTTGCAACGCAAATAAGCGTTGTTAAAAGTCCATATATACGTTGGTACGGTCTATACCAACGCATCTAATATGTGTTGCCTAAAGTGACGTTGCAAGTATCTATTGCAACACTTATTTATGTGTTGGTAACATGTACTAATAAGCGTTGCAAAGTTGCAACGCATAATGGTGGGTTATGGCAACGCTTATATGTGTATGTACAAACCATGGGTGAACGACTTATATTGCTTGTTGCAACATATAGATTTAGTTTGTTGCAACACTTATATATGTTGCGAGGAATAAACCATGCTGTCATTAATATCACAACGAATAATTTTATAAAATTGTGGGGGGTACGACCCCGGATACCCACGACAGGTCACATGGGCTGCGCCCCCAGGGGCGGCCCAGCCCACAAGATGAAGCCTTGCGGGGCACGACGCTGCTCGGCGCCTCCCGCAAGACACCGGAAAGATGTCCTGAAGATACTACGAGATCTGTTAGGATACATATGATCCCATGTTTCCTGTAATCTGTTATTACTTCCCGGTTATCTTCTAGATTTAACCGACTTATAATCCTGCCCCGGACTATATAAGGTGGACAGGGACCCCCTCCAAACTCACGCAATATCATACGATAGCCAATACAATTCAACAGACCACAGGGGTAGGGTATTACGTCATACTGACGGCCTGAACCTGTCTAACTCGTGTGTCTTTGTTGCCTTCTTGTTCTTGATTACACGCCTCTCTGCCGATCAATCTACCTTCGTGGGATACCTCTCGGAGGACTGCCGACGATATCCTGTCGACAGTTGACGCGCCAGATAGGGGTGTGCGTGTTGTTTCTATATCAAACAAGATGGTACGTTCCGCAGGCTCTTCGTCCCTCCCGCAGCCCGGCCAGATCTTTATGGTCGGATCAATCTCGTGGATCATCAACGCTGATGGAGTCGGAGAGCTCATCGAGCCGGTGCAGATCGATTCTGCGCCGATCACCCCAACACCTGCGACTGTAGATCCGATCTCGGAACCGCCTCCGAGGTCGCCTTCATCGACAACTCGCCGCCCGCTTCCTCGCTACTAGAGGAGGCAGATCAACAATGACGATATGATCGCATCCATCGATTAGGTCGGTCAGAAGCTCGCCGATTGCCTCTCCATCGCCGAATCGGCTCTGGACACTCTCGTTCAGTGCCGACCACCCTCCGATCTAGATCTATCGGAGGCTGCTCGGGAAACTCTAGGTGTTATGGCCCTACCCTTTGGGTTCACCAACGTCGCCGCCACCTACCAAGATGCCTTAAGGGGTAAATTCGTCGACCAGGTTGGAGATGTCCATCCTCTCGCCGACCAGCCTCCGCGCGGCCGTCAACATGCTGCACGTCGGCCAACGCCCCAGAGCATCCCTCCAAACCATCCTGGAGGAGGATCCGGACTTCGAGTCCCAGGGCTCTACGGAGACCGTCGCCGAAACCACCACCGAACTACTTCCTCTCCCACCTTTCCGTGGGGGCGCAATCTTCAATGTCAGTGTCGACAGCCCCCCGCGGGAAGGGGAAACCGAGGAGGACCGCGCCGCTCGCGTCAACAGGAACATCAACCGAGCGCAGCGCCGAGCAAACGAGGTTGCCCTTGCGATGGCCGAGGCTCAGCTCGACTCAAAGGGAAGGCCACGCCAACTCCAATGCAACCTTGATGATGAGACGGCCACGACGTCTATAGGGATTGGCGAGCTCGCCCGGCTCCCGCAGACACCAGAGGTAGCAAAGGTCACCGCCATGCTTAAAGCGGCGCACTGCAAGGTCAACGAGATCCACCAGGATCAGAGACCTTCATACTCCACAAGCTCGATCCACCGATCAGCCACGCCAAGATCCAATCGCCGTCCAAGCCGCTTCACTGACCAGCATCGTGACGATAGGCAACCCCTCCAAGGGGGAGCTAGGGACAACCACGTCGAGCACCTTCGCCAACACGACTAGGAGGTCGACCAGGACGTCCGAGTGCACCTTAATAATCTCTGAGACGCACGACGACATATCGACGAGCGCTGCTTCGGTCGCCATGAAGAAGAAGTACACCACCGCCAAGAGTACGAGCAAGAGTTCGGTAACCCGAACTCAGCTCTCAAGCCGCTCAACGCCGGCAACGCTGCAGATCACGGCACCGACAACCCCGAAGGGCCTCCAGCTTTTACGAGGGCACTCCGAACACTCCAGTGACCCCGTGGTTTCAAAATCACCAGGGTCGAGCCCTACAAGGGAAGGATGAACCTCACACAGTGGCTATAGGCTTACGCCACTATTGTGCGCGCCACCGGAGGAGATACCAGTGTCATGGCGAATTATCTTCCCGTCATGCTCACGCCAACCGCCATGAACTGGTTCACAAGCCTTGCCCTAGACTCCATCGGATCCTGGGAAGAGCTGAAAAAAGTCATCACCGACAACTATATGGCTACGTGTACTCGATCGGGCACCAAACATGATCTAAACCGCATCTACCAGAAGCCATCCGAGCTCCTCCATAGCTACATCAGATGTTTTTTTGAGATGAGGAATTCTATTCCTAACATCATAGAAGCTAAGGTCATCACCGCCTTCATCCGAGGACTCCATCACCGTGAGCTTCGCTCCAAGTTCAACCGCAAGCCGCCCACAGGGATTGGCGAGATGATCACGACCGCCAACCAGTACGTCGACGCCAAGAAAGCCGAGGTGCGCTTCAACGAGGATGCGGGCACTCATCGCCCAGCTTGCCGCAGCGACGATCGCCCCGACGACCGGCGCCACAACGACCACCGCTATGATGACCGCAATCATCATTCGGACAGTGGCCATGATTGACCAGAAGGCTCCAAGTCTGGTCAATATCGCCGCCGCTGACCAGACCATATCATCGCCGCTGTTGACGAGCCTCAAGCCAAGAGCAACTACGACGAGCAGTACAAGAAGATCCTCGATGGCCTGTGCCCTCTCCACAAGAACGCCAAGCATAAAATGAAGGAGTGCCTCAGCTTGGCTAAGGAATTCTAGGCCAAAAAGCCGAACGGCGACAACAACAACGGCGTTGGAGGCCGCCGACCACCTAGGGGCAATAATAATGCCTTCCAAGATCACAACAAGGTGGTTGCCACCATCTTCGGGGGCCTCGCCTCCACCGAGAGCAGAAGAGAATAGAAGCTCGCCGCCCGCCGGGTGCTCGCCGTCACTATGGAAGACGCCGCCGGTGGGGTTGGGTCTTCTAGCTTGTCCTCGGCAGAGAGTTCAATCACCCTCTCTGGTGCTAATGGCGCCAGCTGGGTCAATGGCTCGGCCGGGGACCTTGGCGGAGCGCCTTCACCGACCTTAGCTTCCCCTCTTAGGACCGCTAGGGCTGGAGGCATGGGCAGCACGGCTGATGGCAATGCCACTACCGGCGCTGGGGCTCCGGAGGATGTCGGGGATGGATATGTAGGCACAAACGATGGGGGCGATGGTGAACTGCTTGACAACGATGATGCGGCCGAGTGGCCGGGCGAGCGAGCAAGCAGCAGACGCAGCACCTTGTAGGGATGCTTGTGGCCGGTAGTCTTCTTCCTCATTTTTGTAGTAAGATTGGGGGTGGGGGTTGTAGATTCACCACGAGTAGGCCTAATTAAATAGGAACGTGCCACTCTCCAAGGAATCTCAACCGTCATCCCAATTATAAAGGAATTAAATCTCCACCACACGCACTTATGGGGAGCCAAGCCGACGTAGTGCTTCGACTGATAGACGACTACGCGTTCCCTGGCTTGCGTGTGAAACAGGATTGACAAGACAACCCGGGGATGGCATTTGAGTAAGCTCATATTGCAATAGTGCACCTTTATCAATTTGCACAAGATCGGGTCTTAAACCGCTATTGGCAATTTGGGTCGCCTCTTGGTTCCCAAAAAACCACCCGGCTAAGACAATCCTAACTACTTGCAAGCGAATAAGTTGCATTTGACAGACAAGCTTGGGGGCTTATGTCGATGCCATACCCCTAGGTACCCCGACTTCCATATTGCCGACCACCGACTTCGGATCAGAGAAGACCCAATGGCACACGACGACCCTATTCAAGGAAGGATATCTCCAAATTGCGCCAAGACTCCGACTAGGGCATGACTCCTTAGCTTGTAGGGCAAGTTGATCCTGGATATAAATAGCTAGCAATACACCCTATTGTAATCATCGACTCTTTCATAGGCATAGCTACATTGTAATCGCAATCTCACCGAATAAAAGCAATACAAGAGTAGCGACTGGACGTACGGCTTTTACTCGCTTCCCGAGGGCCCAAACTAGTATAAACCTCGTCTCCATCTTTGATTGTTCTTCGCACCAAGCGGGGTTCCCCAAGAACCAAATATCTGCTGGTAAAAAACACCGATAATTTATGTCAACTTGCACATTTGAGTTAGAGAGCATTTGCACTTGATCATCTTCTTCATCTATCACTTGTCTTGGCCAAATATCACTAACATTCACGTTCTTCATGGCATTTGATAGTTGAATGCCTCTAACATCTTTCAAGTTCTCATGTTCATCTTGAGAACCCTTGATTTCATCAAATTCAACATCATGTACCTCCTCAACAGTACCACTAGCCAAATTCCAAAATCAATATGTGCTTTGCCTGTAGTGGAGTAACCAACTAGGAATCCTTCATCACATTTCTTGTCAAACTTGCCTAATCTAGTGCCTTTCTTCAATATATAGCATTTGCAATCAAAAATCCAAAAATATACAATGTTGGGCTTTATATCATTCAAGATCTCATATGGTGTCTTTTCCAACATTAGGTGACAATAGAGGCGGTTGTTATAGTAGCAAGCCATGTTGATTGCTTTGGCCCAAAAGGATTGACTCACATTGTACTCACTAAGCATAGACCTTGCCATATCAATGAGTGTCCTATTCTTCCTCTCAACAAGGTCATTTGATTGTGGAGTGTACTTGACCGAGAATTGATGTCTAATTCCTAATTCAACACATAACTCATCAATTCTAGTGTTTTTGAACGCACTGCCATTGTCACTTCTAACTCTCTTGATGGTTGTTTCAAAGTCATTGTGTATTCTCTTAACAAATAGTTTGAAGGTTGCAAGCATATCACTCTTGTGTACTAGGAAGAATATCCATGTGTATCTAGTGTAATCATCCACTATCACAATGCCATATTTGTTTCCACCAATGCTAGTATATTGTGTTGGTCCAAATAAGTCTATGTCCATCAACTCAAATGCTTTGCTAGTGCTTATTATGCTTTCTTAGGATGGATGTTTCCAACTTGTTTTATGGCTTGACAAGAGCTACAAAGTTTATCCTTCTCAAATACCACATCTTTCAAGCCTCTAACTAGATCATGCTTAACCAACTTGTTTAATTGTTTCATTCCAACATGACCAAGCCTTGTATGCCATAACCAACCCATGCTAGACTTAGTGCACAAGCATGTCGACAACTGAGCTTTACTAGCATTGAAATCAACCAAGTATAGATTCTCATATCTAAATCCTTAGAACATCAAGTTTGAGCCATCTACACTTATGATCTCTACATCATCTACTCCAAATATGCACTTAAATCCAAGATAACACAATTGAGCTATAGATAGCAAGTTGAAGTTTAAGCTCTCTACTACGAACACGTTGGAAATGCTCATATCATTGAATATTGCAACCTTACCAAGCCCTTTAACCTTGTCTTTGTCATTGTCACCAAATATGATACTATCAAACCCATTGCTATCATTAGTGTTGATTGAATTGAACATTCTTGCATCACCGGTCATGTGTTGAGTGCACCCACTATCAAGAACCCAATGCCTTCCTCTGGAAGATCAATTCTTTTTAGGTACCCAAACTTGCTTGGGCCCTTGAAGATTAGTGACCAAGCCCTTTGGCACCCAAATGGCCATTTTTTTTGAGCCCATAATTGGTGCACCAATGAACTTAGCATGTGTTGATGGTCACTAACATCAATTATAAACCGTCAACATAACCTGCATTTATACTTAATTCCATCATCAAACATAGGTATAGGGGTTTAAACTAATAAATTCCATGAGTTTTGGTGAATTTGTGTTTTTAGCAAGGTTTAATCAGAAAACCGCTAAGGAGGACCTAATCATCAAAGGAAATCACGGAATTCTACCGCAGTATCAACGTGGGAAGACTCTAGAAGGGTCCAGAAGGTGAATCACCGAAGCGGGGCTCGACCCACTACCATGTGGGGCCAGCCGGCCTGTAGGTGGGGCAGCCTGGCCCCTGTGGACCCAACCTATCAGCCTTCTTTGAATGTCGGTTCTCCACCGCCTTAAGGATTGTATCTAAGTCGTTGCTTAAGTCGGTTTGATCCAAGGGCTCATGTTGGACCCTCAGGGCTATATATACCAGCCCCTGCCCCCTCCCTCAGTAGATCCTGAAACCCTAATTCATATCTCTCCTACAGATTAGTAGCTCGGGAATGAGGGTCGAGTTGGGCTCATGCTCAAGTTCTAGATCTAGTCTTAGAGGCTCGGCGAAGCCTCGTATCTTCACTTCTACATCTTGTAAGGCTCATTATCAATTCATTATATTCCTATTTATGTGGCTATGCTTACTTTGAATATATATCTTGCTTAGTTAAGATTATCATTGCTTTTGTGTGTGGGTTCATAGAGCGCTTAGCTTGCTATAGTTTATCGATTGGGCTAAGTAGTCGAGCCTCGTGTAAGCATAGTGCTTATACGATGCTTTGCCTGTGAGTACACCCTATTCTCTGGTTGTGTGGTAGTAGCAGGAGGTTATAGCCCCATCTATCATTTGTAGTCCACTCTGAATTGAGCAGGTTCTTAAATTGTAGGACCGTAGTCGCGTCAGTAGAGTTATCTATTGTGGATGCTCTACCATCTAAGCGGCATCCCAAAGTGTACAAGAGTAGAGTTAGTTTTAGTTATAGTTGGGTATATATATACTTTGATCCTATAATAAGAATATCGTAGGAATCTACCTCACCCGTTGTTTTTCCAAGTTGACTAGTTTACATTATCTTAGTGACCTATCCCCTAAGTGTCATTATACTTAATTCTTATCATTACCTTTACCTCTTGCTTTAGCTATGCTGGTATGTTGATTAGTATACATTCCTTTATTATCCAATAAATCTTTACTCCATTGTTTTCCTATGATAAAATATAAATAACGATACCTGAAATACTCCCGATAAAATGCTACAATGGTATTATGTGCACTTGCGGAATGCTTCATATTCTATTTGCATTAATAAATACCAACAACATGCACCCCATTAACACCCATGGTAAGCATATAACAAAAATCAAATCTTATTGAGGATACATTGGTTTGCTTGTTCTTGTTCTTGCAATATTGCTCTACATGCCAAACTTGCTTGCATCTATTGCAAAACCGACCATTGCCTCTCACAAAGCTAGCTTTGGGAGTTACAAAAGCCGCCTTGCCTTTCTTGGGGTATAGCCTAATCTCTCTTTATTGAGAGAAAATCTTTGGCTACCTAAGCACTTTAGCAAGCGGGCATCTCCACCATAGGCATTGCCTAAGGCACGAGTGAGCTCATTGACATCCTTCTTTAAGGTCTCATTCTCAACCATAAGTGAGGCATCACAAGTGAAACCATCACTCATAGGTGAAGTAGTAGTGGTAGTGCTAGATGAGATACAAGAGGGGTTAGTGGGAGCAATAACAATAGGCTTATAAAAAGATTCATCAATTATGTCACATGTTATGCCTATGTCATTTGTTTGGGTTTGCTCCTTCTTATTTTGATCAATAAGAGAAGAGTGAGCTTTCTCTAGCTTGGAGTGATCCTTGCCAAGCTTCTCATGGGCTTCCATTAGCCCCTCATGAGTAGCATTGAGCTCATCAAAGGATTTCTCAAGAGCTTGAAGCTTCTTGCGCAATTCTTTGCACTCCTTTCTCTTTATGTCAAAATGTTCATGAGCATCATCAAGCATATCAAATAGTTCTTCCTTAGTTGGTTCATCATCATCATTACTATCACTTTCATTTTTATTATCATGTTCATTTTCACTTTCACATCCATCATCACAAGATTGTACCTTAGTGGCCTTAGCCATGAAGCAAGTCGATGGAGTGTCAAAGAGAGAAGGCTTCTCATTGATAGCAATGCTTGCAAGAGCCTTCTTCTTGGTGGTCTTGTCATTATCACTATCATTATCATCACTTGTGGAAGCATCACTATCCCAAGTGACCACATATGAACCACCTTTCTTCTTCTTCTTGAAGGTCATCTTGCTCTCCTTCTTCTCTTTCTTGTCTTTCTTCTTGCTCTTCTTGTCATTATCTTTATTTTCACCATTGTAAGGACATTGAGCAACAAGATGGTCCTTGCTACCACACTTGAAGCATCTTCTTAATTCTTCCTTGTTCTTGGATGATGACTTCTTCCTTCTAGCATGATATCCCTTCTTCATCATGAATTTCCCAAATCTCTTCATAAAGAGAGCTATCTTCTCATCATCTAGCTCATCAAAGCTCATGTACTCATCATCTTCACTTGATTCGTCTTGCTTTGCCTTGCCCTTACTCTTGGATGATGATGAGGCCTTGAATGCCACACTCTTCTTCTTCTCATCCTTCTCATCTTTCTTCTCATTCTTCTCTTCTTTCTCATTGTCATCTCTATATGTGTCATCAGTCATCACATCTCCCAACACTTGGTTTGGTGTCATGGTGTCCAAACCACTCCACACTAGAATAGTGACCAACATGCCAAATCTTGCTGGTAGACATCTCAAGAACTTGTGAGAAAAGTCCTTGTCCTTCACTTCTTCACCAAGTGCTTTGAGATCATTGACAAGCACTTGGAGCCTACGGAACATCTCCGGCACACTCTCATCATCCTTCATCTTAAAACTAGCAAACTTCTCCTTAAGGATGTATGACTTGGCCCCTTTCACGTGCCCTCAAATAATTCTTTCAATTTTACCCAAGCCTCATGAGTCATCTCAATGTTCTTGATTTGCTCAAACACTCTCTCATCAATAGCATCATGAATAGCACTAAGAGCAATGCCATTGTTTTGGAGCAATATTTCTTCGGCCGCGGAGGGTTGCGCCGAATTTGCAACTTCAATTTTAGTCTCCACCACTTGCCATATCTTTCTATTGATTGACTTGATATAGGTGGTCATCTTTGCCTTCCAATATGGATAATTTGTGCCATCAAATTGGGGTGGCTTCTTGGTGTTGTTGATTTAAGCCATTTTGACACCGAAGGTTGTTAAGCCTCAAATCACGGTGACCACGGCTCCAATGCCACTTGAAAGGTCCTAAATGGCTAGAGGGGGTGTGAATAGCTGATAAAAATTTCTACAACAACACTTAAGCCAAGTGGTTAGATAACTAAAGGGCGTATAGCAAGTTTTGCCCTAGCCTACTAAAAATGCAAGCCACCTATCCATAATTCTAGTTGCTATGATCGCTATATCACACAAAGGCTATGTCACTACTTTCTAAGTTAGTGAGCTCTCCAAAACTAGCTAAAGGGCATCACTAACCAAACTAACAATCTCTCAAAGACTAACTACACTAAAGAGCTTGTGTCAACTAGAATGCAAATACAAGAGAGATAGGAGGGTTATACCACCGTGGCACGTGATCAATCAATCCAATATAATGAATACCAATGAAATCCTCGGAGACAAGATGACATAATGATTCTCTTCTGAGGTTCACTTACTTGTCGGCAAGCTAGTCACCGTTGTGGTGATTCACCCACTTAGAGGTTCACGCGCTAATAGGCCTCACACGCCTAACCTGTAACCGGGTGCCGCACAACCAACACAAGATGGGGATCCACAAGTAGGGATGAAAACGGTACGGATATTTTCCGACCGTATTCGAAACCGAATCCGTTTAGAGGGGTTGAGATCTGTCTGTATCCGAGTCCGAATATCCAACATCCGATACCGTATCCGTATCCAAATACTCAAATCGCATATTTATGATGTCGATATCCAATCGTATCCTATCCGACATAGTTGACACTACCCGTATTCGAATCCGAATCCGGACAGAAATATGAAAACAAATGTAATATCGGTGATATCCGTCTGTATCCGATCCGTTTTCATCCCTGTCCACAAGCCACGAGCAATCTAGTAAAGATGACTTTCATGATCTTCCACGGGGAAGGCTCAAGAACCCCTCACAATCACCATGATCGGAGCCAGAGACAATCACCTCTCTTCGCTCAACGATCCTCGCTGCGCCAAGCCATCTATTTGTCGGCAAACACCAAGAGTAACAAGTGAAATCCATAGCGAAACACAATCACCAAGTGCCTCTAGATGCAATCACTCAAGCAATAAACTTGGATTCACTCCCAATCTCATAAAGATGATGAATCTATGATGGAGAAGAGTGGGGGGCTTTGGCTTAGTTCACTAGGTTGCTATGTCAATGAAAACTAGCCAAGAGGGTGAGCTAGAGCCAGCCAACACGTATTTATAGAGACCCCATCAAAATAGAGCCATTGGCTCCCAACTGCCACTTTTCTCGGGGTGCCGGATGCGCCAATCCAAGTGACCAGACGCACGCCACCCAGCGTCCGATCGCTGATCGCCGTCCATGTGTCCCCCATTTAAATGTTAGCCGCGCGATCCCAACGGCTAGTAGCCGCTCGCATGTGCGTTTAATTGAGACCAGCCCTAGTCAATGACTGGACGCACCATCTCGGTGTCCGCTCGCGCGCCCACCAGCACACCCGAGCAGATGACTAGACGCGCTGATGCACCACCAGACGCCGTGCCAACACAGAGTTCTATCGGGGTTAAAATCTACACCGAGAGGTTTTTCTAGCTCAGATAGAGTCCAGTCACGAGTGACCGAACGCAGCCGAGCGTCCGATCATGCCAGCCACTGCGCACCAACACCAGCGCCGCCACGTCACCCTATGTCAGCAGCGACCGGACGCACCCCCTCCACGTCCGATCCTACAGCCACTCAGAGTCCAGTCACAAACCCTAAGTCGCGCTGCCTCCGCACCACTGACCGGACATGCAGGACCAGCGTCCAATCCTATGTCCGATCGTAGGAAACAGCGCCTTCTCAACTCCTTTTTCACCACCCTTGCTCAAATGTGCTAACCACCAAGTGTATCACCTTGTGCATATGTGTTAGCATATTTTCACAAGCATTTTAAAGGGTGTTAGCACTCACTAGAATCTAAATGCATATGCAATGAGTTAGAACATCTAGTGGCACTTTGATAACCGCATTTCACGTCGAGTTTCACCCCTCTTAATAGTACGGCTATCGATCCTAAATGTGATCACACTCGCTAAATGTCTTGATCACCAAAACAAAAGAGCTCCTATCAAATATACCTTTGCCTTGAGCTTTTTGTTTTTCTCTTTCTTCTTTTTCAAGTCCAACCACTTGATCATCACCATGGCCTCCACCATCATCATGATCACCATTCACTTGCTCACCACTTGGAATGTGCTTAACCTATCTCATATTTACTTAGAGCCAAAGGTTAGCACTTAGGGTTTCATCAATTCACCAAAACCAAACTAAGGCTTTTAGTTGTTCACTTCCTAGTTTCTGTTGAGCTGTCTCTCCACATGGAGAGGATGCAATCAAGCCCAGCAAAAACAGCCCACAAGCCCAGTGCCCGTGCACCGTTGATCTAGTCCCTAAATCAAAATGTTGAGATTGCTTCTTGGGGTGGATAAAAAGGAAAACCTTAGCCTCCATTCTTTGCAAAGGCTGCTGCTGCTGCTGTGAGAGAGGAGGGAGAGCAGAACACACACCACAATGTGATAGAAGAGAGGAAGAAGAAGGAGAACCAAATTTGTCCAGATTTGGTGGTCCTGAACCGATCATCTTCAAGCCGGTGATTGGAGGCTTAAACGTGGTTGGATTGGCACCAAACTTGGTGAGCTCATTACTCACTTAGAGTAATTTGATCTATCGAGATGGTTTGAGGATAGGTTGAGTAGAGCACTAGATGTGAGCGGTGTTTTGTCAGTTCGGTTCGCTGCAGTTTCAGGACAGAGCAGTTTTGGTAGATGATTTGTTTGGGTGGTCAAACGGTTTCCGATTGAGCTGAAATTTGGCCAGTGATTAGGGGACTCGTGCATATACTAGACTACCAAAAATCATGCACAATGAAGTTGTAGTTTGTGAGATATGAACTGATTACTGAGGGGGACATAATCTGTGACTTCTCTATTTGTCTGCTATTATTCCTCTTGTTAGAAGGTTGCGGTTGTAGTTGATGCCAAGTTTGTAACTTGATGAATGTGTTGTTGCTGGTGTAATCCTCTAGATGCTCTAGAGAAGACTCTTTGTATCCGGTTGGTCCTGTGGTTTTTACTCCTCACCTTGAGGAGGTTTTCTACGTAAATCGTAGTATCTATTGTGCAAAAGGGCACATAGTCATCTCACCCCTAGGAAATCATCTTGAAAAACATTGATAAGTTGGAAAAAAAAATATAACTGCAACAACAAAATTTATGCCAAAATGTACAGCTAATGGACCATTATTCAAAGACTTGTTGAAGGTATGAAAAATGTAAAACACTAATATCTCCAAGGCATAGGTAGAAATTAAACCATGGAGAATGCAGCTTTCATAATAACAATGGTCTTTGACTAGCCTTATGCTTCTTTTGAAGAGGTGTTTTTTTTCTAGTTCTTTTATCAATACAAATGAAGCATAACATCGAGTCATCAGCTTACTTCATTTGTATTGATCAAAGAATTGGGGGAAAAAACTCTTCAAAAGAAGCATAACGCTGACCAATGATTGGTGTTGTTATGAAGTCATATTCTTGGTCCTCACCATGGTTTATTTTCTATATATGACTTGGATATATTAGGGCTATACATTTTCATATACTCCACAAAGTCTTTGAATCGTCAATTGCTTTAACTTTTGGTATACATTTTTCTATTGTAGTTATAAGTTTTTTTGTGACCTTACCAAAGTTTTTCAAGATAAATAATTTTCCACAGGTGAGATGGCTATCTACCTTTCTAAGTGTCCTTTATAGGTTCCTTGACTACTATAGCAAATTTGATTAGATAATAAGGGAATTAGATTGTTTTTCATGTTTTCTTATCTTTGCTTTCTAATCTCGTTACTAAGCGAATGAACTCTGAATTATACTATGTTCGCTTGTTGCAAACTTAAAGTATTGGTCATTTTGACATGGCTTTTATCCATGATTTGGTGCGTCCTGATCCAAGAAATTTCCATAATTTGGTGCTTTCTAGATCCCAGAAAATTCCCTCTCTATGTGTTCACTTTCTAGTTACTCATCGGCTAATTCTTTTGTGTGAATGCAGTAGATAAGCAAGTTCTCTTGTGGTCATAGGAGCACATACAACCGATCATTTTGTCTTACACCCAACACGGCATATATTCCATGGCTTCGTCTTCTTATTCTCTTTATTCATGTGCTTCGCTTTGCAGAAATCTCCCCGATCGTGAACATTTTTTCTCAAACTAATCTCTTTGTTGGCATTGTCCTACTCAACATAGTTTTCGACATGCTAAACCCTTTCTCAAGAGCATATTTGTTATAAAACTGAAAGCCTTATTCATTCTCACTAACAAACATCTTCCGGAAGACGAGAGCACCTGCGATGACATGGGAGATGGAGGCCAGCAGCTCGCTGGAGAGATAGATGGAGGCAAGGCAAGCAGTGGAGGTAGGCTACATGATAAATAACTGAACAACTCTTCTTCCATGGCGAACACGTGCACGCTGCAATACATATGCTTCGGCAGTACAGAGCGAGATGGATGGGGGGTACTTGAAACAAAGAGATAGGAAGAGTACGGAGACCATCCTTCTATGGCCAGCAGATAGAAGCACACCAACGACGACCATACGTACTCTCCTTTGCATTGTCATGTGCTCAGTACGCATGCACGCGAGATGATGCATCTAGCTAGTTCCGTGGGGTGAGCAGGGTAGACGAGGACGTCGCTGGCCTTGGCGATGGCAGCGCCGGCCAACGCATCAGCTTGCGGGAACCGGCCTGCCACTGGCAAGAACAGGAGGCAGACGCCGAGCATCCTGGTGACCAAGCCGAGCAGGACCTGCGCAGCGTCGCCGTCAGCGTTGGGGTTGCCCACGGCCGAGACCGCAGCGACTGCTCCTAGGTCCTAGCACTAGCACCATGAGCGTTGAGCGCGCGCATGGCGTCCAGGAGATGGAGATTTTACCGGTGAGCGGTGGCCTGGCAGGCTGGCACGTCGGTCTGGTTGGCAAATTAGAGCCCCTTTGGCACGGCTCATCCAAAACGGCTTCACCGGTAAAGCCAAAGCCGGTGAAGCCAGAAAATCTGGCTTTTTCTAGCTTCTAGTTCATTTTAATCTTGGCTTACAAAACAGCTTCACGCTACAGTGCCTCGATTTACGCAAAATAGATGAAGTTGAAGCCGACATAAGCCGTGCCAAAGAGGTCCTAAGATGTGCTTTAATTTACACAGGCCTGCTCTCCTGCTAACGTCTGACCGGGCCTCACCTAGACTGGATTGATTGGGCCGGCGAAACTGAGGCTTATGTCTAAATCATTTTGCTCAGCATATATATATATACACACACACTATAGTGGCACAGGACAATACAAGGACGCTGCAACATAACCAAATACTAATAACACTTATATAGAGTATTATTACATAACACAGCGGGCATATAATAGTACATGCTTAGGAAGAGAGCGATGTGGGAGAGACAGGGTACTATGGGAAACAAAGAAAGATAAATACGTAGCTTCGGCGTATATACGTAGCTTTTTTTTTTACAATTACACAAAACAACGTACACCCAACACACGTAGATCCTTATTGTCTTATTGACCAACATAATGAAGCACACGTACTAAAACGTACCACCAGGACACCATCAGCTGCTCGCTGCCCATGCGCGCAGGATGGCGGAGCTAGTTCCATGGGATGAAGAAGCGCCTGAGGACGGCGCCGGCGTTGGCGATGGCAGCGCCGACCAAACGATCAGCTTGTGGGAACCGACCTGCCACTGGCACCAAAGAAAGGAGGCACACGCCCAGCAACCAACAGGTGGTGAAAGCGAGAAAAACCTGCGCGGCGTCAGCATCGGGGTTGCACACGGTTGAGACGGCGGCGGCTGCTCCTAGCATCATCAGCGCGCGTGCGGCGTCGAGGAGGTTGTAGTGCCGGTGGTCGCGGCGGCCTGCTTGTGCTTGGACGTCAACGTGTACTGGGTGATTAGGCAGCATCTCTCCCTGGTTCGCCATTTGTGCTAGCTTGCGGACGGTGCGGCTTGGAGCCTGGGACAGATGAGGGGTGTCAGGTGTGGTGGGCGGATGTGTGCTGCTGGATGATACGTCTCTTTATAATAACGGGAAGGGGCGGGGTGTGGTTTTGAGGCGCCAAGCCGCCAATAGGTGCGTGTAACTGAGCAGAAACCAGCGGATGTCTTGGGAAAAGATGTCGTCCGAGTCCCACGATGAGAAAGGCAGAAAGCAAACCGCAATCCGCAGCCTCCACGTCCTCGAGAGAGCAACATGCCTTTTTTTTCCACATCATAGGCCGGAATAAAGGTAGCAGGTAGTATAGATGTGACATCCCTGGGTTACTTGGACTACTCTGCGAGTTGTTTCTTGGAATTTATCCCCGTGGGAAACCATCCCCTACTAAATGCAATATTTGGAGAGCAAATGTAAATTCACGGTGTCAAATCAATATAAATTGAACATGCAAAATTTCATATTACAAGAGACATCTACTTTAGTTTTATTTTGCTATTTATACTAGGCCATGTGTTGAGTTTTTGGTACAAATTTAACATGCCAAGGAGCTAATTTAGAGTAAGAGAAAGTTCGTGGGGTGGGTTCACGGGGAACGGGGATGGGGGATGGCATCTCCGTCCCCGCGAACCGGACAAGAACTAAATTTTTCATGTTTCAATCCCCACGGGGATTAAATTGCCCCATCCCCATCCCCTAAGAGGGAATTCCTTGCAGGGAATCATGATCGGGTCTCGGTTGCCATCTCTAATCACAACAGGCTGAGCTCTTCCCCGTTTTGTAGACCCTAATCTCTCTCCATTGATGACCGAGCAAGTTCTTCCCCATTTCGTAGCCCTCCAATCTCTTTGTAGCCTGTACTTCAGAAAGTTGTACATCTCCATTTAATTTTTTTTTCTCACTGCAAATATAGTTTCTTGTCTGTGCGACTAATTCATTTTAGAGAATAATTTCATAGATTCAGCAGAGAATTACTTGTCTCCGAAAAAAATGTTTGTCAGAGCTTTTACTGGATTCAGAAGAGAATTAACTATAAGAGCTCTGGCAAAACAGGATCTAAGCTGCACCGATCGGAGCCAAGACTTCCATCAATTTATATTATTATATATAGAGAGGTGCCGGGAACTGCCGAACCGACGGGAGGTGGTACACATCAGCAACCGCACTCCCCCAACGCCAAAGTCCCTTTTATTTGCTTTTTGATTCCTGTCATTTTTCAGCGAGTGAAGGCCGGGTTTACGCGTAGGCACAAGTCAACGAATACCGGCATAACACCGGACTTGGTAGCATAAGATTGCTGGTCCAGTGAATAACGGATTAACGGAGGTAGCATAAGATTGTCCTGGCAGGTCGGTAAACTTGGCTGGGCTTTTGTTTACACAGGCCTATCTACTGCTAATGCCGGACCGGGCATCACCAAAGGAAATCTGGACTAGTTGGGCCGGCCAAACTGAGGCGTGTGCGTGTGTATAAAATGGGGGCCTGGCGGAATCTGGACGCACCGCCGACCCAGCATATTTTACAGCGGTACAGCTGAGAAGCGCCTTTGCTCCGTGCTCGGGTTTAACACGCACAGCGATAGGGCTTACTGTTGCTAGCAGACGATTGTGCGTACGTGCCGCACGCAGACGGACCATAGAAATAGAAAGAGCAGCATGGAGATCATCCTTCCATGGCCAACGGATAGAAGCACATCAAAGACCGTTTGCTCACTACCCATGCACTGATGATGCACGCGGGATGGAGCTAGTTCCATGGGGTGAACAGGTAGCCAAGGACGGCGCTGGCGTTGGCCATGGCAGCGCCGGCCAACGCATCAGCTTGCGGGAACCGGCCTAGCAGTGGCACGAACGAAAGGAGGCAGACGCCGAGCAACCAGGTGACGAAGCCGAGCAAGACCTGCGCGGCGTCACCGTCAGCGTCGGGGTTGCCCACGGCCGAGACGGCGGCGACTGCTCCGAGCAGCATGAGCGCGCGCGCGGCGTCGAGGAGATGGAGATGGTACTGGTACTGGTGGTGCCGCCGGTCGCCGTGACCTGGCACGTCGGCGTTCCAGGCCATAACGTGCTGCACCGGGTGATTAGGCACCTCTCCCCGCACTAGTAGAGAACAGACCTTTGATCCTCGGTCAAAATGGACTCTAGTTCCGAAATTTTTTGCGTCCAGGACTAGAGATACCTTTAGTCCCGGTTGGTGACTCCAACCGGGACTAAAGGTCCCTGCCCAACGGCTACTGCGCCAGACAGAGGTGGCAGGGACCTTTAGTCCCGGTTGGAACCACCAACCGGGACTAAAGGTATACTTTTACTCTCGGTTGGTGGCTCCAACCGGGAGTAAAGCTCTACTCCCAGGCCGTGGCTATGCTCGGGGTTGGAAAGTTACCTTTAGTCCCGGTTGGAGCCACCAATCGGGACTAAAGGTCCCCCTTTATATCCCGGCCGTCTCCTTCTTCCTCCCCGAGCCCGAGCTCAGCACATTTTGAAGCTCACTGCACTAGTGTTCTTGCTTCCTCCCTCCATTGTTCCTCCATCCATTCTTCAATTCCTCCGTCGATTTCTTTGATTTCTTCGTCGATTCTTCAGTTGTAAAGGTTACCAATCTCATACTCTCATTTTTCACCATTGTCTTATCTCATTTTGTTCACTATATATATATGGTTCTTTATTGTGGCTTTTTTCATTTGTAAGCAATTTGAGCTTAAAATCACTTCAAGCTTGCATACTTATATGAAGGAAGGTTAAAGTAGCTATTAAAAACTAGTATTCACCGTTCATTTGTAGCATGCATACCACACTTCATTGTTTAGAGATATAGAGAATTTTAGAGTTTTTTAATTTTATTTGTTTATAAAATGAGAAATTTATAGTGTATTAAAAATGAGTATAGGGACTAGTGCCTCCGACTGGTATGACAGATGCAATGCAAGGCCGTGCAATAGGAAGCAAATCCGTTCTCTTTTGACGATACGCCCGAATAGCCGGGCCTGACAGATTTGGTGGTTGAACGGGTCCGTCGGCCGTCGCCGTGCGACTGTACGACAAAGAACGGCATCGATCGACCATAGTATTTTATTGTCCGGAGTCCGGTCCGGGGTGCAATGCAACGCAATGACAATTGACAATGCGTTGCTAGGTCAAAATATGGTCATTTCTATGGACTCCGCGACTAAACATTTTATTTTAACTTTTTATGAAATGAAAAACTTAGAAAATAGTTAGAAAATTATAGAAAATCCGTACTAGTTGAACTTGCGGACCGTGTTCAGCTCGGCGAGCATGTTCTCTGCCGAGCGGTAACGGACATCAAGGAGGAGCTTTGATTCTACGAGGGAGAGCGGCAACGGTCGTGGAAGACCGTGTTTCCTTCCTCGTAGAATTGAAGCTCTTCCTTGTTCAAGTACGGTGCCGTCCGGTGGAGAAATGCTCGCCGAGATGATCACGTAAGCAAGGTCAACTAGTACGGATGGTTATTTATTAAAACATGTTTTTGAGCTATAAATCCTGCTGGCCGTCTTCTTCCTCCCCGAGCCCGCCCGAGAGCTTAAGTTCAAATTTAAGCAGTGTTCTTGCTCTTTCTCCATCCATTCTTCGATTCCTCCATCGATTTCTTCGATTCTTCGGTTCTAAAGGTTACCAACTTCATACTCTCATGTTTCATCATTGTCTTATCTTATTTTGTTCACTATATATATATATATATATATGGTTCTTTATTGTGGTTTTTTTCATTTGTAAGCAATTTGAGCTCAAAATCACTTCAAGCTTGCATATTTACATGAAGGAAGGTTAAAGTAGCTAGTTGAACTAGCGGACCGTGTTCATTTCGGCGAGCATGTTCTCTGCCGAGCGGTAACGGACGTCAAGGAGGAGCTTTGATTCTACGAGAGAGAGCGGCAACGATCGTGGAAGACCGTGTTCCCTTCCTTGTTGAATCAGAGCTCTTCCGTGGCCAAGTACGGTGCCGTCCGGTGGAGAAATGCTCGCCGAGATGATCACGTAAGCAAGGTCAACTAGTACGGATGGTTATTTATTCACACGTCCCGATATCGTCGCAGTAGTCTGTCAATCACTGTACCCAAACGTAGTATATATATAAATATAAACGATAATCGATTGTTATGTGTGTACACTCCCATTCTTCTGTTAATTTGCGGAAATATCATGTGAATTACTTACCTGCCGCAATAAAAGACGAGAACACAATGACCATTAAAAATATCATTGTTTAGAGATATAGATAATTTTATAGTTTCTTAATTTTATTTGTTTATAAAATGAGAAATTTATAGTATATTAAAAAATAAGTATAGAGAGTAGATGGCAACTGCTTCCGGGTCGTCGGCCTCTCATGGGTTTCCAAAGCGACTTAGGTCGGGCCTCCCTCTCATTCCATACGGCAAGTGTCGTGATGAGACGAAGATTGTGATGGAGTACCGAGTGAAGAAGGAGGGTCCCAACAAGGATCGTATCTTCTACAAGTGTCCGGATCGCAATGTGAGTTATTTTATCGTATTTAATGATTATAGTTAGTTTATACCTATTTTCATGATGGTTGTGATTAAAGTTCTAATTTTTTGTTTTAATTTCAGTGGGATGACAGTGGACGATGTTCAGGCTTCTACTGGGAGGAAGAGTATGTTGAACTCGTGCAAAAATATCTTGCACAACAGGCAGATACGGCGGCTAATGAGGCAGTGATCCAGCCGAAGAAACCCAAAGATGTTGCACAATCGGGGGATCTGTCTGTTTTAGTTGAGATTGGTCGCGAAATCCTTGTGCTCCTGAAATGTATTTTAGCTTTAGTTCTTTTAGTGGCAGTTGGGATTGTCTACATTGTAGCGATGCTTTCATAAATTTGTACCTTTTGTGGTGGCACGCATGTTGTATAAATAATTAATTATGATCTAGGTTTTAATATGGTATTTATGTCATCTAATGCAGATGAGCCGGCATTGGATGTACAATGCTGATCGCCGCTCCCAAGAGTTCATTGACGGCGTGCATTCTTTGTTACGTGCGGCCGAGGCAAACAAACGCGATGGTTTCATGTGCTGCCCATGTGCCATATGTAAGAATACGGTGGAATATCCTTGTTCAAGGACTCTTCATTCACACTTGTTCAAGTCGGGTTTCATGCCAAACTATATTTGTTGGACAAAGCACGGAGAAACCGGTGTTGTAATGGAAGAAGGTGAAGAAGAACAATGGGACGACAATGATATTATTCCCGATGGTGCGTGCTTCAATGATACTGCAATGGGAGAAGCTGAAGAAGAGGTAGCCGCAGAAGATGAGCCTGCTGATGATCTTTGTCAGGTCATTCGTGACGCACAAAGAGAATGTGAAAGTGAAAAGGAGAAAATCAAGTTCGAGCGGATGCTAGAAGATCACAAGAAATTGTTGTACCCAACTTATGATGCAGGACAGAAAAAGTTGGGAACCACACTAGAATTGCTGCAATGGAAGGCAAAGAATGGTGTATCTGACAAGGGATTTGGAGAGTTACTAAAAATCCAAAAGAAAATGCTTCCGAAGGACAATGAATTGCCCGCCACTACCTACGAAGCAAAACAAGTTGTCTGTCCTATGGGGCTAGAAATTGAGAAGATACATGCATGTCCTAATGACTGCATCTTGTACCGTGGCAAAGAGTACGAGAAATTGGATGCATGCCCGGTATGCTATGCATCGCGGTATAAGATCAGGCGAGATGACCCTGGTGATGTTGAGGGCAAACGTCCGTGGAAGAAAATCCCTGCCAAGGTTATGTGGTATGCTCCTATAATACCATGCTTGAAACGTCTGTTCAGAAACAAAGAACATGCAAAATTGTTGCGATGGCACAAAGAAGACCGTAAGGTAGACAATATGTTGAGACACCCTGCTGATGGGTCCCAGTGGAGAGCAATCGACAGAGAATTCCCGGAGTTTGCAAATGACGCAAGAAACTTAAGGTTTGCTTTAAGTACAGATGGTATCAATCCTTTTGGAGAGCAGAACAGTAGTCATAGCACTTGGCCTATTACTCTAAGTATCTACAACCTTCCTCCTTGGTTATGCATGAAGCGGAAGTTCATTATGATGCATGTGCTCATCCAAGGCCTGAAGCAACCTGGCAATGACATCGATGTGTACCTGAGACCACTTATTGACGAACTTCTCATTTTGTGGAATAAAGAAGGTGTACGTGTGTGGGATGAGTACAAACAGGAACACTTTGATCTACGAGCATTGTTGTTCATAACAATCAATGATTGGCATGCTCTAAGTAATCTTTCAGGACAGTCAAACAAGGGATATAATGCATGCACACACTACTTCGGTGATATTAGAGGTGTATTCTTGAAAAAATATCGAAAGGTCGTGTACCTTGGCCATCGTCGATTTCTTCCTACAAATCACCCTGTAAGAAAGAAAGGCAAGCATTTTAAAGGAAAGGCAGACCACCTGACCAAGCCTCGCAACCGAACCGGTGAGGATGTACTCGATATGGTTAATGATGTAAAAGTCATCTTTGGAAAAGGACATGGCAGCCAACCTGTTCCGAACGACGCTAACGGTCACGCACCCATGTGGAAGAAGAAGTCCATATTTTGGGACCTACCCTATTGGCAAGTCCTAGAGGTCCGCGGCTCGATCGACATGATGCACCTGACGAATAATCTTTGTGTGAACCTACTAGGCTTCATGGGTGTGTATGGAAAGCCTAAGGACATATTTGAAGCACAACAAGACCTGCGTTGTTTGAGAGAAAGAGACAACCTGCATCCAGAGAAGACAGATGATGGACGCCATTACCTACGTCCTGCCAGCTACACTCTAAGCAAAGAGGAGAAGGAAATCATGTTTGAATGCTTAAACAACATCAAGGTACCATCTGGATTCTCCTCGAATATAAAGGGTATTATAAATGTGCTAGAGAAGAAATTCTGTAACTTAAAGTCCCATGACTGTCACGTTCTCATGACGCAATTACTTCCAGTTGCATTAAGAGAAATTCTACCTCTAAATGTACGTCTAGCCACCGTGAAGCTATGTGCATTCCTCAATGCAATTTCTCAAAAGGCAATTGATCCAACTGGTCTAGCTAAACTACAGAATGATGTGGTTCAATGTCTCGTCAGCTTTGAGTTGGTGTTCCCTCTTTCCTTCTTTGATATCATGACACACCTCCTAGTTCACTTAGTCAAGGAGATTTTCATTCTCGGTCCTGTGTTCCTACACAACATGTTTCCCTTAGAGAGATTCATGGGAGTCCTGAAGAAATATGTTCACAACCGTGCTCACCCAGAAGGAAGCATCGCCAAGGGCTATGGAACAGAAGAGGTCATTGAGTTCTGTGTTGACTTTATTCCCGACCTTGACTCGATTGGTGTTCCTAAATCGAGACATGAGGGGAGACTAAGCGGAAAGGGGACACTAGGGAGGAAAACATATATTGGTACGGAGGATGATTATTTCAATAAAGCGCACTACATAGTTCTATAGAACTCCTCTTTGGTAGATCCGTATATTGAGACACACAAGGATCTCTTACGATCCGAGTTTCTAGGGAAGACTGAAGCTTGGATTATGCGTAAGCACATGGAAACTTTCGACGGTTGGTTGCGAAAAAAATGTCAAGGTGATGAGAGCATCCATGAGCAACTGTATTTATTGGCTATGCAACCATCATGGCATATCATCACATACAAAGGGTACGAGATAAATGGGAACATATTCTACATAGTAGCCCAAGATAAAAGGAGTACCAACCAAAACAGTGGTGTCCGCATAGATGCCACAGACCCGAATGGGAATAAACAGACATATTATGGACGCATAGATGAAATATGGGAACTAGAATATGCACCTACTTTGAAGATCCCATTGTTCAAGTGCCAATGGGTCGAGGTGACCGGAGGCGGGGTAATAGTAGACAACGAGTATGGAATGACAACAGTAGACCTTAGTAATATTGGGTACAAAGACGAACCATTCGTCCTTGCCAAGGATGTGAATCAGGTGTTCTATGTCAATGATATGTCTACCAAACCAAAAAGAGGGAAAAATGATAATGACTCAACCAAAGACCTAAAGCGCCACATAGTTCTTTCAGGGAAAAGAGTCATCGTAGGAATTGAGGACAAGTCGGACATGTCAGAAGATTATGAAAAGGATGACCGAATTCTGCCCTTCAAAGTGAACAAAGACCCTAGCATCTTGGTAAATGATGAGGACACTCCATGGTTACGACACGATCATAACCAAGGGACATACGTAAAGAAGAAGTTCACTGCTGTGCCCACTTGATGATATAGTGATTTAATGTAGTGTGTGTTTGAGATATTATGTAATAATTATGAATTCAGATGTTTATTATGTCGTGTTTCAAATTAAATCAATGTTTGATTTGGTGGGATTTCTCTCTCGAAAAGTTAAATTAGGATATTGAGTGATGAAAAAATAAAATATTAACATTAAAATGATGTGAAAACAAATTTCCTATCCAAAACCAATAGTTTTAATAATTTTAATTAAACACTACATTTTTGCATTAACGAAATAATAAATATTAGTTACATTATGTTTTATAATTATAACAAAAATTAAAAAAAGTTAGGTTATAGATTTTTCCTATGTGCAATAAAGAAAAAAATCCATATTTTTAACAAAATAATTTTATGCCTTTTATTTAATTTACTATGTATTTAACAAGAAAATCCATATTTCTATTAAAAAATTTGCTCAAAACAGGTGGGAAACGAAACTGCAGCCCACCTTTACTCCCGGGTGGGAAGCCCACCCGGGAGTAAAGGTGGGCTACAGTTTTGTGGCCCGCCAAAAAAAACCCTTTACTTCCGGTTACTCCCGGCTGGTGACTGGCACCAGGAGTAAATCTCCCTGGTATATAAGCGCTAGTGCCTGGCGCAGATCGATCCCCTCCTCTTCTTCCTCGTCGAACAGCCACCCTTTCTCTTCTTCCTCGCGCCGCCGCCGATTCGTCTTCGCCTGCGCATCAGCCCACCGCCATGTCACCGGAGCCCGCGCCTCGTGTGGCCCTCCACCGCGCACGCCCGTGCGGCCCTCCACCGCCGACGACCTCGTGCGGCCCCCTCCACCGTGCGCGTGCCCGTGCGGCCCTCCACCGCGCCCGCCCGAGGTGAGCTCTCGGCTTTCTCTCTCCTAGTGCCTAGGGTTTCGCCATTCAGCGGCCAGTCGCAGTATGGGCATGGCGGCCAGGGTCACATGGCCGGCCGTGGCGAGGATGATGGCGCGGTGCCGTGGCTTGGAACCCACCGCGCTGCTCGGCAGGCGGATGTGCAGCGACAAGTCCGGAGACACCGCTGACGCAGGGAGGTGGAGGAGGGTGGCTACGGCGCTGAGCGCGGCGTGGGCGAGCGCCAGCGAACTCTCTTGCTTCGACCGCGTCCACGGCGCGGCACGCTCCATCGCGGCGGCCTAGAGCGGAGGAGAGAGCAGAGGGAGCACGAGGCGAGCGAGGGGCTTGGTCTACTCCGGTGGCCGGTGGTGTGGACGGAGGATGCGGAAGAAGGGATTGCAGGGAGGGCCGCCGGGGACGAGCGGAGGCGAGCAAAGTCGAGCGCTGGAGGTGACGGGAATCGAGCAGCGAGCCTGGCCCCTAGAAAACGACTTGCTCCCACGTTCTTCTGGAGCCCGGCTAACAGGCCGATTTGGCTTATGGGGGCCCAGGCAACTAAACATATTCAACTTGGCAATGCTATATATTGACGTTTGTACTGTGTTTTGCAAAAAAGAAAAAAAACATGTGGACATGCATGCATGATATATAATATACTCCTTTTGATCACAGCCCCGGCCCGACGCGCGGGCCACACCCTCCAGCGCATCGACCGTAGCCCCGGCCCGGGCCGCTCCGCGCCGACGACGTCCTCCACCGCACCGACACCGCCCCGGCCCGCCTCATGTCGTCGTCGTCAGCACACCGGCCACCGTGCTGACACATATATATACGTCATTTGTATTCATATGCATGTATATATACGTCGCGGAGCACCGCCGCCCTCGTTCGCCCATGTGTTTCTATGTATATGGCGGAGCACCGCCGCCCTCGTTCACCCATGTGTACAAACATATATACGGCAGAGTGGAGCACTGCCACTCTCATCACACCGCCCTCTCTCGCGGCCTAGTCACCGCGTTGTTGATGTCACTGACGTGGTTCGCCCTAGTCACCGACGCAATTCGCCCTCGGCCGTTTATGTATAGCCCTAATTCGCCCTAGTACCGACGCAGTTCGCCCTAGTGTGGCGAATTGCGTCCGTGACCGAGGGGCAAGATTTAATAATGCATATTGTTCGTAGATTTTACGCATGTAAGCAAAGATTTGATGTACTATATATTGGTTTTGTTTTTTGAAGCTAGATGGCCGACCCAAGAAACATGGATGAGGAGGAGTTGATGATGAATTTGATCAACACTGGCACTCAAGTTGCCGGCGATGATGGTGCTAAAAATAATGTGCAAGAGGATGCAGATGACGGGAGTCAGTACTTAGCTCTTGAATAAAATAAGCAACAACATATTGGCCAAGTATATATTTTTTATTATTAGCTATATATATTATCATATGTCTTATGTGTGCTCATGACATTAAAAATAATGTTTATGTTTTGTAGCCCTCTGGATCGACATCAACAACTACAACGAAGAGTAAAAATATTCGAGGTCCCAAAATGCCATTGGAGGGCCGCTTCATCATCTCGGAGTTCAATGTGGATACAGGCGAACCGGGGGGGGCAAATAAAATGAAATTCATGCACCACTGTGGTTACCTTGTATGGGACCGGCTCCCGATCAGTACCCGCGAATGGAAGAAGAAGATCAATGCTCCTCATATCAGTTTTGTCTCCGATCGTGACAAGACGTTAATTTGGAAAGATGTCTTGGTACATTTCACGCTCCAAACAGATGGTTATGATGATATAATAGATGGTGATGAATTGAAGGAGCGAGTTAGGGATTGGGCAATGAAGAAGATGGCCACCCAGTTTCATACTTGGAAGAAACACCTATACACGACGTATGTCAAGAAGAACATAGCACCAGATTTCACTGTCCCAAGCCCGATCTCAAAGCAGAGGCCCTATTGGGATGAGTTTGTACAGTACAAGACGTCGGAAGAGGGTGTGAGTCGGGTGATAAGGAACCAACGTAATGCCCAACAGAAGACATACCACCATAACTTGGGATCAGGTGGCTACCCGAGTGCCATTAAGAAGTGGAACAAAATAAAAGCAGACCTTCTTGCCAAGGGTATCACACCAGAATCACTCGAGTGGGGAGAGCATGCAAAGAATTGGTTTTTCGCTCATGGGGGAACACTGGACCAGGAGACAGGGAAGTGCGTTTATGGCGCAAGACTGCAAGAAGCAGCAGAAAGATTGTTTTATGCTCAGAGAGCTACTGCTAGTGGTGCATTTAGGCCCAACAGAGAGAAGGATGAACTGACATACGCCATCAGGACTATTGAACACGGTGGCCGAACTAGAGGCAAAGGAAGTGTCTCATGGGAGCATGGATTCCCTCAGGACAGACCTTCCTACAGAAGCCACCAGAGAAAGAAGGAAGAAGAGGCACAGCGGCTCCAGAGGTTGGAGGAAGCGGTGCGTGAAGCATAGGAGCGAGAAAAAAAAACTCGAAGCGAGAATGCAGGAGGAAATCAGAAGGCAAGTGCAAATAGCAGTGAGTGCAAGCAAGCCGGCATCAGAGCCAGGAATCAACATTAGCCAATCTGTTCAGTTGAAAAGCAGCTGCACTCCCACGGAGATACCAAATCAAGGAGACACAGGACTACGCTTCCCTGTGGATGGCGTCACTGAACCTTGTACATCGTGTGAGCTACACATTCCGAAGGGGAATTCCACAATCATGGTGGCTATCGGTCTTGTTAATCCTATCGACCGAACCAAGACACCAAGGATTCATGGGAATATAATCCAAGAAGGATATGCTACCATCTCAGTAGATAAAGCTGAAAAAGATTTTAGTGATTTGCCTCTTGATATTCCTGGAGGTGATGGCGAGAAGACTCTAGGAGAAGCAGAGAAGACATTCATTCTATGGCGCAAGCGCTACATCATCATTCCCGGGATGTCAGCTCCACCTCCTCCTGAACTACCTCACCATAGGTGCGGATGAAAACACTACATTATTAATTTATATTGGCTTAAATAATTAACAATATGCTCATAATAATATGTCATTCCTTTTTTTGTTGCAGATCCTCCCCCAACCTAAATCCAATTGTTCAATCGCCAGATCATCATAGTGCTCTGTACGATGACAATGTGTTGGAAGGCGAGGCTGCATCCACACCATCTCCAAGGAGGTCTCCAACGCCGCAGCCGCCACCTCCAAGGAGGTCTCCAACGCCGCTGCCACCACCTCCAAGGAGGTCTCCAACGCCTCCCCCGCCCCCGCCTACCAAGAAGCCAAGTACTAGCAAGAGGCCAGCCCCGCAAACGAAGAACCAGTCCCCGTCGGTAAAGAAAGCCACCGTGAAACCAAGGGCTATTCCCAAAATAGTATCTAAAGAGAAGGAAGAAGTAACTGATGCATATAAAAAAGATATGTCCAGATTCTATGACAAACTTAAAAAGGGTCAAGAAGCAAGGAGAAACCCGGAGAAACCGTACTTTTTCGTAGCTCCAGATATTCTAAGAAAAAAGGTGGCTTCTTACCAGCAACAACAGCGGGAATCTCGTAAGCCATCCAAATCAACGTTAACGGACTATGACCGCACTCTCACCAAGTCAATTGAGGCGGCACATAAAAAGAAGCGGGTAGGGAAAGGAGTTGCACAACTCGGACAACAATCGCACCAATCAGTCCCCCCGCTAGTTGTTGGTAATGAATATGGTTCGAATTTAGGATTAATGCATCAGGCAAACATACCTCCAGATGTCGATTTGGATCACCTTGGTGAATTTATTGAAGAGACTGGTCTCGACCTTTACCAGATGTTTGGTGATGAAAACATTGAGAGTGCGGCGGAGGTTGATATTTAGAAGAAAAAATTTGTACTAGGCCAGAGTTTATACAACCCTCAAGCCTTATGTGATCTGGGGACACAAATGTACCTGCTAAACAAGTGGTACATGCAGGCGTCTACCGGTGGAGACTTCTGCGTTGGTGTCAGAATTAGAGATGAACATTGGTTCCGTGGCGATGATGTTATGTATGTTGACTTTGCATAATTTCATCAACTATGCCACTTGACCTCTCTAGACAAAGTTATCATTAGCTGCTATTGCCTGTAAGTAATAATTTTTTCGATCTATTATTAAACTCATCATATGTGTGTATATGCATATAAATTATCCTAACAAGTACTATATATATGCAGATTTATAATGACAGAGCTCAGAAAGAAAGGCTGCAATGAAATTGGTTTTGTTGATCCCCATATGGTATTCAAAGACCCAGTTACTCCAGAGCCTAATTGGAAGTCTAAGTCAGAGAGTAACCTCATGAACTTCTTAGTGAACCAACGCCACAAGAAGGATATACTCTTTCCCTATAACTTCAAGTGAGTGTTAATAATGTCGATCATCCTTAATGGCTCATATGTTGATTCTAGTTAATTAATGAGTGTTATGCGTTATATCCTATAAACACATGCAGCAATCACTGGATATTGATGGACATCGATCTGGTGAAAAGTCACTTGATAATCTATGACTCGATGAGAAAACCACAACAAGACTACCAAGATATGATAGATATTATCCAGAGGTAATTTCGGTATCTCTAGCAACTATATATACACACAAACATGATGATTAACTATATCTGATGACGTGGCAAATTTTTTATTGGGCAGTGTTTGAAAAACCTTTATTGAGAAGCAACACATGGGAAAATGCAAAGCGCCACTAAATGTAATCCCTTTGAAAGTAAGTCCCATAAATCGCATCATCTTTATTAATTAAACATATAGCTTTCACTGGATCACCAGATTGGATGACAAATCTTTTTCTCGTAAAGTGGTGTCTGAGGCAGGAACAGGGGAACAACTACTATGGTTACTATGTTTGCAAGTTTATCAAGGTGGTCTCCCAAAGAACTCCTACAGAGAGACTCAAAGTACGTTAAAAATACACTATATATTCATTTAATTATTATTATTGATTGTGTTACTATGTCTTTATATATATATATATATATATTTATTTTCCTTTAATTCAAACCTGTAGGCTCGATCGTTGGAGGAAAAGGTCATACGGCAAGACCAAATCAAAGCAATTCAAGAGTCTATAGCCGGATTTTTTAATGACCAGATCATCGATTCTAAGGGCGAGTTCTACTTCGACCCAACACTGCCATTGAAGCCAAGCTAGAGGATGAGAGGAAACTTGTTATATCACAACAATTGTAATGCAATCTTTTGTAATATATACACATGAAATAATATAATGTAAAATACACATATGCATGCATGCATGTAAATATATATATATATGATGCATGCATGCATATATATATATATATATATATATGCTTGAATTGTGTGATTTAATACGTTCATTGTGCTTGAACCGAAACATACTATACGCGCGTATAAATGTATAATTAGCAGCGTACAATACGACTTCGAAAACCTATTTTGAAAAGAAAACAAAAAAATGAAAAGAAAAGAAAAAAGAAAAAAAAACCTTTAGCCCCGGTTCATATTACCAACCGGGACTAAAGGGTGCCGGCTATCGTGGCATGTCAGGAGGCACCTTTAGTCCCGGTTGGTGTTACCCACCGGGAGTAAAGGTCCCCCTTTAGTCCTGGTTCCTGACCCGGGACTAAATAACCCCCCTTTAGTCCCGGATGCTTGCTCCCGGGTGGAGAACCGGGACTAGATGAGGTTTCCCACTGGGAGTAAAGCTCTGTTCTCTATCAGTGCCGGTTAGCCATTGGTGCGGGTTGGAATATGTTATGGACTCTGGAGCGTGGTGACTATACTCTGGACGGTGTGTGCTTCCATTCGCCAGGTGTGGTGAAAGGAGGAGGATTGCCATCGATGAATTATATAGAGTGACGGCCTCAAATATATAAATCGCCAATTCCTACGATGCCTTACCAGTTACCACCGAGTGACGGCCCCTATTTTCCTTTGCGCGCATGGACAGCTAACCAGCTGCACTGCTTCGGTAGTGGTCCTGGTGGACGCCCAACCCCGTCCCAATCGTCGGCAACCCCGGAGCACGAGGTCGAGCTACTTCGACAGGCCGGGTGAAGCAAGCAATGCTTGACGAGACCACGTACAGTGGCACAGACCAACGTATGTAACGCCACCCGTGGTCTGCCACTAGGGAATTAAGGTCAGGGGATTAAACAAACCCGGCGTGTCTCCCCAATGGGCAACCGGCCCCGCTAATTTTCTGCTTCTTGCATTGCCAGTTGGCACGCTGAATTTTATTGCTCATTAATCTGTCAAGCATCGAAAAATGGGGCTGCCCGGCTGGGTGACGCCATCATTGGTGGTACGGTTTTTGGTTTTTGGTCTTCCACTGCTTCTTTCCTCTGCTTGCTCAAGCAAATATTTCTTCTGCGTGCACCTCATCGCCTATGATGCTGCCATTTTTCTTTCTTTCTTTTTTTCGCCACCGTGCCTAGCCACAGTATTTTCTCTTCTTTTATTTGTAGCAGACATGCATACTCCTGCTTAGGTCTTGTTTAGTTCCAAAAAATTTTCCCAAAAAATGCTACAGTAGTCATCACATCGAATCTTGCGATACGTGCATGGAGCATTAAATGTAGACGAAAAAAATTAATTGCACAGTTTGATTGAAAATTGCGAGACGGACGTTTTGAGCCTAATTAGTCCATGATTGAACATTAATTACCAAATAAAAACGAAAGTGCTATAGTAACCAAATTTCTAAAATTTTGCCAACTAAACAAGGCGTTATATATTGGCTGCAGACATGGAGCTGTCGGTTGTCGCTGCCCCCTCGCATTTCAGTTCATTCTTTTGTGCGCAGTTGGGCCCCGTGATACTCCCTGCTGCCGGTGCAAGTGCAACACGGAAGTCTTCATAAAATGTGTCCATTCCACATAAATTGCTTGCTTCACCCCTTTCGGTCTAAGCAGTCAATGTACAAGGGATTGTCGCCTCTTCTTGCAGTGGAAGAACAGTAGAGCACTATCAGTTAGCCCCCGTTCTGTTGCAGCGAATCAACAGTGTGTTCCCTCTCACAGCATTTCAGCATAAGCATCAACATAAGTCAAATTTCAGCGAAATAAGCATTGGCATAGACATTATGTTGAAAGTAAAGTCTTGCGGGATTAAGCAGAAATGAAGAGAGAAATTTAACAGCACTGTTCAGAGGCCTAATTAAACTTGAACCAACAGAAACCTGCTACAGTTACTCCAAAGTCGAAACGTTATTAGAGACCAACGACCATCATGCTTACGTAATAGAAAGGAACTAATCACTGACTCAATGAGCTTGTGGCTACTTTTCATACCCTATCTTTCCACGCAGCAGCACCTCTGAAAGTTCTAGCGTCAGCTTGGTCTCCTCCGACTCCGACAGTACAAGCATCCATCGGTCCTGAAGAAAACTGGTGATTCTGTAAACAACCAAACAAAATCTAGTAAACAATTTCAGCCGGATATGCGTGCTATTAAAGTAGTATATATTGTTTATTTGTTGCCGTTTTGTTACGAGTAGCAAGCAGCAACCAGGCAACTGTCTGTGCTAAAATGACGAACTTTTTTTACTTCCTTCTGGTGCTAACCACTAGTCAGACAAGTCATGCAGAGAAAATGAATCGTAGCTCATCAGCACCTGACTCAGCACCGGTGAAGACAGTTAGAGGACACTGACCAAGCGCAGATTTCTTCTCGTGGCCCATCCTGCCTCCTTATTCAGCTACAAATTAATCTATAACGTTAATTACCATCTGTCCTGGCATCCTGGCAAACTTGCTACGCTAAACGCCTGTGTGAATCCATTCACTAAAAATTAGCTATATATAGCACCCGGTTTTAAGAACAAAACCAGATACACACCATATGTGAGCCGAGGAAGTCAATTTTCACATATAGCTATAAATAAGGGTAATATCAATAGACAATGCTTAAATACATAACGTATTAGTGTAAAGAATATAACCTCAGATAGCAAACAGCGGAAAGATAACTCCGATCTTCAGGTGAAGACTCCAATTCTATAGGGAAAACTGACTGGTTGATCACAAGCCTAATTCCTCCAAACTCTAGCAATCTGGTACCCATCCAGGATTTTTATCCAAATATGTGAAAAATAAAGCAAGCGTAAATACATGTCGTACTCAACAAATATATCATTGGGTTCATGAGACTCAAAAGGCTGACACTGGCTTAACTGCGATTAGCTTTTAATGAGTCATCTTTTAGCAATTGAGTAGCAACAAGTTTATTACAAGCCCATATAAACACATGATCAGGTAAACGTGAATAATGAATAGCATAAACAATTAACCATTAGTGAGCATCTTTATCATCCATATCATTAGTGTTCATCATCTATTCCATAAATATTCCAAGGCCGCTCGTGACCGTGAGCACGGCTGATATATCAGTTTTACACTCTGCAGAGGTTGTACACTTTCACTGTGAGTCGTGATTTACCCTTTCGTCCGAGGTGATCAGCCTCTTGACCCACTACCAAGGAAGGTCGGCAGGGTTCACTATGAAGCCTTTCAAAGGTTCGTCTAACAAGTTAGGCTCATTAGATTCACTCGGCAAACAGATATAGAGCCCCCCTTCCCGATGGCACAATGATGCGCAGCCTATACATAAGGGGGTAGATGCCGCACTATACCCGATTCGTCAAGTCATTATTACGTCAATGAAGGTAACCACTAACAAGCTAGAAAAGGTCCTCATACTGAGCTAAAGCCAAAGCCATATAGCCCTCACAGCTGTACTGTAAGTCCTAGATGATCACTTACAGATAAGTCCTTAGGGAGAGAAATCTAGAGCACCATAAAACAGCCCAATGCTCTAGCCCCCTTGTTCCATGTTGCTAAAAAACATCTTTTAATGTTTATTGCATATACCATTAGTCAAGTTACAAGATCATGGTTGTAGTTGAGCACTAGCATCATACTACCCAATGCAACAACCCAAAGGTATCAAGGTACAGGGTAACGAAGTACTAGGAAATCCTTAGCGGCAGTCAAGGTAGACACGTGCAGTATGAATTAAATGATTAAAGATGAATAGGACAACAAGGAAGATCACATGCTATATTTGCCTTAAACACCGATCCTTCGGTAAGATTTAATCTTCAACGTTCTTCTTCTTCTTGATCACCATGCATATCTCACCGACTGGATAGGATCATAAAGCACCATACAAGCATCCATACAATCATACACGAAGCAAACAATAGATCTAAATTAGAACAGTACATCAAACATAGAAAAATAAGAAAAAAAAAGTTTGAAACAAGATACTACGCATCGTCACGAACACACAGATGCGAGAGGCACGCTAATCGGAGCTACAGTTGAAAAGATAAACTACCGAGAGATCTACTCATAAAACTACTAGCTTCATGTGTTTTAATTATATGAAAACATATATAAGATATTTTATAGATAATAGAAATTAAGTCAAATTTAAGTTTGAAATATAATACTAAAGTAAAACAAATCATATTTGATTTATAAAATCCAGTTGCATAATCATTAATCAAGATATGATCTAAACCATGAAATTTCAGAAATAGTAATATGATAAACACTGTTGCTAATGCGTAGATCTCGTTGCTATGAATCTAATGCAACTTGAATGGACTAAAACGGATCTAAAATGCAAAAGATATGAAATAAACAAGATTTTCTTTAATAAAATAATAGATTAAATCTAACCACGAATTTTAAAAGTTGAAAACACATCTAGCAATAGTATAAACATGTAGATTATGAAATTACGAACCTAACGCAAGTTGAACGGGTCAAATCGGAGTTAAAACGGAAAAGTTATGGCTAAAACAAAATCAGTGGCAAATCTGTAATTAACTGAAAACGTATTTTTGAAGTCAACCGAAGAAAATACGCTTTTAAAAGAAGAAAGCATAAACTGTGAAACACGCAAAGGACCGCGGGTTAAGCTTAAGTAATTATAAGGGGTTTTTTGCAAAACACGCAGCGAAGGGGTATCTTTCGATATTAGCCATCGGATTAGATTTGGACGGCCGAGATTCGATCGGGCGGTGAGAAAAAAAACATGGCCACCGGAACAGTGGCACATGGCGGCGATTTGGCCAGCGTTTGGCGATTGCTCACCGGCGCAATTGGGGAAAACGCCTACGGGCTAAATTAGGCTCGGATTTTGGCGCAGGGAGCAAGATTGGGAGGCGCTAAACTCAATTCGGCCATCTACAGCAGCTATGGGCGAGCAGAGCAAGCTAGCAGCGTGCCATGGCGGTGGCGGAGCGACGGCGGAGCGTTGCAAGGCGACTCAGAGCGAGGGAGAGGGCGTGAAGGGGTTATGCGGGTTCAAGAAGTTCACGCGAAGCTCTGTGAGATACTTACCGTGGCTAAGGACCAACAAAAACGGCACAACGACTCCGGCTTCTTCACGGCGGAGCTCGGACGGCGAAGCTGGAGCACGGGAAGGCCTGGCGGCTGCGCTGGGGCTCGGTGGGGAACAAAACGGGAGCGGAGGCTCTCTATTTAAGGACCGTCTAGCTTGACAGGCACGGCAACGGATGGAGACGTGGGCGGGGCGGACACGGCCTCTGTGCGAGTCTGTTTCGACGACGAGCAGGGGTAGAAGGCAGAGCTGACGAGCGGGGCCGGGCGGTCGGTGAGACAAGGCGGGGAACGGCGCAGCGCAGCTGCTTCGGGCTGGGCCGGTCGCGGAAGTGGCCTACGGGCAACGCTACTGGGCCACGCGGAGAAGGAGGGAGCTGGGCCGGGCGCCAAGGGGAAACGGGGAGAGCGCGGAAGGGGAAGAAGGGAGGCGGCGGCGGCCGCGCTGGGCCGGGCAGAGGCAGAGTAGTTTGGGCTGTAGTCCTGCGAAGCTGAGCGGGCCGCTGATTGCTGGGCTGCGCGGGAGGGAAAAGAAGTAGCTGGGCCAAAAGAAAGAAAAAGGGAGAATGAGGTTTTTTTCCTTTTTCCAAATACCTTTCTATTTTCCTTTCTTAATTCAAACCAAATTTAAAACATGAACCAAATCAAATTCCGATGTAGTTTCAAGTATACTTTTCAACTCAAATAAAAATGCGGAATTTTAGTAAGTCTTCCCAAAAATTATTTTTACAACTTTTTAAATCCTTTTATTTTTAAATTCTCTTTTCTTTTATTTCAAATTAAATTTTAATTTCATTCGCAAAAGCAATTTAAACCATTTTAAATTTTCAATCAAAATAACTCAATCAGATAAATCAAATGCAAGGGCATGTATGCTCAAACATGTTGCTACCTTATGATGAATTTTAATTTAATGAAAAATTTTATTTCCCTATATTTTCATGAGCATAAAATTCCAAATTAAATCATTTTAGCTCTATTTCCAAAAATTCAAATTTTAAGGTGTTACACTATAGCTAATAGCTACTCAATCCATCCCAAATTATAAGACGTTTGACTTTTTTGACACCAAGTTTGACCACTCGTCTTATTCAAAATTTTGTGCAAAATATCACTTCTTTTGTCATGGCTTGGTTCATTAATAAAAGTTCTTGAAGAATGACTTAAATTTGACTATATTTACACAAATTTTTTGAATAAGACGAGTGGTCAAACTTGAGGTCAAAAAAGTCAAACGTCTTATAATTTGGGATGAAGGGAGTACTATTTTTAGTAGGAGGCCGTTAGGATCCACCACCTAATAGATGATTGGATTGTAGAGTTGAAGGTGTATATGAACTATTAGCCCCCACTAGCAACTCCAAAACAGCTAAGAACTAATAGTCAGCATCTCCCTAGCTAATAATTAGCAGGTTTATTAGGAGGTCTATTTTGACCCAGTAGTACTCATTTTAGCTGCTAATTTTTAGTGCTAATAAATCCAAATGGGCACTAAACCTTTTTCATCTCGAAAGATTTTTTTTATAGACACATCATCAGCTATCAGAACTGTGTAATCTAGTCTCTACGTGAAAAATGCAACATTCCAAACAAAGTTTAATTTGCAACATACCAAAAAACAGTACAAAATTATTTATTCAAATTTATTCTAGACATGCCATTGTTTTTTAAAAAAAACTCATATTTGTAATATAGGGATCATATATGATTAGCCTAGATGTACCTATCGCATCTTTGGGAAAATATATTGAGCTTATTATATCGTTTCATCTCTGTTAATTGATATAGGTGATGATGCATATCCACATGTCATATTGGATACTACTATTTTCAGTGCTTGATGATATGTTGTCCTTTTTTTAAATTATGGTATAGATATAAACACTCACATACATACATGCATGTATAATCATCGTGCGAATTATAGATAGACGTAGATACTCACGTATATACACGCACGCTCACCCTTATAAATGCATGCACCCTACCTCTACAAGCACTTCAGAAAGATTTAGCCAATGCTCGCTTTTAGCCACAAAAGTGCACCTATATATAGTTAACAGCTAAAGCTGGCTCAACTCTGGGCCGAGAATTCGGCCGCTTGTGCCATCCAAATCAAAGTGTAAGTTGTTAGACCAGTCTCAACTCAGAACTTATGAGTAGTTTCATACTACCTCTGTCTTAAAGTGAATAAGTTTTAGAGTCATCCTAAGTCAACTAGTCCCCCACAGTGTACATGACGTGGATGAGGAGGCACCCATAGAGACGAAGCACACGGTCACTGCCACGTTGAATGGCAGCTGATGATTGACTCGTTAGCCAAACTTATTTACGATAAAACAGAGTTCACCACTGAATGGCAACTAATGATTAACCGATAGTCGAACTTATTTTTGATGAAATGCAATTAATCATCAAAGCCGGATGGTTCTATGACAATCTATCCCTCTTCATTGTTCAATAACAAAGCATCAAAAATGGGTCGTTGAGCGGTGTGTATGAATATGTATGATCAGTAACTAAAAAAGTTATGTTCAATGACGTTTTTTTTTTTCACTTTCGCCATTAGACGCATGCCGATAATGAGGTGCATGCCTGAGGTCCGTGACCCATCAATCCATGACGAACAACAGATTTTCGTCATGGATAGACTGGAGCGACGTCACGAGAAAAACAGAAGAACACACAAAGGAAGCAGACGTGGACGACACAGTAGTACTACATTGCAACAGGAGCATGAACATGAGTTTATCTTAAAAAAAAGTGTTTTAAATCGCTAAACCGGCCTCCTCCGGAGAAAGCAGCAGCTGTAGCGGGAGATTTAAAACCCTGAAAAAACAGAAACAGAATTGTTAGAAACATTGATAATGCCCCTACCAATATATATCTCCTACGACTAAAAAGAACAAAGCGTGGACACTTTTTGGTGCGACATTTGTTTTGGGTCTGCCTCTTCACCCCTTGCGACCGCGACTTCCCCCGTGAGATCCCTCTCCGCGCCACCCCTCCCTCTCCCTCTCTCTCCTTCCCTCTCGCGATCGATCTGACCCCTCGCGTCGTCGTCCGCCTCCATTGCGCACCGTCCGCCTCTTCCCCTCGCGCCGTTCGCCACCTCCACCACACGCCCTCCGCTTCACCCCCGTGCCGCCCCTCCCTCTCCCTCTCCCTCTCTCTCTCTCTCTCTCCTTCCCTCTCACACTCGGATCTTGCTCAGCACTCGTGGAGGCGCGCTGCGATGGGCCTCACAGCGGACCTCCATGGCGGAGCACAGCAGCAGGGGGACACCGTCGCCGCACCCCGGGAGGAACTCGGGACCCCACGCCCGTCGTTGCTGCTCGATAAGAGAAACGGGGGTCATCACGTGCCCTAGGGCTGCCTTCCTGCTCCAATTTGGTACACCGGTAGTTCGATTTTTATTTTTCTGAATGCCTTCGTTTGTGTTGTAGGTACTGTTCGACTTGCTTCATAGGTCACCATGAGGTAGGCTGTTGCGCAGCTTCGTGGTGCTCAATTAATGTGCGTGCCAGTTGATATGGTGTTCAATCCGCAAACGCCCACCACGCCAAGGTTATCTGCATTACAGCAAGTATGCTAGGTTTGTGCTTCCTGGGATTCAATTTATATGTGTTGGTTGTTTAGTTATTTTGTACCAACTAATTCTAGGTTGCCTGCAAAATGGATCTGCAGCTGGTGATGCGGAATATTTGTCGAGGCTATGGAGGCCCTCTGCATGTATGCTCCTCTTTAACCTGGACTACCTCGAAAGGTCCGTAGAGGACAATTGCGCCATTATGGTCTGCTGTAAGGATGAAAACGGTCGGAAACGGTCGAAAAACTTCTAAATTATTTTCTACTTTTACATTTGAAATACGAAAACGAAAGCGAAAACGGTAAAACCGGACACGAAAACGAACACGAACTTACGAATTATCGAGAATTTCGAAAACGAACCAATTCGAGCGGATTTATGTCAAACACGGTCGATATACGAAAACTCAATACGGAATACCGACCCGTAGACCAAGTGCATGACTAAGTGCATACATGATCAAGTTCAAGTGCATATAATAATTAACAAGTGCATATTATAGAAACATGAACTTGAACTGAGTCAGAATAATTTTATTAATCTTTTTAGAATAGATGTAGTATTTTATTTTAAAGATTTATTCAGATTTTTCTCTTGAGTAACAAAGATTTATTCGCCTGATGCAAAAACTATCAAATGATTGACTTTGTAGGTGGGGGTAAAACCGATGAGCTTGATGGGCTATGGCCCAGGTGGGCTTTCGTGTAGATGCTGCTAGTTTCCTGACATTTAGCACCATCTCGTGAGGTGAAGAGAGATGAGGCTGGGCGCAGTCTATAAGAGAGGGCAGGTGGCCACCAGTAGAAAGAACACAGCTGCGTGGTGAACAACCTGTAATTGGGCTGTATGACCTGTGCAGTGGGCCAAATTCGGTTTAAACCGAATTTTCAATTCGGAATATTTCAAATTAAAAGTAGAAAAGTAGAAAACGGTCGAAAAATGTCTAAACCGTTTTCTACTTTTACATTTGAAATACGAAACATTTGAAATGCGAAAGCGAAAACGGTAAAGTCGGACAAGAAAATACGGATTCGATCGGATTAAATATAGAAAACGATGTGGTTCGGTTCGGGATATTTCCGTTCCGTTTTCATCCTTAGTCTGCTGCCTCTCCTTACCTTCATATCGGGTTTTCATATTAGTTTCCCTAAATGTTTAAAGTTCTAATGACCTAAATTTAGGTCCATGTGCTATGCTTCCTGTGTAGTTTATGTATTAAAGAAACTAACTGGAATCATCGTATAAGCTTTACAGGACCTAGTCACATGTGTTCATATGATCCTTCGTTGTATCCTTATATGCAATGAAAGATCTACTACATAGACCGGTCTGTTCATATACCTGCAGATTCTGTTTGAAAGATTGCTTCCATGATCACAATAGTAGGAACAATTTAAAGGTCTGCTCTTCGGTGAGCATTTACTTTTCTTACTCTTTAATTAGTTATACTATGCTACCTTTGCACCTTTGAACTAATTCGTGTTTGTATTCTTTGATCTGTGCTTACTCATCTTTCTAATTCAATATCTATGTGCACAGATGCAAACTACACATATAGGATTATAAAAGCCCACACATGCATACATGTTTTTTCTCTGTTATCAGTGTTCAGATCATCCATGTGGCAGTTAGTATGAAACATGCATTATAACTTTGAATGTTGTTAATCTTTTCGTAAGCATTACTAATCTGCCAATGCCAGTTACAAGTGCAGCTCCTAATTCATTCTAGCTATCTAATGTATACTACTACGTACAATCTAATGCATTGTCGCTTTTTGGATGTTTACTGCAAACCATGTTGGCTGCGCTCCACATTAGTTTGCATAGCATTCAAAATATTAGAAAAAAGGATTGTACCTGCTTTTTGATCCTGCACTAAATGCACAGTCATGACACTATTTTTTGAAAGTGCTTCACATAAACAATTAGTACTAATTCTAATCTTTCGTATGTTCTGCATAGTCACTGATAAGTGAATCCAAATTTGTTATGCGAGGGTTGAGTCTGGCAAAATCTCTCTAAATATCCCTTATTTCTTTTATCCCATTCTATTTGTCTAGGTAGTATTTGTAGGTTCATAGGTGTATTCTAAATTTGGTTTACACTCTTACAAACATGTCTTCTAGATTCGTAGGCAAAGATTACACAACTCTTCATTAGCTCCAGCGTCTCATACATCCAATTTGACCCCTTCGGTGTTCTACTACACTTTTTGATGTAAGTTGTCGCTGAGTTCCAGAACAAAAAATATAAGTCCACTTTTAGGCCACCTCACATGATTTATGGGGTTACAATTTGCTTCTATTAGTCACAGTATTTGCTTGATAAAAAACTTTCCCCATACCCACAGGATTTGCTTGATAAAAAAAACTTCCCCCATACAAGAAAAAAAAGAAATTGAAAGAAAGAGGCTAAAAATAATACATGATACCTACTGATTTACATAGACCCTTTCAGAGTTTGATGTCATTAGAAAAACAAATCCATTGTATCATCTTTGCTATGCCTATGGTATGTACATAATCTTGCTCTATTTACAGTTTAAATGACTACATTGAGTCTATGGGAACCTCTTTCTCTAATATGACGATTTAACCATATCCATGCTCATATTGATTGACCGATTTCATGCCTTATAAACTGGCATAGGCTCTTCCTCTTTTTCATCCCATGTTGATTTGTTCCTGGAGCTTATTGGATATCTCTTGCTTGCTTTGTGACCATTGCAGATACATATTATGAGCCAGCGCATTACATAAGGAGACCGATCCACCCTGAAGTGGCGTGGTTATGAATCTGATCGATTATATATTTTCCAGCTCAAACACTTTGAATTGAATATGACATTTTTTTAGGGAGACATGATTATATAGTCTGGTACCTTTTTTTAGATCTTTGCTTATATTTGTTATATTATCTAGAGATGACTGCTCAGTTTGTCGAAATCTAAACTTTGCTTCTTCAATGGTGCTTCTGAGCATATAGATACGTGAGGACATTTCTTCTTTGGGTTCTAATATTATATAGATATGCAAGCTGTAGTCGGCTCTTCTTTGATCGTAACAATAAGAAGTTTGAAATATTATTGTTTCTTGTTTTCATCAATTTTGAAATATTAGTCGACACAATTTTGCGTAAGCTGCAGAGATGTGGAGAAGGATGACTGGAGATTGCAAGAATATGACTGTGCAGAGGTAATGTTCTGCGATTAACTAATTATCACATGATGTTTATAAAGATTAATGTTACAGAGTTGAGAGTTCCATTATTGTTTTCTTCCTGCTTGCCCACTGTCTGAATGTATACATGTCTGATGTATCTGCAGTATGTTCTCCATGAGCTTGCATCTTCTCCAGTAACATCTTCCTATTGTACAACATTTTTTTAAGCTTTCTGCAAGTGTTCTATTCATGTTATATTCAACTAAGATGCGTGTAAGTATAAACATTATTATTTTTCTCTCGAACCAAAGTATAAACATTAATTATTTAGCATGATTTTATATTGGCTTCTTTATTAGAAAAAAAACAATGATAAAACATAAATATTGGATAAAATTAAGAGTACTCCATTTGTTCTAAATTTTTAGTCATAGATCATGCTTGCACATTTACATTACAGTTGATGAATTAGTACATGTCTTGATATGTCCAAGATAAACAGAAGAACGTCAGCTACTTAAAAGCATATCAGATAAATAAAGAAAGCTCATCCATCAGTTACTAAACGATATGGTCAGGTAGGGAAAACTCAGAGCTTTTTTCTGTGCTTACCTGTTTCTGAATCCACTGTGCAGTAGCAGATAAGTTTGATGAGGTTCAGGTGCTTAGGTTTTTTCAGATATGTCAGCTTTCTTTTGGCAGTAAGTCACTGAACTTATGTTTTACTGACGGTGAGGACACAAAGCTAGAAGTTGCTTACTTGTCACCCAAATTGTGAAGGTTAATGACCACTTTTTTATGATGTGAACAAGAATATAATAGATAATCGAGAATATCAAATTGACATGTTCTAATTTATTTCTGAATGAGCACGCAAAGTGGGCAGCTGTGCACTGTCTCAGTTATACCATTCTAGTGATTATGAATTCACCTTTATGAACTTCTGAGTCATAGTTTATCCCTGTAAGATATTAGAATACAATAGTTCGGCTGGATGTGATTTAGTTGGCTTGAATCTGAAGAAAAAAGTTCAGATCTGCATTTGAATCTTTATTATAGACTTATGTAATATTGATGTTTCAAACATCACGATTGCAGCCTTCTTCTACTGTAGTGGCTGACGTGTTGAAGATGGGTGATTCAGTGTAGGTACAATGGTGTGGCAAATGCAGGTGAGCAGTACCCTGTCCGCAGTCACTAGTAGAGAAAGCAGCTTTAGTCCCGGTTCCCAACCCCCTTTAGTCCCGGTTTTGGAACCGGGACTACGCAATCGGGACTAAAGGTCTTTATTTTTAGTCCCGGTTCCTCCAACTGGGACTAGAAGTGTTTATTGGGTAAAAAAAAAGTTACAGCTATGGAGATTCGAACCTACAACCTCCGACTTCAGCTCTTGCACGCGTTACCATCTCACCTACCACCACACATCTAACTTAGATAAGATACGCTTTCCTTTTAAATTCAATTTGAAGACACCTTTAGTCCGGGTTTGAGACATAAACCGGGACTAAAGGTACCTTTAGTCCGGGTTCGTATCTCAAACCGGGACTAAAAGTCACACTTTTAGTCCGAGTTCATGTCTCAAACCGGGACTAAAGATTCTCGCACTGACATGCCTCTGACACACCTCGGTAACCGTTGGGCAGGGACCTTTAGTCCCGGTTAGAGCTACCAACCGGGACTAAAGGTTTCTCTAGTCCCGGGCGCGAAAAATACCGAGACTAAAGCCAAATTTCAAAGTGGATCAAAAGTCGTTTATCTACTAGTGAGTTAACACAACATGCAAACCGTTGCATCATTTCAATGATTTGGTTTGGAACAATATGAATACAATAATGAGTTAATGTTGTACCCTGTCTCCAACTAATATGCCATGCAAATCGTTGCATCAGAAAAAAAGACGCTAACTATATTGATGTTTCCTGGCTGCTTTGGTAGCTTAACAGTAAGCATTTGTATATGCTTATCTCTTTTGTTTCTAACCATCTTAGTTCCACCGTACCTCTTGGTTTGCTGATCAAAGTGTCTTTCTTTGATGCAGTAATGATGGGAACAGAGTGCATCATGGCAACACTCAGCAGTGCCGGTCATAGCTGGTGGTGGCGATGATGATCCCCTTCTTCCCACGGGTAACGCACATAAATGTAGAGAATGGTTAAGATGATTCTTTAATAACATCACATAGATGTATCAACCTTGCAACATGATGTTGGCCCACACGAAGGTGGTCGGACATGTATTTATGCCTGCTAACTTCGTTCCCTTTCAAAGATTATCATGCGTACATGTGCACACCCATGTCCTTTACCGTATCTGTGCTTGCAGTTCTGTGTGCGTTGCACTGAATGTTCTGTGCACTGAAAGTTTCCCACTCAGAAAATTTGCTTACGTGCTGATTTCAGAACTATGCATTAGGGGCATGCTGATGATGAAATTGAAGTTACCTTATCGTGTGGCAGCGGCCACCAGCAGCATCAAAATAGGAGAAGAATGGTTTCCTTATTCTAAGGTTTAATTCGGTTATCAATCTAATCCAAATCTTTCCTCCACCCCAGTTAGTTGTCGAAGCCATCGTGTGGCGGGAGACCACGACGCGGGCGCATGGCAATGGTTAGGTGGCGGCGTGGGCACGGGCACCAAACAACCCTGGCCCTTGACTCTGCCCTGGCGCGAGAACGGCAACCCGGGCCCAGCCTCGGCGTGGTCGCGTAGGCTGCCACCAGCGCCGCGTATGTAAGAAGACCACAATCAGACACCAAGCACTAATTAAGCATGGTGCTGATGAAGATATAAACATGTCAACACTGTTATCATTATTGCTCTAATTTGCTGACATTATTCTGATATCAACTCCATGGTGCCTGCGTTCTGTATTGATATTTTTTGAAAGTGAATTAGATAGCCAGATCAATTTCTAACATATGAAGTGAACTTTTTACTCGGTATAAGAAGTTGGGTGGACTTCCCTGAGTTTTTGTGCTGGTAATTTAAACCACATTACTATTTCATAAAGATGAAATAAATTGCTAGATCTCGGTTACATCAGTTTTTCAATCTACTTCTCTAGATTCATTTCTAAAAGAACGGTCTTTTTGGGACGGAGGGAGTACATTTAGTTGTCATGAGTCCAGAGATTGTATGTCATGAGTCCAGAGATTTTACATGAGTCCAGAGATTGTACGTCATAAGATTTTTATATCTTTTACTCGTGTGACATAGTATCATAGAATTCTATATATACCCATACGACAAATGTATAATACTATAAATGCATATCTTGATGATTGCAAACATCAATGAGAATTTTAGCCATGCATAAAATTCAATTGTAATATTAACATTCCGAACGTTTTTTTGTAACAATACAACACGTTCATGCTCAAATTATTCAGGGTATTATTTGTTCCCGTTGCAACGCGCGAAAAGATCTATACAGTAGAGTTGGTGAGCATATGACACCGCGCTCTCCGTGATCATGAAAATTTCACTAATTTTGCTTTTTGAATTAAATGTCACTTTAACGTCGAATTTAATTTCACAATATTGTTATCTTATCGTGCGATTCGTATGTTTTTAGTAAAAAAAAATTAGTTGTCCCGTAGCACCAGTCACACTACCGTGTATATATATATTCCAGCGGTAGTTTTGGACTGCAAGATGAAGCTGGCTAGTTCCACGTACGGGGTGAAGCAATACCTGAGGACGGCGTCGGCCGCGCGGCAGCAACGATCAATGCAAGCCGTGGGAAGCGGCGGCCTGCTATCAGAATTGGAACGAACGCCAGGAGACACGCGCCGAGCAGCCAGAGGCCAAGGCCGAGAATGGCCTGTCCGGCGTCGACGACGGGCGGGCTTCCCATGGTTGCTACGACAGTGAGCGCGCCGCGGAGCATGAACACCCGCGCAACGTTGAGGACAAGGACAGGGCCACGGCGGCCAGGGACAGCGGCATCCCCGACGACGTGCTGGGCTGGACCTCGGTTCGCCATTGGCACGTACGGCCGTCGACTTCTCGAACGAAGGTTGCAAGTGGAAACGGGATTGAGCTGTTTTTGGCGGTGCGGCGAGCTGGGCACTCGGCTCCGGGGGACGACGGACGGACGAGGCGGCTGTCGGCAGTTCGGCACTGGGGGTGGCGGGGTGGGGTGTGTGTGCTGCTGGCTGGTGCTGCGTTGCTGTTGAGTGGAATGGCATCTCCCGCTTCTCCCCTTTTATAACTGGCCCGTGCCTTCGGCTAAAAACCCGGCCCTGCCAGAATTCTACTCACGAGCCACTACCCGGACACGCCTACGTTTTCGGAATATACGGCTACAAGAATCCAGCAAAGCACTGCCCGAGCGGGGCCCACCTTACTCACATGTCACTCAGAGACGACACCATGTCACCGTTCACCCGAAAGCACCGTCCGATCGATCCAGCACAATCCAGCCATCACCTCTGCTCCGTCCCAGCTCGAAGCCACCTGATCTCTGAGCTCTATAGTTTATGAGTTTTGCTCCTATACACCTCCTAAAAATGTTTGCACGGATCTCGGAGCAGCTTAAGAAGTAATTAGTTTTTTTAATTAATTAATTTCCTGCGGGTTCTATTTGGGCCTGGGCCAGTCCAAGCCCATCCTAAGCCAGACCGGTGCCCATCCAGACTCTGTTTTCTGATCCGATTTCACCGCGCCATTCGTTGTGAGATCGAGTGGTGGCTAGCGGGGATCATGACGGCGCACGGCAGTACCACGAGCGTTACTGAGGGCTGGTGTGTTGCCCTGCTGGCTGAACAGGTTGCAGCTGTAGCCTATATGATTTCCGCACTCATCTTGATTACATGGTTTTATGCTATGGCCTCTACTTCTTAAAATCATGGAGATGGATTAACAAGCTGAGTATTTTTCTCCCTCATAGAGGCATACATGCATCTCTTGGACAGCCCGTGGGCCTCTTTCGGCAAGCCGCCATTGCATCTTGAGCAGCACACCTCAATCTGTGTCTGGTAGCCATCGCCGTGGAGCTGGCGACCGTCATTCGCTTGGTTGATGCCACCGCGCTTCTCTCCGCTCGAACGGGGCTGGGTTCAGTCTGGGCTCGAACGGGGCTGGGCCCATATGAACCCATGAGAAAAAGACTTAAAAAGTATTATATAATATACTCTTAAAAACCTTTAAGATTTGTGTAAACTTTTTGGAGGTCCACCGGAGCAGAACTCATAGTTTATACGAATACCGCCTGCCATTGCCATTGCCATTGCCATTGCCATCCTCCTGCGAGGGAGCCCGGACTCTGTTGAGAAGCGAGAAGACTTTTAGGATCGGCATGGCTCGGTGCGGCGGGTTCGTTGAGAAGGCGAAGCCATACATCGCCATGATCTCGCGGGTACACCGGGATGAACGTGCTCACCAAGGTGTCGCTGGAACAGGGCATGAGCCACTAGGTGCTCGTCGTCTATGTTGAGGAAGCTAGCTCTGGAACGGCTACGACAACTACCGAAGACCGTGCGCGCGCTCTGCTGTCGCCCACGCGCCCACGTCGCGCGCTGCGGCGCCTAGGATAGCAGCGGTTGCAGCACACTGCAACCCTTCCCTGTTGTAATACACATACATTCATTCAGGCAATACAGAAGTGTTGTTGGCTCCTATTCTTCTACATGGTATCAACGAGCGCGGGCTGATCCTCCCTCCGGCGACCGACGATCACCGTCTCTCGCCTCGGCTGCTCACCACCGCATCTTCTGCTGCCCATCCCACCTCTCCGCTGCCATGGAACACATGGACGACAACCCTCTTTTCGGTGTCGACTCCAACTCTGATTCTTCCTCCGCCGACGGTGACGCACCTGTCATCACTCCTCCCCCGGCTGCTGTGCTTCAAACCGTCAACATCAAATCGCATGTGCCCGTCGTCCTCGAACTCGCCGAGCCCAACTACGACGAATGGCGCTGCTTCTTCGATGCCTTCATCGACAAATTCAGCCTCGGCTCCCATCTTTCTTCTCCGCCGACCCACGCACAGCGTCGTGATCCGGAGTGGCGCGTCAAAGACCAGAGCATAATTAGCTGGCTGTACAATTCCATCGCCAAGGACGTCCGCGACATCGTGCGCAAGCCCCGGGCCACGGCATTCGCCATCTGGGGCGCCGTCCAAAATCAATTCCGTGACAACCAGCTCCACCGTGCCGGCTGAATTTCGCAATCTCGTCCAAGGCGACATGGATATCTCCCAGTACACCGGCCGGCTCAAACAGCTCGCCGACGCTCTCCGCGACGTCGACCAGCCTGTCCACGAGACCAGCCAGGTACTTAACATGTTACGTGGTCTCAGTTCCAAGTACAGGCATGCTATCCCGGTGATCACGTCGAAGCAGCGGCCCCACACCTTCCTGTCGGCGCATTCCTATCTGTTGCTGGAGGAGCAATACGATAAGGAGCATGCCAAGGCGGCGGCCCATCATGCTCTTCTCACCACCGGCGGTGCTCGGCCACCTGCTTCTTCCTCAGGCGATGGCGGCTCCGGATCCAGCTCCAGCGCCAACCCGCCCGTCCCCAAGTCTACGGCGGTTGGCCACGGCACGTCCTCACGCACCGACTCACGCCGCGGCCGTGGTCGGGGTCGTGGGCGCGGCCAGTACCATCAACCTGGCGGTTCCAAGTTCCAACACGGCACAAGCACCCCGTCCACCAGCTGTCGGCCTCAACCCCTGGACCGGCATGGTGCAAGCCTGGCAGATGCCGTTCCGGGTCCCCGGCGCAGGCGTCCTCGGTCCACGTCCCGGCGCTTCACCTCACCAGGCCTACCTCGCCGGACCGCCGCTCCCTGCTGCCTACACCCCGTCTCCATCAACACCGGATGTCTGGAACCACCAGGCCCTCCTCACCGCTCTCGCCACGGCCAATGTTCCGCCGTCCGGGCCACAGACTGCTGAGTGGTATCTTGACACCGGCGCATCGTCTCACATGGCTTCCAACGCCGGTATACTCTCTTCTTCCCAGCCCCTTTTCAATTCTGCACCCATCGTCGTAGGCAACGGAGCTACTCTTCCAGTCACCCATCGTGCTTCCACTTCCATTCACACTACTCAGTCCCCTCTTCATCTAAACAATGTTCTTGTTTCACCTTCCTTAGTCAAAAACCTGATTTCTGTTAGATTTCTCACTCGTGACAATAATGTTGCTGTTGAGTTTGATCCTCTCGGTTTTTCTATCAATGACCTACGAACCCGAGTGGAGATCCTCCGATGTAACAGCCACGGCGAGCTCTATCCTCTGTTGGCGTCACCGCCGGAGGCCCTCGTTGCGTCTACCATCACCATCGATCTGTGGCATCAACGACTGGGTCATCCCGGCCGCAACGCCTTCCTGAAGACGCTCCCCAGCCTCGAGTTCACTCCTACCAAGTCGCAGTCCATCTCCACCTGTGAAGCATGTCAGCTGGGCAAACACGTTCATTTGCCCTTTTCCGATTCAAGTTCAGTTAGTTATGTACCTTTCCAAATTGTACACGCTGATGTTTGGACGTCTCCTCTCGCTAGCTTTTCCGGTTTCAAGTACTATCTTGTCTTAATCGATGATTTTAGTCATTATATCTGGACCTTTACGATTCGTGCAAAATCTGAAGTTCTGCAATGCTTTATGACGTTTCATGCATATGTTCGTACCCAATTCCAGCTCCCCCTCATTGCCTTCCAGACCGACAATGGCCGCGAATTCGACAACCAAACCTTTTGCCAACATCTGTCAAATCATGGCGTCGCGTTCCGGCTTTCCTGCCCATACACTTCTTCCCAAAACGGGAAGGCCGAGCGCATCATTCGGACGCTCAACGATTGTGTGCGCACCCTCCTTCATGCAAGCATGTCCGAGCCCTTCTGGGTCGAGGCCTTGTCCACCGCCACACACCTGCTGAATCGACGGCCATGCCGGACTAGCGGCACCGTGACTCCCTTTCAGCTGCTCCTCGGCGCACCTCCCACCTACGATCATCTTCGCATTTTCGGTTGCTTCTGCTATCCCAATCAAGCCTCCACTGTTGAACACAAATTTAGCCCACGATCGACGCCGTGCGTGCTCATTCTTCGGATATCCAACTGATCACATCACGACACGACACGTTGTCTTTGACGAGACACAATTCCCTTTTCATTCCGCGCCCAATTTCAGTCAATCGACAATAACTGGATAGTCTACGGTGACCGATAATTTAGACAATACGATCATTCTTCATCAGTCTGCCCCGCAGCCAGCACCATCTCCCGCCAGCTCTTCCTCTCCACCGTCGTCTGATCCATCATCCCCACCCTTCCCAAACTCACCTGCCCTTCCTTCATCGGGCAGCTCGTCCCCGTCTATGTGCTAGCACCTGTCATTGATCATCCTCGATATGCTCTCTCCGCTTCGACTCCACAACCCATCTCCCCCATACCCACCTCCGCCCGGGTTGCTCTAAAGGATCCCCACTGGCACGCCGCCATGGCCAGCGAGTTCGAGGCCTTGCAACGGAACCGAACCCGGCGCCTTGTCGATCGGCCGCCCGGTGCCCATGTCATCTCCGGCAAGTGGGTGTTCAAGCATGAGCTCAATCCCGATGGCACTCTAGAGCGATACAAGGCTCGGTGGGTGGTCCATGGGTTTACTCAGCACGCTGGCATGGACTTTGATGAGACGTTCACTCCGGTCGTCAAACTAGCGACTACCCGGACTGTGCTCACCATCGCCGCGTCTCACCGCTGGCACACCAAGCAGCTGGATGTTTCCAACGCTTTCCTCCATGGCCATCTCAAAGAGCATGTCCTCTGTCAGCAACCTACAGGGTTCGTTGATGCCACACAGCCCAATGCCGTCTGCCTGCTCGACAAATCTTTGTACGGGCTGCGCCAAGCTCCACACGCATGGTTCAACCGCTTCGCCGACTTCGTCATCAAGCTCGGTTTCACGGCAACGCGTTCCGACTCCTCGCTGTTCGTTTTACGGCGAGGCAGCGACATCGCGTATCTCCTCCTCTACGTGGACGATATTGTCCTCACCGGCTCCAGCTCCGCACTTCTTCAACACATCGTCGATCGCCTCCGCGCCGAGTTCGCCGTCAAGGACATGGGAGAGCTCCGCTTCTTCCTCGGCATCGACGTCAAGCGGACCGATGCTGGCTTCTTCCTCTCGCAGCAGCGCTACGCCTAGGACATTCGTGACCGCGTTCTGGGATGACAACCTGCAAGCCGATTTCAACACCGATCGACTCCAAGGGGAAGCTGTCCTCCGAAGGACCTCCAATCGAGGACCCCAAGACATATCGGAGTTTGGCGGGCGTGCTCCAGTACCTCACGGTGACTCGCCCGGAGCTCGCCTTCGCGGTTCAGCAGGCATGCCTGCACATGCATGACCCGCGAACACCGCACCTGACGCTACTCAAGAGGATACTCCGATATGTTTGCGGCACGACGTCGCTCGGTCTACATCTGCGTGCGTCTGCTGAGCTCGCGTTCACCGCGTATTCAGACGCCGACTGGGCCAGATGTCCGGACACCCGGCGGTCCACCTCTGGGTTCTGTGTCTTCCTCGGCGACTCCCTCGTCTCCTGGTCATCGAAGAGGCAGCCGACCGTGTCTCGATCGAGCGCCGAAGCTGAGTATCGGTCTGTCGCAAACGCCGCGGCTAAGTGCATATGGCTGCGCCAATTGCTTGGCGAACTCCACTGCGGTGTCTCCAAAGCTACCGTAGCCTACTGCGACAACATTTCAGCGGTCTACATGTCTTCGAACCCCGTGCACCACAAACGGACGAAGCACATCGAGCTCGACATCCACTTCGTCCATGAACGCGTGCAGGTCGGTGATCTCCGAGTTCTCCACGTGGCTACAGGCGAGCAATACGCTGATGTGATGACCAAGGGCCTCCCGACACTATCGGAGACCGGCTCTTTGCCAAGTGTCAAGTGGTTTGTCGGGTGTTGTTTTTCGGGCACTCGGCAAAGACGCCTTTGCCGAGTGTTTTTTTTTGACACTCGACAAAGAAGCTCTTTGCCGAGTGTTTTTTTACACTCGGCAAAGAGCTTCTTTGCTGAGTGTTTTTTCTGACGCTCGGCAAAGAAGCTTCTTTGCCGAGTGTTTTTTTTACACTTGGCAAAGAAAATTTCAAAGCACATTTTGAAGCAGTAAATTAATTCAAATAAAAAAGTTTTCAACTACAAAGTTGTATAACTCATTAAGATGTACAATGTTTGTTTTGGTCTTTTCTTCATATGACAAAGTGAAAGTAAATTTGTTCACAAATCTAACATATCTCTCTTGTAGTTTATGAAACTACAAGAGAGATATATAAGATTTGTGAATAATGTTAGAACGATCATGTCGGATGAACAGATGACTAAACAACCAAAATAAACTTTGTATATCTCGAAAAATTATGAAACTTTGTAATTGGCAATTTTTTAATTTGAAATCATCTTGTCATGCAAAACTGTGTTTGAATTTCAAAATTTTAAAATTCGAACTTTTCAAACGACCTCGGATGGAAAAACAACCAAAATAAACTCTGTAGATCTCGAAAAGTTATGAAACATTGTAGTTGGCAACTTTTTTATTTGAAATCATCTTCTCATGCAAAACTGTGTTTGAATTTCAAAATTTTAAAATTCGAACTTTTCAAACGACCTCGGATGGAAAAATAAACTCTGTATATCTCAAAAAGTTATAAAACATTGTAGTTGGCAACTTTTTGATTTGAAATCATCTTGTTATGCAAAACTGTGTTTGAATTTCAAAATTTTGAAATTCAAATTTTGTAAACGACCTCGGATGTAAAAACTTCCTAAACTAAAAGTGTAGATCTCGAAAAGTTATGAAATTTTGTAGTTTACAACTTTTTTATTTGAATTCGTTTAGGGCCTCAAACAAGCAATTTACATTCGGTTTAGTATAATATGTTGGGAACTAAAACGGAATGCAGACACAAGTGACAGCGTGGTGTAGTGGTAGAGAAGGTTCGTGCACAGGGGGAGGTCGTGGGTTTGAATCCTGTCGGCCACGTTGCTGCGAAATTTAGGGGAAAAATGCAAGAGATGGACGGGCCTCCACCGATTAAAAAAATTTTTCCATTTTTTTCCTATTATTTTGGGTCTGTTTTCGGTTCCAACTTTGCCGAGTGTCGGGCACTCGGCAAAGACTTTGCTGAGTGCCCGATAAAAGACATTCGGCAAAGAATTCTTTGCCGACGGATTTTTTACCGGAGGCTCTTTGCTGAATGCTGCACTCAACAAAGGCTTTGCTGAGGACAAAGTAACCTTTGCCGAGTGCACTAGGCTATCGGCAAAGCGCCTGAATAGTGCGACGGCGACTTTTGAAGCGTTCCGGTCCAGTCTTTGTGTTGTTCCCATTACACATCTGACTGCGGGGGGTGTTGAGGAAGCTAGCTCTGGAACGGCTACGACAACTGCAGGCGCCTGACCGAAGACCGTGCGCGCGCTCTGCTGTCGCCCACGCGCCCACGTCGTGCGCTGCGGCGCCTAGGATAGCAGCGGTTGCAGCACACTGCAACCCGTCCCTGTTGTAATACATATACATTCATTCAGGCAATACAGAAGTGTTGTTGGCTCCTATTCTTCTACAGTCTATCGCCCATTATTTTAGTGAAACCCCTCGCACAAGCGGCCAAGCAGAGTCTAATAATGAAACAGTTAAGCTGAGCAATATATATAGAAACTATAGAAAACATCGCTTTCCTTCGCACTAGGACTGGTTCAGCATGCAGAGTGCTAAGCAGGAATCGTTAGCTAGGTACATTGCTTAGCCGAGGCAATCAAGGCAGCACCCCGCGTTCTGTGAATATATATTTGTGTTTCACTCGATTCAAGTATTCAACTCGTGTATTAGGTCAATATTTCACCCGAGATGCATGCATGCACGATCAGCCCGGTAGCGAGCTGCCGCGGCTTCCTTTACGCATTCAAACCGCCTTGCGTTTGATTTGAAGGCATCGTTGAGGAAGTACTGAGAGCATCTCCAACAGACTAGCTATCCTACTCAGTTTTGACAAAACTTCAGAAAAACAGGCTCCAAAACGGATCTCCAAAATGACAAACTTGGTATCCTCTGTGCTATAGTGCTCAAAAGCAGCCGAACGAGCTCCTTCTAGAGCAAGCAGCCCGGTCGGCTGCTTTTGAGCACTGTAGCAACAGTGACTTGTGTCTGCAGACCATCCGAGAGTAGGAGCAGACCAGCCGAGTGTACAGCAGCCGAACGAGCCCGCTTGGGAGAACTTCGCTCGCCAACACATCCGTTGTGGGCCTCCTCTGCCAAACATCGTTGCCGTCCTAACCCGTATCCCCGCCGAGCGCCACCGCCATCCACGTCCCACGCTCCCACCGAGCGTCATGCCGTCCATGCCCCCACGCCATGAAGCAACAAGTTGCGAGCAGCAACGGTCATGGAAGCAATACGCATTCATAGGCTCCGGCAGCTGTGCAGCCGCGGGCATCAAGTGCACCACCACCCGAAGTCAAGCGAGCACCTAGCTGCTACTCCTGGGATGAAGGCCAAACCAAGATTGTCAGCCGCCGCCGCCACAATGGTACCAACGAGGAGGCGGGTTGAGGAGGCATGTTTGTGTGCTTGTGCCTGTGCCTTTGCTTGTGATGCCATGAGCACCAAGGAATGTGACTGACCAGGAGGAGAGCGTAGAGGAGGTGCTGCTGCTGTGCGGCGAGGTGGATGCCTTACGGAGGGAAGTACAGCGCCTGCTTTATTCAATGTAGACCTTCGGCACCAACAGCAAGCAGAGGCGCCGCGCTGCCGCTGTCCATGCCCCCGAGGTGCTCGATGATATGCTTTGAAGTGATGTCGTATGAGTTTAATCCAAGCCTAATGACGTGGCAGCCAGTTCAACAAATAGAATGACGTGGCAGCCAGTTCAACAAATAGAGTGCCAGCTTTAGACAAGCTGTTGCGGAAGACGTCTCCAATGGTTTCTAAATAACTAGTCTAGAAAAAATTCTATTGGCTATGAGAGAGATATCAAATAGCTAGCGACTTCCAAATAAGTAGTCTAGCATAATCTCTTAGAAACAACTCTCTCACAGCTCAAATAACTCTCCACTACAGTGTTCTTTTATTATTATTTCTAAGCCCAATCTAGCTAGCTATTTGAAAGGTGCCATTGAAAACGTCTTAAGAGCAGTTTCAATAGGACATTTATTATGATAGTTTCTATCTATCTTAATTATAATGATAACTAAGCAAATTGCTGATGCGACAATGGAGCTAATACAGAGAGATTGGAAAACAAACAAACGGTTTCTTCTCTGCGACACGTCTTCGCATCAGGACGTGAAGAAACGGGCAAAACAGCATTGGGAAGACTACTCGTTTTCTGGATCCGTGCGCCACTGCCGCCTCGCCAGCTTTTCTTCGCCCGAGCTCGCTGCTGCCGTGCTCGATCGCTGCTCCGGCGCGGCTTGCTGCTGCCGCGCTCGCTGCTCCGGCGCTCGCTGCTCTGGCGCTCGCGGCTGCCGTGCTCGCTCGCTGCTCCGGCACGGCTGGCTGCTGCCGCGCTCGCTGCTCCGGCGCTCGCTGCTCCAGCGCGGTTCGCTGCTCCGGCGCTCGCTGCTGCCGCGCTTGCTTGCTGCTGCGCGGCTCGCTGCTGCGGCTCTCGCTTCTGCAGCGCTCGCTTCTGCCGCGTGCGCTCGCTGCTGCCGAGCGTGCTGTCTCACAGTGTGCTGGTGCACGCAAAAATCCCCGAGCAAGGAATCTTAGCCCTCGTCCAATAGTCCAAATGCATGTTGCTTTCTCCTTTCCCAGTTCAGTGAATTCATGAAGTGTTTTTTTTTTCTATTTCAGAACTGGAGCACAGGTATTCCTATTCAGTGAATTAGACATCAGGCATTGCTGGTGTGAACACTGTTCTTTTATTCAGATAACTGCTAAACATTCCCGACCATGCATAGAAGATTGTATAGTTGCTCACCACAGTTGATCTACTTTTTTTCTCTGGTGCATTTAAGTTATCGTTTGTATGGATACTGCTATAGAAACCATGGGTCGTGAAGGATAGTTTCTGCTAGACATTCATTGCTCTCTTTCTCTTGAAAATTATGACTAGAAACTATCCGTTGGGACTGTCTTAACAGCCCCTAGCTAGCACAGTCGTCTTCAGTAACAGTTTATTAATTAATTACAGAGGTTATCAAAAACGACTCAGAAAAATGGGCAGAGCCGCCATGCGCGAAGTGCATGCACTGCAGGTGATGAGGAGCTGAAGACGTCGTGGCCCTGAGGCGAGGTGCTGCTGGGGTGGGTGAGGCCGCGAGGGATGAGGCTGAGTGTGAACGCGACGATCAAGATCAGTAGCGACGTGGGCCCATTCGCGTGCCCTTAAACCCGACTGGATCCGCTTCTTTTTTCATCCGGAATAGTATTTTTCTCTCACAAATTCCTCCAGCATTTCTCCAAACCATCCAAATTCCTCCAGAATTTCTCCAAGCGAACAGGCCCGTGGTCAAACGGCCATGGAAGAAACAGCTTCAGCCACAGCCTTGCCAAACATGGCCCCGTTCGTGTGCCCTTAAACCCGGCTGGATCCGTTTCTTTTTTCATCTGGAATAGTGTTTTTCTCTCACAAATTTCTTCAGATTCATGGTCTCATGGGCTGTTGGCTTGCTTGCACAAACTTACCAAGCAGAATTTACTCTGACACCACAACAGGTTAGTTAGTATGGCTAGCTACAATGAGTATTTCTTCTACATGGCTTCACTTTTGTGTACTTTTGTTACCTGGCTAGCTGCCATCATAATCTCAATTGAAATTATTTCGGTGTATTTGTTAGTTTATCTGTTATTCCTTTTTTATTATTTCTCCCATCCTTAGTTGCTTGCTCAGCATATGGTTGCTGTAGTATGCACAGAACTAACCGTTTGGATCATTTTTGTTCATGCCATATCTTCATTCACAAATTATATAAAAAAAGAGGATACTATTTTCATCTAGATGAATCCTAATGTGCATGGTTATCAACGCATTAGAAATAGAATGAAACTCCACTGGAAGTGTTTCGTTTCATCACCACTCGTTGGAAACTAAGTGAAACTCTACTGGAAGCGCTTCATTCCACAACACTATACAAAATTTAAAAGCGTATGTCATTAGATGGTGACAAAACTCTCAGTGGCCTTATAGCCTGATTGGTTACTTGCATATGTCATGACTAGGTTTTAGGATACAACTTCAACGTGTTTGGATGTCCGCATGAAGCACTGAGCATGTCCCCCTCAATGCAAAAGCAGACCGCGAGCCTTGGTCCCAGCAAACGAACGGAATCTATTTCTCTAGAGCTAGGCTTCTAGAATGCGACCTATTAGTAAGCAAATGTAGTATTAGCAAATAATTAGCAGGTTTTTAAGTACATTAGTACATTTCAAAGTAGATTAAAACTTAACATGATAAAATTAACTAATATATAGTTGGTCTAAACAAAATAAATATTATTTTAATGATTTTTTTATTTGAATTTAATATGACGTATCCTAGTGCAGCCAACCAAACAAACCTTCCGCTCAATCTGACTTTTAGATTTAGTGAACCAAAAAAAAGTGCTGTTGCATTGCATGTTTTAAGGCTATCCCAGTTCAGGCTAGTAACTGGTATATGCGAGGCAGGTAAACCAAACACACTATTATGGATTCTGCTCTACCGAAATGGTATCCACTACCCAACAATGCGGGCTTGCTGGTTACCGACTCGTGGGCTTGCGCTATGAGCGAATCTATAGTGATACCTTGGTATTCTCGGGAATATCCAACTTTTTTGGTACTACAACATTAAGTATATACGTAGGTATACTCATATGTATAATGCGTATTCAGAGTGTTTGGCTGCAAGAAAGCAGCTGCTGTGGCTTTTCCTCACTCTGCGAATCACTGTAGCAGCAGCGGCAGCTGGCTGCAGCTTTAGTGTAGCCAACACTATGATTGCTTTTTTAGGAAAATGTATAATGCATATTGTTGTTAATTCACTATTTTTTGAGTAGAAACTCAGCCCACCGCTACTTTTCGCGGCCTCCTTTCGTTCTCAACCTTCCATGCCGGCATGCAAGGGGCTAGGGCGCAAGGCCCAGTGGCCGCAGCCCACTAAGCCACACGCGCACGCCTCGTGTTCCCCGACACTTTCGTGTCCCCCCCCCCCCCCCAAATCTTGCTTCGGTCCCGGTGAGCGACGACGGCAGAGGGACGACACTCCACTCCCCGCGATAGGGAGCGGCGGCAGGGCGCGTGCCAGAGATGCGGCCGACAGGTGACGGCTCCACTAGGGCGACCAAAGTTGAGGGATTTCCCAAGAGCTCTTTTGGAAGCAAGGATGTGCAAAGCCCAGGGATGAAAGACCTCCTACTAAGAACTAGAATAATAACTAAAACGATATCCTCATGGATTATCCACACAGTAAAAAGTTCAGGATCCCAGAGGTATTGGAGTTTCGAACTAGTCCACGATTTGGATTTAGGAATCTGACTGTGCTAGTGATTTCCCGAAGTGGCTTTGCGCTCTCGCGGTGCAGCATCCCAACGCGGCAACGCGCGAACGACCGCGTGCCGAGCCGACCAAGATGCCATGCCACTCGATCGCAGCATGGAAACAGGAGAATGCCGCTAAAGTTGAGGTTCGGCCTGTTCGCTGGTTGGTTTCTGAGCTGATTTGAGCGCTGGTTTATTATGAGAGAAAAACACTGTTGGCCGGCCGGTTTGGGCCGGCCGAACATGACTATTTACCCACTATTGCCATCGGTATACTCCCCTCTCAGTCGCTCTGGAGTCTGGATCCCTCCTCCCCGTTCCCGTTTCCGTTCCCCTTCCGCTTCCACATTCCTCGGTCACGACGACGCGCATCCCCGTCCGCACGTCCCCGTGCTCTCGCTTCTCCAGAGGCGACTAGGGTTTGGAGGCTGCCGAGAGGGTGCTACCCGGGCCAACTCCTCCGACCACCCGCAAGAGAAGGAGCTCTCCGCTGCCCCCGCCATCGTCTGGCCCTTTCCCATCGCCACCCGCGAGCTCCAGCCCTTGTGAATCGGAAGGGTTCTGGATTTGATTTGGGAGCCAAGCGACCGGCGGGCACGCTCCCCCGTCTTCCGGTCTCTTCCTCCCCGAGCGGCACCCCCCTGCATCCGCTTGCCGCTTCTAGCATCGGGGAGGTACTACGTCCTCTCCTTCTTTTTCTGTTCAATAATTTAAATATTTAATAAATGGTGATATTACTGCTGAACCGATTAGGAGAAGCTGATTGGATTGTAGCATTTCGGTAGCCCCTGATGAAAGTTCGTACTTCTGCGCTGTGTAGTAGATTATATTGCAGTTGCACCGGTGTACAATTTTTAATCGAATTAGCAGGATGAATGGAATTAGTATCATTCCTGAGAATAACCGAATTGATCCTGATTGATTGTGAACCGATTGTTTAGTAGCACTTTTCTGATGATAACGTACGCTTCAATTTGTTTCAGTTTTTGTCTCAACTGATGCTTAATCAAACACTAACCGTAAATTTTGGAAACTTCCGTTCAAATATGGCGAACCTGAGAGTTAAGAACTGAAGATCCTTAATAGATACCAAAAGAGTTACAAAAATAGCAATATCTACGCGAAGCTAGTAACCGAAACAAAGTGACCATACTGCATTGGGCAACTTGGTCTTTTCACACTCAAGACAGACAATCAGCCATGTGAAAAGGACTGCCCAAACAGTGAAGTTCTCCATATAACTCCTTAAGGCTGATGCTTCTATGTGCAGCTAGCTTCTCATAAAAGCTCCTGATAAGTAAGCTGTCCCAGACAGGGCCATTCACCTTGCTTGACCTGTTCCCTGCGGTGGGGTTTGGTTGACTGGTTCGTTTCTTCAGTTGATTCCCAAACAAAACTTAAGATGAAATTGAGTGGTAACTATAGTATGACTTGTTTCTGTTGGGATCCTTAGGGATTACCTAGATAAATTGTGTTTGTCATCTTGGGATTGCGAGTGGCTGAATTAATTTTCATGTGTATATATATTGGGGGTGTGTATATTATGTTTTTGTCCTGCATTTTACCAGGCTGTTAACTCCATATTTCTACAGAAAAATTACAGAGGAAGGATATGAGGGATCCATTTGATGCACCCGTTGATCTCATTAATGCGGACCATAATGGCGGGAATCAAGTTTCCAGGACTGGTGCAGTGTCTGCTGGGGACTATGGTTTACAAAATGGTGGACCCAAATCCTTTGCTCCAAACTCCGACACTCTAGTCAGGTCTTTAATTCTTGAACAAAAGCACCTGCTGCAGACACTTTCTTTCATTTTGTCGACTTCTTTGTGAAGTGACGCTATATCTTGCATCGGCAGGCATCAACTCCAGGGTGCATCCTTGCACAAAGACTTAGTTGTGGAAGATCCCAATACTCGTATCATGGATCCTGAGACCAAGGTAAACTGTTCAGAATTTGGAAAAGTTGCAATTAGATGTTTCTTTCAATCTGTGCCAAGTCCTTTGACCCTCTGATGTTTCCGTTTTGCAGGAACTTTACTTTAGATCACAATCACAAGAGGACGAGATCTTGTTGCTTCGCAAGAAAACTGCTGAGGCATCTCTCAAGGTAGGAGGGTAAAAAGGGTAAATCCCTAACATTTGTTTCTTTTCTTCTACCACTATGCCTAATTTATAACCATGGTTACTTTATTGTGATAGGAGCTGAGATTGCTGAGTGAAAAACATATTTTGGAGAGGAGGCTCACAGACTTGAGGATGGTCTCTATAATCATACATATCACTTTGCTTTCTGTTCCATTCGTAGAACTATTTATTAATTTAAATATTTAAATATTTGCTATTTGCTAGGCTGTTGATGAGAAGCAGGAAGAAGCTATATCTGGTGCTTTGAAACAATTGAACCAGAAGAAAGCCCATCTTGAGGACAATATGAGACTGGCAAATGAACTAAAAGTATGGTGCTATTGTACATTTCAAGAATGTAGGCTCAAAATCTCTATATGCAATGTCCTATTTACCTATTTTATACCTTGTACGTTATTTCATTATGTTTTTTTTTTTGGTTCATGATCCAAATATTGCGATTAGAAAAATGCCTTGCACTAAATATAACATGTGGGTCTTGACTCCTTGGCCTACATATTGATGAGGCATGGGTAAAATATTGTCTCAACCACACGCTTTAATGTGACAATTATGTAAAGCATCACCTCTAGTTTTCTGCATTTGGCTGTTCTCAGTTTTGTTGTTGTCAACTGTTTTTTATGAAATAGATTACATGCTTTCGATTGTCTTTCTGGGAACTTCTGGACTTACTATGGAATTCTTCTAGGTTGAGGAAGAAGAGCTATACTTTTTTACTTCTTCGTTGCTTAGCATGCTAGCAGAATACAATGTTCACCCACCTCAAATAAATGCTTCCACCATTACAACTGGTACAAAGGTAATTCTTACTGCATCATCGTGTTTTGAATTGTCTGTTCCTTACTCTGGATCATTTACTGTATTGTGGCCTGAGTTTATTTCTGTGGTAATCATAAATAAATGCAGTTTATGTTTATAAGCTAGAATACATTAGCTATGTTTAAGTATTGCTGGATACCATGCGGAACTGGGAAGAAATAAATTTTGTTGATGTAACTACTGGTTGACAGAGTCGAAAGTTTTGTGACGTTCTTAACGGTGTCAGTATTTCTGATGAAATCATAGTTTATTTGAATTCAGTTTTCATTGTATGCACACTCCCCTTTTGCTCAAATACTACTGTAGTATCTTTGTAATGGGTTCACGTATCAAAAGCTAAAAGCTATACCTTACTCTACTAGCATGGTATTTTCTAATAGACTTTTTGTTAGTAGTGGAGGAGGCTTAGGAAGCTCTCTCACTCACTCAGCAGTCACTCCCAGGAGCTGAGGCTCACTCTCACTCACTTGGCAGTCAGTTGGTAGTCACTCGGGAGGGAGAGGAGAAAACACACCAGGTTTTGAGCAGAGGGAAAGGGTCAAAACCTGGTGTGTTCTCTCCTCTCCCTCCCTCCCAAGTGAGTACCAACTGACTGCCGAGTAAGTGAGAGCGAACCTCAGCCTGGGCAAGTGAGTGAGAGAGCTTCCTAGGACTCCTCCATTGCTAACATTATTGGCATGGTTGCACAAACTTACCAAGCAGAATTTACTGACACTGTGCAACAGGTTAGTTAGTATGGATAGCTACAATGAGTACTTCTACATGGCTTTGTGTACTTCTGTTACATGGCTAGCTGCCATCATTTTGTTAGTTTATCTGTTATTCTTTTTTTTAATTTCTCCTAACCCTTAGTTACTTGCTCAGTTCGTATGGTTGCTATAGTATGCTTATTCTTAGATTAGTCTTTAAAAATCAAACCTGTTTACTAGCTGCTTTATGTTACTTTTACTCGGTGTTAACATGAGGGTGAAATTATTTCTTTTCAGCGCTTGTACCAACAGATGCATTGGAAGCTCAGGTCTTTAAATGTAAGTGTTTGCAATTTTGAATCCTTAAGATTGTGACATGTTTAACGTTTGACACGATGACTTTGAAAAAAAATTCATGCTGTTCTAGATTTTAAAATGTGGGTACTTATGAATGCCCTTTTTTGTATTCTGTATTGAGCATTGACCCACTGAAACTGAATGTGGCTCAACCGATGTTGACTCGAAAAATGTAATGAAACTGATGTCTCAATTTGGTTTAATTTGTGCGGTATTGTAATAAGCATAAAGCATTATTTCCTCCTTTCTATTAAAGTGTGTTTTTCCTGACCGTGTAGTTTTGGGTGGGTGGGTCACTTACAACTTACAAGAACAGATATCGGTGCCCCCTCTTGAAGAATTTACCATTTGGGCAGCTATGCTTTATATGGTTGTTTGGGCTTACATGAGTTTCTTGATATAGCTCCACTGTTGGTCATCAATTTACTTTGCACAAATTATGATTGCTAGATTGATGACATGTTCAAGGGTTGATCATCAATTCAGTCATCAAGATGACTTTCATTTGACAACTATTTTTTAAGTGTGTTAATCCGTTGTATAGCTTGTGTATCATATAAACTTTATACTGATCCAGGACAATTTAGGTGATATTACTCAACCTGGAAATATATATAATCCCAATCATCAGCAAGTAACCCTATCAAGAAATGAACCTTCCCCATCATATAATATGGTAACTACTAACATGGCCCTATACTTAACTTTCCTAACATTTTAACTTCATACATAATTGGTTAAGTGGTTCTTGTTTACAGGATTCAAATAGGAATGCTCTTCAACAGTATGCTCAAGGTCCAAGTGACCGACAAATTGAGCAAATGTACCACGGATCCAATTTTCAGCAGTAATTCAAGATCTTCCATTATGACAATATCTAATTATTGTTTGTAGACATCCAGTCTAACCTCTGATCTGCATGAAAATATTTTGACATCTGTTTCTTGTCTGCCTCATTCTTTCAGGGATACTGGAGGTACTACTCCCTCTAATTATTTTGAAGAAGGAAGAGTAGATGGTGACTCGCAGTTATACCAACCTGATGGTAAATAAATATCTAATTTTGTGATTAGACGAGATTCCAGATCATATCTATTGATATTATTGGCAATTGTAATATAGGTGATGCTTTACCTGGTATTGAGGGGTTTCAAATTGCTGGTGAACCGAGACCAGGATTTCAATTAACAGCATGTGGTTTCCCTACAAATGGTACTACCCTTTGCAATTTCCAGGTATATTGTTTTCTGACCTTTTGTTACGATTCTTTATAATTGCTATATGTGTTAAATCTTGTAAATAAAACCTTTCATCCCATTGATGTTGCTGTTCTAGTGGGTTCGCCATCTTGAAAATGGTATCAGGCAGTCTATTGAAGGTAAAGTGGGGAATTTATCCTAGATCCTGTGGCATATTATTGTTCAGATATAATTTAATTTTGCTGACTACTTCTTTATATTTTGAAATTTAGGTGCCACGATGTATGACTATGTGGTCACTGCAGATGATATTGGCACTCTTCTTGCTGTAGACTGTACGCCTATGGATGATAATGGCCGCCAGGTTATTATTCAGAATTATAAAATATATAGGCTGTTTCTTTGGCTTTAGGCTGCACTCCTATATATGTTTTTTTCCTGTGTATGTCAATGCTCAAGTCAACGTTTTTCAACTCATTTGTTGTCTATAATAGTATGTGCTAGAATTTGGAAATTTAAGACATGCATTTATGCTACTGGTTTTCCTAGTCACGCTTAATGTGTAGAACTGTAGATGAGAGGAGTGTACTTGAGCTTTTTACCTTTTACATTGGTTCAATATTGTAACCACCAATACATGAGCATCTGATACTGGGAAACTATGAATTTAAGTCCACATACAGTGCTATTATTCTAGTATAACAAGTCTCTTTTTATGTAGGGTGATTTGGTGACAGAATTTGCTAACAATGGGAATAAGATAGCCTGTGGTGAGTTTCCACTGCTGTGTTGCTGCATTTTTGGATTGCTGATCTCATGTATTACAATATCGTAATACTTTTCTTTATGGATTTGCTTATTGGACCCTATATATTCTCATGCCATGATTTAAAAAATTGAAGATATACTACATTGCAAGGGTTTCCTCTAGAAAATGCTTCCTGAAAAAGTTAGACATTTACTAGGTAAATAGTGAATAGTCAGAATAATCATGTTGGCTAAAACTGAAAGGGCATCTTATATAACAACAACAACAAAGCCTTTAAGTCCCAAACAAGTTGGGGTAGGCTAGAGTTGAAACCCAGCAGAAGCAATCAAGGTTCAGGCACGTGAATAGCTGTCTTCCAAGCACTCCTATCTAAGGCTAAGTCTTTGGGTATATTCCATCCTTTCAAGTCTCCTTTTATTGCCTCTACCCAAGTCAACTTCGGTCTTCCTCTGCCTCTCTTCACGTTACTATCCTGTCTTAGGATTCCACTACACACCGGTGCCTCTGGAGGTCTCCGTTGGACATGTCCAAACCATCTCAACCGGTGTTGGACAAACTTTTTTCTTCAATTGGTGCTACCCCTAATCTATCACGTATATCATCGTTCCGAACTCGATCCCTTCTTGTATGACCGCAAATCCAACGCAACATACGCATTTCCGCGACACTTATCTGTTGAACATGCGTCTTTTCTTAGGCCAACATTCTGCACCATACGACATAGCAGGTCTAATCGCCGTCCTATAAAACTTGCCTTTTAGCTTCTGTGGTACCCTTTTGTCACATAGGACACCAGATGCTCGCCGCCACTTCATCCACCCTGCTTTGATTCTATGGCTAACATCTTCATCAATATCCCCGTCTCTCTGTAGCATTGATCCTAAATATCGAAAGGTGTCCTTCCTAGGCACTACTTGACCTTCCAAACTAATATCTTCCTCCCCCCGAGTAGTAGTGTCGAAGTCACATCTCATATACTCAATTTTAGTTCTACTGAGTCTAAAACCTTTGGACTCCAAAGTCTCCCGCCATAACTCCAGTTTCTGATTCACTCCTGTCCAGCTTTCATCAACTAGCACTACATCGTCCGCGAAAAGCATACACCAAGGGATGTCCCCTTGTATGTCCCTTGTGACCTCATCCATCATTAAGGCAAACAAATAAGGGCTCAAAGCTGACCCTTGATGTAGTCCTATCCTAATCGGGAAGTCATCCGTGTCTCCATCACTTGTTCGAACTCCAGTCACAACATTGTTGTATATGTCCTTAATGAGCCCGACGTACTTCGTTGGGACTTTATGTTTGTCCAAAGCCCACCACGTAACATTCCTTGGTATTTTATCATAAGCCTTCTCCAAGTCAATAAAAACCATGTGTAGGTCCTTCTTCTCCCTATACCGCTCCATAACTTGTCTTATTAAGAAAATGGCTTCCATAGTTGACAAGGGCATCTTATATCTTATATCTTCTTTAATCAGTTATTATTAAATAAGTTAATCTTGCACAACCATGTACTGAGATTAAGGAATCAGCCTTTGTGGTTGTGGCTTTTTTCATCCCTTGCATACATGTGTCCCAAGACCCAATGTAGTGTCATGTGCTATTACTTCAAAAATGAAAATATCACTGCATTTAGAAATTTCCAAGTTGCTATGCGTTTTCATTTGATATTGAAACTTTGTTTAACTATTTATGGTACTGGAGTGATGACAAGTTTGCTGGTTAAACTAATTTTCTGAGAAATTGAGTTACAGTTACCTGAATGGACATGTCATCCATTTCTCAAACATCATTCCATTTTTCGAGTCTATTTGCATGGCTTTAATGACTTGAACAAAAAGGCACAAACCTGTGTGCTGTCATATAGTATTTCTACTTGCTTCCTTACCTAACAGATGAAGTTCCATTCTACATCTGCAGATCCAGAGATGCAGAGTCATATTGATGCATATATTTCTAATGGCAGGGCTGAATTTGAAGTTTATGTCCTGGTATGTGTGAAAATGTTTGGGAAAAGACCATTTTATACCCTGAACAATCCACGTTATCTGTTTGACCCCCTGAACAAAATTTCAGCTCAATTTGCTGTCCCAAACTATTTCAACTTTTCCAATCTACCCCCTAATGATTTTCTCGTATTTCTCTGCATACAAGTTGAGTTTTAAGTTCAAATTTCGTGGGGTGTTAAATACTTTAGTTTTTCATCATTGTTTTTAATGCAATTTTGTATCTCTAGGGTTAACTTTGTAGTAAATTCTCCCAAACTATGAATATGATCATGAAATTTCTTATTGCATTTTTTTATAATAAGTTATGATGTGCTCTATAGCCCCTCAAAATTGGTACTTATGTGGACAAAAAAAGACGACATGTTCAACAGGTAAGTGTCGTGGAAATGCGTATGTTGCGTTGGATTTGCGGTCATACAAGAAGGGATCGAGTTCGGAACGAGGATATACGTGATAGATTAGGGGTAGCACCAATTGAAGAAAAGCTTGTCCAACACCGGTTGAGATGGTTTGGACATGTCCAACGGAGACCTACAGAGGCACCGGTGCGTAGTGGAATCCTAAGCCAAGATAGTAACGTGAAGAGAGGCAGAGGAAGACCGAAGTTGACTTGGGTAGAGGCAATAAAAGGAGACTTGAAAGGATGGAATATACCCAAAGACTTAGCCTTAGAGAGGAGTGCTTGGAAGACAGCTATTCACGTGCCTGAACCTTGATTGCTTCTGCTGGGTTTCAACTCTAGCCTACCCCAACTTGTTTGGGACTTAAAGGCTTTGTTGTTGTTGTTGTTGTTGATGTGGACAAAAAAAATACAAATCTCATTGGGGGTAGATTGGGCTGAAATAGTTTGATGGGAGTAAATTGAGTTGACATTTCATTCAGGGATTAAATGGCCAAACTAGATTGTCCAAGGTAGTAAAATAGGACTTTTTCCAAAATGTTCATTATCCTGTCAATATTTTTGTACTAACTAGCAATGGATGCTGCGGTGCTACCTATGAAGATGACATGATGTTTACTTGGAAAGCATGTTCTCCAAGAATCTTTATCATTGTGACAAGCGTTATATAGTTGTTAATGCAATTGTAATCTTAGTAGTCATGTTTACTGATTACTACTACAATTTGTCTTTCATGAACTATTGATTTAGTTCTTGAAGACATAGATAATGTATTCTATAGCCTCAGTTTTTGGGACTTTAAGACACTCGATTAGATCTATTTACAGATGAAAGAAATGTGACATCAATTGTTGTATGCTTATTTTATTGTTTGATTCTATGTAATATAGGTGTCTGGATGTTTCCTTTTCCCTTATGTAGAATAGGTCCTGCACCGGTGCACCCTATTGTTGAAGGAAAATAGCTCGGTAGAAGTATTGGATGTTATGATCTTGTTTGGGGAAGCAACCATGGCAACCTTCTCTTTTGGAGTTCAGTTAGAACTTTCAGTTCATTCCGGGCAACTCCTATTATACCCCTGTCCTCCTAGCAACCATCTGGCGCTGCTAGCTGAACAGTCAATTTATTGATTGCACTATGATTGTATCATGCATATTTTCTACTGATGCTGGAAAAAAATTAATTAAACAATATCTAAGCGCTGTGGCTGATTTAGACCTTTTGTGCTGCAGGCTTATTCTCCCGAGGAATGGGAAGTGGCTACATTGGTGCTTACACGACCTAACTATCAGATTAAGTTCAAAAAGACTGGTGAAGTCATAGTTGATGAGAAGTACTCACAAAGTCTACAGGTATTAATGTCCATGTGACATTGGCCATCATAGTAATTATAAATCTACAGTAACTATTTGATTAATCTGACATGTTTATTCGATTCTCTTATATTAAAATTTGTCTTTGCAGACAAAAATTCCAAATGGACGCACAACTCAATTTGTTTTAGTAACTACTGGTGCAACTCTTCCATTTAACACACTGGGAATATCAGAGCCACCCAACGAGGATTACGATGTTAGGTACCAATTGTGACACCTTACTTCGTAGTCAGCCTTCTCTGTGGCACAATTTTGTTTTCATTTTTGCAAATAAAATAAAAAGGAAATCCATATATCTGATTATCTGACTCTTTTTAGGTTACGTGATCTAATGGTATTAGTCATGAGAACTTTCCAGAAAAAGGTATCCCTTTATATGGCGATTTCTGATCTTAAACCTTATCTGGATTATGTGTTTACATGTTTTCATTTGTTTGATTTTCATGTTTGACAGGCTCTACATGCTAAAAGGAAAGGCAAGGCTTAGAATCCATGTAGATCTGTTACAAAAGATTCTTGGTAGAACCGTAGAAGATTTCTATTTTTGATTGTTTTGTGCAGTATTCCATAATTTTTGTACTTGAGGCAGAATGAGCTCTCGATAGAGCAGAAATTTCAAGAGTTACCTGGTGGAGGCGTGTGGGCACATAAATGGTTAGAGGAACCTAGGATCAATTCTTATCCTGCTAGTATAAATAGTAAATTGTAGGTTTGTGTAATTCTTGTTTTCTTCTCATTGCTTGCTCTAAGTTATGCCATGTCACTGCGGTCTTTGTAAATTTGAAGCAGACAGTGCAGCAAGTAAACCTTTGAGATGTTCACCGCAGCTCTTGGATATAACTTCATTTCTGTATGTTTGTTGATTTTGATTATCAACTGTTCACCATGCTGTTTACAGTAAGGTTCACAAATAATCGAATTTGCAATGTTCGTCTCACGGGCTTCCAGTGTGCCCTTTCGTTCAGCATATTGCCAATTAAGATGTTTTTAGGGCACAATTCATGAAAGGATGCAACAATTTTCCTGCCTCTGGATTGAATCACATGATTACCATGACGGTGAGAAAATTGGTTACATTTGGAAACAATTAAGTTCCTCATGGGGAACAGATGAGCAGTAGGTTCTGTCTGATGTGGTAATGTTCCAATTCCTGTATACTGCGTGGAATGGACTTAAGACGAGGACTCAGGTTACTAACCACACTATTTGGGCCATGTTTCTTTAGTAATCACTTACCAGATGCAGATTTGGCCGAGTTTTCTCATATTTGAGCCGAGCTATGGTGCATCCAAATGATCCTCTTGCCCTTTTGTTGTTCACTTTTCACGCAATTGTACCCAGCAGCTAGCGCTAGTGCATGTGATCTTAGAGGGAAGATAAGAGCAAAAAGCAAAAGAGCGAAAACAATCCTCATGTCCTTCGTTATCAGGGCCTCAGGGAGGTAAATGGACCCGAACTTCGCGCCGATCAGGTTGGTGTACGCAATGCCGTTCGTGGCTTTGGTCAGTTCGGCGTATGATACTCTCCGGTAATTCTTTGCTCTCCACAACACCCCGCGCTGCGTCTTTGCCTGTCTCGTCGTTGTCCTCCAGCACTGGAAAATGGTGAACATTACTACATAAGTATGGCCAAGAGTGCGACGCTTAGGACAGGCTCCAGCGCACACACTATCCGAAGAAGCAGACGAGAACGGTGCGTGCCCCTAGCACTAGCAGCCGGGCACCGCGGCGAGCCGAGCTGCGGGACGCCGCGACAGAGCTCCCCGTTCCCGGCGATCTTAAACCCAGATATATGTTCGCGAACACGCCGTGCATTGGCACACGGCCGTCGAGATCGCTGGAACACAGTTCGAGCTCGATCAGAGTTGCCACACAGTGCACTTGCGAGGAGTAAGTAGGCTTCTCACATTTTGTGAGTGTGCATTTATTTTGAAACGAAAGGAGTAAACTATCTGAAACCGGATGTGTGCAGCGCTTAGGCACAAGGCTGCACGACCGGATCGTCTCACAACAAGCAAAAATTTCCCAGTCCATCCACGGTGAGCAAGGACGCAGGCGTCAGGGTGTTTTGTAGCTAAGCTAGCTTAGTTCGTTTTTCCTCTTAATAAAGTATGTCAAGCCATTCTATTTTATTTTAGCAAGTGTTTGGGTTGGTCCAATGACCCAGAACTTGTACTTGCATCCTTAACGGTGAGCCAAATGGACAAGTCCTAGGGTAGCCCAAAACTTGTAGTACTTGCATCCTTAACATATTTACGTTTACACACTTTTCTATACTAACATGTTAGATTATTATATTCTTTTAAGTTCATACGAGGTAGCAAGTTGGTTGTATTACTGCTCCATCTGTCCCAAAATAAATATCGTTTTGAGTTCCATGCAAGTGTTAAGCATGACTAGATTTATAGAAAATATCAGCAACATTTATATCTCCAGATAAGTTTATTACGAATAAAAATTCAACAATCAATCTAATAATATATTTATTATGCACCATAGATATTAATGATTTTTTGTATATCCTTGTCAAAACTAAAGCGTTTGACTTCTTAAAAAGTGAGAATGACACTTATTTTAGAACTAAAAGAGTATGTATTATTAGACCAATCTCAGTGAATAGTTCATGACGTTGTTTCAAAGATGCCATGTCATATAGAATAAAATGGAACTGGGATGAAATATTCACTCTCAATGCACCGTCGACAGCGAGGCACCTGTGGTGACTTCATGAATCTTAAGATCTACCGGCTCAGTCCTTCGGAGGTGCTCATAGGGGTAAGGTTTGCATACGTGTGTTTATAGGGGTGAGTATGCGTACGTGTGTGGGCGTTTAAAAAAAGTTTCATTCTATAGTTTTATACACATTTAATTTCATAAATCGTAGGGAGTCATTAAACGCCTATTTGGTAATTTGTTTAACGCACATCAAACTCACGTCAGATCTCTCACAGAGACTGACTGTGGCGGCGAGGGGGAGGGGGTGAAGGCCAAGGCCATGGCGGGAGGAGGAGCTGTTGTCGCTAGGACATGGCACGGGCTAGGTTCCGGACCGCCTCCTTGGCGGAGGCGGATGCGAGCGTCGCTGCCAGCATGGGTAAATGGGTGATGCGTCGCCGGTCTTCCCCTCCCGGCGGCATGGGCAGGTGAAATCAAACCAAAACGCCTCTAATGAGCCAAGGCAAGTTGCAGCAAGGGCTATCTCCAATAGCACAAACCCAAATCGGAGACCCATTCCATAGTTTAGGTCACACACAGCAAAATGGTCACGCACCCAAAACTTACATTCTTCAATAGCCTACCCAAAAGCCCGTCCCTCTCTCCTCACTCTCTCTCCCCCGTGCCACCCATTCTCGTCCCTCTCTCCCTCTCTACCTCGGCGCCGCCCATCCCTCTCTCCCCTCCCTCGTTGAGCACGACGCCCTTCCCTCCCGGATCCGGCCGGCGGTGGCACCCCTCCCACCCCTCCCTCCCGGATCCGGCGGTTGCGGGCGAGGAGGACCCCGGATCCCCGCTCTTCGACGTCTGTGCCCCGCTCCCCACCTCGCCGCGGTACCCGCAGCCGCGCGCCGAGGCGGACCTCGCCGCGCCGGCTCCTCTCCGCAGCGGCTCCCCGCCGCGGTCTGCCTGGCCGCGCCCCGCTCCTACGGGCCCACCACTACGACGCCAGAGATTTGCGTCGGTCTCTCTCGACGACGTAGATTTGCGTTTCGGCAAACCTCGTATACAAAATGGGTGAGGTGTTTGGGTCTTCTATTGGAGCGTTGTTTTTGGTAGGCAAAACACTGTGAATGATCTATTTTGCGTCTGGGTCACGGTTTGCACGCTATGTCGGAGACAGTCTAATGACTGCGTCGTTTTCTCTCCCCTTGGGGAAAAAATAAAAAGGGAAGAAAATACTCTACTAGCCGCGTCCTTAAAACCTTATTAGGCCTTGTTTAGATTGCAAGTTTTTTCACTCTCTCTTCATCACATCAAATCTTTGGACACATGCATGGAGTATTAAATATAGATAAAAAAATAACTAATTACACAATTTGATTGTAAATTACGAGACGAATCTTTTGAGCCTAGTTAGGCCATGATTGGACAATAATTGTCAAATACAAACGAAAGTGCACCAGAGTACACATACCAACACACAGTCTCGACAAAGGCAGATATATACAGTTTGGGTGCAATAATCATAGAGGTGATAACGGGGTGCATGTTTGGGCCTTCTGGTATCGAAACATTATTCTGCACGGACTTTGTTGAACCTGTAAGAAATTGTGTATTAACGTTCAAGATGTTTTCCCTAATTTCGTAGATCATTTCACGTTTAACATTTGCACTACAGCACTCTCTCGCTCCAAACTTTCCAGGTACTTAGAAATTGGAGAAATAGGTTGGAAGCAACACACCTACATGTAGATCACCAGAAACAGATTGTCAACAGATAGAAATTTGCCTTGAAATAGGATTAAGCTGCACCAACTTCTGATTTTTTTTATTTTTTAGCCCTTTTTTGAAAAAAATTCACAAATATGCCCCCAGAGGAAAGATTTCAGAAGCTGGACCCTTAGCTCGGCGTCATCGCTGCTGGCGCCGAGCTAACACGTCTCGGCGCCAGCGTCCCTGGCGCTGAGCTCTTGGGCTCAAAGCCAACGTGGCGTGACATGGCAGGAAGCTCGGCGCCAGTCACCCTGGCGCCAAGCTCGGCGCCGTAGATCTTGGCGCCGAGCTTGGCGCCAGGGTGACTGGCGCCGAGCTTGTGTTTTAACCCCGGCCCCAACCTTCCTGCCCGAGCCTTCTTCCTCTTTTTTCTCCTCCCTCTCGGGTTTTTTCTCTCCCCACCTCGTTTTACCTCACGAATCGGCATATTGGACCTTGCAAACTTTGATTTGATCCGTAGATCTTCGAGAGCAAGGTATCCTCGCTTCCCTCCTAGTTTTTTCGCATCGATTCGGTATATATTAGTCAGATTTTTCAACCTACGAATCGTCATTACTTAAGGTTTCATTCTATCCCTCAATATTTGTATTATACAACCGTAGGATGATGCCAAGGCGTGAAAAAACTAGCAAACCTAGGTAACCGCAGCGCATGTAGTTATGTTATGGGTTAATTGTTGTGCATCAAATGGGAAACCCTAGGTTCAGGGTTTAATGTTAATTGCTTTCAGTTCTTAAAATAAAATTGGTTGTATTGTAGTTATGGTTCTCATTAGCATTTATTTGTGATGTTTTGATTTTTGTTTGTTAAATTACATCTGTTTTGTTAGATGCAAGAAATGTATCGGGACGAGTTTTGGCGAAAACGGGGTCGTCCTCGAGAATTATACCCCGACGCATCTAGCAAAGATGCTCCCATCCCTCCTAACCTCCCTGTCCCTAACTGTGACTATGGTTTTCTGGCCCACGTTTTTCAATCGAAACATCCGGACACAGCGGCACGGTGTTTCTACACATACAGTCGTTTTAATATAAGAAATTGTTTCCACTATCTTTTTTCTTTATTTGTGTAAGTATGTTACTAATATTTTGTTGGAATCACATTGTGTAGGACCATGAGAGGTGATTTTTCTTTCAGTGGATCGACAGTGCAGATAAGTTTGAACCTAGGTACCTCCTTTTCGACGATTGGTTTAGAGGGAGACATCCACGTGAGCACTTCAAGCGGTGGGTTCCACCCCCCTAACCCTCCGCCAATGACGGCTAAGGAGAAGCACCTAGCCGCAGTTAGACGACTCGAGGAACCTCCTCTGTGCCATTGTGGAGATCGAGCTGTGATAAACCCTGAGAATACGTTGGAGTTTATGTGTCCAAACAAGCATGAAGTAAGTGCAAAGTGTATGTGTTGAAATGTTGAGCTATATGTGTTCATGTACTAATGTCACCTTATTTAGGTGTTTTCAATGGCGAAGTGTCATTTCAAGGAGTGGTTGTATGGTCCTAAGAACCAATGGCCGGAATAACCGCGAAAGGTTAAGGAAAAGAAGAAAGAAAGGGAAATTTACAAAGCACCTTATGTCATGTGCGAATGTGGTGTTAAATCCAACTATGGCCTAGTCCCTTCAGAGCTTGGAATAGGCCATTATTGCGGCCATATGATTGACTATGATGAGGTTGGTTATTTTTGTGGTAAACATGAAATCATATTTTATTTCTTTTGCTAAGACATATATGATATAATTTTTTGTTTGAACAGAGCACTAGAAAATGCAGGTGGGAATATTATGATGGTCAAGCTAAGTTCTTGGATGAACTGAAGAGGAGGCAAGTAATATCACAGAAGAGGGGATATGGACCTGACTACATCAACCTATTTGTTAAATATCACAAAGAAAAGATGCGTGAGTTTGCTAGACAGCGCGGTATTTGTAACCCGATCGATGTTGGGCTTGACAAATGGGGATTGGAGAGACGGTTGATGTTAGAGGAGGAGAGGGCAATGAAGGAGGCAAGGGAGGAGACAAGAATACAGATGCAGGTCTTGAACGAGCATGTTGTTGCATTATGTGCCAGCGAGTGCTTGAAAGCCTTTTTTTCGTTGCCTGATTTTAAATGTAATATAATTGCGTTGCTAACTGATTGCATTTTATACATGAAGGGATTGGATGCAGCGAGGAACATGCCGCAGAGGTGGCTCGTCCAAGGTATGAGGAAAAGAAGTTAGATGAGCACAGATCACGAGTTGGTCGCACCGTTCAATCACCGATTGTGTTGTCTGATGAGGGGGACGAGGATGAGGACGACACTGGTAGATTGAGTGAGCTCATTGCTCTAGCAGAGGCGAGCTTGCAGGCAGAGGAGGCTGAGGACGACACTGGTAGACTGAGCGAGCTCATCGCTCTAGCAGAGGCGGGATTGCAGGCGGAGGAGGCTGAGGACGACACTAGCAAACTGAGCGAGCTCATCGCTCTAGCAGATGTGGGCTTCCTGGTAGAGGAGGATGACGACGCATTCTTCACTTAGGCTGCAGAGGCCACAAATGAAGCGGAGGCCGCTTACTATAGGCGATAGGCAGGTTAGAGCAATGCAGGTGAGCCTAGCCACAACAACAGGGTTGTGGTAGAGGACTGGTACTTGGATGATGAGTTGCTTACTCAGTATATTTTAGACTGAGGATTTGAAAGTGCATTTGCCCCCTATGTGGGTTTTGGTGTATTAATGACATCCAAATTAGGGACTAATGTGATCTTAATGAGATATGTCGCAGCTATTACTCAGTATGCGCTCTCCAAAGGTTTTATTTTTGTTTTTGAGTTTATGATCCACCACACTATAAAGAGGGATGCAAACTTAGTTGGTCTGAGGAAGATAGAGTGCTCAAGCATAGAAATAAAGTCAAAAGAGAGACACTCTAGCACTCCACGAGCACGTAGAATATTTTTTAGTGATTGTTGGTGTCGGAAGTCCCAACGTAAGCCAGAACTCCTGACAGTCGGAAGTCATGACTTATGCCGGAAGTCCTGACGCCCAGTCACTTAGCCTATGCATTGACAGTGGACGTCGGAAGTCCCGACCCAAGTCGAGAGTCCCGACCCAAGTCTGTACGATATGATTGGACTATACACGTTCTAATGATTTTACATTTAATCTGTGTACTAGATTTGTGCCTTTTCAACACACAAAACACATGAAATGGCATGTGAGAACATGTACCAAACTAGGGTACAGACTTCCTTCGACTAAACCTAACATGCCTTAGGTAATTAAACCAAACAACAAACACATAGATGTGCCATGTGAATAAGATAAAGTCATCCTAGTAGTGTGGCCACATAGCAAATTGTGTTGCACCTTCTCCAAAGTAGCCTCTAATTGTTGGTGGTGGTGGCGGCGGGGGTGGCGACAGAGGCCCCTTGTTCTTGTGATTAGGGCAGGTGCAATATGGATCATTGCAGAGTGCCTCCTGTGAATTGGCACTATTGTTGTTGTCGTCCAGTCCGTCGTCCTTGTAACCGCTGCTAACTTTCCTTTCTAGATCAAAGATACGGTCCTGCAGGTAGTAGATGTACTCCGCATGCGGATAAAATAGGTTGAGGATCGACCCACCTAGTGAACCCATAGTTTTCTTCGGCTAGGGAAGACTACAACAAGTATGTCATGTAAGTTGTATAGAAGAGGAACATATTGAAGAAACAAATAGTAATAGCAATTACCCATGCTCGCGGGCATTTGAAGAAATGACAACCTCCATCTATTCCTTCGGTGAACATCTACTCTAGACAGTCCTCACCATGCATGCATTTTGGCCACTCTTATTTCCTTTCACCGTATCCTCTTAGTGGTGCATCTTTGGTGAAATCGCTTTTGCTCTCAACTGGGAACCTCTCATAAAGAGCTTCCTCAAAGAAAATCGGGACCAAGAGGACCCTCCCACCTAACGGTAGTTCCCTTCCCCTTTCCTCTCCCTCTGGACGACCATCCAGACATTGGTACTGCAATGAAAGAAAATGTTGAGGAGTGCTCTTCTTCCTTGTTGTGTGTGTGAATGAGAAGGAGTGAGGGGTTATTTATAGGTTGAGAGGAGGAATGGAGGCCTTTCAATGTGCCATGTCAGTGATCCGTGTGCCTCTTCACCTCAGCCCTTGGATCAAACAGTCATAAGATGGATGGTGGAGATGGAGTGGAGTTGTGCGTCCTTGTTGTGCGTCCTTGCATGTTAGTACTATGTCAGTGAAGTGATAAATCGTTGTTGTCCTTGTAACTGAAAAGTCTATTTTCATTGTCTGAAAAGCCTAGATTTGTTCACTGTTACTTGATAAGCCTAGATTCATCTACAAAGCGTATGTACGATACGATTGGACTATACACGTTCTAATGAATTTACATTTAATCTGTTTACTACATTTGTGCCTTTTTAGCAGTGTAGTATGATTAATGATTCACGAAAAAAAATCGCAAGAGTTTCCCTTATTTCAGGAGCATCCACAGTTACAAACAAAGACATCATTATATAATCCAAACATTTAACCATCCAAAGAGCACAATGCAACCACAATGAACATCACAATCAACATAACATGTCATGCATAGTCCAAATAGTCCACAATGTCCATACAGTCCCAAATAGTTACAGGAAAGTAAATACAAAATCCATAATAGTGCATACTAACATCTACCACAACCCTCACTGCCTCCTAGTATTACCCTTACCCTTGTGACCAAGAGCGCTCGAACCTAGAGTGTAAGGGTCACGTGGATGGCGTCGCCTAGTGCCTGGAGACTATGTAGGCTGAGTCGAGGGAGCGTCATGGAGATGAGAGGGGCCAAGCTCCTCATGCCTCTGGTCTACGTTGTCGTCGTCGTCGTCCTCATTCTCGTCCCCGTCCCCTGTAGCTGCTTGGCTAGAGGAACTTAAGCCTCCTCTGCCCGCGGAAGGAATGTACATGTCTTGCGTCGTGTCTGTCCTGCAACCACAATGACCAGCCGCACGGCATAGCCGCTGTGACAGCCTCTGTTATATAAAATTATGTTAACTGAAAGAATCTACCATATTAATAATATGTTTGAAAGAATATTTTGAATCTTACGTCTAGGAAGCCAAGCATGTAGTCGTCCCTGACTCTCGGCCAAATGCACCCAATTTCTTCAACGAAACATTTGAGTGTATTGCCATGCAACAAAGTTCTCAGTAATAATACTTCTGAACAGATAGCAATAGGTTTTGTTTTCTTTTGTACAAGAATCTAACATATTATAAGGATGATATGGCTCGAAGGTGGCACTCACTAAAATAGATAACTCTACCGCCTAATGTATTGGTATGCAACTTAACGTAGAAAAATAAGGCAATTGACTTACCACTCTATCTAAGATTGGTCCTACCTCCACCTGCCTTCCTGCACGAGTAGATTGGTCATACACCGTGTCTTCATCATCGGATGACTCGATGTTGGCGTAGTCATCTTCTATCCACTGTACCCTCAGCCTGCAACGTGTCACATGCTGGTACCAAGCTTGGTACCGCCTGAACTCACGGATCGTGTGCGGCTCATTGTTCTCATCCACGTTGTCGTGCATCTCCTCCCATTGCTCAATGTAGGACTGGTGGTGCTTCTCCCAGTCAAAAATCTTTCTATTCTTCGGACGATCCAACCTGCACGTATGTCACCGTTACTTGAATCCATGTATATGTCACCATATTAATAGAAATAGACTATCAGAGACATTTGAAATAGCAAAATACTTACTTGTATAAGTCAACGCCAGTCGAGAATGGAGCCGTAGGCCAAAGCTGTCTCACTCCAAATTGGCGTGCAACTCTATCTGGTAGGTGGAACTCGACAGAATAGAAGCAGATTAGAGGGCACCTCATCCTATAGAAGTCATCGTCGAACCCACAAACGTTGCTCAACTAAAAAGGAAGTGCCCCCTCTCCATCGTACGACTCCCACTACACCTGCAACATGTCCAAACAAGATGTTAGATGGTATACTAATCCATTTCAAACCAACATGGAAAATAAAATTTACTTACACTAGACGCCATCAACATGTCTAGCTTGTTCGTGAACTCAATGTACGCCCGCTCTAACCTCGCGTATGGAACCCTAGCCTGGTCCCAAAGGTATGCCCACATCGGCTGCCGACTTGGAGGTTGACCTTGGAACCACTCATGACAAGCCAGAACCTCTGGATGACCAACTGGAAGACGAGCCCACATCCACAGCTGGAGCAGGTACATGCATCCACCAAGTGATGTGTTGGATGAAGTTCGATGACACCCCTTGCATAGCTGCCGATATAGAAAACCCAAGACTACAGAGCCCTAGCTATAGTGACCCGCCTGTTCCCAGTCACTAAGGTAGTGGACCCACATCCAGGACATAGTGTCACCCGTGGTGTCGGGGAAGAGAATGCATGCAAACAGGTGTAGGATCCATGCCCTGTAGTAGTACCCAACTGTCTCCTCATCTGCCTCCTCGGGGCATTGTGCGAACTCTTGTCGGAGCCAGGCGATGAGAACTCTAGAAGTGCGAGCCCCTTGCTCGCCAAGCTCACGCCCAAGGAAGGCCTCCACTCATGCTCTCTAGCCTTCTGACCTGCACTACCCGATGACTGGGTTGCCATGAATCCTCAAGCCTAGCATCTTCTGATAGTCCTAGAGCGTGACTGTCATCTCCCTGAAAGATAGGTGGAAGTTGTGAGTCTTTGGCCGCCACCTATATTTTAGACAAAGCAAGATTACATGTTAAAAAGACAAGCACATGAACAGATGGCCATGAATAGAGGCAATGATTGAATATAATACCTATCAACCAACGCAGTTATGGCCGCTGAGTTGAACTTGGGCAACCCATGATGAACCTGAAAAGAGATGACATCCAGGCTAGCTCTTTGCAGGAAAGGAGTGTACCTGTCGTCGTACCGCATGTCTAAGAACCCATTGTGGGTTCTAGGATGAAGGAGCGGAAGGTCCTGCATGGAATAAAATATAGTCTCCTGTTACATCACGAACAAATGTACGCTCACCAAAATTTGAACAAAACGTATAGATTATTACCTTCCCTAGCGCTATGAGACGTCCTCGGTGGGTCGCCTCGTACGTCAGGTCGAGCAGGTGGAATTGCGCCATCCTACAAAAAAGTCAATGAATTAGAAATTCAATATGCAATGAAACATGAACTTAGAAATATACAAGTAATTGACACAATTACATGCATAATTAATTAAATGAATACGACAAATATTAAATAATATAATCAACCAATAATCGCACCTCACTCATCTGCCAATGGCAACTTCATGAATTGTGGCCAAGTCTACCACACTTGCAGCACTCGTACTGCTCGGGGTCAGTAACAAATGGGGTTCCTCTCCTACGCCTTGTTCTTCCGGGTATCTGATCCATAACCATCCTGTGTCTCGTCCTCTTCCTTGATCCATGCTTGTTCCAATGGTAAGCTGGATCCGCAATGTACTTCAGCCCATCATATGGAGGCCACTCTCTAGGGTCCCGGAAAGGCACGAAGTGGGGGCTCCATGTGTGCACAAGCGTGTCGACACTGAACTCGTGAGGTATCCTGTTCTCGATATTATAGTTGCGAGGCCTAGCTGCTGCCACCAAATGGGAACATAGAAAGTGGTACTATCTTGATTTACCACAAGTGCATTTGAAATCTTGGAGGACAACCACATGCATCCTTGACTCTCGGACCTTGCCATCGAACGTTGTACCGCCCCTATGCTAGACCTGATAAGTCCCTGTGGCATGGTCAAAGCATGTAACCTCATGTGTGCCAGCCCTTTCATTTGCCTTCTCTAGGTGTGCCTTCAGTTTCAGAGCCCATATCTCTCCATCACTCCATAACTTCAATGTATGGGCGTCTCTATCATTGAATCAGGCAACAAGCTTATAGAAGGTGAATTGAACGATTGCATTCACGGGCATACCATGTATCCCCAATAGCAACTTATTGAATGACTCCGCCATGTTGCTGCACTGAAACTCGTACCTCCATCCACCGGCGTCGTGAGCTCTCATCCATTTCTCCAAATCCCTCATCAAACCTATGAGCCATTGACTACCTTCTGCATTTGATGCGGTTCTGACTTGCTCTAACTTTTTTTGAAAGTACTTGTCCTCAAGCTATCGAGCAGCCTCCTGGAACAGATCAAAGTTACCCTTCACACCACCCTTCTGGAGTAGATTCTCGGTAAGGTGTCGAGTACACCAACGATGGTGCAAAGGTGCATACCCCTCTATCTGCTCTCACATGACATTAAGTATGCCCTGGTGCCTATCAGATATGACGCCAACCTTCCTGCCAGGCCTAACCATGTGTATCCGGACTAGCCTCAAGAACTATCCCCAACTATCATTGTTCTCCTACTCAACCAAAGCAAATGTCAAAGGAACCGCCTTGTTGTTCGCGTCATAGGATATGGCTATAAGAAGTGTGTCCTGATATTTGCCAATCAAGAACGTACCATCAATGGAGAAGACGTGACGACAGTGCCTAAAGGCCTCGACACACTGAGGGAAGCACCAGAAAGCACGGAAGAATATCTGGCTCCCATCCTTCCATGCATTTGGTTTTGGGATGTACTCATAATGCATGCCTGGATTCACCGCTTTGATTGCATTGAAAAGTACTGGCAACTGCTCGTATCCATCTTCCCAGTCCCCATATATCATCTTCCACGCTCGCTGCTTAGCCCTCCAAGCTTTACCATAAGTTATCATATAACCTCCATACAACGCCTCAACGGTCCTGATAATTGTCCTCACCTTCATGTTGGGTTCTCCCTATAATATTCCCATCAACCGCTTGGCAATGAGGGTAGATGTCAACTACCAATGCCTTAGTGTTAGCTCATGGTTAGCACAATTGTGTGGCCCAAAAACTTTTGTGATCTTCCACTTTCCGGTGACCGTTTGCTTTCTTGCACAAACCCTCCATGGGCAGCGTTTCTTATCACACACAACTGTGTAATGACACTCCGCATATGAATGCAAGACCTTGTAAGGTCTCTTTCATATCACTGCAACCACCTCTTCAATGCAGGGAGGTCATTGAACACCCTCCCATTCTCAATTACCATGTTAGGGCTAGCCTCAGGAGCTTCTAGGAGCTCATCATCACGTCTTTCTGCACATGCCTGATCGGAATGAGTAAGATCGCTGAACTCGTGAACTCTTGGATCACGGCGGCCAAGATATGCCTCAGCATCTCAACATCACTCTTTGTCAGCTCTGCAATAGGGCGATCATCATTAGAATCAAGAGCCTTTGCCATCTCATATGGCTCCGAATCATGCATAATTTCAACACTATTGGAGCCACAGAATCCATCTCCAAAGTGCACTTGCGCAACAACAGGGGGCACATTCACATTCTCTGGAATATCTCCTGCAACATAAGTAGAGAAATGAGGAAAGAATAAAAGAAATGGATGTAAGGAAGGGGGTAAGCTCCCAATAAGCATGCGGTTAAGACACTTACTCGGATGATTCTGTGTTAAAGGGATCTCATGAGGCGGATCTGCCACAACAACATGAGTCTGACAAGCATCTCCAACTACCGCATTGGGGTAGATTGAGCATCGGGAACCATAGGTGCAACCTCCACATCCATATCAGGTTCCAGGATAGGAAGGTCGATGTGTGCCTGCTGACCCATTGGTGGGGAAAACCCATGAGGGATGAGATCAACTAACACCCGACGCACAACCACGTCCAAACATTGCAGCTGGTTCTTCATAGCTGATCTCACATAGTTCTCCCACTGATCTGCACACCATCAACTGCAATGCCATCATCTCCGAGGCAATGCAGCTCCTCCCGAGCCCTTGCAACCATCTCACTAAATGAAGGCTTATCATTGAATAGCACAGGGATGCTTTGCATGTCAACAAACTCAACATATCCATAACGATTGTATTCAACGGTGCCTCCATGATATATGGTCACAAGATTGTCCATCTAGTTTAAACACATAACGAAACACATGTACTTTAGTCCAAATTAGACGATAGATAGTACCTAACAAGTACTTTCTAACTACAAACTAAGTAAATAAGATAATAACTACATACAAAGATACAGTGTACTAACTAAATAGCTAGGTCCTATTTAGTTAACTAAATATATAACTACCTATCTAAGTAGCTATCTAACTATGTCTATGTACCTATGTATCTATGTTTCTATCTATCTACATATATATCTCATTAGATCACTAACTAAATCAACTACCTGAGTCATCACATTAACTAGTAAATAACAAATGCCAAAACTACTACACTACAATCAAAGCTAACTAAGTACGCACATTGTAAATTCACAATTTTTACCTGTCTGACGACGGAGTCGTGGACGTCGACAGAGTCGCAGCGGACGCCGGGCGTGGGTCAGGCCAACAAGCCAGGCCGACGGTGGCACGGCCGGCCGCTGCAGGTGCTGGGGCCGGTGGGGGCACGGCCGACAACGGCCGTGACGGGTGGCGGGCGCGGGATGCCCGGCGCTCCGCGCGGCGAGGCTGGCTCGGTGGGTGCGGGTGGCACGACGAGCGCGCCCTAGGCCGGCGGTGGCGGGCAGCATGGTCACGATCATGGCACCGGCATGGCGGGGCACGGCCAAGGTGGGCGCGGCGGTACGTCGGGCGAGGCGAGGGCGCAACGCGGGCGCAGGGACCGACGAGGGGACCGGGACGCGGCCACGGCCACGGTGGCGGCGCGGCGCGGGCGTCCGGGTGCGGGGCAGGCGCGAGCGCGGCGGTGCTGCGCGGCCTCAGGGGGTGGCGCGGGTGTCCGGGCGCAGGCGCGATGGTCCTGTGCGGCCTCGGGGCGTGGCACGACCGCGGTGGCGGCGAGGCGCGGGCGTCCGTGCGCTGGGCGGGCGCGGGCGGTCCTACGTGGCCTCGGGGCATGGCGCGGGCGCGGCAGTGCTGTGCGGCCTCGGGGGGTGGCGCGGGCGTCCGAGCGCGGGCGGCCGGGCGCGGCGAGGCACGTGCGCGGGCGAGGGCGGCCGGTGAAGGGAGAGGGCGCGGGCGGGGGCGGCGGTGCTCTGCTCGGGCGAGGGAGATGCGAGAGAGAGGGAGAGGAAGAGAGAAAGGATGGGGCCCATACGTAAGATAGGCTCGGCGCCAGTCACCCTGGTGCCAAGCTCGGCGCCGAGCTTGGTGCCAGGGTGATTGGCGCCGAGCTTCCTGCCATGTCATGCCATGTTGGCTTCGAGCCTAAGAGCTCGGTGCCAGGGACACTGGCGCTGAGACGTGTTATCTCGGCGCCAGCAGCGATGGCACCGAGCTAAGGGTCTAGATTCTAAAATCTTTCCTGTAGGGGCATATTTGTGAAAAAATATAAAAAGGGCAAAAAATAAAAAAAATTCGGCACCAACTTTGTCCCAGGGAAAAGACTACAACAACGAAAATTATCGAGATGCTTAATAGATGTGAAAGCACAAATTGTGATGAGGAAAGGCTTGCTGCAAACCAGGTATGATAACTTACCGAGACACCATCAATTTGCTTAAACATCTGTTCAGGAGAATATGTGGTACAATAAATACATGTTTGCTATTGTTTTGTTCTCAGAGAATAATACTCCTAAAGAGCAAACAAATATTTGTTTTATATATTTAAAATAATTAAAAGGTGTTGTGCTGCAAGCACCAATCAAAAAACATGTGGTGTTGTCCTTGAAAAGAGGACTTCCAAAACCCTTGTCATGGGCGGTTGTGCTGTTTGCATCCTATTCTTCTGGTACATGAATAGTGTCTGTGGACAATAATCTCTGCACAGTGTGTGTGCATGCTCACCCCAAATGGCCAAGTCCATGCATTATGTTTCAATGACACGCATTTCCTAACAAAAACTTGAGTTAACTAAATGGTAAGGCACTAAACAGATTAAACTATTTTTAAAAGGGCAGCCTTAAAAATTGCAGTTGACTTTTCATTTGTAGGAAAAGTGAATTTTTTTAATTCCTATAGCATTTCATCTAAACAATACCCATACGATTTGTGAGCACTGACCACCTTTTGGAATTGAGGATGAGGGCATATACTAAATATGGACAATACTTTCGTTTGATGTGGATTGCATAACCAAATTATAGGAGAGTACATCCACCAATAACTCAGTTATCCTTTGTTAAGTCCAAGGCAAGTCAAGTTTTGTATTTCAAGTGAATATGAGCTTCAATTTAAGTAACAGTAGTACACTGTGTACTCATTTTAGAACAATTTGTGCCACATCTCATATTTTCCCTATGTTTCCAAGCCTCTGTTTTATCCATTCCTTTTCATATTCATATATTTTTCCCTTCATGTTAAAGCGTGATAGGTCACACAACTGCACAAAACGTGACCCTCTCTGTTGGCAATCTCTTGGAATAAGTTGGGACATCACAAAAGAATTCTTCCAAATGATGCAGCACACTAAGCTTCAATATCAAAACCCCTTCTTTATGGAGACTTTCATCATTGCCGCTTGGCAAATTTAGAAGCAAAGAAATAATTTATTTTCGATAGAGGTCGCTCGTCCTTTAGTTCTTGGAAAAGCTCCTTCTGTGAAGAAGCTAGCCTGCAGGCCAATAGATTCAGTGATGAAAAGTGCCCTGTCTTTCTTTCTTGTATAGCTGCCCTAGATTAGTCCTGCAGCCCACCTCGGGATGGCTTCTCTGTTGTCCTTCTGCTGTTCCTTTGAAGCCCCTTTGTACAGTGTTGTCCTTGTTTCCTTTTGTTTAACAAAAAAAACTTACAGTGTGGGTCTCCCCTGCTGTATTTTCCATTCAAAAAAAAACTTGTGTTGTATTTTAGCTATAGCAACTTATCTTGTATTTCTAGTGCGGATTTTATGAATGGATATGTAGCAACTTTATGTTGTAAAGGGTGTGGGTGCCATGAACCCTAATTAGTATGGATGCTGCAACCGTAAACAATATGCATGATTATATGGGACACATGTATGCATGCGTTTGAGAAGCAGAGGGGCGCGAGCGAGGACTCCCCACGTGCAGTCTCGGACGGCGCAGGCCCCGCATAGGCGGGCACGGGATGCAGGTGCGCGGGGGAGACAGAGTGCAGGTGCGGACGTCCGGATGTCCAAGCGCTAACACTGCCGATTATTATTTGGTAATAAGTGCACTCCATTGGCACGTGGGAGTTGTATCCACATAAGCGGCGGCCCTCGTGCAAGATAAGTTGCTACATCTCTGGCACGCCGCTTATGTGAGGGAGGGTCTTTGCTCCTCCTTGCTTCCAAAAGAGCTCTTGGAAAATCCCTCACTTTGGTAATAAGCGGCGTGCCAGAGATGTGGCCGACGGGCGACGGCTCCACCAGGACGACCGAAGGTGAGGGATTTTCCAAGAGCTCTTTTGGAAGCAAGGAGGAGCAAAGACCAGGGATGAAAGACCCCCACTAAAAACTAAATGATAACTAGAACAATATCCTCAGGGCCGTCTCAATAATTTTGAGGGCCCTCGTGCAAGCAAGGCACAAAGGGCCCGGCAATCTAATGTTTTAATATGACGATTCAAATACTGAAATACATAGTACTACTAATAAGAGATAACTTGCAACATATATTTAGTTCAATAAAAAATGACATTACATCAAATCGAAGAAGCTAAAAGAGCTGTAAGATAACTATTATGGTTACCTCAAATGTAGTGTTTTAGTGCTTTTTAAAAAACCGCCTTCGGGCATTTCTTGATGCAAAATCTTCAATAACAATATCGAGATCAATTTTATCCAAAATATCCTTCTCAATGCTGCACATAGCCAAGCCATTTAATCTTTCTTGTAGCATAGTTGATCTCAAACAATTTTTCAATAGCTTCAATTTAGAGAAGCTTCTTTCGGCTGATGCTACTGTCACAGGAACAGTTAAGAGAATCCGATATGCAATAGAGACATTTGGATAGCAATCTAAATCTTTAACAAAGTGAAGAATCTCAAGTGCTGACATTAATTTATCTGGCAAAGTAACTTGTAGCACTTTCAATTCAGAGAAAAAATCATCTAACTCGACATCAGACTTGTTGTCATGAGAAAATTTGTTTACAAAAGTGGTGCAACACTTTTGTAGATCAGTAGCATCCAAGGACTTCAGATTTTCCGAGTTGAACAAGAAACCAAATATTTCTTCAAATTTCTTTAGCTGATCAAATCGACTAGTCAATGAAACAATTGCATGATCAACAATAACTAGGAAGTACTCTTCTTTGAAGGAATCTATAGCTGAACGTTGTAATTCTTCGGTTTCATCATTTTGTTCATCAAAATGCTTCTTTCTTTTACCTTGACGTTTTGTAGGAAATGTTGGCTCTACATCCATACTAGATGCAATGGATTTTGCAGTCTCAATGCTAGCACTGAAGCCTGTATCTCTGTAGTCCTGGAAATATGTTATGACCCCATCAATCTGTTTAAGAGTACCATCCAAGGACACAATCGGAGACTGCAACTTTTTGCTCACCATGTTGATAGTAGATAAAATATCATCCCAAATAACCATACCAACTAAAAATTCAAAATTCTCAAGTGCTGTTACCAATGATTGAGCATCACTCACTGCTTTTGGGTCATCGGAAGATGTTCTTTCCACCTCCTGCAGAGCTGATCTTATTTGAGGGGCTTGATACCTGATAGGTTGCACACTCTTTATTCGACTCTCCCAACGAGTATCAGACAAGGGCTTGACAGTGAACCTCTCAACATTATCAGTCAAAATTTTCCACCTTTTAGTAGAACGTGAAAACAATGCATATATCCGTTGTATGACACCAAAAAACGAAATAGCTTTTCTGCAAGATTTTGCCATATCACAAAGAGTAAGGTTCAGACTATGACATGCACATGGCATATACAATGCTCTTGGATTAATTTCAAGCACACGTGTCTGCACACCTTGATGTTTTCCCTTCATATTGGAACCATTGTCATACCCTTGACCTCTCACATCATCAATGTTCAAATCAAGAGTCTGCAATGCATCCAACAATACATTAAAAAGCCCAATCCTGATGTGTCATCAACCTTTAAGAACTCTAGAAAAAATTCCTCTACTCTTGGAATGGCACTTGACATATTAACACAACGCACAATTAGTGTCATTTGTTCTTCATGGCTCACATCTGGGGTACAATCCAAGATAACAGAGAAATACTTGGCATCTTTTATAATCTTTAAGATATGTGTTTTCACAGCATCAGCAAGAATAGCAATTAACTCATTCTGAATACTAGGGCCAAGATAATGATGACAAATCTCACTATTATGAATGCGCCTAATATGTTCTTGCATCACAGGATCAAATTCAGCAATCATTTCTACCGTGGCCAGGAAATTACCATTATTTGGTTGATAAAGTTTTGCATTTGATCCTCGAAAGGCTAGATTTTGTTTAGCAAGAAACTTCACAACAGAAACTATTCTTACCAGCACTTGTCTCCAACGCTCCTTCTCTTTTGCAATTTCCCGCTGCATTTCATCATCAATTGTTTGATTTTTGCTTAATCTAATCCGAAGATCATTCCATGTATTCATGTTTGTCAAATGCTCCACACTGTTCTCATGCTGTTTTAGTTTCACACTCAAGTGCCTCCAATCCCTCACTCCTTCAGATGCAAAATTAGACTTGTTCTGATTTGATTTGAACAACTTGCAGCAAAAACAATAGACCTTGTCCACATGTTTAGAGTAAACCAGCCACTTCCTGTCAACAACTTCACCATTAGTTAACTTTCTAGAGTAATAAGCATATGAAAAATGCCTATTACTAGGATCACTAGGGAATTCTAAATCCATTTCTCTCATAGGCCCTTTCTCAATTAAGATATCCCTTTTGCTATTATCAATATTTTCCCATGTTCTAGGATCAAAGATAGTCGACAGTGAATCTTCTTGTTCATCCATGTTTACATTTTCTGTATCATCCGAAGGCTGCAAATTTTCTTGTAAATTTTCCTCCTCAGTAGCACCTTCATTGGAATCTTGTGCAATTATTGGTTGATCATGTTCCTGCCTCTGATCTTGAATGACTCCGGCATTTCTTGAACTTGAAAAAAACTTATGTATAGCACCCTTTTGCGATTCTTTCGATTGCTCTTCTAGTTTTCTTTTTTTCCTTTTCTCATAACCAGACAAATGTTTTTTTGGCGGCATCTATCATTTACAAAAAATATATTTCAATTAGAATTTAGAAATTAGATCCCTACGACTGATAACTGAACTAGAACTGCAAATTGGAAAATGCAATCACTTACTGCTAGGTGTTGGCCACAGAGTCACGGAGTCACGGCCGGAGTGCCTAGTGCCGAACTGACGAACTGAATTGAAAAAAAAAGTGATCAGGGACAGGGAGGCTAGAGGATGGAGATGGAGGCCAGACGCCCATACCCGAACGTGCTGATCCTGATCGTATATTAGTATGCTATTATAGTATTATCGTATACCTGCTGACGTAGTGACGTGAAGCCGTGAAGGACTGCAGCAGCAGCACAGCAGTACAGCACGGCCCTGGTGACGAGCGGACGAGGTCACCGTGCCCGCCGGCCGCCGCCCTCAATCCGCCGTGATTCCCGCGAAGAACGCCGTCGCCGTCAACGCAAAGGAAGTCGCGACTCTGATCGCAAATCGGAAGGGTCGCTCGCGAATAGGAAGGGTCGCCGTCATACGAAGCGATCGAGCGCACCAGCAAATGGACTCAGAAAGCCTGTATACCTGTAGTATAGAGGGGTATACTCATGGGCCCCCAACGCCATGGCCCCCGGCCGTCGCACCCCCTGCACGTACCTTTAAGACGGGCCTGATAAGATTTTATACGTGATCAAGAGCACCGTTGCGACGAGATGACCAGAGGGCCTTAAAATCCTAAGACCGGCAACTGGAGAGAGCAGGCATCTCGTTCAGTTAGCAACCGTGTCTCGAGTCTCGACAAGAACACACCCGCATGACACATCTACGACGGTGACGACGATGATGTCGAAGTGGAGCTTCTTTGCGGTGACGACGCGGGGAAGAGGTACAAGTCGAGGAGCCCCGAGCTCCTCCTCGGTGGGGTACGGTGCAAGTGCAACCACACGTCCACATTCGGCTTGTTCGGGAGGCCGTATCGTATCGTGGATTATTTACTGCTGGCTGGTTTGGTGTGAGAGAAAAACACTGTTCCCGGCTAGAAATTTACGATCGTTTACGAGCAAGCGAACAGGCTGATTGATATGTCAAACGATTCTGAAAACGACATCAGCAGCCGGAGCCAGAGGTGGATATGTTGGATTCAACAGTGAGGTGTTTTGAGTTTTATTATGGCAGTATGCATCTGTAAAAAAAAATTAAGGCAGCATTGGAGTAGCACTATAACGGTATGTTTTTTTTTGGCTTTCTTGCTTCCTTTCGCGATCTTAATTGGAGTCACCTTAATTTTGCCACCCTCACAAGAATAATTATAATATTGTTTTTATATTACAGGCACGGTAGTATATCATTAGCGACAAAAGCGCAAAATACATATTACACACATGAAGACTGAAGAGATGAAACAGGGTGTATGTGTATACAAGTTTTGTTTATGATGATGCAAACACACGAATTTGGCATCGCGCCGTAGCTCGTTGCATGCAACACAGAAATTAATGCTGCTGCCGCTGAGCAGCCGCGCGGCCACGTATCCAAAGGCGCTAGTCTGCTAATTCGGCTAGACGACTGCTAGAAGACGCTCGCCACCACTGCCTCCACAACCTGAGCAGCGCGACGTGCCGCCACGGGGAAGCGTTGGACAGAGAATGCGAGCAGAAGCAGTCCAACTCCTCCTGCCCACAGCAGGAAGAAGCCCGCGAGCGCGAGGATGATGCCGCCGCTGGCCTCGGGGATGGCGGGGTCGGCGACGGCATGGAAGATGTCAACGACCTATTCCTCCGCATACTATAGATAGATAAGGATCAGCTGGTTAGTTTGTTGTATAGGGTCATGGTCACGTTTGTGACTGATTCTTCAGCTGATCCGAGTTTCACGAGTGCTCTGGCACTTGTATATGTACTCATACATTGTCATAGAATACGATTGAGCATTCTCTCCCATTCTTGTCTCTTACATGGTATCAGTCTACCCCTGATCCAACACCACTTTCGTTGCTCCAACTCTCACTGCTCCTGCCATGGCGAGTCCGTCAGGTTCCTCCTCGTCCAACCCGTTCGCCGGCCCAGCAGACCCTGCTCCTCCAGCTGCCTCAACGCTTGTGCTGCTCAACATCCGCAACCACGTTCCCGTCGTCCTCTCTTCCGACGACGGCAACTTCCGGCAGTGGCGCGATTTCTTCGAACTCACGTTCCATAAATTCGGCCTCGTCAACCACATTGTCGACGAAATATGGTCGGCAGTCTACCTAGGGGTATGTCCAAGGTAGTAGATTGTCGGCAGACAGATGCGCAAGCCACAAACAAGACGGTGACGCAAGACAGACACGAGGTTTTATCCAGGTTCGGCCGCCAAGAAGGCGTAATACCTACGTCCTGCGTCTGATTTGTATTGCTATATGTCAATGAGAGATGTTTTTTAGAGGGGTCCCCTGCCCGCCTTATATAGTCCGGAGGGCAGGGTTACAGATCTGGAAACTAATCCTAGCCAGTTACAATTGCCATATGTGGCCGGATAAGGATTCCTATTCTAACCGACCAGGATCTTGATTGATCGCCAAATCCGCCTTGACTCCTTGCGCAGGACTCCGATCAGGTTGGCCGGGCCGCACGTCGTCTTTTGGTGGACCGAACCCACCGATCCGGGCCGGCCCAAGCTTAGCCGTAAGGGTATAGAGGTTAATACCCCCACAGCTAGTCCCCGAGCACCATGTATTATGCTGCGACACGCCATTTTAACCTTCTCCGACAAGTAAGGCTTGAGTCCTCGACATCTCTGACCACCGTTGTCGCCGGAGAAGTAGGTTGTCCGAAGAATGTATGGTGCTCCTAAGAAAAAAGAAAAAGATTTCCGTCCTGGGAAGTGTGCCCACTTGTATTTCTGAACAGAAATGTAAGTGCGTCTTGAAGCGTAGCGTCCTTGATCATCAGAGGCGTAGGGGTCGAAAAACAAACACATTCACCGCAAGGTGAAGTGTGCCCACTTAGTCCCCGAGCCTGATAGTAGGTGACGTAGGCACGTGGTGCCAGGGTCTGAAAAGAATTCTCAGTTAAGTTGAGAACCCAATTGTCGTACAAGCAATACGAGATGCACCGGCAGGTGCATCGTACCGATGTAGTCCCCGAGCTTGCTGGAAAATGAAGTATGAGCCTTGTAGCAAGGTCTAAATAAATGTCTCTCAACTGTATGTGAGTACAAATCATATGTAGCCGAGAAGAACGATCTCCGAGCAGTGGTCGGGACAGTCCCCGAGCACGATAGTAATCCTTACAATCAGTCAAAGCATAAGGGTCGAGTAAACAAACACATTCACCGCAAGGTGAAGTGTGCCCACTTAGTCCCCGAGCCTGGTAGTAGGTGACGCAGGCACATGGTGCCAGGGTCTAAAAAAGAATTTCCATTGAAGTTAAGAATCCAATCATCGTGCAGGCGATACGAGATGCACCGGCAGGTGCATCGTACCGATGTAGTCCTCGAGCTTGCTGGAAAGCAAAGTATGAGCCTTGTAGCAAGGTCTAAATAAATGTCTCTCAACTGTATGTGAGTACAAATCACATGTAGCCGAGGAAAGCGATCTCCGAGCAGTGGTCGGGACAGTCCCTGAGCACGGCAGTGGTTGGAGCAGTCCCCGAGCACGGCAGTGGTCTGGGCGGTCCCCGAGCACGGCAGTGGTCTGAGCAATCCCCGAGCACGGCAGTGGTCTGGTCCATCATTGAGCACAAGACATGCAACGAAAAAAACGAACGCCGCTTGTATTATTATTTGGTGTATTTATTTATCTCCTTACTCTATCAAGTCCAATCTGCCACGTCTGGTCAAAAAAGCAGACGGATATAACACATCACTCTGCCTTCTTACTCTTTCTGGCAAACAGTCGCTTGGCGCCTGTATGGAGGTGCGTCAGTGTGGGCCCTTTCACATTATCAACGAAGAGGCACGTACACTGGAAACGAAGAGGCGCGTTTATTGGCGTAGATCTTGAGGTTGTGAAAACAACCGTCTGTGGTGCGTGCGCACGTCTCCCAAGAATCTCGGGTGGACGAAACGACGGATCTCTTGGTTATTTATAATATAGAACTGGTAAGTTACTTTTTACCGATCCCCATTGTCATTCGCCGCCGCAACCTTCTTCTTCCTCTTGCCGAACCCTATTCCTCCGAAAATCACCAATCCCCCCTCCACCTCATCCACCCTCTTAGCAAGGGCAGATTAATGGCGAAGAGAGATGCCCAGAAGAAAGGCGGAGTCATGGCGAAGGAGTGGTGGAAGTCAAGGAGCAATGAGCAGACCATCGAAGACCTCATCGCCATGGGAGTGCTCCACAACAAGGCACTCGCGGGATGGCGTGCGCCGGAAGGAGAAAGCTTCCCCGATCCACAACCAGGTGAGATTATGGTTTTCGAGGATTTCTTCAAGCGGGGTTTTGGGGTTCCAGTGCACCCTTTCCTTCAGGGGCTCTGCTTGTATTATGAGATTGGGATTTGCAATCTGCATCCCAACTCGATTCTTCTTATCTCCACCTTCATCCATCTTTGCGAAGCTTATGGTGGCTTCCAGCCCCACTTCGACCTCTTTCGCCATCTGTTCTGTCTGCGGAAGAAAGGGAGCGGCGACTCGAAGATAGCCGGAGGCATATACCTCAATCTGTGTGACGGTATGAAGGCCCAGTACCTGCACTGCCCCTAGAACACCTCACTGGACGAATGGTACAAGAAGTGGTTCTACATCCGCGAAGAGCCGAACACGATCACCCTGTGCGACGTGGGGTTGATTCCGGAGAAGAATAACAGCTGGTCGGAGAAGCCCAAGCACTTGGAGCAGATCACAGAACTGCTCGGGATGATCCCGTGGGGGAAGCTGGATGGTCCAAGTGTGGTCGGGAACTTCATCAGCCAAAGGATCTAGCCCTGCCAGAAGAGGGTACATCCTGGCTTCGAGTACTAGGGGAGCGCAGATCCAACGAGGACCAAAAAAGAGGCGCTCGACAAGATAGAAGTCAAGGCCAGGATTGGGGAGCTATTCAACCTAGCCGATCCCAATTATGTCAGGTTAAACGACATCGAGCACGCCTTCAAGCTGGCCCGACCTCCCCCAAAGGTAAATGATGCTTCCTTGTACCTGTAGAATTATGTTGTAACAAGAAATTAACTGTTGTCTCCTTTATGTCTCCCAGAGTAATGGTCGTGACCGGGCAGCAGTGTTCGTGTCTCCGCCCCCTGGTGTGGATTGGCCGCAAGTTGCCGGCCCAGCTGCCCAGACCAGTGCCAGGACCGAGGACGTCCACTGGGCGGCACTCGAGGTTGGGGAGGAGGCAACAGCCAGGGCTGCTGGCAAGCAGCCGGTGGCCAACAAATGCCGTCAGGCCATCTTCCCTCTTTCAGACGATGAAACAGAGGATGCGGACATCTTCCGACTCGTCCCTCGAAAGAGGAGGAGGCAATTGGGGTCGACGGAGCAGGGTGCCTCCTCTATGCCAGCAGTGATCGCATCACCGACCACTGCAACGCAGAGGACAAGCGGGGGAAGTGTCGAGCACCAAACCCCGGCGCCAGTACCGGTGGTGGAAAAAGACCCGGTGGAACCTGCCGAGCACGTGGAGCAGGCGCGGTCGAAGAGACGCTCCTTCGCCATGTCATTCCGTGCTTCCAAGCTGTAAGTATTTGCAACTTTGATGTAAGCTTATAATTTGTGTTGAATACTATTGTCTTCTAAACTTTTCTCTAGTATATTAGGTCGGCGTCCACCGAAAATCCCGACCAGCTAGCCGGGTGTGGCACGGCTTCGCCAGTACTAGTGGAAAGAACTGCTCAGCAGCTGGCTATGGAGGAACCTGTAGAAGAAATTCCGTCGGAACTTCAGCAGACGAGCGGCCAGATGACAGTCCCCGAGCAGCTGGTCGAGAAGACAACCGAGCAAAGTACAAGTGCTCCGAGCACTAACCCTGCTGAGGCGGATACCTTGGCACCAAGGGAACCAGACCAAGCCGAGGAGCGGCAACCAGAGTTGGCACAGAGCACGCTTGCCGATGCTACGGCTCGTGGGAAAGCCATAGTAGTCGCAGAGACTACAGACTTCAGACCAGTGTCGCCCCCTGAACAAGAGGCCGAAGAGGACGAAGTCAAAGAGATCCTAGGCCGTCCCCAAGACAAACGACAACATGTATATGTGTCGCGCTGGTGGAACGACGAGTGGGTTATGCATGAAGAAATCCCAGAGGTCGAAGAGACCCTAAAAGTTGAATGAGCGGCAAAGCGTCTGGTGACAGAAGTCCAGGTATGTTTGGCTTGACCGCTTGACCCTGTTATGTAGTCGAACTGTCTGATTTAGCTTATTTATATGCAGGACTTGATGAAGACCGCAAAGTACCAAAAGAGGTGCTTCGACCAGATTGAGGGAATCACGGCGAACAATAGAGAACTAGCGGCTGAGGTAGAACGCTTGCGCCGCCAACTTGAAGCCACCGACCAGGAGAGGACAGAGCGAGAGGCACAGAACCAGAACCTGGTCGGCCAGCTCAATAACAAAGAGCGGGAAAAAACAAGTTGTCATTTTATCACAGCAAGTGTATGACACGTGTTGTTGCGTTGTTGGTAGTGACAGCTGTAATGCAGGCTTAGAAGCTGAGGTAACCCGCCTCCAAGAGGAGAATAGCCGTGTGACCACAGAGTGTGGTCGCCTGAAGGAGGACAACGAGAAACTGGCGCGCAACCAGTCTCAACTCCAGGACCACACCACCAAAATGAAGGAGGAACTAAAAAGTAAGTATTCTAGACCACCTTTCTCATTCTGTTGCCCGCCTTATCTTGTCGTGCCATTACATTTGATGTCTTGTACGGCGTGCAGTTTTAAAAGTCAATGCCAAGAGGCATCTAGAAGCCGTGATCAAAGAGCGTGACGGCTGGAAAGCACGATGCCTCGAGGCCACCGAGGATCGGGACACATGGAAGAACCGGTGCCAGGAAGTGGCAACTGGCATTTTGCCCGTCCTCGACCTTATCGACCCAGCGCTCACAGAGGAAGAGCTAAGGACGCCCCAGCTCGGACTGGTTGAGAGATGCAGACAAGCATGGGGATGGTTCCAAGAGTTCGTGAAGGAGGCGGGTGAGTACACAGGTGCCCATGTGCTAAGCATGGTGCGCGCCCACTACCCCCTGATCGATCTCAAGCGCCTGGAGGCTGGATACCCAAAGGAGGTAGACCCAGATAAGGCGGAGGAGCTTTGGGTGGCCCAGCTGGACCTGTCATCAAAGATAATTGGCGACATTAACCTGTGTGGAGGTGGGACAGCACCTGTACAGGGGACGCCATCGACAAGTCAGCTGGAAACGCCATCAGTTGCAAGCCAACCGATGAAGCCCGCGGTCTCGACCAGCTAGGCATCGGCGGGGCCATCCCCTTCAGCTCGACTAGCACAAGAGTCCCCGAGACTCGAGTAGGATATCGGAAGCAGCGAGCAGTAGGTGCCACACGCCCTGACCAGCCAATGTAATAGGCTTAGAGCTGTAGAAGGAGGACATAGTTGTGTTATTATAAACTTGGACCTCTTCAGGCAAGCTTGTAATAACGTAACTGTATATCATTATAAGCTTGTTTGCTTTGTATAAAACGTATTTAAGCTTGAAACTTATGTTGGTGTAACTAAGTGAGAACATGATAACATTCTGTTTAGTTGTACCATTTTGCTCGACACATCATCCCAAAAAGTTTGTGCGGCCCTAGTTTGCCATGTGGTTGGAGTGTGAGGTGCGTGACCTGTGCACACGCAGACGCGGACAAGTCAAACCAAGGGGGACCTACCGATCACCCATAACATAGAGAGCGGATCCCATGCACGTGTTGGGAGGAACCGGAGACAGGTCCTGCTCCGAAAACCGTAGAAGGAGTGGTGGTCGGCCTTTACTGGCTAAGTTAGAATAACCATAAAAGTCAAAGTGACACATTAGAGTTGTCGGAGAAATCATAATAGCTTTATTGAAGTAAATCAAAAGTACAAGAGGGGTACATATCTCAGTAGTTAAGCATAGAAACGTCTAAGCTTATCGATGTGCCACGAGTTTGGTACGTCCGTACCATCTAGGTGAGCTAACCTATAAGACGTTGGTCATGTGACCTCCTTGATCATGAAGGGCCCCTCCCATGGGGTTGCGAGTTTATGGACACCAGCCTGGTTTGTCTTCCACTTCAGGACTAGGTCCCCGACCACAAAGAACCGCTCTTTAACGTTCTTGTTGTAGTACCTGCGCAAAACAGCAAGGTATTTGGCCGTACGTACACACAAATCGAGCCGCTTCTCTTCTATGCTATTCACTTCTAGCTCCCGTACTTCATTGGCCTTGCCTTCATCGAAGTTCTCTACCCGTGCTGATCTGAAAGCTATATCTGCAGGGAGGACTGCCTCAGCGCCGTAAACCATAAAGTATGGCGAGACGCCGGTGTTACGACTGGGCTGAGTTCTGAGTCCCCAGACCATGGCTGGTAACTCTTTGAGCCATCTTCCGGGAGCTTTGTCATTTTCTCTATACATCCTCTTCTTCAATGCGTCCAAGATCATGCTATTTGCCCGCTCGACTTGTCCATTAGCTCTAGGGTGCACCACCGAGACGTATTTTACTACTATGCTCCTTTCATTGCAGAAGTCCCAAAAAGCGTTCCCGGTGAACTGAGTACCCAGATCGGTGATGATGCTGTTGGGTATGCCGAAACGATGGATGACCTAGTCGAGGAACGTGATAGCCTTTTCTGAGGATGCCTGTACCAAAGGCATGTATTCTATCCACTTAGAAAATTTGTCAATCAGCACAAAGACGCATGTAAATTTCCCTGGAGCCGGTTTGAAGGGCCCGATCATATCCAGTCCCCAGCATGCGAAGGGCCAGGAGGCTGGTATTGTCTGGATCTCATGTGCTGGTACGTGGATTCTCTTGGCGAAGAACTGACAACCCTCACAGTGGTGGACTAGCTTCTCTGCGTCGGCTACTGCTGACGGCCAATAGAACCCTGCTCGGAAAGCCTTGTCGACCAGCGTTCTTGAGGCCGCGTGGTTGTCGCAGGAGCCAGAGTGGATTTGGTCTAGGAGATGCTCGCCATCCTCCTGGGTTATACACTTCATCAAGATTTCCTCCTTTGCGTTCTTGCGCCATAGCTTGCCATCGACGAGCAGGTACTGCTTACTGCGACGCATCAGGCGCTCGTTCTCTGTCCGATCAGTGTAACCGCTACCATCTGTTAGGTACTTGATGAAAGGTATTCTCCAGTCGGGCTCATGAGTGGTCGGAGGGGGCTTGGCGGTGCTTGACGTCGGAACCGTAGCCACCAATTGCTGGTCTGGAGACTTGTCTGCCGTGGAATCTTCCTCTTCGATGGAAGGCGTGAGCAGGTCTTGGACGAATATGCCATGTGGGATTTTTGCTCGGGATGATCCTAACTTTGATAGTGCATCCGCTGCTTGATTCTTGTCCCGGACCACATGTATGTACTCGATGCCATAGAACCTGCCTTCCAGCTTTCTAATCAATTTGCAGTATGCATCCATCTTTTCCCTGGTTGTGTCCCAGTCATTGTTGAGTTGGTTGATGACCAGAGCAGAGTCTCCATAGACGTAGAGACGTTTAACGCCAAGCTCAACCGCAATGCGCAAACCATGTAGGCATGCTTCGTACTCGGCGGCATTATTAGATGCTGGGAAATAAATCCTGAGGACGTACTGGAGCTGCTCCTTGGATGGTGACATGAAAAGGACTCCTGCTCCCACACCGTCAATGTTGAGAGAGCCGTCGAAGTACATCGTCCAATACTCGTTGGATCCGGGAGAGGCAGGCGTGCTTAAGTCTGTCCACTCGACGATGAAATCGACGAGTGCCTAAGACTTGATTGTAGTGCGGCTTGCAAACTCCAAGGAAAAGGGGCATAGCTCCATTGCCCATTTGACGATGCGCCCGTTCGCATCCTTGTTGCTAATGATATCTCGCAGAGGGTACTCAGTCATGACCACCACACGATATCCGTCGAAGTAGTGTTTCAACTTTCGGGATGTTATCAGTATGGCGTAGATCAACTTCTGAATCTGTGGGTACCTGGTCTTGGACTCATTGAGTACCTCACTAATGAAATAGATTGGTCGCTGTACCTTGTAGACGTGGCCGGGCTCGTCTCGCTCGACCACCATGGCCGTGGAGACCACTCGATTAGTAGCCGCAATGTATAGCAGGAGTATTTCGTCTTCTCTTGGAGCAGTGAGGACCGGAGGTGACGTAAGGTATTGTTTCAGCTGTGTGAAGGCAACGTCTGCTTCCTCCGACCACTCAAACTTTTCGGATGCTTTGAGTAGTTTAAAGAACGGTAATCCCTTTTCGCCTAATCTTGATATGAAATGGCTGAGGGCGGCCATGCATCCGGTAAGCTTCTGAACATCCTTCACCTTTTTGGGTAGCTTCATGTCCAAGAAAGCTTTGACTTTTTCTGGGTTAGGGCGTATGCCGTCGTGACTGACAACATTGCCGAGTAGTATGCCAGAAGGAACACCAAAGATGCACTTCTTTGGGTTTAACTTCCACTGGAATGTATTAAGGGCTGCAAAGGTGCGTTCCAGGTTGTCAACAAGGGTATGAGCTTCCTTGGTTTTGACAACTATATCATCAACATAAGCCACGACGAGGTCATCTTTTATCTCGTCTTTGAGGCAAGCTTGTATAGCGTGTTGGTAGGTGGCCCCGGCATTTTTGAGCCCGAACGACATGGTCGTGTAGCAGTAGGTGCCGAAGGGCGTGATAAAAGATGTCTTGATCTGGTCATCCTTTTTTAGAGCGATCTGGTGATAACCAGAGTAGCAATCGAGAAAGGAAAGGAGCTCGCAACCGGTGGTTGAATCTATGACCTCGTCTATGCGAGGTAAGCCGAAGGGGTCCTTAGGGCAGTGTTTGTTGAGATCAGTGTAATCAACGCACATTCTCCATTCGTTATTCTTTTTGCGTACAAGAACCGGGTTGGCTAACCACTCCGGATGATACACTTCTTTGATAAATCCGGCTGCCAAAAGCCGTGTAACTTCTACCCTAATCGCCTCCTTTTTGTCGTGAGCAAACCGTCGTAGCTTCTGCTTGATAGGTTTGGCCTTGCCGTTGACATTCAAGGAGTGCTCGATCAAGTTCCGAGGTACACCGGGCATGTTAGCAGGTTTCCATGCGAACACATCCACGTTGCTCCTTAAGAACCTAACGAGCGTGTCTTCCTATTTGGGATCCAGGTTGGCCCCGATAAGGTCCGTTTTGCTGGGATCACCGTCGACCAGCTGGATCACCTTGTGCTCCTTGGACTTGATGTTCTTGCATGGAGCCTCGAGCTCCGGGATCTCCTGGTGGTCGGTCGAGGTCTTCTTGGCGTCGAGCACGGTCTCGGCCATGCGAATAGAGAGGTCGTGAGCCTCTGCTATTTTGAAACTCTCATCTTCGCAGGTATAAGCTACGTACACATTGCCTCGGAGGGTTAGAACTCCTTTCTCGGTAGGCATCTTGAGCACCAGATACCTGTAATGAGGTATGGCCATGAACTTGGTGAGCGACGGTCGACCAAGAATAGCATGGTAGGTGCCGTCGAAGTCGGCGACCACGAAGTTGACGTAGTCGGTGCGGAAGTGGTCCGGGGTCCCAAACTACACAGGTAGCGTGATCTACCCGAGAGGTGTAGAGCTCTGTCCGGGGAGAACACCCCAGAACTGTGCCTCGTACGGCTTGAGGTCCGCCTGAGCTATCTTCAGGGCGGGCAGACTGTTCTTGAACAGTATATCGATGGAGCTGCCGCCATCGATCAGTACTCTGTCGAACTGAACCTTGTTGATACAAGGATTGAGGACTAGGGGAAAACGCCCTGGCTCAGGTATTGCGGCCCATTGGTCCTTTCTGCTAAAGGAGATTTCGCGGTGAGACCACGGAGGGAGCCGCGGATCGGTGAGGAGATTGTCGGTGTTGGCCAAGCAGCCTACGTTCTCATTTGGTCTCGATGGACACTTTGCCTCCGATGATGGTGTGCACGCGATTGGTTGGCTTGACGTACTTGTGACGAGGGTCTGCATCGTCGTCGTCGTTATCCTCGTTGCGCTGTTCCCCTGTGTCATTGGGCTTATCGGACGTATCCGGAGCCTGTTGACACGTGTAGATAGACTTGAGGACGCGGCAATTCTCCATGGTATGGTTTGACTTAGGATGGAGCTGGCAAGGCCCTTTCAATGCTTTGGCATAGTTGTCTTCATAGTTATGACGTCCGCCACCCTTTTTAACGGTGTTGACCTCGCCGTCGTCTTCCCGGGCACGCTTGCTCCTGTAATCGTCACGGCGGTTACGCCGCTGATTACGTTGGTCGCGGTGGTCGCGGGAGTCGTTGCGCTGGTTGCAGCGGTCAAAATTGTCGTTCCGACCATGGTTGCCGCGGTAGTCGTCGCGGTGTGGGGGGTGGTCGGAGCGTGGAACCCTTGCTGCTTCTTCAATAATTATCTTCTTAGCGTCGTCGGTGTCCGCATATTTCTTAGCGGTGGCCAGGAGCGCTATGACCGATTCAGGTCTCTTGCGGAGGAGCTTGTCCCTTAAGGCGTCGTGGAAGCGGAGGCCAGTGATGAAAGTCTCGATTGCCTCGTTGTCGGAGATTGATGGGACCTTGATGCGCATCTCCGAGAAACACCGGACATACTCGCGTAGTGGCTCATCTTTTCGATCTCGAATCCATTGCAGATCGTATTTGTTGCCTGGTTGTTCACAAGTAGCAATGAAGTTGTCAATGAAGGCTTGCTTGAGCACCTGCCAAGAGTCGAAGTAGTTCGCCGGCAAGCTGACCAGCCATTGGTGACCCGCATGGCCAACAGCGACTGGGAAATAGTTAGACATGACGTGCTCGTCAGCCATGGCTGATCTGCACGCAGTCTCGTAGAGCATGACCCATAGTTCGGGGTTTTCCTTGTCGTTGTACTTCTGAAGTTTCTCGAGCTTGAAATTCTTGGGCCATATGACTTGGCGAAGGTGTGGAGTAAACTACTTCAAACCCGGCGGGCCGTGGGCAGTGTCATATTCCATACGGCGATAACTTTCGTGGGATGCTCGATCGTCGGCTGTCTGGTTAATGCGAGCGCGCAGATCGCGTCCACCGAGGTAATGGCGGAGATCATTATTGCCATCACGGCGATCTCGATTGCCATCTGGATTAGCCCTGCGACCGTGGTTATCGCGGCGATTGTCGCGGTTGTCCCGGCGGTTATCGTCCCGGACGTTGCGGCGGTTATCATCCCGACGGCGGTTGTCATCTTGGCCACCATCATGGCCACCATTTCCACCTTGACGGTTGTCTGATGGGTCGTTGTTGCGTGAGCCACGTTGGTTGAGTGGCTGTGAGTGACTTGGGTGCTGGCAGCTGTGGCTTGACTCGACTGAGACGGATGGAGCCCTAGCTTGGTTTACAATCTCCACGGTCTGGGCCATAGCAGCCGTCAGATAGGCTTGTATTTCATCGCGAACTGCTTGGGTTTCCGGGGTGTTGGGTAGCTGTTGCATTGTCGCCATGGCGACGGCTACGTTGGCACTTGGAGTCCTGAAGACCTGTTTGTCCCCCACCCTATCGAAAGCATCGTTGAGGTCACGTGGCTGGACCCTTATGCGTCGTGCCTCCTGGTCTGCTTCGGCTTCGATTTGTCGGCGATTAAACTGGTCAATATTGCGTGCTTCGCGTGCAGTCCTTTCTTGTTTTGTTTCGCCAACTGCTGGCGGTTCATCATTGCTGACAACATGGATCAAATCCCCTCGTCTTGGTGGAAAAGACGGGAATTGTGAGAACCCCGGGGCGTGGTCTAGGATATCCAGATCGTACTTGACGCCTTCATCTTCATGATGCTGAAGCTCAGTGTGGACAGATGCATTAGATGCGGTGCCAGACGAGGAGCTGGAGTCGCCCTCTTGGACTGTGTGGACGGATACTTCTTGATAATCTTCAATCCGGATCATGTTGACGAAGTTGCGTGGCTTCAGCCGAGGTCGGTGCATAAAACATAGATCCAAGCGGCATTGTAGGTTGTAGGCATAGCTAGAGGCAGCGTTTCGTAGGCCGTAGGGCTGGACCTGGTGGTTCTCCATCAAGGCTTCGTACTCGGAGAGCCGGAGACCCATCGCGAAGGCTGGCCGGCGACGAGCAGAGCGCCCTTCAGGAGTAGATGTGACCACGAGATCTGTACCAAGTCGTGCAGGACAACTGGTCCGAGCTGGTCGGGTAGATCTATTGTGGGGAGCGATTACCTGCTCATTAGGTTGACTTTGAATCGTACTTACCAGAGCTAGGGTTTCAGCGAGTTTGGTGCCGACCCGATCGATGGAGTCGAGCAGGTCGGTGTTGTCGATCTGCTTCCCTTTGTAGCAGGGAAGCGAATGACGAGTTGTCGGCATGGCTGAAGGTGATGCAGGCGTGGTCGGAGCCAGACGTACCGTGGTCGGAGCTAGATCCATCGTGGTCGGAGCCGTATCCGTCGTGGTCGGAGCCGTATCCATCGTGGTCGGAGCCGTAGCCGATGTAGGTGAAGCAGTGGTCGGCGTAGACTGAGTCCATGCCTCCTCCGGGGTCATGGCGATGAAGTCGTCGGAGCCGGTGGTCCAGGTGATCTAGCCAACGGTGAACGTGAGGCCGTTCGGCGTAGCCATGGAGCCGGAGATGATGACCATCTTGTTTGCTTGGAGAGCAGTTCGCACACCCCCTACCTGGCGCACCACTGTCGACGAAATATGGTCGGTAGTCTACCTAGGGGTATGCCCAAGGTAGTAGATTGTCGGTAGATAGATGAGCAAGCCACAAACAAGACGGTGACGCAAGACAGACACGAGGTTTTATCCAGGTTCGGCCGCCAAGAAGGCGTAATACCTACGTCCTGCGTCTGATTTGTATTGCTATATGTCAATGAGAGATGTTTTTTAGAGGGGTCCCCTGCCCGCCTTATATAGTCCGGGGGCAGGGTTACAGATCTGGAAACTAATCCTAGCCAGTTACAATTGCCATATGTGGCCGGATAAGGATTCCTATTCTAACCGACCAGGATCTTGATTGATCGCTAAATCCGCCTTGACTCCTTGCGCGGGACTCCGATCAGGTTGGCCGGGCCGCATGTCATCTTTTGGTGGACCAAACCCATCGATCCGGGCCAGCCCAAGCTTAGCCGTAAGGGTATAGGGGTTAATACCCCCACACACATCGACGGCACCGTCGACGCCGCTGCCATGATCGATGACCCGGAGTGGCTCCAGGTAGACTACTGCATTGTCTCCTGGCTCTACTCCACTGTCTCCAAGGAAATCTGGAACGACGTCAACCGGTCGCGCGCCACTGCCTACTCCGCGTGGACGGCGATCATGAGCCAGTTCCTCGACAACAGCCTGCAACGCGTCGTCTACGCTCAGCAGGAGTTCCACAGCCTGTTCTAGGGCGACATGAACATCAGCGAGTACTGCGGCCGCCTCATGCGCCTCGCCGACACCCTCTACGACTGCGGCGCCGCCGTCTCCGACCCGGCGCTCGTCATCAACACTCTGCGTGGCCTGAACAACAAGTTTAGTCAGGCCATTGCAGTCCTCTCCACCATGTCTCCCCCACCCACATTCCTCTACACCAAATCCTATTTGCTGCAGGAGGAACATCGCATGAGGCACTCCCAGCACATGGAGGCGCAGACGACGCTCATGGCGGCCGCCACCACTTCACCTACGACCAAGCCCGTCGCGCCGTCCCCGTCTCCACCATAGGCACCCACCACTGGTGCCAATGATCGTCGCAAGAAGCGCAAGGCGTCGGATGGCCGCAACCGCCAGAACACCTCCAGCGGCCAGAGCGCCTCCTCCGGTGCCCAGCCCACACCGCACGCAGGCGCGCCACCACCGCCGTGGAGTATGATCTACAACCCATGGCAGGGCGTTGTGCAGACGTGGCCCATGAACGCCTGGCGGCCCAGCGTTCTCGGCTCCCGGCCCGACGTCCACCCTCCACAAGCCATGGCCGTGCACTCCGCATCACCGCCGTATCAGGATCCCGCCTTCCATGCCACCACTCAGGGCCAACTGCTGGCCAGGCTCTACTCTGCCCTGAATGGCATGTCCATCAACACCAATAGTGGCGGCGGCAGTGACTGGTTCCTCGACATGGGTGCCACGGCTCACATGGCATCGAACTCCGGTATCCTCAGTTCTGTCCCCTCCACTCCTGTTCACCATCATATTATTGTTGGCAATGGCCAGTCTCTTCTCACACAATGCATTGGCCATGCCTCCATCCCTACTCCTTCCTCTTTTCCTTTGCAACTTCGCAATGTTTTAATTGCCCCTCAAATTGTCAAAAATCTGATTTTAGTGCGCGCTCTAACCCGTGATAATTCAGTATCTGCTGAATTTGATCCCTGGGGTTTTTCCATTAAGGATCTCCGTACCAAGATGGCGCTCCTCCAATGTGATTCCTCAGGAGATCTCTATCCCATCCAGGGTTCCTCGGCACCATTTGCAGCAACTCCGGCGTGCCCTGCAACAGCTCTCCTCGCCTCCACCGACAGCACGATCTGGCATGCGCGTCATGGTCACCCCGGTCATGATACGCTCCAGCGTCTGTCCCATTCCATTGGCTTTTCCTGCACCAAATCTAGCCATCACACTTGCCATGCGTGTCGCTTAGGTAAACATGTACGCCTGCCATTTAGTGCTTCCAATAATGTTTCTGCTTTTCCATTCCAACTTTTGCATTGTGATGTCTGGACATCCCCAATTTTAAGCAATTCTGGTTATCAATACTATCTTGTCATTTTGGATGATTACTCTCATTATGCCTGGATGTTCCCGTTGCGCCACAAATCTGATGTTCTCCCTACCCTGATTTCCTTTCATGCATTTGTGCGCACGCAGTTTCAGGTTCCCATCATGTGTCTCCAAACGGACAATGGCAAAGAGTTTGATAACTCGGTGTCTCGTGCATTCTTTGCCACGCACGGCATTGCTCTATGCCTAACATGTCCATACACATCACAGCAAAACGGGTGTGCTGAACGTGTTCTACGCACGCTGAATGATGGCCTGCGTACCCTTCTGTTTCAGGCCTCGGCACTGCTTACGTTCTGGCCTGATGCGCTCGCAGCGTCCACATACCTGCTTAATCGCCGACCATGTCGCCCTCGTGCACACGCCACGCCCTAGGAGCTCCTGTTCGGTGCACTGCCAGAGTACGCCCACCTCCGCATCTTTGGCTACCTTTGCTATCCCAACACCACTGCAACCGCGCCACATAAGCTCGCACCACGTTCTGCACGATGCATTTTCCTCAGATACCCACTCGATCAACATGGCTACAAATGCTACAATCCAGTGACCAAGCGGGTTATAATCTCTCGTCACGTCTATTTCAACGAGACATGTTTTCCCTTTGCGCAGGATGCCACACCATCGACGACGACAGCTCACCAATGCCAGCCATGCATCGACGACGTGATCTAGATCCCCACTGGAACGCGAACGTCGCGACGTCGTGCGCCAGCGCCTCCACGCGGAGAACAAGCGGGCGATCCTCCACTGCCCGGACGCGCGGCCACACCTTCGCGACAACATCCCGCCGCGTCGAACGACCCTCCTCCGTCTCCCGCAACGGAGGCATCGGCTCCACCTACGACGACAACACCAGTGCCCATCACAGCGTCGCCATCGTCATCGACACCGGGACCCATGGCTCCATCGCCACCACCGGCTCGACAACACCCGATGATCACGCATGCCTGGGAAGGCATTCGACTGCCTAACCCCAAGTACGTGAACGTGGCCACGACAGACGCCATCACGCCGCCGCCGTCTTCGGTTCGGGGTGCTCTTCGCGATCCGGAGCGGCTTGCAGCCATGCAGGCGGAGTTCGACGCACTTCAGGCGAACGGTACCTGGACACTTGTGCCCCGGCCACCACATGCGAATGTCATCAGTGGGAAGTGGCTTTTCAAGAACAAGCTCAACCCTGACGGCACGCTGGAGCGACGCAAGGCACGGTGGGTCGTGCGTGGATTCTCTCAACGCCCTGGCCTGGACTTCCACCAGACGTTCTCACCGGTGGTTAAACCAGCAACCATCCGGACGGTGCTTCACCTTGCAGCGACACGCCGATGGCCTGTCAATCAACTGGATGTCAAAAACGCCTTCTTGCACAGCGATCTCGCCGAGCGCGTCCACTGTCACCAACCCGCCGGCTTCATCGACTCATCCCGGCCCGATCATGTCTGCCTGCTAATCAAGTCCCTCTATGGACTCAAGCAGGCACCCAGGGCGTGGTTTCAGCGACTCAGCACTCACCTTCGTGGCATGGGCTTCGCTGCCACAGGCTTCGACAGCTCCCTGTTCATCTACAGTCATGGCGCTCAAGCGGCGTACCTTCTTGTCTACGTTGATGACATTATCCTCACTGCATTGACACCATCCTTGCTGCACGACGTCATCAACAAACTGCGCCAGGCCTTTGCCATCAAGGACCTTGGCGCCCTGCACTTCTTCCTCGGAGTTCAGGTGCGTCGTGATGATGATGGCTTCCTCCTCAACCAAGCTCAGTACACGAAGGACATCCTCGAGCGAGCGGGGATGGCCAACTGCAAGCCAGCCTCCACTCCAGTGGAGGCCAAGCCGAAGCTGTCAGCAGCAGATGGAAAACCTGCGGAGGACGGCTCCTTCTACCGCAGCATCACCGGCGCGCTCCAGTATCTCACACTAACGCGACCGGACATTGCGTATGCAGTGAACCAGGCATGCTTACACATGCAGGCTCCACATGATGTGCACTGGAACCTCGTCAAGCGTATCCTACGCTATCTCCGCGGCACAATTCACCACGGCATCAGGATCTCCACGACACCGTCGACTGAGCTCAAGGTGTACTCCGACGCTGACTGGGCTGGATGCCCGGACACTCGACGCTCAACCTCGGGCTACTGCGTCTTCCTTGGGAACTCTCTGGTGTCATGGTCGTCGAAGCGCCAAACGACGGTATCCCGGTCCAGCGCAGAGGCCGAGTACCGAGCTGTGGCCAACGCTGCCGCAGAGTGCTGTTGGCTCAGGAATCTGCTTCGCGAACTTCATGTGCGCATCGACAAGGCCACGGTAATCTACTGTGACAATGTCTCAGCGGTTTACCTGTCTGAAAACCCAGTGCACCATCGACGAACGAAGCATGTGGAGCTTGACATCCATTTTGTGCGAGAGAAGGTTGCCCTTGGCCAGTTCAAAGTTCTGCACATCCCGACTCAGCACCAGTTTGCAGACATTATGACAAAAGGGCTACCTACAACTTTGTTCAACGAATTCAGAGACAGTTTATGCATACGGACGACCGATGCTTCAACTGAGGGGGGGTGTCAACGACCTATTCCTCCGCATACTATAGATAGATAAGGATCAGCTGGTTAGTTTGTTGTATAGGGTCATGGTCACGTTTGGGACCGATTCTTCAGAGGTTAGCGGTTAGTAGCCTACGGCCACGAGTGCTCTGGCACTTGTATATGTACTCATACACTGTCATTGAATACGATTGAGTATTCTCTCCCATTCTTGTCTCTTACAGAAGAGAGCGCGCGGAAGCCCCCAGCACGATGCACGCGGCGGAGTAGCGGAGGAGGCGGTGGCGGAGCGGGAGGCGGCGGTGGGGTGCACGGCCCGCGGCGTCGTGGACGAGGACGAGCAGGGTCAGGGCGAAGATGGCAAGCGCAGCCATTGCCACAGAGCTGAGAGTTGCTTGAGGCTCTTTGTTCGCCTACCCAAAACCTGCCTGCGCGCCTGAACCAGCTGTTCTCCCTATCCTTATATATAGAGTAGCAGGCAGCACATTTTGCTTGAACAGGAAGGATAAGAGTTTCTTCGGTCAAGAACGCAACGTGTTGCATATATATGGTCGAAACCAGTACTTGGCAAATTTTGCAAAGATTATGAAAAAACCGGCCCAAGCTAATTTGGTCAGCATGTGACGGCCTTACGGGCGACTGGTAAAATCGGCCACGGCCAGTTTTGGCCAGTTTGGGCAGAATGTGACGGGCAACTAGTAAAAACCGGCCCATTGGATTTGAACCTAACTCATAAATCATCAATCAAGGTCAATAATGCTTGCGTCGCCCTTGGTGTATCCACTAATTTCTTTGAATCACCGGATCGGAGTCCATTTGAGATTAACAACAATCAATCACTTCGCACCAAGGAATTGGAAGAATTTTTAAGGGGATTGCTATTATACATGTGCCTGATTTTTTTTGAAACGATTAGGCGACGTTGCTAGCCATCTATCATACTTCTCTTGTTCTCTACGTCAATTCAACAGCAAAAAGCAGCAGACAGTGCATGAATACCCATCGCCTGATCTCAGGCAACTGAATTCTAGCCTCTGTGAATTTTTAAAGGTTAAATATTATTTTATTGACGTGGATATCGCTTATGTATGCAGTATAAGTGTCCAATTGTTTATACCAGGGGCCTTGAGTTTTAGTTTCGCTCCAAGTCTTCTAAGAAAACTCAGGACCGGCGCTGCATGCCCTAATCACTTTGTAAGTAAGCGCCCGCCTTTTTATTGTGCCAAAAAAATAAATCAACGTAACTGTTTTTTTTCACAAAATATGTGCAAAACTACAACAGGATTGCAATAAATTAAATGAACATTTTCTTACGTTTCCGACCCAATTCTTACTTGTTATTGAAACACTTACAAAAATATACAATACACACGATTTATGATAATGTGTTTACAGTATATATGGTCTAAATAACACGATTCATTCGTCTGGCTTTATTTTACACAAGACAAACCCGGCCTGCAATATAATCCACTCCACCACACCCACATCTTACATGGCTTGAATCATGATGACCTCCCAAACAGTGCCGCGACAAACGAGAAACAACGACAGAATAATTCTTCAAGGTCCCATGTATCATCGTCATCGTCCCATGATCGGCCTTGTAGTTGCTGAGTCATCACTTAGAAAGTACTCACTCGTTTGAAAGCCTCTCTGAAGATGTGGGTCCCAAACAGTACCGCGACAATGGACTGGCACTGTTTGGGACCCAAACAGTGCCGCGACAATGGACTCAGCAACTGCATCATCGTCATCGTCGTCGTGGATCTTGACTGGTCGGCGCCTGGCGGACGGTGAGTTCTTCAAGGTCATCACTTAGAAAGTACGACTGCAGTTGCTGAGTCCATCGTCCCATGATCGGCCTCTCCCTCGTTTGAAAGCCTCTCTGAAGTTTTTTTGTGACCCTGCAGGATTTATGCACTTTTAAATTACTGCAGTTTGTTTGAAAAGAACAGTGTGGGGTATGGCCCCCGGTATCCACAAGATAAGACATGGGCCGCACCATCAGAGGTGGCCCAGCCCACAAGATCAAGGCGTGCACGGCGCTGCTCGGCGTGCACCGCAAGCTATTGTATAGTACTAAATAGAATACTTTCCTTGCAACCCTACCCCTCCAGACTATATAAGGAGAGGCAAGGGTCCCCTAGTGGACAAGCTAGATCTATAGACTACATCTCAATACAATACGCCAAAGACACAGGACGTAATCAGACGGCCCGAACCTGTCTAAATCTTGTGTCTCGGTGCTTATATGACCATCTCGCTCACCTCTACGACAAATCTACCATCGCAGGATACCCCTCGGTGGACTGCCGACGATATTCTGTCGACAGTTGGCGCGCCAGGTAGGGGTGTGTGCTTGATCCCATGGCGAGCCAGATGGACCTCAAATCAACAACACGTTCTCGTCATCAATCTCGTAAAGATCCATGTCGGTCCACGACGACGATTCATCGCTGGCTACACCAGCCCTCGCGACAGCAGATCCAATCTCGGAATCCGAGGTCGTCTTCACCAACAACTCACCGCCCGCCAGGCACCGACCAGATGACGGTGGGTGAAGGGTCCACGGTGACGATGACGATGGTGCAGTTGCTGAGTCCATTGTTGTTGCAGTCGTACTAGCTGTTGTCGGACGCCTCGCGCTCGTCATCAGCTTCTGCGTGAGTCTCGCCATTCCTCACGTAGCGACCCTTCACCCACCGGCGTGCATTTGCAGGGGAGATGGGATCAATTGTTGTGATCTTGTTGTTGAAGTTCCTCTGATGCCGTTTGACACGGTAGCACTCGATCCACTCTTCCTTCTTCTCGGCGTTGTATCGGCCGACCTTTCTAAGTGAACGGCCCGCCTCCCTCTTGGCCGCAATGCCTGAGCTGCTCGCATCCGTCTTAATGCTGAAGGGCTGACGCAAATCCGGCAACAAAAGAACAGGGGCAGCTGTGAGGGCGGACTTGGGACTATCAAACGCCTGCTGATGCTGCGATGTCCAAACAAACACTGAACCCTTCTTCAAGAGATTGGTGAGAGGCTTAGCAATGACGCCAAGGTGTCTCATGAACTGCCTATAATAGCCTGCTAACCCGAGAAAGCACGCAGACTGAAACTCTGAAAGAAGCTGCTGCAGTCGGGGTTTTAGTGGTTCAGAAACAGCCTATGTCGATGAATCCACAATTACTGAAATGTGTACCTCCGATCCAACGGGCACTGATGCATCAATCCCGTACAACAAGACGGTTAACTACTGATAAGTAACTGACAGCCACTTCCGAAGCCAGTGGACTGTCATCGGGCTACGAGCCTCCAACCAGTCCATCCCCACAGCGCCGGATGTTCTCGAGGGCAAGAATTACCAGAGAGTATCGTACGCCGAACTGGTCAAAGCCACGGACGGCTTGGCGTACACCAACCTGATCGGCGCAGGGAAGTTCGGGTCCATGTACCTGGGCACCCTGCCCTGACAACAAAGGGCGGTGGCGCTTCAGATTCAGAACTCGAGAACGTCGCTGTGGAGGTGAAGGTGTTCGACCTCAGCCAGGTCGGCGCCTCCAAGACATTGTTGTCAGAGTGCGAGCCGCTGCGGAACATCCGGCACCGGAACCTGATCAGGGTCGTCACCTGCTGCGCCAGCGTGGACGCGAGGGGGGACGACTTCAGAGCTCTGGTGTTCGAGTTCATGCCCAAGTACAGCTTAGACAGGTGGCTGCACCCGAGGTCTGAAGAGCTCAAGGACATGAAGAGCCTGAGTGTGATACAGAGGCCCAACATCGCCGTGGACATCGCCGACGCGCTAAGCTACCTCCACGCAAACTCCGTGCCATCCATCATCCACTGTGATATGAAGCCCAGCAATGTTCTCCTCGGCGAGGACATGACTGCGCTCATCGGCGACTACGGCCTTGCGCCCTTGCCAAGCTGCTCCTTGAGCCGGGGAGCCACGACGCTCGCAGCACCGTAGAAAGCACCATTGGCACAAGAGGAACGATTGGATACGTCGCACCAGGTAACTCCAGCTTCCATTCCAGCGTGCCGTAGCATAACAACGTGACATGTCCGATCGAAACACTGCTGCTTCCTGTGTTGCTTGTGCAGAATATGGCACGACCGGGAAGGTGTCAATGCACATACGGCGACGTCTACGGCTTCGGGGTCACGCTCCTAGCTGGAGGTCTTCACCGGGAGGTCGCCGGCCGACGGCGAGTTCAAAGATGGGCTCACACTGCTGGAGTTCGTTGGCGCGTCGTTGCCCGACAAGATCGAGCACAGGTCGTCGACCCGGCCCTACTGCCCGATGGCGAAGCGTCCTGCTGCTCCGATTGGGCTCAGCTGCACACGGGTCACGGGGAGTGCCGTCCGAGAGGCTGAGCGTGATGGAAGCGGCCGCGGAGTTGCGCGCGATCAGGGACGTTTGTGCTCGCTCCGCGCGTGAATTTCGGTTGGTCAAGGCAAGAGTAGGACTAGGAGGTCCAAATCGGACGATAGTACCTTGCTTAATGACTGATGCAATGCTACACCTGATTGGCCCCAGAGCGTGCAGCGCGGGTGGCCGACGAAGTGGTCGTTGACCAGATATTCAATGCTCCATCCGCCTATAAACAAATTAATTCTTGAAACTATCGTGAGTCATTTTTTTTCTCAAAAAATTAACTGATTTCATATGAAAAAACATTAAGATTTATGGCACCAAATTAATATCATTGGATTCGTTATGAAACATATTTTTAAAATTTATTTATTTGCTATCATAAATATTGTTATGAATTTTTTAATAAAATTTGGTCAAACTTGAGCAATTGATTTATTCACGGACAGAGGGAGTATATTACATTGCATTGCATAGTACAAGATCATCGCCATCATTAGTATCATGGAGCACACATCCATTTCGGAGAGCAATACAGGTTTTACATTAGTTAGTGCAGCTCCTACTTTGCATGGGTTAACAGAAAATTCAGAAACAAGCTGCTGTCACTCTCCTCCTCGTCATGCGGTGGAGTAGGCTTCGCAAGTTCGCATCAGCGATCGCCAGCAGCCACGGATGGTCATGATCCGCACGAAGCCGATGCCGGTGACCACGAACCAAGAGTCACCAAAAGCCATCAACGTCGTTGTCAACCTATGAGCCAGGGGTGGCAGTGGATCTCCTCCGAGCCCGAGGTGGAGGACGCGCGGGGGACGAGGATGAGGACTGCAGTGAACTGGAGGCTTCCTCGATCAGGTTCCCACTTCCCACGCTTGGCCGATGGACGAGGAGGTGTACGGAGCGGCCGACGGCAATGGAGATCGAGGTGCGGAGGGAGATAGATATGCAGCGAGCGAGCAAGAAACAGTGAGTCAGCGATGCAGACCGAGCGGAGGGAAGATGCCGAGATGGGGACGGTTTTCCTACGTGGCCCCGTTGGCCGTTTATGGACCCAGCGCACAGGCACAACAAGTTGGAGCGTGCCGTCCGTTCAGCGATGTACGAACCGATCGTTGCTAAGTCCCATATATATTGCTCATGCATTTAAGAAATCTCTGTTTGCAAATTGCAACCGAAGGATCAAACGGCATAGCAGACTGAGGGCTGACATAAAGATTTTCTTGTTAAAAAATAGTACTAGAACAGACATGACCGGCCGCTAAATGGCCATTCGGGCCGCCCGGCCCGGCCCAGTAGGGCACGGCACGGTAGAGCACGACGGGCCGCCGGGCCGTGCCGCCCCAGTCCACCATGCCTAGCCGACGGCCCAGACACGGCCCGTTGGGCCACTTTTCCGTGCCAGCCCGGCCTGGAAAGCAAGGCCTTTTTAACAGGCCAGGCCGGCCAGAGGCTCGCATCAGCAGGGGAAGGGAGAGAGGACAGTGGACGAGGTCAAAACGGCGGCGGCGGGTGGCACGGAGGGCAGGAGGCCCGTCTCCCGCGTCGCGCGTGGGGAGAAGCGAGGTGCGAGTGCGGCCGTGCGGATCGGGCCACCCGAAGCCCGCAACCACAGCCCAAGAGAAAGAGAGAGAGCGAGGTGGTGGAGGGGAGGCCGTCGACGCGAGCTGCTCGAGTCGCAGGAGGTGGCGGGCTAGCGGTGACCGTCGGATCCAGCGGCAGGAGCCAGGAGGATGGAGGAGGCCGGATTCGTGGAGGATGGAGGAGGCCGCCCGATCAACGCTGCTGCTGCTGCTGAGCTCGACGCCGCGCACCCGAAGCGGATCCGGCTGGAGGCGGCGGCCGCGCACCCGCGCGTGGCAGGAGGAGGCAGGGGCAGCCTGCGGGAGGTGACGGTGGACGCCACCGAGGAGGATCCGGACGCGTGCAGCAAGAGGAGGTAGGGTCGTAGGGGAACTCCACAGAGGGGGAAGGCGGCACGCCGGTCGTCGGATCTAGATCCCGACCAGCGAGAGGAGGTGAGGAGCCCCGAGCCCACGGCGGCACACCTCAGCTGCGGAGTGGAGAAGGAAGGACGGAGGAGCGAGCCAGGCGAGGGCGAGCTTGCGCGTGTGGGAAAGGGGGACGACGCGTGTAGGAAAGGGGGACGGAGGGCAAGCCAGGCGAGGACGAGCTTGCGCTGTGTAGCCGGCCCATGCGCTATTATATGCAGAGGGGGGAGGCGGGGAAGGTGGGCCGGCCGCTCTGGGCCTTGGGGAGGGGAGGATGAGTGAGGAGGGGGAGGGGGTAGGCCGGGCCGCTGCCGGGCCGACCGACTTAGGCCGGGCCGTGCCGTGCCCGCCCATAGGCCTGAGCAGCGGCCCAGGCACGGCCTGCTCCCTCGGGCCGGGCTAGCCCAGGCCCGCACGTCACCGGGCCGGGCTGTGCTTGTGTCGGGCTAAAAAAGCGGGCTTCGTGTCATGCCTCGGGCTGCATGAACAACTATAGCCGATACATGGCACCTGACCGGAGGAAAGATAAGTCTATTTGCTTAGTTTATTCCGGACAACATACCAAAACACATCTCTATATTTCAAAGCAGGTTAGTTTAGCCGATGCTTAGGCCATCCATGTCACCCCAATTGTTTCCAGCCGTCCGATCCTCCATCATGTGGCCCAGATTGCTTGCCACTTCTGTTGGAATCTGCTTCTGCCGGCTCCTCGTCGCTCTGGGTTCATTTTGCTAGCTTCTGCGGCTTGTCATGCAAATCCGGTGGAACAAATATATACTCCAGCGCCTGATTCTTCTCCAGGAAACTTCTCATCCCCTCCCCAGTCTCATATGCACTCCCTCCTCCTCCTTCTCCTCCTCCTCCTCCTCCACCACCACCACCACGCCCCTTCCTCCTCACGACGCAAGGCGGCGGGTCGCAGCGGCGCGAAAGGCGGCCTAGGGTTTGTCCCCTCCGTCGCCGATCGTCCCCACGGGCGCGCGGGCAGGTCGGCGGCGCGAGCGGACCTCCACGATGGCCGGTGCACGGGCTGGACGGTGGCGCACGTACGCGAGCTGGTCCCCACTACCCCCGCAGGTGGCCGCCGCCGTGGCTGCCACCCCGACGCGGCTTCGTCCCGCAGGTTCGCCTCTCCTCCTGGGCTCCGCATTTTATTATGATCTGTCATTTACATTTTTTTGCGCTGCTTGTGATTGATCCTTGCTGGGCGCTCAGAAAATAGATAGTCATTATGCTGACTTGCATATTTTGGTCCAATGAAATTGGTATGACCGGTCAATAAGGACTTACTTTTTGTCTTACTTAGTTTCCTCACATGAAGCAGCTTATGCCACTTGCACTCTAATACAATGAGGATTGATAGGGTTCGGTTTGGTATTTTTTAGGGTGAGATACCAGTGATTGCTTGGCATCCCATGCCAGTTTCATAATATTCCAATCCTTGTTTTGCATAAACACTGGGTTTTTGAAACACAATCAAACATTGATGTTAAGATGATGTCTTCTTTCATACATATCTGTGGTCCTGTGTATCCTGAAACTGCTATATATGGGACTGTATTATACCTATATATTTTGGAGGACGACACTCAAGTCAGTGTTTCCATGGTACTGCTAGCACATGTGTGCATTAACATCTTTTAATTATGTACAGAAACTGTCCATTCTGACTTGCTCTGCCATCTTTTAACATATCAGTGCACAACCTAGACATCATGTTTCAAGAATGCATCTTTATGCTGCTCTCCCTTCCCTCCCCCTTCCCCTTGTTTGATTTCCTTTAAAAAAAATTATCTCCTGGTAACCCATACTAATACTGCTGCTCTCCCTTCCCTCCTCCCCCCTCCCATCCTGCATTTCTTAGACCAAGGTAAAGTAGCACATTTTGAGAGGCTATTTATAGTTAAACTGAAACAGTATAAACTACAAGCAAAGATGACTTAGTCTTGATCTATATATGCCATAGCCCTTTTATAGTTATATTTTCATGACAGGGTTCTATCCTCTCTATATCAGTTTGCTTGTGTCAGATTGTTTAGTCAATGTGTTAGAGCATAGTTCCCCAAACATGTTCAGATTTGTAATAGTTGGTGCCAATAATTTTGTATTGACATTTTTTATGTCACTAATGGATTTCCAGAGGAAACATAGGAGAGTGGGTTCCTTTGTTTTCGCTTTGTATAAACGTGACTGACATGCCAATGATTCTTTTTCCCTCCTAGGACGCTCTTGCTCTTGTGCTGTCTTTATAGCACATCATTTTAGATCAGATATAAGTTTAGTTTCATATATCCTGCCTAAAAAATATAGTTGATGGATAATTGCTAGGACTGCAAAACCTCCGGGTCAAGTGACTACCGACAACATATAGCACTGAGTTAATTTCATTTATAAGGGATTTACTCAATTTCCATTTCTCAATCTATAGGATTGCATGGATGTGTCCTGCACCATATAAAAAGAATTTAAATCTTTTAGTTTCTGTGCATGACATATCTACATTAAACTCCCTCCCCTAATATTATTTCCATGCAAAAAGTGAATATATATTTTTTACCAGTACCTTATATAAAGATTGAACATATATTTTTTTTACCAGCACCTTAGCCAAGTGATACGCCGACGTGCGCAACCGTGACGGACTAGTGAGGCTTCAGAGCGTACGCAGCTTCTTCCACTGGCCAGCTGGCGACAAATACTCAAACTGCAACAAAGAGCAAAGAGTGCCCCCAGCTGGCCAGCTGCACGGCTGCAGCATGAAGCTCCGAGGTCGAGCTAGTTCCACAGAGTGAACAGGTGCTTCAGGACGGCGATGGCGATGGCAGCGTGGGCCAGTACGCCTCGCGGGAAACGTCCTGCCGCTGGCACCACCACCAGGGCCAGCAGGCACACGCCGAGCAGCCAAAGGAGAAGGCCGAGAAACGCCTGCAGGGGGTCGGCGGAGGTGGTTCCGATCCCGACGGTGGCCACCGCGCCGAACAGCATCGAGGAAGAGGTTCGGGTGGAGACCCTCCCGGTCTGCTGCGCAGCTGCGGCCTCTGCTCGGTTGGCCATCAGTGGGCGCTGTCCTACTATGCGGAGCGCGTGGTTGGTTGGACGATGACGCCGCGTGAGAAATGGGTCACCTTCCGGCTGGGTGCGTTTGAAGGAGTCCCTGCTGTTTCCTATGTATACTCGGATACATGCAACTACTTAGCTTTGTATAGCAAAGCTAGCTGCGAGCCCCCAAATAGCGCAACACGCGCGACTGCACCTATGCCTTTGCGCCACGTGGGCATTGGTGACTGCTCAGTGGTCAGTGCCGGTTAGGCTATCTCAACAAAGTGTTTAGTTGGGTGAAAGTTGGAATTTGGTCTATTGTAGCACTTTCGTTTTTATTTGACAAATAGTATTCAATCATGGACTAATTAGGCTCAAAACGTTCGTCTCGTAATTTCCAACCAAACTGTGTAATTAGTTTTTTATTTCGTCTACATTTAATGCTCTATGCACGTATCGCAAGATTCGATGTGATAGGTACTGTAGCACTTTTTAGGATTTTGGGGTGGGAACTAAACACGCGCCATGTTCAAAATACAAGACACATTCGTTCTTTGGGTAACGCTACAGGTAAAAGGTTCAATACATATTTAGTATCTTCTCCAACAATAAGACCTAAAAGAAAATTATTTCTGTAAATAGGTTTTCAGAAGAGATGATGCTTATATTTGGGTTGTGCCTCTCAGACAACTTAAAATAGATATTCCGTATAGATACTCTGTAGACTGATTTTAAATATCTTACTTAGGTGGCCATGGGTTCCGAGACAGGCTTAAGGCTCCGGTTCGCGGTTGCTGTCCGCTGTTGCTTGGCCGTGTCTGCGCGGCACGTGGGGTGAGTGTTGACTGCTCGGCGCCGGTTAAGGCTCTAGCTATTGACGGGTTTAGCGGTTTAGCCGGTTTGGCATTGGCATGGTGTGGCATACGGAGTAGCCGCATAGGGCAGTAGGGCACACCTAGAGTCACTTGCTAGCTATTTTAGGCCCTATTTAGTTTCTAAAAATTTTCACCCCAAAGTGTCACATCGAATCTTGCGACACATGTATGGAGTACTAAATGTAGACGAAAAAAAAACTAATTGCACAGTTTGGTTGAAAATCGCGAGACGAATCTTTTAAGCCTAATTAATCCATGAAAAGCCTTAAGTGCTACAGTAACCCCGCATGCACTAATAACCGACTAATTAGTATCATTAGATTCGTCTCGCAGTTTCCTGATGGGTTCTGCAATTTGTTTTTTTATTAGTATCCAAAAACCCCTCCCGACATCCTTCCGACACATCCGATGTGACACTTAAAAATTTTCATTTTACAAACTAAACACACCCTTACATTCATTCACGTCAGCTTAAGGTAGTGTACTTCCTTCGTCCTAGGTTTTGATTGGACGCACCTATATCCACTTCAACACATATAGAATAAAGTCCTGTTGGATGCATGTGTATTTACTTTAATCCACAATGTATTGGAGTGAAATGGAACGGAATTTAGTTTAATTCCACTCCAATCCACTTCAACACATGTGGATTGAGATGAATACATGCCCATCCAAACAAAGCCTCAGACGGATAAATGTTCATCTAAACGAGACCTAAGTAAATTAATTTGTGGTTACATACCTAAACAAGCGTTTATCTAGATCCGCAACTACAAGTTAATTTATTTTGGAGCACAATTCACCTGACATTGCACATTTCTCAAAGAAAAGAAGTATAGGACCGAACAGGTTTAAGAAAATCTGTTTACGTTTAAAGAAGAGAATCTGCACGAGAGGAAGAGCGAGAATACGACTGATAGAGATAGATAGACGATGGCCGCACGCACGCGAGGGAACATATTGACCAGAGAGTGAAAAAGATACTGGACAGTCTAATCTTTTCATCTATTTTTATTTTTTTCTCTATTTGGAATACTATTTATATATTTATTAGATCTGTTTCGATCCCCTCCTCTAAACTTTAGAGCTCTAAAAACTTTAAAGCCCTTTAGCTCAGTTTTGAGGTTTAAAGTTTTAATGTGAGATGTACTAAAGTTTAGAGCTAACTTTAGACAACTTGATTGGAGACTTTAACTTTAAAGTTTAGAGGTCTAAAGTTTTGAGTGGTGGATCCAAACATGACCTTAGTAATACTTGAAGAAAGTAGAGGCCTTGCAAAATTTTGCCAATCTTTATTTTCCAATTTGAATTATATATCCATAAGTTGATCATATGTTATGTCTAGTCACATGGTTAATTAGATTTTGTGTGTAGAATGAATTGATCAGTGTAATAGATCTCTTCTATTAAACCTATATTGCAACCGACTTTTCTTTTTTGGGAACGTATGCATGATAGCTCTATGGGTACTATGTTGCAGATAGAATATATTTGGATTAGGTGGCCTTTATGAAGACAAAATTATTTCCTCTAACCGAGAAACATAAATTATTTGCATTGAAGCAATAATATGGGGTGGGAAAGGATGTCGAGTACTGGAGAACACATTTGTTGTGATGTAATTCCATTCTTATATTGTTTGCCATCCATGGTTATGGATATATGCAAGGAGATGTTATTAACATAATTTTATTTGATTTATGGCAATGCTATATTATATTATAGATACATTTATCCTATTATATTGATGGTTCTAAGAAGTATTGTATTCATCTTATTTATGTATGATCCCTTTTGTAAAATAATATACAAAGATCTTATTCATATCTATCATGGTTACGTGTGTACATTAAATAATTTGCAGACAGCTAAGGGCTTGTTTGGATGAGTTTTAGATTCTTAAAAATTAGTTTTTGTCTCTATTTTCTAAAATCTGGATTCTGAGCAAAAACTGGTGGGGTTGTTTGGATCCTCCAGTTTTTAAAAATCTGACTTCATTTGTTGCTCACACGGTCACAAGAAACTGGCAAAAGGTAGGTACCAACAGCTTCTTGGTTTCTAAGAATCTAGCAAAAACTGACAAAAAAACTGAACAAAAACTAGTCTGTTCGGATCCTACCCAATTTTCAAAAAACCAGATTCTTAAAAACCGGTGGATACAAACATGACCTAAATAGACGATCTATTATAAAAGCTGTCACAGACAACATATATGTCTAGGTTGTGTATGCCCTTACGGACATCTTGAAGAACTGATTAATTATGCTTATTTATATTAAACTTTCATTATCTGCACGCGTGGAGCCGACGTCCCCTGCAGCTGCTGCTCTGTAAGCGGACACGCCGGATGCCAGGTAACGCCGACCGGCGAGGACCACATCGGCGCCGCCTCGTTCCATGCGCTTATCGGAAAACTTGCTTGGAGGTGTTCATCGACGTTCACGGATGATGAAACAAGGCAAGAAAACGGCCAAGCATGGTGAAAACTGACAACCGCCATGGCCGGCACGGCCGCGGCGACGGGCAAGACGACATCGCCACGGCCACCTTCCACGCAAACAGCACGGTGAGCAGCCAAGAATAGTAGCCTATACAGTACAGAGAAGAACACAGCTTCTAACATGACCAACACAACAATTACAGCATTTCCTCGGAAACAGAGGAAGAAGATAAACAGAGACTCTGTTCGAGAGTGAAGTCAGGAGCAGACTCTCTAAAACAAACTAACAAAGAAACAGAAAAGCGGAAACCCCATAGCAAGAAAGTCGATCCTCCTTATTCACTAGGCAAAGCATAATCAAGAGCCATGAGTACCTCAGCTGCACCGCCATCCGCACCTACAGGCCACGGGATCGAGCTAGTTCCGTAGAGTGAACAAGTGCTTCAGGATGGTGATGACCATGGCGGCGGCGGCCAGTGCGGCGCGCGGGAAACGTCCTGCCGCTGGCACCAGGGACAGGAGGCACACCCCGAGCATCCAAAGGAGAAGGCCGAGGAACGCCTCCATGGGGTCGGCGGAGGGAGTTCCCACGGCGGCGACGGCGCCGAATAGCATCAGCACGCGCGCAGCGTCGAGGAAGATGTTCCGGAGACGCTCGCGGTCTCCTAAAGCGGCGGCGGCCTCTGCTCGGTCGGCCATTGGTGGTATCTCGAGTGAGGGCGTCTGGAGCGGAGCGGTTCGTCGAACTTGCACCGGTGTGGTCGAGGGTGCAATTTCAGGGGCCGCTTATACTTATTACTTGAGGTATAATATGAGTATGAGCGGAGCGATTCGTCGAAATTGCACCGGTGGTGTAGCAGTTTAGGGTCTCTGTCGTCAAGCGGATAGTTCGCTGTCCCTCAGTCCCTCTGGACAAAAGTTGACAATTCGGCCTGTCCAAAAGGGTTCTCTCCCTGTTGACAATTCTGCCAGTCCAACGCCCTGTCCAAAAGGGTGCTCTCTCTCTCTCTCTGGCCTTGTTTAGACTGTGGTTAGGAATTAGTATTTGGCACTGTAGTACTTTCATTTATATTTGATAATTATTGTCCAATCATGACCTAACTAGGCTAAAAAAATTCGTCTCGTAATTTACAATCAAACTGTGTAATTAGTTATTTTTTTATCTACATTTAATACTCCATGCATGTGTCAAAGATTTGATGTGATGGAGAGAGAGTGAAAAAACTTACAATCTAAACCAAGCCTCAGTAAAAAAATTACTATAACAATCACGTGTCAGGAACATCAAAAGTCCCGCTACCCGTTAGTTGAAGAATGGCTACAGAACTCGGTCTAATTCACGCTTTGTCTAGATGTCATGGGATTCACTCAATTCATTCATATGTGTCGTCGTGGATCTTAGGGCTTGGCAGGGCTCTTCTCCGGCTTCGGCTCCGGCTCCTCCAGAGGAGCCCTGCCAAACGTTTTCTTGGAGGAGCCGTTTTTCAGTAAAAAACAGAGGAGCTGAAGCCGTTTTGGAGGAGCCATAATTTGTGGCTCCTCCAAAACGGCTCTGGCTCCTCCGGAGGAGCCCCTCAGGAGGAGCCGTGCCAAACAAGCCCTTAGTTCAAATGTGTTGGGTGGAATTTAGTTCAAGTTTTACTGTGATCCACCTTAATACATGTGGATTGATACGAATTCAACTACATCCAAACAAGATCTCAAGGCGTATTTGGTGGGGCTTCTCTCCAGCTCTGCCTATGGCTAGGAACCCTACCAAATGTTTTTTTTTTTAAAAGAAACCACTTTTTAAGTAAAAACAGAGGAGTCTTGTCAAACATCTCCTTAGTTTTTTTTTCCTTTAAACCTTTGCACTCCTATTTTGTACTTTTATATTTTAATATAATATATATTAAACCCTGCTGCAGATTAAAAAAACCGTGACTTGTGCACTTTTTCACATGCCTTTTACCTTCGAATCTCATGGGGAAAAAAAGCTTCTGTGCTAATTTTTTTTTCTTGCAAATAATAATGTTGTGGTAAATTCTGATCTGTTTAACTCCTCATGGAATCGATTAAAGTGGATGTGATATTCATGTATAGTAGCACCAAGCAACTGAACTTGTCCCTTTATTTAGACTTAGACTTCTTATGATGATTATCTTAAACATTTTCAACATATTATGGACATAACTGCGATGCCAACCGTGTTGCTCCGAGGAATTGACCACGTTGAAAAATCTTGTCCCACTCCATATCATTCCGCCGAAGAAGTTTTCTTCTACTCATGTTCCGTCGGTTTGGTTTGATAACATTTCAACGGCCTGTGGGCGGCCAACACGAGACACCTAACGTACTAACAGCCAGCTGCCAAGCGTCCGTGTGTGATGAATAAAAACCCGAATGGACTTGTCGCCTCCGTGCGCGCTGTTCTGACTTGTGACTTGGGATCTGGGGCACTTGAGAACTCGCTAAGACTGTCTCCAGCAGAGACACCCAAACGCAAAATAGTTGTTTCACAATGCTTTGCATATCCAAAAACATCCACCAACAGAAGACCCATACAAAGGACTCATTTTAGGTGTGAAGCCAGCCAGAACGCAAAAAAACGTCGTCGAGGAGAGACGACGTAAAAATCTTGCTCCTGTAGTGGTGGGCCCACGGACGAGACGGTGGCCTGGGCGAAGCTTTGGAGCGGGGAAGATGGCAGTGGCGGAGCCACGCTCGCCGTGACCGCCGGCTGTGGAGGAGCAGGGAAGACGGTAGTCGAGGAGAGGCGCGATGGGCGTCGTAGAGAGGGGGCCGCCGCCGCACCTGCCCGCTGCGACCTAGTGGCACACCTGGGCTCCGGCCCGCTTTGCCCCGTGCGCCGGTGAAGGCTGCAAGGCGGAATCGCCAGTCGTCGATGGCCCTGCCTCCGCGCCTGGCCGTCACGCTGGAGCTCCGCCTAGATCCACGCCCGCTCCGCTGTGGTCGCCCTCTTGGACTGCGAGGTTTGTGGTGGGTGGCGCAGGACCGGTAGGAGGGAAGGGGCCGCCGGCGCCACCTGCTCTCGAATGGGAGAACCCGCGTCGCGAGCACCACCTAGGGACGAATGGAGGAAAGGATAAGCCTCGTCCCAGGCTCCTCCGTCTATTTTTTGTCCTCATTTTTTTATTCCGTAGTGCCGGCAGGGAAACGATGGATTGACGGCTGGTGTACTGCATCATAGGTTAGCTACCGGAGAAAGAAAATATTGGGCGGGTGATCTAGTGACTGTGTGTGACCCAATCCTTAGAATGGGTCTTGTGTTTGGGTTTGGGCTGTTGGAGATAGCCTAACTAGTGCATTTTCTATGTTCTCTTTCATCCAGGTGGTATAAAATATATTAAACGTTGGCGATTTCAACCCTTGTTAGGGATGCCCTAAGCGAGGAATAGAGAGAGACGGGAGGAGGGCAGAGAGGGGCAAGAACACGAGTAGACCCCCACCTTACATGAAAACATGTGTATCGGCTCTCTAAAAGCTCTAGTTTGGTTTTGGTGAATTGATGAAACCCTAAGTGCTAACATAGTTTATCAAAGTGATCATAAGATATGTAGCATTATTAAAAGTGGTGGAGCAATGGTGAAGATCATGATGATGGTGTGACTATGGTGATGATCAAGTGCTTGGACTTGAAAAAGAAGAAAGAAAAATAAAAAGCTCAAGGCAAAGGTGATATCCATAGGAGCTTTTTGGTTTGGTGATCGAGACACCTAGCGAGTGTGATCATATTTAGAATCAATAGCCGTACTATTAAGAGAGGTGAAACTCGTATTGAAATACGGTTATCAAAGTACCACTAGATGCTCTAACTCATTGCATATGCATTTAGATTGTAGTGAGTGCTAACACCCTTGAAAATGTTTGTGAAAATATGCTAACACACGTGCACAAGGTGATACACTTGGTGGTTGGCATATTTGAGCAAGGGTGGAGAAGTTGATGAAGTGAATGAGGTGTTTTTTTATTGAAAATCAGTGACCGGACGCTGCCCCCGGTGTGACCGGATGTAGGGCTATGAGTCCGGTCAGTGTCGGGCTGAGGAGGCGCGCTGTCGGTCTCTAACCTCTGACCGGACGTTGGCGCAAGTGGTCACCTGACATGATGCTTGTGCATCTGGTCAGGCTGACGTATGCTGACGTATGATGTTTGAGTGAGCGCGATGAAGACCTGACTCTGGGTGAGTCCGGCCTGTGGAGATCGGACGCGTCAGGTCGACGTTTAGGCGCTCAGGGAGCTCTTTGTAAATGACCTGACACCCTGTAGTCGTGAACAACGGCGCGTCCAGTCGCTGCATGAAGGCGGCGGGCGTGTGATGATCTGACGCGGTGGCGCAGTGTCAGGTCGATTGCGAGCGTGTCCGGTCGCGACTTAAAGCGCGCGGGAATGGCTACTAGCCGTTGGCATCGCGCGACTAACATTGGAAGATAAGGACATGTGGCACATATCCGAGGACTGGACACTGGCCAGGCTGCGTCCAGTCATCTTGATCGGCGCATCCGGTCAGCACATGTTTTAGGGGACTGAGGGGGCAACGGCTCTATTTCGTGTGAGCCTCTATTTAAGCCCCTTGGTCGGCTTAAGCTCACTCTCTTGGCCATTTGCATTGACATATCAACCTTGTGAGCTTAGCCAAAGCCCTCCCACTCATCTTCATCATTGATTCATCATCTTTGTGAGATTGGGAGAGAATCCAAGTGCATTGGTTGAGTGATTGCATCTAGAGGCACTTGGTGTTCGTGTTTCGCTGTAGGATTTACTTGTTACTCTTGGTGGTTGCCGCCACCTAGATGACTTGGAGCAGCGAGGATCATCGAGCGAAGGAAGGTGCTTGTCTCTGGCTCCGATCGTGGAGATTGTGAGGGGTTCTTGACCTTTCCCAGGCGGAGAGCTAAAAGGTAGTCTAGTGGATTGCTCGTGGCTTGTGTGATCCTCATCTTGTGTTGGTTGTGCGGTACCCGGTTGGGGGTTTGGCGTGTGATGCCAATTAACGCATGAACCTCTAAGTGAGTGAATCGCCACAACGAGGACTAGCTTGCCCGCAAGCAAGTGAACCTCAGTAAAAAATCTTGTGTCATCATTGTCTGAGGATTTCTGGGTATTCATTGTGATTGATTGTGATCTTCTTGTGATTGGCTCAATTCCTCGACCTGGCGGTATAAGCATCACCACCCCCTCTTGTATTACATTCCTAGTGTGTAAGCTAAGCTCTTTAGTGTAATTAGTTTTGAGAGCTATCTTGCGTCGGGTCTAGTGGTTAGTGAGGCTCTTTAGTTAGTCTTTGAGAGCTCACTAACTTAGTGTAGTGACATAGCCATTGTGTGGATAGAGACTATAGCAACTAGAATTATGGTAGGTGGCTTGCATTTTTAGTAGGCTAACGCTACACTCGCTTTATCATTTATTTGACTAACCACATTGCTTAAGTGTTGTTGTAGAAATTTTTATAGGCTATTCACCCTTCTCTAGCCATTAGGACCTTTCAAGTGGTATTAGAGCCGTGGTCACCGTCATTTGAGGCTTAACAACCTTCGGTGTCAAAATGGCTCAAATCAACAACACCAAGAAGCCACCTCAATTTGATGGCTCCAACTATCTTTATTGGAAGGCTAAGATGACAATATATATCAAGTCAATCAATAGAAAGGTGTGAAAGGTGGTGGGGACCAAGATTGAGATTGCCAATTGAAAGCTCTAGTTTGGTTTTGGTGAATTGATGAAATCCTAAGTGCTCACCTAGTTTATCAAAGTAAGTATGAGATAGGTAGCACTACTCTAAGTGATGAAGCCAATGAAGATTATGACATGATGATGGTGATGGCATGGTGATGATCAAATGCTTGGACTTAGAAAAGAAGAAAGAAAAATAAAAAGCTCAAGGCAAAGGTGAAACTTGATAGGAGCTTTTTCATTTTGGTGATCGAGACACTTAGTGAGTGTGATCACATTTAGGATCGATAGCCATACTATTAAGAGGGGTGAAACTCGTATCGAAATGCGGTTATCAAAGTGCCACTAGATGCTCTAACTCATTGCATATGCATTTAGGATCTAGTGGAGTGCTAACACCCTTGAAAACATTTGTGAAAATATGCTAACACATATGCACAAGGTAATACATTTGGTGGTTGGCACATTTAAGCAAGGGTAAAGAAGATAGAGTTGAAAAGGAGTTGAATGCGCCGGTCATGGGGTGACCGGATGCGTCCGACGTGAGGACCAGACACGTCCGGTATCTTCCCGATGTGACCGAACGCGTCCGATATCCATAGCGAACATGTCTGGTATTCTAGCCAGGCACGACAGAGTTGACGAGGTGATCGGACTCTGGGACATAGCAGTGACCGGATGCTGAGCAATCACTGTTTAGCATCCGGTCGAGGTGACATGGGGCATGGGTGTTGGTCCAGAGAGGACCGGACTCAGGGGTGTGTCCGGTCGGCCATACCGAATGCGTCCGATCATAGTTGCGCGGCTCTGGAAGCTCTCTGGACTCGACCGAATGTGTCCGGTTGCCACATCCGACGCGTCTAGTGTGAACCAGCAAGTCTCGGGTTTTCAGTGCAATAATTGATCGGACGCTGGGAGCGTTCGGGCCGGTGTGACCGGACGCGTCCGGTCGGCCCAAAGCGGCTCTAGGAGCTCTCTGGACTTGACCGGACGCTGCGTCTCCTGTGTCCGGTTGTTTTCTAACAGCGCGTCCGATCACACAGAGATAGCCGTTGGGCGCGAATGGCTAAACAATTTGAAGGGACACGTGGCGGTCAGGCTACAACCGGATGTAGCGACCGGACGTGTCTAGTCGCTACACTAGACGCGTCCGGTGCACACGACGGTGCATCCAGTCGTCCCGCAGTCAGCCCAATAATTGTGCCAACAACTCTATTGTTTGGGGGTATCTATAAATATCATTTGGCCGGCTCTAGCTCATTCTCTTGGCCATTTTGCATTGACATAGCAACCTTGTGAGCTTAGCCAAAGCCCTCCCACTCATCTCCATCATTGATTCATCATCTTTGTGAAATTGAGAGTGAATCCAAGTGCATTGGTTGAGTGATTGCATCTAGAGGCACTTGGTGTTCGTGTTTCACTGCGAGATTCGCTTATTACTCTTGGTGGTTGCCGCCACCTAGATGGCTTGGAGCAGCGAGGATCATCGAGCAGAGGAAGGTGATTGTCTCCAGCTCCGATTGTGGAGATTGTGAGGGGTTCTTGATCTTTCCCCGATGGAGAGCCAAAAAGTAGTCTAGTGGATTGCTCGTGGCTTGTGTGATCCTCATCTTATGTTGGTTGTGCGGTACCCGGTTACGGGTTTGGCGTGTGATGCCAATTAGCGCGTGAACCTCTAAGTGAGTGAATGGCCACAACGAGGACTAGCTTACCGGCAAGCAAGTGAACCTCAAAAGAAATTCATTGTGTCATCATTTGATTCCGAGGTGATTGGTCTTCATTGGTATTAAATCTTGTGATTGATTGGTTCATTCCTTGACTCGGTGGTATAACCATCTTGCTCTCTCTCTTTACATTATAGCAAACTAGTTGTCATGCCCTTTAGTGTAGCTAGTCGTGAGAGCTTGTTAGTTTGGTTAGTGTGGCTCTTTAGTTAGCCTTTGAGAGCACACTAACTTAGTGTAGTGACATAGTCATTGTGTGGATAGAGATTATATAAACTAGAATTATGGTAGGTGGTGTCGGGTTCATAAACTCAGGGTCCCTCATGGACCGGCTTCCCCGCAAAGGCTCGGCCCAAGCAGACAACATGCAACTCATGGGCCGGCCCGAGAGTCTAAACAGCAGGCCAGAAGGGCTATCCAATCACCGACCAAAAGGTCTGGCCTAGGAGGAGCAGCACCCTTTTTTCTAACTCCGGCCCACCTCTCCGACAGGAGCGCTCGCTCTGACTCCAGCCGCCTCCGGACAGCCTCTCCAACCGAAAGGCCTGGCCAAAGCACTACTTCCGACTCCAACCCCACGTCTCCAACCGGGGTACGCAGAAACCTTGCTCACCAGATCGATCAAGTTCATTAGCTCACAACCACATAACCACCAGGTTTGGACTTCAAGCACTTGCTCGAACACTTAGCTCATAGCGGAGCCCCTGTCGATCTCGGCCCTTCCGACCAGAGCCGATCGAGCCTCTTGTACACCCCATCTTTCTCCTTCTTGTTTGTAACCCCACTACAAACTTCGAGCACCTAGGCTCAGGAATAAAGTCACCGACTGACTCAAACTGGACGTAGGGCACTTTGCCTAAACTAGTACAAACCCTGTGTCATTGAGTGATAGTCCACCTCCGATCACAACGTACGACAAAACTACAAATATTTACTTGTTGGTCACTTTCTGCACCGACATTGGCGCCGTCCGTGGGGAAGATGTTGTACGTTCAACACTTTTTGATCATTGGATGGCCCACTTTTCCGCCACCTTCGCCATGGCTGGCTTAGGCGATACAATTCGCTTCGGCTCACTGGAGTTTCCCAAGCTCCCACCTGTTGGGATATGGGTTCCATCCATCTTCGAGCCATCCCAGGCCTTCCAACTCGGAAGCCTAGACTTCGTCGCTGACTAGCTCGGCGTACTACACCTCCGCGAGGAGGCACTTGTTCCGGCACCCATCGGAGGGGCACCCTCCACCGGCTCCGGGACACATGATGACCTCAACAACGCGGCATCTGTGCTTCATTTCAAGCAAACTCTCTGCTCAAACCCTGCTGTAAGTAATATGCGTACTGTTATTTACTCTTTATTTACTATCTCCCACCGATCATCCAGAGGGACCGTATTGCCCACGCCATGAACATCGTACGATCGGTTCCCCTACGGCCTCGCATCCCCCATGGATGCATGCGCTCGGTGGTTCCAAAGGATGCTGGCGCCATCCCCCCTCACATCCAAATTCATGGGAATGGCGAGCTACGCTCCTGCCACTTTCCATGAACTCCCGGATGACGAGGGTGAGAGTGATGGCTCCAGCATCGACGACGTGGCACCTCGCCACCATCCGGGGCTCGAGGGACGGCAGCCGCACCTCGGTCCGACCTGGTGCCTGCTCCGTACCGACCGCCGGTACACGAGTGGTCTGGTCCGCACTAGGACGCTCGCAGCGTTGTCAGCAACCGGCATCGAGCCTGGCACGATGATGACGTCCACCGGGCGGCGACAAGAGTAGGTGACACAGATCCTGGCCGAACCATCGAGGGGAGCGGTGAAACGTGCCCCAGGCATGGTCGCGAGCCGGATGACCGGAGTCCCAACCCTGAGGGCCCAGGGCCACGGGCCTTTGACCAACGTATCTGAAGAGCGTCGTTCCCACAGCGCTTCCGACCGCGCACCAACAACACCAAGTACACTGGGGAGACAAACCCTGGTATTTGGCTCGAAGATTTCTAGCTCGCCTGCCGAGCCGGAGGGGTGGATGATGACTATTTCATCATTCAATATCTCCCCATCTATGTAGGGGAACATGTTCGGGCATGGCTTGAATTCCTCCCACACGACAACATCTGTGACTGGGCGGACCTCAAGAGGGTCTTCGTCGGGAATTTCTAGGGGACGTATGTCCGCCCTGGGAACTCCTGGGACCTCAAGAGTTGCCAGCAGGAGCCCAGCGAGTCCCTGCGGGACTACATCCATAGGTTCTCCCAACGATGCAACTCCCTCCCTGATGTCATCAACACGGACGTCATCAGCGCATTCCTCTCCGGGATGACCTGTGAGTCCCTGATCCACAAGCTTGGATGCCTAAAGCCCCATACCACCCACGACCTGCTCGATGTCGCCACTAACCATGCCTCTGGCGAGGAAGCGGTCAGAGCGGTCTTCAACGGGGCCCGGGACAAAGTCAAGGCCAAGCGCATGGACCAAGACGAGGGCCCCTCCACATAGTGGGGCAAGAAGAACAAAAATGACTGACGCCGACTGGAGAACACCGCGTTGGTCGCCGCAACTGACTGCACGGGCAAGCAGCCCCAACAGGGCCTGCCTGACCACTTTAATAAACTCATGGATAGCCCATGCACCAACCACACCTACCCCATCAAACACCTCTACAAGGACTGCGATCTCCTCAAACGTTTCCTACGACAGGCCGGTGGGCCGAAAGAAGGGGACGACAAAGAGGCGACAGCCAAGAAAGGAGGCGTGGTGGGTAAGGATGGAGATGGTTTCCCCAACGCTGATGAATGCATCATGATCTTCGGTGGATCTGACGTCATCTGGTCCAGGCGCCAGCACAAGGTACGCTATAGGGAGGCATGCGCCGCCGAGGCGGCTGTCCCCTCCTTCCTCAGCTGGTCGAAACTCTGATCACCTTCGATCAGAGGGACCATCCTTCCCACGTCGTGAGACCGGGATGCTACCCACTCATCATCGATCCCATCGTCCGCAACCACCTCACCAAGGTGCTGATGGACGGAGGCAGCGGCCTCAACATCCTCTACGTCGACACCCTCGACGCCATGTGCATCGCCCGATCGGAGCTCTGCCTAGCGGGCTCTCCCTTCCACAGGGTGATCCTGGGAGTGCAAGCATACCCGTTCAGGCAGATCGTCTAGCCCATCACGTTCGATAACCGAGCCAACTTTTGCTCGGAGGTCCTCACCTTCAAAGTGGTGGACTTTCTAGGGTCCTACCACGCCATCTTTGGGCGGCCATGCTACGCCAAATTCATGGCAATCCCCAACTACACCTACCTCAAGCTGAAGAAGCCAGGACCGAATGGTGTCATCACCATGAGCAGCGCCTTCTCGCACGCCTTCTTGTGCGACCGCGAGCACTACGAGCTCGCCACTACGGTCGTCAACTCGTCCGAGCTCCCGTGGCTCGGGGAATCATCGAACCCGGTAGTCCTAGACTGCAACAAACCAACCTCCTCGATGGCCTTCCATCCGCTTGAGGAAACCAAAGCGGTAGGGGTCAACCCCACCGACCCGACCAAGACGGTGCAAATCGACACCTAGCTCCTGACCAAATAGGAATGCGAGCTCGTTGACTTCCTACGGACCAATCACGATGTCATCGCATGGTAGCCTTCTGACATGATAGGCATACCGCGGGAGGTCATCGAGCACACACTGTGCCTCATCCTGGGCTCGAAGCCTGCCAAACAGCTCCTGCGTCGCTTTGATGATGAGAGGCGCAGAGCCATAGGTGAAGAGATCGCCAAACTCCTGGCAGTTGGATTCATCAGAGAGGTCTTCCACTCCGACTGGCTTGCCAATCCCGTTCTTATTAAAAAGAAGACCGGGAAGTGGAGAATGTGCGTTGATTATACTAGCCTCAACGAAACATGTCCAAAGGATCACTTTCCTCTGCCACGCATTGACCAGATAATCGACTCCACCCTCGGGTTGCGAGATCCTCTCCTTTCTGGATGCCTACTCGGGCTATCACCAGATCACGATGAAAGAGTCTGATCAGCTCACAACCTCATTCATCACCCCATATGGTTCGTACTGCTACATAACCATGCCATTCGGCTTGAAGAACGCTGGCGCCACCTACCAAAGGTGCATGCAGCAATGCTTCACTGACCAAATCAACCCGCTCGATCAGCCTGATCAAGCCGAGCGGCCAAGACCAACGATCATCGTATATGTTGATGACATAGTGGTCAAAACAACTCAAGCCTGTGACCTGATCGCAAACTTGGTCGCAACATTCGCAAACCTCAGAAGGTTCAACATCAGGCTGAATCTCAAAAAATGTGTTTTCGGGGTTCCGAAGGGGAAGCTGCTAGGATACATTGTGTCCGAGCATGGCAACGAGGCCAACCCTGAAAAAATCATGGCCATCTCCAACATGGGTCCCATATGCAACATCAAGGGTGCACAAAGGTTCACCGGCTGCCTAGTTGCTCTAAGTCAATTCATCTCCCGGCTCGGCGAATGGGGGATGTCACTTTACAAGCTCCTCAAAAAGATGGACACTTTCGTCTGGACCGAGGAAGCTCAACAGGCCCAGGAGAGCCTCAAAGCATCCCTGATGTCAGCCTCGATCCTCGTCGCTCCCGAATGGGGAGAACCCCTTCTCCTTACATCACGACCAGCAACCATGTGGTAAGCGCCATGCTGGTCGTCGAAAGGGAGGAGCCAGAACACCAACTCAAGGTCCAGTAGCCCGTATAGTTATCGGGGAAGTACTCACCGACCCCAAGGTCCGGTACCCCTAGGTGCAAAAACTCCTATACGCCGTGCTGATGGCGACCCAGAAGCTCCTACACTACTTTACCGACCATGAAGTCACGGTTGTCACTTCATACCCGCTCGGGGACATCATCTAGAACCACGACGCCATGGGGTGGATCTCTAAGTGGGCACTCAAACTCATGGGCCATGACATGAGGTACATCCCCCGTACCGCCATTAAATCTCAGGCTCTCGTAGATGTTGTCACCGAATGGACAGAGGTGCAGCTACCGACCCTGGATGTCACCCACAAGTACTGGACAATGTACTTCAACGGGTCTGTAATGGCGCCCGGCTAGGGGGCTGGAGTGGTTCTGATCTCCCCGAACAGGAGTAGGCTCTGCTACACCATCCACCTCCACTTTTCAGCCTCAAACAACGCCACAGAGTATGAGACCCTCATCAATGGACTATGCATCGCCATCGAGTTCGGTGCTACGTGACTCCACGTTCGCGACGACTCGGAACTAGTCGTTGATCAGGTCTTGAAGGAGTCCTCCTGCAAAAGCCCCTTCATGACAGCATACTACCAAGAGGTACGCTAGCTCGAGGATAAATTCTAGGGGATCGAGCTATATCACGTCCCTCGAAGGGACAATGATGCAGTCAATTTTCTGGCAAAATTGGACTCCAGGCAGGATCCATCCCCAAGCGGGGTCTTCATCAACGACGTCCATGAGCCGTCCGCCCGCATCCTGTAAGGTCTGATCTAGACACACCCCAATGCCCAGCCATCGCTCAAGGGCTCTGACCTCGACGCCAAGCCAGCACCCGAGGGCTCCGACCCCAACGCCAAGCTGGCGCTCGGGGGCTCCGATCCCAGTACCCCCATGACGACGTCACCCGCAAACGTTGCCGTGTTGGCACTCGATCAAACCAACTGGCGAGCGCCGCTACTCGCCTACCTCCTTAAGGAGGTTCTCCTGCCCAAAAGGACTGAAGCCTGATGGATCGCTCAATGCGCCAAGACCTTCGTCGCGCTCGGTGATGAGCTCTACAAATGGAGTCCATCAGGGGTGCTCATGAAGTGCATCCCCACCAACTAGGGGAAGCAGCTCCTCCTCGAGGTGCATGCTGGGATTTGTGGACATCACATGACCCCAAGGTCGCTGGTTGGAAAAGCCTTTCGCCAAGGTTTTTACTGGCCCACCGTGCTACGAGATGCAGAGGAGGTCGTCCGTAGGTGTGAAGGATGCCAGTTCTACGCTCGGCAAATCCATTTGCCGGCACAGGAGCTTCGAACCATCCCCATCACCTGGCCATTCGTGGTCTGGGGCCTCAACATGGTGGGACCCCTCAAAGTGGGCCTAGGCGGTTTCACTCACCTACTTGTAGCAATCAACAAGTTCACCAAGTGGATAGAGGCCAAGCCCATCACCAACATCCATTCGAAAGAGGCAGTCAAATTCTTCCTCGACATCATCTACCGGTTTGGTGTTCCTAACTGTATCATCACCGACCACGGGACTAACTTCATCGGAAAGAAGTTCCTAGACTTCAGTGATGGGTACGGCATCAGGATCGACTAGGCCTCGGTCGGACATCCATGAACTAACGGTCAGGTTGAGCGTGCCAATGGCATGGTCCTCCGAGGACTTAAGTCACGCATCTTTGACTGACTCAACAAATACACCGGGCAATGGGTTGCAGAGGTCCCAGCGATCCTCTGGAGCTTGAGAATGACACCAAACCGATCAACAGGGTTCACACCCTTCTTTCTTGCCTACGGAGCTAAGGTAGTGCTACCCTCCAACCTCGACCACGACACCCCAAGAGTGAAGGCTTTCAACCACGACCGAGCCACAGAGGCTTAGCAAGACGTAGTCGAAGTGCTCAAAGAGGCCCACAAGACGACCATCATCCATTCCACCCACTACCAACAAACCCTGCGTAGGTACCACGAAAGGAAGATCAGGGGGAGGATACTCGAAGTCGGTGATCTTGTACTCCGGAGGACCCAATCAACAAAGGAAAAACACAAACTCTCTCCACCATGGGAAGGGCCCTACACGGTGACCGAAGTAATCCGACCGGGCACCTACCGACTGGAGGACAACAACGGCAACGTTCTCACCAACACTTGGAACATTGAACGGCTACGTCGTTTTTCCCCTAAATTTGATCTTACCACTTTTTTTTAGTCAACACTTGCCCCTGTAAAGCACCCCAGCCCGAACACTTTCATCCCGGGTCGCTCGAGGGCTCCATGAGGGTACAATACTCAATACTACCTCTCTTTTTACTCTCTTTTTTACTATAACATGGTAAACAACTTCATCCCCGAACGAAAGCGCATTCCTTTTCCTTTGATTGTCCTACATAACTTTGTTCTTGCTCCTAACCGAACGCACCCCGCCATGACCTACGGTTATGAGTAGCCAAGCCTGCGGGCCATACCCAGGTTCTTAAAAAAGCTGCAGCCTATGGAATTAACGGTAGGTGCAAAAAAGAAAGGACAAAAAACAATAGCTATGCTAGGATAAGAAAAAGAACGGATAGTAATTATATCACAAAAGCAGTACTAATGTATTCATTGACACAAAGAATTGTTCACACGGGGACTCACCCACGAACTCAACTATTACATTTTCTACTACTACTCCAAATACTACTGCGGTCGCTCGATGACATCGCCTGAACATCGTCGGACATAACCACCGCCGCTGGGGCCCCGCCCGGTTCCGCTCCCTCAACTTCGGCGAACGCAGTGGATACCTCAAGGGACCTGCCCGGTTCCACTCCCTCGACTTCGGCGAGCACAACGGGTGCCTCAAGGGACCTACCCGTTTCCACTCCCTCGACTTCGGTGAGCGCAATGGGTACCTCTAGGGCGTTGCACCCATAGATGCTTTGTAGAAGAGCATGGAGCTCTTGACCTTCTCATGTAGCCGAGGCAGCTCCTAGGTAGGGATGCGGCCACCAGGGTATGGCCACCATGGCTGGAAGAGATCTCATCAAACTTTATTAACTGGCCAACCCAAGCAGCTACAGGCGCGGAACCCTCCACTGGAACAATCTTGAGCAACTTCCCCTCCAACAAGGCTCGCCCGATGAAGATCCATTGGAGAAAGTCCACACATGGCTCCATCCCAAGGAACACCTCACAGACGAATCCAGCACGCCACCCCCTTCGGCGGAAGCTGCCCCTTCTTAGGCAGAGACGACCAGCACCACCCCAGGCAGCCACCAGCCCAACATCACGCTCTGGATTCATGAAGGGATTTGTAAGTCCTCCCCCTCGCTCATCCCCTCTCTCACTTAGGAACCACCGTGTCATATAGGCACTCTCGGTGAGGAGAAAGAAGGAAGAGAGACAATAGTTGGAGAACAGACAAAGGACTACGACGGAGAGCGCTCTTCCTCCCCCTATTTAAGGAAGAAAACGCGATGGCCGAAGAGGGGCAAAACATCAGAGTGAAAAACTCTCTCCCTTGAACCATTCAATGTGGATGGGAAACGATGGGACACACCCTGACCGATGGGACGCACGCTGACCGACGGAACGATGCCTGGTCAGACGAAACGCTGCCCGATAAGATGAAACATGGCCTGGGTATGGCCCACCACTATCGCATGACCAGGCATGAAAACCGAAGCAACATCACACATAGGCAGCTCTCCACATCCCCAGGCGGGACATGGAAAAACCCAAAACGGGATCTCCGCCGGGAGAGACCATCGGGCTCCCTAAGTCAACCGAACGGCTCAGGAAAAATACTAAGAGACAGGTGAGGAGCAAAGGGACGCCCCATGTAGGCCATGCCAACTCCATCATGAACGACGATCATGGGTCCTGGTCGAACATTTCCGACTGGAGCTCTTCAAACCCCATCACTCGAGTCATCAAGGTAATACTACCAACCCCCACTATTTCTTTATTTAAATCATTTCATACATCCATACGCGCATTCATTCCATACACCCATGCCCCTCGGACGATTCAGGCCCTAAACCGCCTAGGGGCTTGGGAACTAAGCATCGCACGTGCAGCAAAATGCATCACAACGCTCCGTGTTGCATCACGAAGCGGCAGTTGCCTCATTCGACATGAGCAACGACAGAGCCAGGGGAGAAAAACATAGATGAGCCCCGTGTGGCCCTCGCCCAGTCTGGCAGATAGGGTCATCTCAACCTTCTCATTCGATCCTAAGCCTCTGCCAAGCCCACAGAATCTCCATCGAGGGGAGGCCATTAGGCCACCCGGGTCGGTCTTCGGAACGACCCAGGCATCTATCAGGTTGCAGGTAAAGGAGCAGTGGAATGCCACAAGAGGGCTATGCCGACCCCGTCACGAATGACAGACCTGAATTCCACTCGATCACACTCGTTAGCAAACTCACCGAGCGCGTCACTCGAGCCCAAGCGATCGGGACAAGCGACAAAACTCAGCCCCTCCGGTTATCAGGAACCGAGGACGGGGTAACACACACAACTCAAAACCGACCCCCACTAAAAGCCCAACGGGGCTCACGGGCTCAAGACACAAAATGCCTGGGTCTACAACCCCGAACTCGCCCCATCCGACTACACTCCAAAACTACCTGGGTCTACGACCCCGAACTCGCCCCATCCGGCTACGCTTCAACTGCACTCCAAAACTACCTAGGTCTGTGACCCCGAACTCGCCTCATCCGGCTACGCTTCGACTGCGCTCCAAAAACACCCGGGTCTATGACCCCGAACTCGCCCCATCAGGATCTAGGAGCTCCGGCTCTCCCGATCCCAAACTAACCAAATTAACTACCTCAGTTGGCCAGGATCCACGACTCTGACTCGCCCGATCCCACAGCGCGCACTGACACCATGATCCGCAAGCTTTGTCTCGTTCGATCCCTAAAAAGGACTAACCGCCTTGCCCGATCCTACGACGTGCACCGATGCCAGGATCCACGAGCTCTACCTTGACCGATCCCAAAACTAACCGCCTCGGCTATGCAACGATGCCCTGGTTGATGACTCCATCTCAACTAAAAAACACGCACACACGCCCGCTAACGAACACCCCCCAGATGATTTTGCCCGAATCACCCGGGGGCTTGGGGACTACACCCGCGGGTGCGCTCACGCGCACCCGCTGACAAAACAAAAACCTCCCTCGCCGGCAACATGAACCCCCCCCCCAGATGGTTCTGCTCGAACCACCCAGAGGCTCGGGGGCTACACCTACAGGTGCGCTCACGCGCACCCACCGTCGAGGCAAAAACCCCCTAGATGATTCTGCCCGAATCGCTCAGGGGCTCGGGGGCTCCTGTCGGGTTCATAAACTCGGGGTCCCTCACAGACCGGCTTCCCCACAAAGGCTCGGCCCAAGCAGACAACGCTCAACTCATGGGCCGGCCCGAGAGTCTAAACAGCAGGCCAGAAGGGCTATCCAATCACCGACCGAAAGGTCTGGCCCAGGAGGAGCGGCACCCATTTTTCTAACTCTGGCCCACCTCTTCGATCGAAGTGCTCGCTCTGACTCTAGCCACCTGCAGACAGCCTCTCTGACCAGAAGGCCTGGCCAAAACACTACTTCTGACTCCGACCCCATGTCTCCGATCGGGGTACGCAGAAACCCTGCTCACCACTCTTCTCCGACTAGCGCAACCAGAGCCGACTGGGACCAACCGACCGGCGACACTGGCCCGAAAGGACCAGGGAACGAACGGAGAAAGCAAGGCAAGACGCTCAAAGTCAAACCACGATACCAGGGACCGTACCCTGTACACTTGTAGAATCAGTACTCTGCAACCGCCCTGACATGAATAGTGTTGTAGGCGCTGACATTTTACCTACAGTATTGTAGGCGCCATTAACTCCCATACGATAAGCCCCCCATATGCCTCTGGGCATCGACAGTGTTGTGGGTGCCGAAATTTACCGTACTGAGTGAACATGGTGAAACTCCTCACATGCCTCTAGGCATCAACAGTATATGCAGGTTCCGACATCTGCCATACCCAAAACAAGGCGACGTAACCCCCCACATGCATCCGACATCCAACAGTGTTGTGGCGCCTACCATCATCCTGTACTTACCGGCATGGGTAACAAGGTGTAGAAGCATACGTACTCTCTCCCTCTCACTTGTAAGGCCATCCCCTTCATCTATAAAAGGGGATGCGCTCTCTCCCAAGAGACGAAGTTGATTCAAGTTCATACAAGTTAATCCAGATCGATCAAGTTTATTAGCTCACAACCACAGAACCGCCAGGTTCGGACTTCAAGCACTCGCTTGAACACTTAGCTCATAGCGGAGCCCCTATCCATCTTGGCCCTTCCGACCGAAGTCGATCAGGCCTCTTGTATACCCCATCTTTCTCCTTCTCATTTGTAACCCCACTGCAAACTTTGAGCACCTAGGCTCAGGAATAAAGTCATCGACCGACTCAAACTAGACGTAGGGCACATTGCCTGAACCAGTATAAACCATGTGTCATTGAGTGCTAGGCCACCTCCGATCACAACGTCCGACAAAACTAGAAATATTTACTTGTTGGTCACTTTCTGCACCGATAGGTGGCTTGCATTTTTAGTAGGCTAGCGCAACACTCTCTTCGCCTCATATTCATCTAACCGGGTTGCTAAGTGTTGTTGTAGAAATTCTTAATAGGCTGTTAACCCCCCTCTAGCCATTAGGACCTTTCAAGTGATATTAGAGCCGTGGTCACCGTAATTTGAGGCTTAACAGCCTTTGGTGTCAAAATGGCTCAAATCAATAACATTAAGAAGCCACCCCAATTTGATGGCACAAATTATCCATATTGGAAGTCAAAGATGACCACACATATCAAGCCAATCGATAGACAGGTGTGGAAAGTGGTAGAACCCAAAATTGAGATTGTCGATCCAGAGAATCCCACCGCTGCTGAAGAAGTGCTTCTCCAAAACAATAACATTGCTCTAAGTGCCATTCATAATGCAATTGATGAGAGAACATTTGAGCAAATCAAGAACATTGAGATGGCTCATGATGCTTGGAAGAAGTTGGAAGAATCATTCGAGGGCACCAAGGCAATGAAGGGTGCAAAGGCATATATTCTCAAGAAGAAATTTGCTTGCTTCAAGATAAAGGAAGATGAGAGTGTGCTGGACATGTTTCATCAGGTGGAAGTGTTTGTCAATGATGTCAAAGAACTTGGTGAGAAGGTGGAGGATAAGGACTTCTCTCATAAGTTCTTGAAATGCTTACCCACAAGATTTGGCATGTTGGTCACCTTGCTAGTGAGGACCGGTTTGGACACAATGACACCAAACCAAATTTTGGGAGATATCATGACCGTTGATGCTTATAGAGATGATGATGAGAAGGAAGAAAAGAGGGAGAAGAAGAATGACAAGAAGAAGAGTGTGGCATTCAAGGCCACATCATCCAAGTGCAAAGCAAAGCAAGAATCATCAAGTGAAGATGAAGACTTGAGCTTTGAAGAGATGGATGATGAGAAGATGGCTCTCTTTGTCAAGAGATTTGGCAAGTTCATGATGAAGAAGGGCTACCATGCTAGAAGAAAGAAGTCTTCATCCAAGAACAAGGAAGAGTCAAGAAGGTGCTTCAATTGTGGAAGTAAAGATCATCTTGTTGCTCAATGCCCATACAATAGTGACAATGATGATGACAAGAAGAGCAAGAAGAAGGATAAGAAGGAAAAGAAAGAGAAGGACAAGATGACCTTCAAGAAGAAGAAGAAGAAGGGTGATTCATATGTGGTCACTTGGGATAGTGATGCTTCCTCAAGTGATGATGATAGTGATGATGACAAGACCACTGAGAAAAAAGCACTTGCAAGCATTGCTATCAATGAAAAGCCTTCTCTCTTCGATACTCCATCATGCTTCATGGCTAAGGCCACTAAGGCACAAACTTGTGATGATGGAAGTGATGAGAAACATGATAATGAAAATGAAAATGAAAATGAAAGTGATAGTGATGATGATGAACCAACTAAGGATGAACTACTTGACATGCTAGTTGATGCTAAATAACACTTCGACATTAAGAGAAGGGAATGCAAAAGCTTATGTAAGGAACTAAAAGCCCTTAAGCAAGCCTTTGATGAGCTCAATGCATATCATAAGAGGATAGAGGAAGCCCATGAGAAGCTTGACAAGGCTCACAAGAAGCTTGAAAAGCTCATTCCTCTTTGCTTGATGAGCAAAATAAGAAGAAGTATGTTGAGACATGTAATGTAGGCTTAACTTGGGACTTAATTGATGAATCATTATATAAGCCTATCATTGTTGCTCCCACTAACCCTTCTTGTAGCACTTCTACTTCCACCTCATCTAGTTGTGATGGTTTCACTTGTGATGCCTCACTAATAGTTGAGAATAAGACCCTCAAGAAGGAGGTCAATGAGCTCACTCACACCTTGGCTAAGGCCTATGGTGATGAGGACCGCTTGCTTATGTGCTTGGGTAGCCAAAGAGCTTCTCTCTATAAAGAGGGATTGGGCTATACCCCCAAGAAAGGCTAGGCGGCCTTTGCTCCTCACAGGACTAGTTTTGAGAAGAACAATGGTTGGTTTTGCACTAGTTGCAAGCAAGTTGGTCATAAAGAGCATGAATGCAAGAATAAGAGCAAAAATGCTAATGTATCCTCAATTAAGATTAATTCTTTCTATGTGCTTACCAAGGGTGCAAATGGTGTAAAGGCTAAGATTATTGGTACACCATGGATGGGCTCAAAGAAGAAAGCCATTTGGGTGCTAAAGAGCTTGGTCACTAACCTTCAAGGACCCAAACAAGTTTGGGTACCTAAAAAGAATTGATCTTCTTTTGTAGGTCAATTACAAAGCCGGAGGAAAGCATTGGGTTCTTGATAGTGGGTGCACTCAACACATGACCAGTGATGGAAGAATGTTCAACTCAATCAAGACCAATGGCAATGATGGTTATGATAGTATCACATTTGGTGACAATGGCAAAGACAAGGTCAAAGGGCTTGGTAAGATTGCAATATCCAATGACATGAGCATATCCAATGTGTTGCTAGTAGAGAGCTTGAACTTTAATTTGCTATCCGTGGCTCAATTGTGTGATCTCGGATTCAAATGCATATTTGGGATAGATGATGTAGAGATCATAAGTATAGATGGCTCTAACTTGATCTTCAAAGGCTTTAGATATGAGAATTTATACTTGGTTGATTTCAATGCTAGTGAAGCTCAATTATCTACATGTTTATTCACTAAGTCTAGCATGGGTTGGTTATGGCATAGAATGCTTGGTCATGTTGGAATGAAACAATTGAATAGATTGGTTAAGCATGACTTGGTTAGAGGCTTAAAAGATGTTGTGTTTGATAAGGATAAGCTTTGTGGGTCTTGTCAAACCGGCAAACAAATTAGAAACACCCATCCTAAGAAAAGCATGATGAGCACTAGTAAAGCATTTGAGTTATTGCACATGGATTTGTTTGGGCCAACTCAATACACTAGTATTGGTGAAAACAAATATGACTTTGTGATAGTGGATGATTACACTAGATACACATGGGTATTCTTTCTAGTGGACAAGAGTGATGTATTTGCAACATTCAAACCATTTATCAAGGGCATTCGTAATGAGTTTGAAACAACCATCAAGAGATTTAGAAGTGATAATGGTAGTGAGTTCAAGGACACTAGAATTGATGAGTTGTGTGATGAATTTAGAATTAGACATTAATTCTTAGCCATGTACACTCCACAATCAAATGGCCTTGCTGAGAGGAAGAATAGAACACTCATTGATATGGCAAGGTCTATGCTTAGTGAGTACAATGTGAGTCAATCTTTTTGTGCCGAAGCTATCAACACGGCTTGCTATTGTAGCAACCGCCTCTATTGTCATCCATTGAAAGTGAAGACACCATATGAGCTCTTGAATGGTAGAAAGCCCAACATTGCATATTTTTGAGTCTTTGGTTGCAAATGCTATATCTTGAAGAAAGGCACTAGATTGGGCAAGTTTGATAAGAAATGTGATGAAGGATTCTTACTTGGATACTCAACTACTAGCAAAGCTTATAGAGTTTGGAATTTGGATAGTGGTACTCTTGGGAAAGTTCATGATGTTGAATTTGATGAAGCCAAGGGTTCACAAAAAGAGAATGAGAACTTGAAAGATGTTAGAGGCATTCAACTTTCAAATGCCATGAAGAACATGGATGTTGGTGAATTGAGGCCTAGGCAAGTGAATGATGATGAAGATGACCAAGTGCAAGTGCTCTCTAACTCAAATGTGCAAGATGATACAAATCAAGCTAGTACAAGTGGCTCTCATGATAATGAACAATATCAAGTGGCTAGTGCATCATCTCAACCCAATAATCAAGCAAGTGCAAGCAATCAAGTTCCAATCCTTCAATCAATCAATATTGCAAGGGATCATCCATTGGACACTGTTATTGGTGATATTTCAAGAGGTGTGCAAACTAGATCAAGATTGGCTTCATTTTGTGAGCATTTCTCATTTGTGTCATCCATTAAACCAAAGAAGATAGATGAAGCATTGAAGAATGTTGATTGGGTGAATGCTATGCATGAAGAATTGAATAACTTCACAAGAAATTAAGTATGGAAATTAGTAGAGAGACCAAAGGGACACAATGTGATTGGAACCAAATGGGTCTTTAGAAACAAGCAAGATCAAGATGGGATAGTAGTAAGGAACAAAGTAAGATTGGTAGCACAAGGCTATACACAAGTTGAAGGTCTTGACTTTAGAGAAACATATGCCCTAGTTGCTAGATTGGAAGCAATTAGAATCTTATTAGCCTATGCTTGTGCCCATAATATTAAGCTCTATCAAATGGATGTCAAGAGTGCATTTCTCAATGGTTACATCAATGAAGAAGTATATGTTGAGCAACCTCCCGGTTTTGAAGATGACAAGAAGCCCGACCATGTGTATAAGTTGAAGAAGGCATTGTATGGATTAAAGCAAGTACCTAGAGCATGGTATGAGAGATTGAGGGATTTCCTACTCTCTAAAGGTTCATGATGGGCAAGGTTGACACCACTCTTTTCACCAAGAAGATTGGCAAAGACTTATTTATGTTGCAAATCTATGTTGATGACATCATTTTTGGATCAACCAATTAAGACTTTTGTGAAGAATTTGGAAAGATGATGGCTAATGAGTTTAAAATGTCTATGATTGGAGAGTTAAGTTACTTCCTTGGTCTTCAAATCAAGCAATTGAAGAATGGTACATTTGTGAGTCAAGGCAAGTACATTAAAGACATGCTCAAGAAGTTTGGCATGAGTGATATCAAAGCCATTAGTACACCAATGGGGACAAATGGAAATTTTGATAGTGATACAAGTGAGAATATGGTGGATCAAAAATTATATCGGTCTATGATTATAAGCTTACACTATGTGACCGCATCAAGGCCGGATGTCATGTTTAGTGTGTGCATGTGTGCAAGATTTCAAGCCTCAACAAGAGAAAGTTATTTGAAGGCTACAAAGAGAATATTGAGGTACTTGAAGCATACACAAAATGTTGGTTTGTGGTATCCCAAAGGAGCAAAGTTTGAGCTAGTTGGTTACTCCGACTCGGATTATGCAGGATGCAAGGTTGAAAGGAAGAGCACCTCTAGCTCATGTCAATTGTTGGGAAGATCACTTATTTCATGGTCATCAAAGAAGCAAAATAGTGTTGCATTATCAACTGCCGAAGCCGAATACATATCCATCGATAGTTGTTGTGCACAAATACTTTGGATGAAGGCCACCTTGAATGCTTTGGAATCAAGTTCAAGAAAGTGCCATTGCTATGTGACAATGAGAGTACAATCAAGTTAACCAACAACCTGGTTCAACATGCAAGAACAAAGCACATTGATGTCCGTCATCATTTCATAAGATATCACCAACAAAAAGGGGATATTTGCATTGAGAGTGTAAGCACCGAAGATCAACTTGCTGATATATTCACTAAGCCATTAGATGAGAAAAGGTTTTGCAAGCTAAGGAATGAGTTGACCATATTGGATTTCTCAAATATGTGTTGATGCACCCTCCACTTATATGACATGCCTCTCTTTCGAACAATCCAAGGTAAAAGTTGATTGGCATGGCATTCATCCTTACTAAGGACATGATTAGTGCATCTAGTCATTTTTCACATTTAATAGGCTCATTCATGAAAATAAAATGATTTTGATGATTGTATGGTACCACTATTACTTCTATGCTTAATTTGGTCTAGTGGTAGCATATGACATGTTTGTGGGCTTGTAAACCTAGTGTTTGATCTAGACAATGAGCTCTAAGTGTTTAACTCAACATGGTACAAGATAACCCTTATTTGGAGGTGTGAAGAAGCTTGGCCTTGGATCAAACTGAGTTAAATATCTTTGGCAAGTTTTCTAGATTGAACCATATTTGGGAAAATGGTCCTCACCCCATTGATTGACATTGATAATCTCAACCTATCTACATTTTGAACCTTTGTGGTCATTGATGACAAAGGAAGAGAAATAGTATACAAAGATAGTGAAAAGACAACAAGAGGGAGAGAAACAAAGATGTAAGTGATAGGGGGAGAATTTGACATAGGAAGAGAGATATGGGATCTATTAAACTTTTAAGCACACAAGTAGGGGGAGCAAGCTCATGAACTTGTATGGTGTATTTAAATGTGCATTTCATATGTTTGCTTGCATGGCATAAGTTTTAAATTTTAATATCCATACTTGTGTGGTGTATGCTAGTTGTAGGATTAATTGATGATATGAAAAACTAGCATGCATAGGTTAAGTAACTAGACTCAGGCTCATTTTATGAAAACTAGACCCTTACTTCTAATGTTGATCTCATGGGGTATTCTAGTTTTGTGTATGTCTAGTTACTCATGGTGCTAAGGATGGTATATTGGTGCACTCCGATTGGTATCACGCTTCAAAGGTCTATCTCTTATACCTTAGCATCATTTGGTAGACATTGTCTCCTATATTTCCTATCTAAGCATATGTGCAAGCTACAATCCAAACTCTTAGCACATATGTAGGGGGAGCAATTGCTACCATTTTGGGTTCATAAACTTGCCCATATCCTTTTACACATGGTAAATATGCTTGGGCAAGCAACATGGATTCAATTAAAATTCAATTCATATCTTTGTGTGAGAGTTGTCATCAATTACCAAAAAGGGGGAGATTGAAAGCTCTAGTTTGGTTTTGGTGAATTGATGAAACACTAAGTGCTAACCTAGTTTATCAAAGTAATTATGAGATAGCTAGCACTACTCCAAGTGATGAAGCAAATGAAGATCATGACATGATGATGGTGATGGCATGGTGATGATCAAATGCTTGGACTTGGAAAAGAAGAAAGAAAAACAAAAAGCTCAAGGCAAAGGTGAAACTTGATAGGAGCTTTTTTGTTTTGGTGATCGAGACACTTAGTGAGTGTGATCCCATTTAGGATCAATAGCCATACTATTAAGAGGGGTGAAGCTCGTATCGAAATGCGGTTATCAAAGTGCCACTAGATGCTCTAACTCATTGCATATGCATTTAGGATCTAGTGGAGTGCTAACACCCTTGAAAACATTTGTGAAAATATGCTAACACATGTGCATAAGGTGATACACTTGGTGGTTGGCACATTCGAGCAAGGGTAAAGAAGATAGAGTTAAAAAGGAGTTGAATGTGCTGGTCATGGGGTGACCGTACGCATCCGACGTGAGGACCGTACGCGTCCGGTATCTTCCCGACATGATTGGATGCGTCCGGTATTCTGTCCAGGCACGGCAGAGTTGACGAGGTGACCGGACTCTGGGTCGTAGCAGTGACCGGACGCTAAGCAATCACTGTTTAGCATCTGGTCGAGGTGACGTGGGGCGCATGTGTTGTTCTAGAGAGGACCGGACATAGGGGTGTGTCCGGTCAGCCACACCGGAGCCATTCGGTCGCAGTTGAGCGTCTTTGAGAGTTCTCTAGACTCGACCTGATGCAGTGACCGGACACGATGACCGAACGCGTCCGGTTGCCACACCGGACGCGTCCGGTGTGAACCAGCAGGTCTCGGGTTTTTAGCACAATAATTGATCGGACGCTGGGAGCGTCCGGTTCGGTGTGACCAGACATGTCCGCTCAGCCCAGAGCGGCTCTGAGAGCTATCTAGACTCGACTAGACATTGCGTCTCCCGTGTCTGGTCATTTTCTAACAGCGTGTCCGATCACGCAGAGATAGCCATTGGGCGCGAATGGCTAAATAATTTAAAAGGGATATGTGACGGTCAGGTTACGACCGAACGTAGCAACCGGACGCGTCTGGTGCACACGACCGTGTGTCCGGTCGTCCCGCAGTCAGCCCAATAATTGAGCCAATGGCTCTATTGTTTGGGGGTGTCTATAAATATCATTTGGCCAGCTCTAGCTCATTCTCTTGACCATTTTGCATTGACATAGCAACCTTGTGAGCTTAGCCAAAGCTCTCCCACTCATCTCCATCACTGATTCTTCATCTTTGTGAGATTGGGAGTAAATCCAAGTGCATTGCTTGAGTGTTTGCATCTAGAGGCACTTGGTGTTTGTGTTTTGATGCGGGATTCGCTTGTTACTCTTGATGGTTGCCACCACCTTGATGGCTTGGAGCAGCGAGGATCATCGAGTGGAGGTTGGTGATTGTCTCTGGCTCCGACCGCGGCGATTGTGAGGGGTTCTTGACCTTTCCCCGATGGAGGGCCAAAAGGTACTCTTGTAAATTGCTCATGGCTTTGTGTGATCCTCATCTTGTGTTGGTTGTGCGGCACCCTATTGATGGTTTGGTGTGTGATGCCAATTAGCACGTGATCCTCCAAGTGAGTGAATCGCCACAACGAGGACTAGCTTGCCGACAAGCAAGTGAACCTCGAAAAAAAATCATTGTGTCATCATTTGATTCTGAGTTGATTGGTCTTTATTGGTATTCATTCTTGTAATTGATTGGTTCATTCCTCAACTCGGTGGTATAACCATCTTGCTCTCTGTCTTTACATTACCGCAAACTAGTTGTTAAGCTCTTTAGTGCAGCTAGTCGTGAGAGCTTGTTAGTTTAGTTAGTGTGGCTCTTTAGTTAGCCTTTGAGAGCACACTAACTTAGTGTAGTGACATAGCCATTGTGTGGATAGAGATTATATAAACTAGAATTGTGGTAGGTGGCTTGCATTTTTAGTAGGCTAGCGTAACACTCGCTTCGCCTCATATTTGTTGAACCGGGTTGCTAAGTGTTGTTGTAGAAATTTTTAATAGGCTATTCACCCCCCTCTAGCCATTTGGACCTTTCACCAATGAATAGGCTCCCACTGCCGTCGAAGAACTGCTACTCCAAAATAATAGCATTGCTCTTAGTGACATTCATGATGCCTTGGATGAAAGGACATTTGAGAAAATCAAGAACATTGAGATGGCTCATGAGGCATAGAAGAAGTTGGAGGAATCATTTGAGGGCACACAAGCGGTGAATGGTGCCAAGGCATACATTCTGAAGGAGAAGTTTACAAGCTTCAAGATGAAGGAAGATGAGAGTGTGCCAGAGATGTTTCATAGGCTTCAAGTGCTTGTCAATGATCTCAAAGCACTTGGAGAAGAGGTGAAGGACAAGGACTTCTTCCATAAGTTCTTGAGATGCTTAACATCAAGATTTGGCACATTGGTCACTATTCTAGTGAGGAGTGGTCTGGACACCATGACACCAAACTATGTGTTGGGAGATGTGATGACTGATGACACATATAGGGATGATGATGAGAAGGAAGAAAAGGTGAAGAAAGATGAGAAGAAGAAGAGTGTGGCATTCAAGGCCACATCATCCAAGTTCGAGGCAAAGAAAGAATCTTCAAGTGAAGATGAAGACTTGAGCTTTGATGACATGGATGATGAGAAGATGGCTCACTTTGTCAAGAGATTTGGCAAGTTCATGATGAAGAAGGGCTACCATGCTAGAAGGAAGAAGTCTTCATCCAAGAACAAGAAAGAATCAAGAAGGTGCTTCAATTGTGGAAGCAAGGATTATCTTGTTACTCAATGCCCATACAATACCGACAATGATGATGATAACAAGAAGAGCAAGAAGAAGGACAAGAAGGAAAAGAAAGAGAAGAAGGACAAGATGACCTTCAAGAAGTCACTTGGGATATTGATGCTTCCTCAAGTAATGATGATGATAGTGATGAGGACAAGACCACCAAGAAGAAGGCTCTTGCAAGCATTGCTACCAATGAGAATCCTTCTCTCTTCGACACTCCATCATGCTTCATGGCTAAGGCCACTAAGGTACAAATTTGTGATGATGGATGTGATGAGGAACATGATAATGATAGTGAAAGTGAAAGTGACAATGATGATGAACCCACTAAAGATGAACTAACTGACATGTTAGAAGATGCTAAAGAATATTTTGACATCAAGAGAAGGGAATAGAAAGACTTACGAAAGGAACTAAACGCCCTTAAGCAAGCCTTTGATGAGCTCAATGCATCTCATGAGAGGCTAGAGGAAGCCCATGAGAAGCTTGGCAAGGCTCACAAGAAGCTTGAAAAAGCTCATTCCTCTTTACTTAATGAGCAAAATGAGAAGGAGCATATTGTAACATGTGACAAAGGCTTAGCTTGTGATATAATTGATGAATCATTCTATAATCCTATCATTGTTGCTCCCACTAACCCTTCTTGTAGTACTTCCACTTCCACCTCATCTAGTAGTGATGGTTTCACTTGTGATGCCTCACTAATGGTTGAGAATGAGACTTTCAAGAAGGAGGTCAATGAGCTCACTCGCGCCTTAGGGAAAGCCTATGGTGGTGAGGACTTCTTGTTTATGTGCTTGGGTAGCCAAAGAGCTTCTCTCTATAAAGTGGGATTGGGCTATACCCCCAAGAAAGGCAAGGCAGCCTTTGCTCCTCACAAGACTAGTTTTGTGACGAACAATGGTCGATTCTACACTAGTTCCAAGCAAGTTGGTCATAAAGAGCATGAGTGCAAGACCAAAAACAAGAATGCTAATGTATCCTCAATTAAGCTTGATTCTTTCTATGTGCTTACTAAGGGTACAAATGGTGTGAAGGCTAAGTTCATTGGTGCACTATTGATAGTTTTTAGCATCACTCTTAACTAAGTTGTCATCCCTAGCATGATGCCAGAAATGCGTTGTTAGTAATTATGCGAACACTTATAAACTATATATAAGATATCTGCTAGCGCACAGATAATATACCATTGTAGCATTTCACCCGAGAGTATACCAAGTATCATAATTTATATTTTATCCATAGGGAGGAGCTATGGGGTTGTGTTAGCATAGAGATATTGACATATGTATACTTATTCTAAAATCACTCTCATGCTATGGTAGGGGTAAGTCAAGTGACAAATAAATGATAAGTGTTAGGTAATAATGGTATTCCAGAGATAGAAATAGATACTCATAAAATATAGTAAGGCTAAGCAGGAGATTCCTTAAGAGCAAAAGATTCCTAAGTCATTACTTATCTACTAAGTCTTTTGTACACCCAAGTATATACACTCTCATCTATAGTATAACTAACTTTGGATCTATGCAGAAGGAACATTACTAAGGAAAATTAAGAATAGAGCTTGTCTTCCTTCGCAATCACGTTCTACGTGCTCTACAAATGGGGAGTGGACTACAAAGGACTCAACGGTAGTATCACTTCTACGATCTACCACATGACCTAGAGTGCAGAATGCATCCGCAGGCAAACAATATCTAAGCACCATGCTTATATAATGTTGACCACTTAACTCACTCGAGTACTGAGCTAAGAGCTTTGCGAACATATGCATATATTCATCATCAATCATAACTATATGAAGCATATTACTAGAGCAAACTAGGAACATAATAAATAGCAACATAATATTGAAGTAGAACAAAGTCATAAATAAAGAGATACATTGGTTATACTAGTCTCCAGACGGCAGATCTAGAATCCTGAGCGATGGGCCAAACTCTACTTGAACCTTGCTAGCTAGCCTATACTAGAAACTTGAAGAATTAGAGCTCTATTCTCTTCTCTCAAGAAACCCTAATTTCTAGTCTGATCTTGACTTATGGCAGCGTGCTCTGGAGGGGGGCATAGGATGGTTATATAGGCTAGAGCGTCCAACATGAGCCCTTGGATCAAACTAACTTAAAGGACGGCGTAGATGCATCCTAGAAGGCGGTGGGGAACCGATGTACGAAGGAGGTGGACATGTGGGTCCCCTAGGGGCTAGGCGGACTCTAGGAGGGGCCGGCTGGCCCCACTTGGCAGTGGCTTGGCCCCTGCTTCGGTGTGGCGTCCTCTCGAGTCTTCTGGAACCTTTTGGATTTGATTTCATTGCGGATAAGCATGATTTTATTTGATGATTTGATCCTCCTTGACAGTTTTCTGAAATAACCCTGCTGAAAATTCAGATTCACCAAAACTCATAGAAATTGTCAGTTTAAACCCCTAAGTCTATATTGGTGATCCTTTTTATTCATTTATTCATGTTATGTTGATTGTTTATTATGGATGGTTACCATCAACAAACTCCCCCAAGTTTAACCTTTGCAAGTCCCTGAGCAATGCCAAACTTAGCAATGGATCAAAAAGTTAGGATTTTTGAAAACATTGATGCAACTCCTCAAACGTACACATGCATTCAAACAAGAATTCTCCTTCAGATTAAAATTCATTGATCTGACTTTCAAACTTACCCATATTACCTATAACCATGGGGCTTTCTAGCTTTTACTTGGATCTTGAGCAATTGAAAGAGAACGATCAAGTCAAGCACTATGTCTCAAGTTCTTTGTTCAACCATTATTCCAGAGTTTTATAAGTTTTGAAAATAAAACTCAGAGATTCCATTGTATGATACTCTCAAGTCTCTCAAAATATGTGGTATTTGTGGACCCTCACAAGGCAATAATAATGTTATGCCTTTTCTTCTCCTATAACTAATGCTTATGTGGTGCTCATAGGAGTGGTGATTGCATGAAGAGAGCATACTTGCAATACATCTATTGTAAAGTCAAACCTCAGATCCAAAGAGAGTTAAGTCATACAATCAAATCAAGATGTGAATGTATATAGAATATGGTGGATATATATGGTGGCTAGCCTGATTCTACTATGCTCCTTGAAAACATATCTCATTTTGAACTTGGAAACAATTGTAAGAAAACATGGGCTATCTTATTCATCTTTTTTTTCAGGCGAGCATCTAAGTACCCATTGTTTTAATACTTCAGACACTTGTCCATTTTTTCAATTCTTCTTTCTTTATCTCTTATTTTTTATGAATAACTTTTGCATAGCCCATGCCTCATTTCTGCAACAACTTTTGAGAGATAGCAACAAGAACTCATAGTATTTATTTGGTGGAAAACCCATGAAGCATATTTTTGGTGTTTTATCCCAGTGTAGGAGTAAAACATTTTTGGGTGGATCTGGATGGAAGGCATGTTTTTGCACCTACCCCCAGTGTAGGAGTAGTGCATACGTGGATGGTGTGTACGTGATCTTGATTTTAAGAGTATGACAAACCTCTCATAAGGCATCAAAAAAGCTTGATTAAACTCAATACAAAACAAGTAGCATATAAGTGGAAGTTTTCCTAGCCTAGATAAATATGTTTGGCTCTGGTAGGAATTCAAGCTTTGTCATATAGGATCTCATCATGTGATTTTTTTTATGTTTTTCAAAAGAAATCTCTAGAATTTAGGTGTCACTTAGAACAAGATAAATAGCAGCTCAGACCTTCTCATATCATATCCGTCAATTACCTAGACTTAGATTAAGCATATGCTACCCACGAGTTTCAAGTTTAGAGCAAATTCTTATGTTAAATCAATCTTATCCGCAGGCAAAGGACTCAACGGTAGTGTCACTTCCACGATCTACCACATGACCTAGAGTGTAGAATACATCCGCATGCAAACAATATCTAAGCACCATGCTTACATAATGTCGACCACTTAACTCACTTGAGTACTGAGCTAAGAGCTTTGTGAACGTATGCATATACATCATCAATCATAACTATATCAAGCATATTACTAGAGCAAACTAGGAATATAATAAATAGCAACATAATATTGAAGTAGAATAAAGTCATAAATAAAGAGATACAATGGTTATACCAGTCTCCAGACGGCAGATCTGGAATCCTGAGCGATAGCCCAAACTCTACTTGAACCTTGCTAGCTAGCCTATACTAGAAACTCGAAGAATTGGAGCTCTATTCTCTTCTCTCGAGAAACCCTAATTTCTAGTCTGATCTTGACTTATGGCAGCATGCTCTTGAGGGGGGCCAGGGGATGGTTATATAGGCCGGAGCGTCCAACATGAGCCCTTGAATCAAACCGACTTAAAGGACGACATAGATGCATCCTAGAAGGTGGTGGGGAACCGACATACAAAGGAGGTTGACATGTGGGTCCCCTAGGGGCTGGGCAGCCTGTAGGTGGGGCCGGCTGGCCCCACATGGTAGTGGCTTGGCCCTTGCTTCGGTATGGAGTCCTCTCGAGTCTTCTAGAACCTTCTAGAGTTGATTTCGCTGCGGATAAGCGTGATTTTATTTAACGATTTGATCCTCCTTGACGGTTTTCTGAAATAACCCTGCTGAAAATACAGATTCACCAAAACTCATGGAAATTGTCAGTTTAAACCCTTAAGTCTATATTAGTGATCCTTTTTATGCATTTATTCCTATTATGTTGATTGTTTATTATGGATGGTAACTACCGTCAACAAACTCCCCCAAGTTTAACCTTTGCTCGTCCTTGAGCAATGCCAAACTTAGCAATGGATCAGAAAATTAGGATTTTTGAAAACATTGATGCAACTCCTCAAAAGTACACATGCCTTCAAACAAAAATTCTCCTCTGGATTAAAATTCATCGATCTGACTTTCAAACTTACCCATATTACCTTTAACCATGGGGCTTTCTAGCTTTTACTTGGATCTTGAGCAATTGAAAGACAGAACGATCAAGTCAAGCACTATGTCTCAAGTTCTTTGTTCAACCATTATTCTAGAGTTTTATAAGTTTTCAAAATAAAACTCAGAGATTCCATTGTATGACACTCTCAAGTCTCTCAAAATATGTGGTATTTGTGGATCCTCACCAAGGCAATAATAATGTTATGCCTTTTCTTCTCCTATAACTAATGCTTATGTGGAGCTCATAGGAGTGGTGATTGCATGAAGAGAGCATACTTGCAATACATATATTGTAAAGTCAAACCTTGGATCCAAAGAGAGTTAAGTCATACAATCAAATCAAGATGTGCATGTGTATGGAATATGGTGGATATATATGGTGGCTAGCCTGATTCTACTATGCTCCTTGAAAACATATCTCTCATTTTAAACTTGGAAATAATTATAAGAAAACATGGGCTATCTTATTCATCTTCTTTTTTTTCAGGCGGGCATCTAAGTACCCATTGTTTTAATACTTCGGACACTTGTCCATTTTTTCAGTTCTTCTTTCTTTTTCTCTTTTTTTTATGAATAACTTTTGCATAGCCCATACCTCATTTCTGCAACAAACTTTTGAGATATAGCAACAAGAACTCAGAGTATTTATTTGGTGGAAAACCTATGAAGCATATTTTTGGTGTTTTATCCCAGTGTAGGAGTAAAACATTTTTGGGTGGATCTAGATGGAAGGCATGTTTTTGCGCCTACCCTCAATGTAGGAGTAGTGCATATGTGTGTGGTGTGTACGTGATCTTGATTTTAAGAGTATGACAAACCTCTCATAAGGCATCAACAAAGCTTGACTAAACTCAATGCAAAACAAGTAGCATATAAGTGGAAGTTTTTCTAGCCCAGATAAATATGTTTGGCTCTGGTAGGAATTCAAGCTTTGTCATACAGGATCTTATCATGTGATTTTTTTATGTTTTTCAAAAGAAATCTCCAAAATTTAGGTGTCACTTAGAACAAGATAAATAGCAGCTCAGACGTTCTCATATCATATCCATCAATTAACTAGACTTAGATCAAGCATATGCTACCCACGAGTTTCAAGTTCAGAGCAAATTCTTATGTTAAATCAATCTTATCCAAAACTCAGGAGAATTTAAGGCTAAAAACTAGGTACTTGAAATAAATTATAACAGAGCAATTATTCATCATTTCCATCATGTGAGATCATCTTCAAGTTCTATTTTTTTATTGACTCTTAAAAACAAACTAAAGCACACCTTAAGCAAACTATATCCACACTCTTTTTATTTGGTTTTTATTATTTTTTTAGATCATACCATAGTAATATATATATATATATAAGACAAAAGCAAATTTTTATTTTATTTTGTTGGTTTTGCATTTTTTTAACTAATACAAGTTCAAAAATTAAATAAACTAAAGAAAAATAATAAAATACTAGAAAGAAAACTTACCTTAGGTAAATGGGGTACCTCTCCCAAGCTGGGTGTTGCTATGGTCCTTCATCGAGGCGGGTTGTCAATGTGGAGATGGCCAACAAGTAGTTCCAGTTGTCATTCTCCTGTTGCTGTTGTTGCTGGATGGCGACGAGGCGTTGTCCTGCTTCTTCTTGCCACTGGGAATGTTGATGAAGAGTGTTCTGAATCTACTGTTGGTTCTCCTCGATGGGGGTGAGCCTGGTGTCGAAACGAGCGTACTCCATCTACTGCTCATGATAACTTGTGAGATGGTCCTGGTGGCCACTGGAGACGTCCTCGTATTGCTGCTGCTGGTAGTAGTCATAATTGCCATCCTGCCATTGCGCACTTGAGCCTTGATGCCAAGAGCTCTTAGCGTGCTGTGGAGCAGGCTGCTCCCAACCATCATGCTTGGGTTGGTGCATGTGGGAGGATCTCGGCTGGTCCCAGCCTGCATGCATAGGATGGTGCACTTGGGAAGGTCCTGCTTGATCAAATCCTATGTAGCCGGTGAAGGCAGGTCCTTTTGGAATGGGGTCATCTCCATGGTACCGATGCTACGGGTTGCGAGTGATCCTTGTAGAGGCACTCCTGTGAGGTGCTTGCTCTTTTTCTGTAAATCAAAGACAAATGAATCTACCAAATATAGACCAAGGTTCTGGTCTGGTAATGGAAACTCATTTATGTAGTCCACATACATCATGGCTATTTTTCCATCCTTGCCCTTTTTTAACATGGGTGCATGATTAAAATAGCCATAATCAATAATGCATCGGGGACTGTCGATGTATGTAATAGAAGCGTTTGCTAGTAAACCCAAATTTCTAGCTATGCGGGTGACCAAAGAAGTACACCCAACATCTCCCTTAAGTTTAGAAATTTCTGCCCATTGTGCCAACATGAATTTTACAGGTGAAACCTTCTTTCTTTTAACCATAGCATAGAGCAGTTTTAGTTCATCATTCCTAACTGTGCAGAAATCACTTCTAGGAAAAAGAGAAAATCCTAGCCATTTGTGCATGAACCGCAAAGTAGGGTGGTGAATGTCATTGGTGCGAGGGCGGTAGCAAACAATTTCTTTTGATATCTCCCTCCAAAACTTATTTCTATCAAAGTCTTGTATAATCGAGTCTACATCAATTGTCCACTGAGCAGAGAATCCTAGAAGCTCACTAAAGTTCTTCCAAGGAAAAGAAAATTCTTTCCCAAAAAACCTAAATGAGACTTTCGAGTCGGTGGTTTATAAAATGCAAAAAAATTCAATAGTCAAAAGCTTGCACCCTGACTCATCAATTTCCCATGCATCCTCCCATCCTATGGCCTTGAAAATGAGTTCAAATTCAGAGTCCATACCTGTGGGCTAAAGTAGGGCTGGATCGAAGGCAGGGGTGAGGACGAAATCCCGGTCCTTCAGCTTCTTGTAGATGTTCTTCTCCCTATCATCCTGGACCTTGAGCTGCTTTTCTTATAGAAGAATGTTCCTCTCCATAGGGGCTGATTGGGATGGTGCTCCAATAGTGGGAGACGGAGGATCAACCTCCATGTCGGTGCTTGCTCGAGATGAAGAACTTCTTGTTGAATGGAACGATATTGCCTGCTTGAGCTTGCCGGCGATCTTGCTCATTTTAGTGCAAAATAGACAAAAACAACACAACTCGTGGAACAGGATTAGGAAAATAAAAATGTTAGTGGTTAGTAGTTCCAAAAGTCAGTCATCCAGAGGTTACTCATCTGAGATTGCCTAGTGAATATTCTAATCAAGATTTGGGCATGTCATCCACCCTAATTCTTTTTAATTTCCACTCTAGATTTGGACAGCACTACCACTCTTAAACTCTATTTTTCTTGCTTAAATTTCAGCAGCACCTCTTCCTCTCTTTCTCAAGATTTTAGCACTACTTTCACACTGAAACTTCCTCACTCTTTGTCTTTCTCCAACACTACTTCTACCAAAGAAAATTTAACTATGAAATTTTGAACTAGAATTTCGAGCTTAGGAGCTGATTTTGTGTTGTGTTGGAGGCCGAGAGCAGCAAGGAAGGAGAGGGATTTATAGAGGGGAGAGGGGGAGGCCGCTTGGCCTAGTGGTGGGGCTAGCCAACCCCACAAGGTGGCCAAATGGCCTCTCCATTTCCTGATGCTTCCTTTGCTTTGTGGTTAAGTAAGTGAAATGCTCCTTTCGGTGGAAAATATCTCCTGGATGGTGCAGAGTGAGGGTGGTGGAGATATGGAGGTGATGGTGGAGGTGAAGTGGAAATGGAGGTGATGGTGGTGGCCCCCACGTAGTTGTAGGTCCTGGTAACCATATTTCTACCGTATACATGTATAAAAATGCAATGTAAAATTACTTTTTGTGAAACTATGAAATATGAGAAGATGAATGAATATATATTTTTATATTTTTATGCCTCCATAGTTAATATTTCTTGCGGGGTTTTTATGCTCCATAAAATTATTTACATCGGGCTTGAATTTTTAATATGCCATGATGAGAATAGTTTATTTCATTTTTCTAATGCATGTTTTAAGAAGTAAATATACTGAAGTAAAAATATAATGCGAAAAGTAAATATGGATAACTACCGAGGTACCTCCCGGCGAGGGTTCAGAATTTTATGTCCACCGAACCAGACTTCTCCATTCGGGTTCATTCTTCAGGTGTATCCTTCGGTCCCGGAGATGGAGACCCTAATACTTGCTTCTCATGCCATTCCAAATTGGAGCATTGTTCCGGTCTTGGCTTGAAAGCTAACCGCTCTTCCTTTCCGTTAATATGGAATTTGATCTCTCTGGCTCCAACATCAATGTGCGCATTTGTAGTGCTCGAGAAGGGTCTCCCAAGAATGAGTGGTGTCTTCATGTCCTCTTGCATGTCAAGTACCACAAAATCTATAGGAACAAAGAAATTTTGTATTTTTACCAGAATATTCCCAGCTATTCCTGTAGGGTAGAGGACCGATTGGTCGGCTAGTTGCAAACACATCGATGTTGGTGTGAGTGTTGAATAGTTGAGCTTGTCGAAGACCTACTTGGGCATGACACTGACACTCGCTCCAAGATCGCATAACGCATTCTCAAAGTTTTGGCTCCCGATCGAACAGTCGATAATGGGGCATCATGGATTCTTCTTTTTGACAGGTGCTATGTTTAGGATGGCCGCACCGCACTCCTTCATTAAATTGATTACCTCAGTGGTGGCTAGTGGTCTCTTGTTGTTGAGGATGTCTCTGAGATACTTCGCATAGGTAGGCACCTGTATGGCATCTAGCAACGAAATATTGATATATTGCTTTTGAATTACTTCTACAAACTTACCAAACTGCTCATCCATTTTGGCTTTTCGATTTCTACGTGGAAACTGTAGGAAGGTTGTGTCATGGAAATCTTGTTGTAACTCTTGCTCTTGTGGCTGAACTTCTCCGTCATCCTTCTTCTCCTCTTCCTATACTTCCACTGGTGTCTTACCTATCCTTGTCGGATATGACAGATCACGAGTAGACTTGCCACCTCTTTTGGTTATGGCGTTGACCTTCTCAAGGTTAGTGGCAAAAGGTAGAGCAGCGTCCAACTGGGCTAATTGAGATTCTATCTTTTTATTATAGCTAAGTTGGTCTTGTATGGCAGAAGAAACATTATCCATTTTAGTGTTTATGTTTTCTAGGACCTTGTCATTAAAAGCAAGCTTTTTAGAAATATTCTCGTTAATCCTGGCTTATTTTAAGATCAAGTCTCTCAAGGATGGTTGCTTAGGATTAGAAGAATAATTTCCTGGGTACTTACCTTGGTAATTTGACCATTGTTGTTGTTGTCCCCATTCTTGTCTCTATTGTTGTGGAGCCGAGTTATTGATGACGGTGTTTGCATCTTCTTGATATTCAGGGAATTCAACCCCCAAATATTCCCCACAAAAATTTTGAGCATTGAATGCATCTTGAATGGCCTGACGATCTTTCTTGTAATTGTCTCGTTGTTCGAGCCAATTCAACAGTACGTCTATCTTGGTTGATAGTGCACACACCTCTTCTGGTACTTCTTCGCTCTTATTGCATGATTGAATGTTGCATGATGATCAGCCTTGATTAGAGTCTATCTTTTCTATAAGAGTTTCAGCTTTTCTAAGGGTGAGTGACATAAATGATCCTCTAGCAGTGGCATTGAGTTGTTCATGGGCTTTTCTGAGTTAATCCATGGTAGAAACTTTGCATGAGCAACCAATCTTCCATTCCATGATGAGGGCAATCTGAAACATATTCTTGAAAATGTTCCCATGCTTCTGGAATGGTCTCTGCTTTCTACTGTTGGAAGTTTAAAATCTTTCCTCTTAAGGCATTGGTCTTGCCTACAGGGAAAAACTTTTCTAGGAAGGCCTTTGAACACTTTTCCCATGTATTGATGTGATCTTTGTTGGAGTAGAACCATTGCTTCGCTCTTCCCACAAGTGAGAATGGGAACAAACAAAGTAGTATGATGTCTTGAGCAACGTCCTTGATGATGACCATGCTACTTATCTCTAGGAAATTTTGAAGATGAGCACTAGCATCTTCATGTGCCTTTCCACTGAATGTGGTAGCTTGCACCATATTGATGAGGCTTGGCTTGAGCTTGAACTCAAGATTATCGATTTTGAGTATTGGTCCAGTGCGAATGTTCTCGATGCTTGGAGCAGAGAACTCACGTAGGGTCTTGTCAGCTATAGCTTCAGAAACTGGTGTTGACTTTCCTCTTTATTCGGTTGATTCTGATTGATAGAAATTGTTAAATCACAACCAATCCTGCAATACCCTATATAAGATGTGAACAAAGACAAAACAAGGGTAGGCCTGCTAAAGCAGAGATTATGATTTTATCAATAAATATTTATTTGGACAATTCTCTTAGCCATGTGCCCCTCCCTGGCAATGACGCCAAAAATGCTTGTTGACATTTCTTAGCATCACTCTTAACTAAGTTGCCATCCCTAGCATGATGCTAGAAATGCGTTGTTGGTAATTATGATAACACTTATAAACTATATATAAGGTATCCGTAAGCGCACAGATAATATACCATTGTAGCATTTCACCCAGGAGTATACCGAGTATTGTTATTTATATTTTATCCACAGGGAGGAGCTATGGGGTTGTGTTGGCATAGAGATATTGACAAATATGTATACTTATGATAAAACCACTCTCATGTTATGGCAGGGGTAAGTCAAGTGATAAATAAATGATAAGTGTAAGGTAATAATTGTGCTCCAGAGATAGAAATAGATACTCATAAAATGTAGTAAGGCTAAGCATGAGATTCGTTAAGAACAAAAGATTCCTAAGTCATTACTTATCTACTAAGTCTTTTGTATACCCAAGTATATACACTCTCATCTATAGTATAACTAACTTTGGATCTATGCATAAGGAACATTACTAAGGAAGATTAAGAGCAGAGCTTGTCTTCCTTCATAATCACGTTCTACATGCTCTATAAACGGGGAGTGGACTACAAAGGACTCAACGGGAGTGTCACATCCATGATCTACCACATGACCTAGAGTGCAGAATGCACCCGCAAGCAAACAATATCTAAGCACCATGCTTACACAATGTCGACAACTTAACTCACTCAAGTACTGAGCTAAGAGCTTTGCGAACATATGCATATATTCATCATCAATCATAACTATATCAAGCATATTACTAGAGCAAACTAGTTACATAATAAATAGCAACATAATATTGAAGTAGCATTCATAAATAAGGAGATACAATGTATATACCAGTCTCTAGACGGTAGATCCAGAATCCAGAGCAATAGCCCAAACTCTACTTGAACCTTGCTAGCTAGCCCATACTAGAAACTCGAAGAATTGGAGCTCAATTCTCTTCTCTCGAGAAACCCTAATTTCTAGTCTGATCTTAAGTTATGGCAGCGTGCTCTAGAGGGGGGCAGGGGCTGGTTATATAGGCCGGAGCATCCAACATGAGCCCTTGGATCAAACCGACTTAAAGGATAGCGTAAATGCATCCTAGGAGGCAGTGGGGAATCGACGTATGAAGGAGGCTGACATGTAGGTCCCCTAGGGGCCGAGCGGCCTCTAGGTGGGGCCGGCCAGCCCCACCTGGTAGTGGCTTGGCCCCCACTTTGGTGTGGAGTCATCTCGAGTCTTCTGGAACCTTCTAGAGTTGATTTCGCTGTGGATAAGCGTGATTTTATTTGACGATTTGATCCTCCTTGACGGTTTTTGAAAATAACCCTGCTGAAAATACAGATTCACCAAAACTCATGGAAATTATCAGTTTAAACCCCTAATTCTATATTGGTGATCCTTTTTATGCATTTATTCATGTTATGTTGACTGTTTATGATGGATGGTAACTACCATCAACATGCACCATGGATGGGCTCAAGGAAGAAAGCCATTTGGGTGCCAAAGAGCTTGGTCACCAACCTTTAAGGCCCAAGCAAGTTTGGGTACCTAAAAATAATTGATCTTCTTTTGTAGGTTAATTACAAAGCTGGAGGAAGGCATTGGGTTCTTGATAGTGAGTGCACTCAACACATGACCGGTGATGCTAGAATGTTCAACTCAATTAACACCAATGGCAATGATGGTCATGATAGTATCATATTTGGTGACAATGACAAAGGCAAGGTCAAAGGACTTGGTAAGATTGTAATATACAATAACATGAGCGTTTCCAATGTGTTGCTAGTTGAGAGCTTGAACTTCAATTTGCTATCCATGGCTCAATTATGTGATTTTGGATTCAAATGTATATTTGGGGTAGATGATGTAGAGATCATTAGTGTAGATAGTTCTAACTTGATCTTCAAAGGCTTTAGCTGTGAGAATATATACTTGGTTAATTTCAATACTAGTGAAGCTCAATTGTCAACATGCTTGTTCACTAAGTCTAGTATGGGTTGATTATGGCATAGAAGGCTTGGTCATGTTGGAATGAAACAATTGAATAGATTGGTTAGAGGCTTGAAAGATGTGTTTGAGAAGGATAAACTTTGTAGCTCTTGTCAAGCTAGCAAACAAGTTAGAAACACCCATCCTAAGAAGACCATTATGAGCACCAGTAAAGCATTTGAGTTATTGCACATGAATTTGTTTGGGCCAACACAATACACTAGCATCGGTGAAAACAAATATGGCTTTGTGATAGTGGATGACTACACTAGATACACATGGGTATTCTTTCTAGTGGACAAGAGTGATGTATTTGCAATATTCAAATCATTTGTCAAGGGCATTCACAATGAGTTTGAAACAACCATCAAGAGAGTTAGAAGTGACAATGGTAGTGAGTTCAAAAACACAAGAATTGATGAGTTGTGTGATGAATTTGGAATTAGACATTAATTCTCAGCCAAGTACACTCCACAATCAAATGGCCTTGTTGAAAGAAAGAATAGAACCTTGATTGACATTGCAAGATCAATGTTGAATGAGTATAATGTGAGTCAATATTTTTGGGCCAAAGCTATCAACACGGCTTGCTATTGTAGCAACCGTCTATGTTGTCACCAATTGAAAGAGAAGACACCATATGAGCTCTTGAATGGTAGAAAGCCAAACATTGCATATTTTTGGGTCTTTGGTTGCAAATGCTATATCTTGAAGAAAGGCACTAGATTCGGCAAGTTTGACAAGAAGTGTGATGAAGGATTCTTACTTGGATACTCCACTACTAGCAAAGCATATAGAGTTTGTAACTTAACAAGTGGTACTCTTGAAGAAGTTCATGATATTGAATTTGATGAAACCAAGGGTTACCAAGATAAGAATGAGAACTTGGAAGATGTTAGAGGCATTCAACTTTCAAATGCCATGAAGAACATGGATGTTGGTGAATTCAGGCCTAGGCAAGTGATTGATGAAGAAGATGATCAAGTGCAAGTGCTCTCTAACTCAAATGTGATAGATGATACTAATCAAGCAAGCACAAGTGGCTCTCATGACAATGTGCAAGATCAAGTGGCTAGTACATCATCTCAACCAAATGATCAAGCAAGTGCAAGCAATGTTTTAATACTCCAACCAACTCATATTGCAAGGGATCATCCATTGGACACTATAATTGGAGATATTTCTAAAGGTGTACAAACAAGATCGAGATTGGCTTCATTTTGTGAGCATTTCCTATTTGTGTCATCCATTGAACCAAAGAAGATAGAACAAGCATTGAAGGATGTTGATTGGGTGAATGCAATGCATGAAGAATTGAACAACTTCACAAGAAATCACGTATGTGAGTTAGTGGAAAGACCAAGGGGATACAATGTGATTGGCACCAAATGGGTCTATAAAAACAAGCAAGATCAAGATGGGATAGTAGTAAGGAACAAAGCAAGATTGGTAGCACAAGGCTATATACAAGTTGAAGGTCTTGACTTCGGAGAAACATATGCCCCGGTTGCTAGATTGAAAGCAATTATAATCTTACTAGCCTATGCTTGTGCCCACAACATCAAGCTCTATCAAACGGATGTCAAGAGTGCATTTCTCAAAGGCTACATCAATGAAGAAGTTTATGTTGGGCAACCTTCCAGTTTTGAAGATGACAAGAAGCCTAACCATGTGTACAGGTTGAAGAAAGCATTGTATGGCTTGAAGCAAGCACCTAGAGCATGATATGAGAGGTTGAGAGATTTCCTACTCTCTAAAGGGTTCATGATGGGCAAGGTTGACACCACACTTGCCACCAAGAAGATTGGCAAAGACTTGTCTGTGTTGCAAATCTATGTTGATGACATCATATTTGGATCAACCAATCAAGACTTTTGTGAAGAGTTTGGGAAGATGATGGCTAATGAGTTTAAGATGTCCATGATTGGGGAATTGTGGGGGTATGGCCCCGGTATCCACAAGACAAGACATGGGCCGCACCATCAGAGGTGGCCCAGCCCACAAGATCAAGGTGTGCACGGCACTGGTCGACGTGCACCGCAAGATATTGTATAGTACCAAATAGGATACTTTCCTTGTAACCCTATCCCTCCAGAGCATATAAGGAGGGGAAGGGGTCATCTACATACATCTCATATTCAAGATAATACACCAAAGACACAGGACGTAGGGTATTACATCGATCAGATGGCCTGAACCTGTCTAAATCGTTGTCTCTATGCCTTGTGTCACCATCCGGTTCTGGATTACGCGCACCTCCACCGATCAATCTACCTTCGTGGGATACCCCTCGGAAGACTGCCGAGCATCTTTTGTCGACAGTTGGTGCGCCAGGTAGGGGCCTATGCGTGCTAATCCCTAGTGAACCAGATGGCGTAACTCAAGATCAACATCCTTCGCCGCAACTCGGTGGATCACGTCGACATCCTTCGACAACCACGGCGCACGTCTTCGTACGTGGATTGACACCACCAAGCTCTGACTACATCCATCCTACTTCAACACGAGATCAACTTCATTCTACCCGTCAACTGAGCCATTAAGCGAGCTACCCACGTCGCCAACCAGATAACGACATACGCCGCCGACAAGACATTCTTTCTAAAACCTAAGTCACATTTTAATATTTTCCTAAATATTCTCCAATCTTCGTATATCGCCATAATATTTCTCTGAGTTGTTTTCTCCATGTTTGCTCTCCAAATGATTTTCTGAACCCCTGAATAGTCATGTTGATGCTCGGATATCCCCAGAGATGGCCCTATCTCTGGCTCCTCCCTACACGTGCACGAGCGTCTGCCCTTTGTGTTATGGGTGGTCGGCAGCGGCTCCTTAGCGACGCTTTGTTCTTCCTACATGCACATGAGCTCTATGCTCCACGTTATGGTTAACGGACTAGCTAGGGCTGGAGACTCAGCTACACACTAACTAGTTGGGTGGTTTATATTAAATATAAATACATCTTCACACGAACTGATCGCCGAGCTACATACGCTATTTCATCACCATTGCTGATTTTTCTCTGGAGTTCATATATTTTTACATCATGTACTACCCATTCTACATATTTGTATTGTAGGATCATCATCCATGTGATCGGACCACCTGGTGCTCAGACTTCTCCACCGATCAACTGTCAGACTGCTAGGTTCATGGACTTCGTCGCCGACCGGTTGATTGGACTATTTGCCGGTCGCTTCTACTCAATGCTCACTTCGCCGCCGACTAGTTGACCAGGCTGTTTCGTCGCTCGTGCTTCATCGCCAGCTATGCCGAGGGCTCCTCGGTGCTCAGACATCGCCAGCTACGCCGAGGACTCCTCGGTGCTCGAACATCGCCAGCTACGTCGGTTACTCCTTGGCGTTTGGATTCTTCGTGCTCGGGGACTAAGTGGGCACACTTCACCCCACTTCACCTTGCGGACATCGCCAGCTACGCTAGGGACTCTTTGGTGCTCAGACATCGCCAGCTACATCGGGGACTCCTCGATGTTCAGACGTCGCCAGCTACGCCGAGGACTCCTCGGTGCTCGGACCTCTCCAGCTACGCCGGGGACTCCTCGGTGCTCGGACATCGCCAGGTAAGCCGGAGACTCCTCGGTGCTCAGACATCGCCAGCTACGCCGGGAACTCCTCGGTGCTCAGACATTGCCAGCTACGTCGGGGACTCCTCGGTGCTCGGACGTCGCCAGCTACATCGGGGACTCCTCAGTGCTCGGACCTTGCCAGCTACGCCGGGGACTCCTCGGTGCTGAGACATCGCTAGCTATGCCAGGAACTCCTCGGTGCTCAGACGTTGCCAGCTATGCCGGGGACTCCTCGGTGCTCAGACATCGCTAGCTATGCTGGGGACTCCTCGGTGCTCGGACATCACCCGCTACGCTCAGGGATTCCTCGATGCTCGGACATCGCCAGCTATGCTGGGGAGTCCTCGATGCTTAGACGTCGCCAGCTACACGGGGGACTCCTCGGTGCTCGGACATCGCCAGCTATGCCGGGAACTCCTCGGTGCTCATATGTCGCTAGCTACGCCGGTGACTCCTCGATGCTCGGACATCGCCAGCTACGCCGGGAACTCCTCGATGCTCGGATGTCACCAGCTACGTCGAAGACTCCTCGGTGCTTGGACATCGCTAGCTACGCCAGGGACTCCTCGGTGCTCGGACATCGCTAGCTATGCTGAGAACTCCTCGGTGCTCAGAAATCACCAGCTATGCCGGGGACTCTTCGGTGCTCGGACATCGCTAGTTGCATCGGGAACTCCTTGGTGCTCGGACATCGTGAGCTATGCCGGGGACTCCCTTGGTGGTCGGATCTTGCTATGTCTCATCGGTGTGCTATCAAGTTGCTCCATGCTATTCGGATCAGGGTGCTGATCTTGGGCAGCACATCTAGGGTCTTGATACGCGCATGTCAGATGACGTCGGTAAGCTTTCAGACTTCTTTTTCTTTGACCCTGCTACAAGATTCATTCTTCATCTTCCAGTAGGCTCGGGGACTAAGTAGGCACACTTCACCTTGCAGTGAATGTGTGCTTTTCAAGTTAGGGCTCCATCCATGGACTGGTTGCCTGCTCGGCCGGTCTTCTGTCTTTCTTCTACTTTCTGACCCTGGCACCACATGACTACATCACCTACTGTCAGGTTCAGGGACTAGCTATGGGGGTATGGCCCCGGTATCCATAAGACAAGACATGGGCTGCACCATCAGAGGTGGCCCACCACACAAGATCAAGGCGTGCACGGCACTGGTCGACGTGCACCGTAAGATATTATATAGTACCAAATAGGATACTTTCCTTATAACCCTATCCCTCTAGAGCATATAACGAGGGGCAGGGGTCATCTACATACATCTCATATTCAAGATAATACACCAAAGACACAGGATGTAGGGTATTACATCGATCAGATGGCCCGAACCTGTCTAAACCACTGTCTCTATGCCTTGTGTCACCATCCGATTCCTGATTATGTGCACCTCCACTGATCAATCTACCTTCGTGGGATACCCCTCGGAGGACTGCTGAGCATCTTTTGTCGACAAGAATTGAGTTACTTCCTTGGTCTTCAAATCAAGCAATTGAAGAATGGTACATTTGTGAGTCAAGCCAAGTACATCAAAGACATGCTCAAGAAGTTTGGCATGAATGAAGCAAAAGCCATAAGTACACCAATGGGAACAAATGACAATTTGGATAGTGATGCAAATGGCAACATGGTGGATCAAAAGTTGTATCGGTCTATGATTGAAAGCCTACTCTATGTGACTGCATCAAGGCCGGATGTCATGTTTAGTTTGTGCATGTGTGCAAGATTTCATGCCTCATCAAGAGAAAGTCATTTGAAGGCTACAAAGTGAATATTGAGGTACTTGAAGCATATACAAAATATTAGTTTGTGGTATCTCAAAGGAGCAAAGTTTGAGCTAGTTGGTTACTCTGACTCGGATTATGCGAGATATAAGGTTGAAAGGAAGAGCACTTCGGACACATGTCAATTGTTGGGAAGATCACTTGTTTCATGGTCATCAAAGAAGCAAAATAGTGTTGTATTATCAACTGCCAAAGCCTAATACATATCCTCCGGTAGTTGTTGTGCACAAATTCTTTGGATGAAGGCCACCTTAAATAACTTTGGAATCAAGTTCAAGAAAGTGCCATTGCTATGTGACAATGAGAGTGTAATCAAGCTAACCAATAATCTGGTTCAACATACAAGAACAAAGCACATTGATGTCCACCACCATTTCATAAGAGATCATCAATGAAAAGGGGACATTTGCATTGAGAGTGTAGGCACCGAAAATCAACTTGTCGATATATTCACCAAGCCACTTGATGAGAAGAGGTTTTGCAAGCTAAGGAATGAGTTGAACATACTGGATTTCTCAAATATGTGTTGATGCACCCCCTCCACTTATACGGCATGCCTCTCCTTCAAGCAATCCAAGGTAAATGTTGATTGTCATGCAAACATCCTTTCCTAAGGACATGTTTAGTGCATCTAGTCATTCCTCATGTCTTATAAGCTTATTCATGAAAATCAAATGAATTTGATGCTTGTATGGTACCACTATTGCTTCTATGCTTGACTTGATCTAGTGGTAGCATATGACATGTTTGTAGACTTGTGAACATAGTATTTGATCTAGAAAATGAGCTATGAGTGTTTAACTCAACATGGTATAAGATAACCCTTGAAATGAGGTGTGAAGAAGCTTGTCCTTGGATCAAACCGAGTTAAATATCTTTGGCAAGTGTTCTAGATTGGACCAAATTTTGGAAAAATGATCATCACCCCATTGATTGACATTGATAATCTTAACCTATCTAAAACTTGAACCTTTATGGTCATTGATGACAAAGGGGGAGAAATTGCACAAAGATAAGGTTAAAGGGAGAACTTTGACATAGGGGGAGTAATATGACAAAGTAAAGGGATCAATTAAAATTTTTGAGCACACAAGTAGGGAGAGCAAGCTCATAAACTTGATTAGTGCATTTAAATATGCATTTCATATGTTTGCTTGCATGGCACAAGTTTTAAATTTCAATATCCATGCTTGTGTGGTGGATGCTAGTTGTAGGTTTGAATGATGAAATGAAAAACTAGCATGCATAGGTTGAGTAATTAGACTTGTGTTTATATTGTGAAAACTAGACTCTTGCTTCTAATGTTGATCTCACCAGGTATTCAAGTTTTTGTGAATGTCTAGTTACTAATGGTGCTAAGGATGGTATATTTGGTGTACTCTGATTGGTATCATGCTTCAAACATCCATCTCTTATACCTTAGCATCATTTGGTAGACATTACTCTCCCACAACTCAAATCCATGCATATATGCAAGCTTCAATCCAAACTCTTATCACATATCTAGGGGTAGCAAATGCTACCAATAGGGTTCATGAAACTTGTCCATATCCTTTTATACATGGTAAATATGCTTGGGCAAGCAACATGGATTCAAATGAATTTCAATTCATATCTTTGGAAAAGGGTTGTCATCAATTACCAAAAAGGGGGAGATTGAAAGCTCTAATTTGGTTTTGATGAATTGATGAAACCCTAAGTGCTAACCTAGTTTATCAAAGTGATCATGAGATAAGTAGCACTATTCCAAGTGGTGGAGTAATGGTGAAGATCATGATGATGGTGTGACCATGGTGATGATCAAATGCTTGGACTTAGAAATGAAGAAAGAGAAAAATAAAAAAACTCAAGGCAAAGGTGATATCCATAGGAGCTTTTTGGTTTGGTGATCGAGACACTTAGCGAGTGTGATCACATTTAGGATCGATAGCCATACTATTAAGAAGGGTGAAACTCATATTGAAATGCGGTTATCAAAGTGCCACTAGATGCTCTAACTCATTGCATATGCATTTAGATTCTAGTGAGTGCTAACACCCTTGAAAATGTTTGTGAAAATATGCTAACACACGTGCACAAGGTGATACACTTGGTGGTTGGCACATTTGAGCAAGGGTAGAGAAGTTGGTGAAGTGAAGGAGGTGATTTTCAATGAAAATCAGTGACCAGACGCTGCCCCCGATGTGACCGGACGTAGGGCTATGAGTCCGGTCAATGTCGGGCTGAGGAGGCACGCTGTCAGTCTCTGACCTGACGCTGGCACAAGTGGTCGCCGACACGATGCTTGTGCATCTGGTCAAGCAGACGTACGATGACGTATGACGTTTGAGTGAGCGCGGTGAAGACCTGACTCTGGGTGAGTCCAGTCTGTGGAGATCGGACGCGTCACATCGACATTTAGGCGCTTGGGAAGCTCTCTGTAAATGACCTAAAGCCATGTAGTCATGAACACCGACGCGTCCAGTCGTTGCATGAAGGCGTGCGGGTGTGTGATGATCTCATGCGGTGGCGCAGCGTCAGATCGATTGCGAGCGCGTCCAGTCGTGACTTAAAGCGCGTGGGAACGGCTACTAGCCGTTGGCATCGCGCGGCTGACATTCAAAGCTAGGGACACATGGCACATATCTGAGGACCAGACACTGGCCGGGCTACGTCCGATCATCTTGATCGGTGCGTCCAGTCAGCACGTGTTTCAGTGGACTGAGGGGGCAATGACTCTATTTCGTGTGAGCCTCTATTTAAGCCCCTTGGCTGGCTCAAGCTCACTCTCTTGCCCATTTGCATTGACATAGCAACCTAGTGAGCTTAGCCAAAGCTCTCCTACTCATCTCCATCATTGATTCATCATCTTTGTGAGATTGGGAGAAAATTCAAGTGCATTGCTTGAGTGATTGCATCTAGAGGCACTTGGTGTTCATGTTTCGCTGTGGAATTTGCTTGTTACTCTTGGTGGTTGCTGCCATCTAGACAGCTTGGAGCAGCGAGGATCATCGAGCCTAGGAAGGTGCTTGTCTCTGACTCCGATCGTGGTGATTGTGAGGGGTTCTTGACCTTTCCCCGGTGGAGAGCCAAAAGGTAGTCTAGTGGATTGCTCGTGGCTTATGTGATCCTCATCTTGTGTTGGTTGTGCGGTACCCGGTTGCGGGTTTGGCGTGTGATGCCAATTATCGCGTGAACCTCTAAGTGAGTGAATCGACACAACGAGGACTACCTTGTCGGCAAGCAAGTGAACCTCGGTAAAAAATCTTGTGTCATCATTGTTCGAGGATTTCTTGGCATTCATTGTAATTGATTGTGATCATCTTGTGATTGGCTCAATTCCTCGACCTGACTGTATAAGCATCACCATCCCCTCGTGTATTACATTCCTAGTGTGTAAGCTAAGCTCTTTAGTGTAACTAGTTTTGAGAGCTATCTTGCGTTGGGTCTAGTGGTTAGTGAGGCTCTTTAGTTAGTCTTTGAGAGCTCACTAACTTAGTGTAGTGACATAGCCATTGTGTGGATAAAGACTATAGCAACTAGAATTGTGGTAAGTAGCTTGCATTTTTAGTAGGCTAGCGCTACACTCGCTTCGTCGTTTATTTGACTAACCACATTGCTTAAGTGTTGTTGTAGAAATTTTTATAGGCTATTCACCCTCCTCTAGCCATTAGGACCTTTCAAGTGGTATCAGAGCCGTGGTCACCGTCATTTGAGGCTTAACAACCTTCGGTGTCAAAATGGCTCAAATCAACAACACCAAGAATCCACCCCAATTTGATGGCTCCAACTATCCTTATTGGAAGGCTAAGATGACAACATATATCAAGTCAATCAATAGAAAGGTGTGAAAGGTGGTGGAGACCAAGATTGAGATTGCCAATGAAGAGGCTCCCACTGCCGCCGAAGAAGTGCTACTCCAAAATAATAGCATTGCTCTTAGTGACATTTATGATGCTTTGGATGAAAGGACATTTGAGTAAATCAAGAACATTGAGATGGCTCATGAGGCATGGAAGAAGTTGGAAGAATTATTTGAGGGCACACAAGTGGTGAACGGTGCCAAGGCATGCATTCTCAAGGAGAAGTTTGCAAGCTTCAAGATGATGGAAGATGAGAGTGTGCTGAAGATGTTTCATAGGCTTCAAGTGCTTGTCAATGATCTCAAAGCACTTGGAGAAGAGGTGAAGGACAAGGACTTCTCTCACAAGTTCTTGAGATGCTTAACATCAAGATTTGGCACATTGGTCACTATTCTAGTGAGGAGTGGTTTGGACACCATGACACCAAACTAAGTGTTGGGAGATGTGATGACCGATGACATATATAGGGATGATGATGAGAAGGAAGAAAATGAGAAGAAAGATGAGAAGAAGAAGAGTGTGGCATTCAAGGCCACTTCATCCAAGGGCAAGGCAAAGCAATAATCTTCAAGTGAAGATGAAGACTTGTGCTTTGATGACATAGACGATGAGAAGATGGCTCACTTTGTCAAGAGATTTGGCAAGTTCATGGTGAAGAAGGGCTGCCATGCTAGAAGAAAGAAGTCTTCATCCAAGAACAAGGAAGAATCAAAAAGGTGCTTCAATTGTGGAAGCCAGGATCATCTTATTACTCAATGCCCATACAATACCGACAATGATGATGATAACAAAAAGCGCAAGAAAAATAACGAGAATAGCGGTTGCTGCTGATGTAGTTGAGGAGAAGCCAGCCGCCAGTCATGAGGATGCGGCCCGCGTTGAGGAGGCAGCGCTGAATGTATCCGAGGGGCACGGTGGGGGCCGCGATCAGGTCTGGCTCGTCGGCCTGAGGCGCGTATGCCATCGCCTGATCCCCCATTGCCCATGCCGTAGATGGAGAGAAGAACTTCCTGCACTTTGGGAGCTGGGTGTCGATGCTAATATAAGCTGCTGCTATGTTCGAGCAGAGGAGACGAGGAGGCGGCTGCCCACTGCTGCTCCGGCTCAGCTCCGTTGATGGCGTGAGAGCCACTTGCGGCTAGGGATGAAAACGGTCGGGAACGGTCGAGAAAATGTCTTAACCATTCCCGCTCCTGTATTTTTTTGACGGGAACGGAAACGGGAAAGCCGGATGGGAAAATGAAACCAATATTACGGGATATCGGGAACGGAATATTTTGAATGGGAACATGTCGATTACGATCGGGAAGCGGTAACACAAAATGGGAACATGAATATATGTAACCACTTAAAACAATGAGCTCGATGCAACAATAGCAACCATATGCAAACAAGTGGACAAGTTCATAATGTCCTGGAGTGTTGTTATATTGTTGAACCATGAAGGATATAGACGCCCTGTTCGCTTGGCTTATAAGCCGTACTTTTTTAGCCAATGAATAATATTTTTTCTCTCACAATAAATCAGCCAATAGTACTTTCAGTCATGGCTTATCAGCCAAGCGAACAGGGCAAGAATTGATGACTGAAACCAAAACTTAGCAACTACTGTATATCGATATCGCCTTGCCTCATCCAGTGAACCCACACTGACATTGACTTCCCCTCCATGTTTAGAAACAAAAATCTTTGATATCTACTTCAGAATCTATCAGTTTGTTGCACACACCCGGTCAGTCTCACAGCTCACCATTTCTAACATCCTTGTTCTAGTCCAGATGCGGCTAATGCAGCAATATAGCTATGTGGAGGGAGACGCCACCAATCAGTTTTTAGTTCTAAATCCGTCGTCGGCTGCGACTTGCATCATGACAAAAAAATCAGTGCAGCCTTACACGCAGGAGATGGTAACAGGTAGGTTGCGGCACACAATGATCAGCAACCGGCGGTAGGTTAATACAACTATTGAAGGCCCCCCCTCCGGTGTCTCATCATGGGCGAACCACTTTCCAGCTAGAACAATGAGGCGGAGGCGGGGCTGCGGGAGTCTGGCCGGCTGGGGGCAACGGCGGCTGGGGCCGGCCGGGGGCGGCGGCGCAGGCACGCAGCGCTTGTCCGCTCGCAGTCGCCAGGGGCAGCCAGGCAGTCTCGCTCTCGCAGAGAGACGGAGGCGGCACCGCACGGGACGGGAGTCGCCGAGTCGGGGACTCGGGGATAGCGGATAGGGTTTGGCTGCCGTTTTTGGGACGGACGGGAGGGAGTAGTGGACGGGAGTGGGCTGGGCCTGTGGCGCGGGGGAGTGGGAGGTTTCGTGGGCTGAATATGAGGTTTAGGTGTACAAAATACGGGAATACCGCCGGGAATTTTGCTGCCCGGATACGGGAACCGTGAATACGGTCGGGAAAATTCCTTAACTGATTCTGTTCCCGTTCCTGCCTAAAATACGGTGTCGGTTTCCCATTTCCTATTTTTCCTACAAAAACGGTATATGATCGGTTAATGCGGTATACGGTGTCGGTCGGTACGGGAAGAAATTTCCGGTCCCGTTTTCATCCATACTTGCGGCTGCTATTTATACCGGCTTTGTATACCCTTGGACTTCGGAGTTGGCCCCACCAGGTGAAAAAGGTACACTGGGTCCCTCTCTTTTCCATTTTCACTTTGTTCAGTACTACGTACTAGGCTTAATCTTCTTTTAGCATATATCAACTCGAGCTTCAGCAGGGTCCAAAATTTTTCCCTATATAGGTATTATTGAAAGTTTTCTAAATAAATTTAGTACGTGCTACTAATTAAACTTGTTTATGTTTCTTCTATATTTTTTCTTTAACATAATAATAAATACCCATCCAGATAGTCTATATTAATCTCTATCTGGTTATGATAAATTATCGGTTATAATATATGTATTTTATCATTTAAGGCTGTACCTTTGTGAGTTTTTAATACCTTGCTCTGGAGGGGACGAGGAGAACACGTTTTTGTGTGTGTGTGTGTGGGGTGGGGGAGGATGCTGGAGCGTTGGGTCGACATCACATGGAGGTTGACATCAGGTTCAGACCATCTCAAGAGTGCGGCCGTTTCGGCGCGAAATGCTTTGTCTATGCCATTAATTTTATACTATTATTACTAGTCCAGCATTACTTTAGCAGTACTTTTTAATGAAGAAATAACGTTTTCTCTCACAACAAATCAGCATAAACAAAATTATACTTGTTTCCTTTCTAAATTGTGTTATTTTATTTTTTCTAGATATATAGTAAAAACTACTGTACTTGGAAATGCCAAAACGATTCACAATTCGAGATAGAGGGAGCATTAAGTTAAGTGTCCACCTCTTTTAATGTTACCAATTAGGAACCTCTAACGCATTATACACATTATTCTCATGAGACGCGCTAAGAGAAAATGTCAGTTTTAGAAATTATCAAATAATTAGAAATATATGACATTTCATTTGGTACAATCTAATCATTCTTGCAAGGAAAATCTTGCTATGCATCTATTTTATTTTCTAAAAAATTATTCACATTTGCTATTATTTAAAATACACAAAATGACTCTAACTTTACATCCAAATGGACCACCTCTACCACTATGAAACATATTATAAAGTAACCCTTTTTAAGGTACTCATCTCTCTTATTATGACATAATATAAATTAAACCCTTAATTTGCACATAAATTTTGCACATAAATTATACACCTCTGTCATTATATAGTATAAATTAAAACATCTCTCAAATCTACACCTAATTTATAATATAAGTTATTATAGAAAATGATTAAATAGTCATAAAGTGTGCTAATATGTTTCTAAATTAACAGCATCTACCGGTGTTAAATTCAAAGAAAATAAAATGTTATGGGTGCCACTATATTCGATTGAGCCTCGACATGAAACCCCACAAGATGCGCTAGAAAAAAGATAGACACTCTCAAAATAATATGAATCATCCTAACCGTTTACTCCCTCCATCCCAAAAAGAAAGACGTTATGGGATGCGTGCAAGCCAAACTTTCTCAACTTTGATTAGATTTATAAAAAATACGTGCAACATTTTTATCTCCAAATAAGTTTATTATGAAAGTACATTCAACGATCTATCTAATGATACTAATTATGTATTATAAATTTTAATATTCTTTTATATATAATTGGTCAAAGTTAAAAAAAAGTAGACTTCTCGAGAAGCGAGAATGACTTCAATTTTGAGACAGAGGGAGTAGTTTAGTAGATTCTTAGTCACTATTGTAATAAAAGGTCCTCAGTGGAGGCTCTGTGGTAATCCTCATGACACGTATTAGGAGGAAAAGGTAAATTTTAGAAATTCTTGCCATAGTGAAAAATATGTAGCATTTTATTTGGTAAAAATTTAGTCATCATCGCAAATAATAGTTGTTGGATCTAGTTTGTTTTTATTAAAAATATTGCCCTCTATTATTGTGAAAAAATACATGAAGTGGCCCAAAATATCTCAAAAATACTCTATATATTTCTAACTTACACATGACCGAAGTCGGCGATTTAGTTTATTTAGCAGTCAAACATGTGGATATGCGATCTACTGTATCTTGTTTAGTGGCAGCGCTCAAGTCATATCAGCAACAACCCTGCATTCTTGGCATGGAATAGATTATGGCTTTCCTAGCGCCTGGATGTCTGGCGCGCAGATGCGTCCGGACGCCGCTCCCGTTCGTAAACCCGCTCGCCCCATCACGTAAAATCGAATAGAATTGCATCCACCGCACCCCTGTCCCCGTTCCCCCACCGTGCCCTGTTTCCCACCGCGGTCCTGTCCCAAAGAGCACGAAACACTTCAAGTGCAACATCGCAAATTATGTAAACTATGTAGTACAACATTAGAATATAAATACTACAACATCGCAAAACTATATAGTGCAACATCGAAAATTCTGTGCTACAACATCGAAAACTATGTACTGCAACATCGAAAACTATGTACTGCAACATCGAAAACTATGTGCTGCAACCTCTCAAACTGTAGTACTGCAACATCGCAAAATCATCCATAAAACATGGGAATGGAAACATCTCAAACTCCTTTTAGTGCTGCAACATTTGATAAAGGTAATTTCAACAATTAAAATCGCTTGCCACAACACGTAGAAAAAAGTTAAAACTCACAAGTTGAAACATTAGGGGAAAAATATAATCCAAACATTGTAACTTCCTTTCTGCAACACATGAATCACATATTTGCAACATTCCAAAATCATCTGTCACGGAAAAAACAACAAGGCGTACAGAGGTGCAGGATGCTCCAGCCCCTAGCCCATCACCTTTGAGCTCACTGGAGGGATGAGGGAATAGGACCCCAGAGCTCGCCGGAACCGTAGCCGCCGCCGCGTCCCTCAGATCCAGAGGAGGGGGAGGAGGAGGGCTCAGATCTAGAGGAGGAGGATGAGAGCTCAGATCCAGAGGACGACCGACCTACCTCGTCAGAGCCGCCGCTGTCGTCCTCGTCTCCGGTGGGGCGAGCGAGAGTCGGGTCGCTGGGGGCGCGGGGTAACAATGGAGGTCGTGGAGGGGGGAGGGAGGGAGGGAGGGAGCGCGGGCGGGCGGGGCGGCAGCGAGCTGGGCACGGGTGCGGCGTCCGTCCAGGTGGCGCTAGCTGGCCCGGAGCGCGGTGCGGGCGCGGCGACAGTGAGTTGGGCGCAGGCGTGGCGTAGAATGGGAGAGGCGCAAGCGCTGCCGGAGTGAGCGGTTGAGGAAAGGATAAAGCGGAGTGCGGCACGGGTGGGTTGGATTCTGGCGGGTCAGGCCCGTCCGTCCGTCCGGACGCCCGCTGTGTATCGTTATCGAATGGATTAGCCTTAGCCTAAAAAAAGACAAACATGTCGTTATCCGCTAGTGCTGGTCCTAGCTTGCATCCTAAGCAGGAGGTGTAATGGGCCTTGTTCTCGTAATTATAGTCTCCACGAGGTTTGGGCGTTTGCCGGTTTGCCCCTGACTGAATTCTGCTGCTTCAGTAGAGAACTAGAGGCCTAGAGCTGCAACTTGTCCTGGTTGTGACGTTAAGAGATTCTTCTTGACAGTTTGTTTTGTTCATGAAAGAAAGAACTAAGAAAGTTACATTTTTTATGGTAAACTAAGAAAGCTGGATTGTCAAATCCGGCAACTCGCATGTACAGCTCACTGTAGATTTGGAATTTGAGTGCTGCAGCACATTTTTTACGCAAAACCCTTAAAATGCTGTCTTGCCCAGCGATTTCCCAAGTCAATTTTACAGCGGAATGAACGGAGACTGTAAGTCTGTAACAGAGTCGGAGTGTAACCTCGGAACTCGGAAAATGCACAAACCCAAAGAAATTTGATAGACAGGCCAAATCCATTTTTTTTTTGGAGGTCAAAGACCGGGAGGATCACAGATCCTCACATGATATATTGCCATCCACTGATGCCGGCGAATTCAACAGGCCAAATTCACAAATAGGAAACCTGTGATAGTGCGCCCAAACCACAAGGTGCGCGCGCCAATGGAAGCAGAGGGAAACAGAGCAACACATTGCAACACAGCGCAAACCATACATACTAACGGCTCTTAATAATTGAGTAATTTTATTGCTACAACGGCGCACCACAAGGTGCGCAGCGCGCATCAGACCATGGAGCTAGCTAGTTCGGCGGCGCGAAGAAGTAGAAGAGGACGGCGTTGGCCACGGCGGCGCCGGCCCCTGATGCACCTGGGAACTGGTTGGCCACCGGCGAAATTGTGATGAGGAACACGCCGAGTAGGAGAAACGCGAGCCCGACGAGCGCGTGCTCAGCGTTCGCGGAGCGGTTGCTGATGGTCATGGTGTAGGTGAGGACGAGCCAGCCGCCGGTCACAAGGATGCGGCCGGCGTAGAGGAGGCGGCGCTGAACGTGATCGACGGGCACGGCGTGGCGCGCGATCAGCTCGGGCTCGTCGACCTGAGGCGCGTAGGCGGCCATTGTGTGCGTACGGAGTAGGGCACTTCACGTAGTTTTGTTGAGTGTGTATGACTGGATGCTTGTGCTGTGTTCCTGTACTGTATTGGAGCAGACGAGTAAAGAGGATCATCATCATCAGCGTTTTAAAAAGGCAGGAAAACGGCAGAAAAGCCTACACGAGCTAGGGGAAACAGGCCGAAAAGCGAACGAGGGGAATTCGGGGGGAAAAAACTACTGAAAAATACGGAATGATCAATGCTGAGGCATGCTGCGTCGTCGACTACTGAAATACAGTATCTTGGTGGAAAATGGAACAAGGGGAAAACATTAGGTGGCGGGGTTATGCGTGTAAAGGATTCGAGAGGAAGAAGAGGGTGGGAGAGGAGAACAGACCAGCGCTGCGCCTGATTTTGCTGGCGGCGGTTGCTCTTGTTTGCATGGATGGATCACCGGCTGCGGACTGCGGTGGTGTGGCGGGTGGGGGCGTTAGCCCGGCGCTATATATATATATATATATATATATATATATATATATATATAATTCCTTATTTGACACTGACAAAATAAGTTGTTCTTTTTTTTCTCTAAAATCTTTTTTATTCCTTATTTGACACTCACTTCAACTTTCATCTTTAATATAACACCGCAGTCAAATCCACTAACTAACGGTGTTAAGTGGCTGTTAAAAAGACATTTTTACCCCTAGGCGCATGCAGATGCTGGGCCCTAGGCGCATGCATACAGCGTATCTGGCTATGCTCTCTTCTTTTTTTCTCAATTTTGCTAGACACGCCCCTTGCAGGCTGGCCGCTGTTTTTTTTTTCTCTCTTTTTGCTGGTGGCCGGTTTGCAGATGCTGGGATGCCGTTTTTTCTCTTTTTTTCAACATGATACAACAGCATGGTTTGTAAGACGTTTATACAACATTTTTTTCAACATTTACACAGCATGATAATGACACATGATATAGCAAGTGCATATGAACAAGGGGGTTAATTCTCTTGTGTTACAAATTAGTTTGCCAAAAGCTAAGTAAAACAAAGAATAAATAAAGGGAGAAAAAAGGGGGTTAATTCTCCTATAATCCGTTTGCAGCTAACTGTAACTGTCCCTTGATCTGTTTCTCTGGGGCAAAATGTCTTCGTTGTCTTCTGCCTCTCTCTTGCGGCTGTTGCTGTCGTTTGTGAGGTTACTGCATTCGTTGCTGTTGCTGTTGCTTTGCTAGTGTTGTTCCTGGTAGTGCTCCTGCAAGTGTAAAGCAGAAGGTGAACAACCACTGGCAGTGTGAATTTGACAGCTAAATGGCATTCATTTGCATCATGAGTACTCAAAAGCGCAAAAAGAGCAAAGGAACTCTACTTACATGCCTGCAAGGTGATTACCTTCAGCGAGTTGCCTGTGCTTAGCATCTGTAGGCCATCATCGTCTGTAAACAAGCAGCAGACCATTGTTATGTCCTCCAACTTCTCGAGAGTGGAGAGTGATATAAGGGATTCATTGCTCACCTGCAAAACCTGGGCGCGGCTTTGCCGCGCCATCTTGATCACCGATGTTATTTTATTGCGCTATAGTTAAACAATAGAGTATTGGAGCTCAATAAGGAGGTCTAAGGTGTTTGATATCTTCTCTCGTTTTGTTTGGCTGCTGTGCTCTCATTCTGTAGTTCAGCAATGTCACCCTACAAAAGCAGTGTTGACAATAAGTAATCAGTATCTGTCAACACTAACTTGGGAACACCTCCCTATCGCCAGAGCAGAGATGCATTTGACCCCTTCCTGCATGTTGTTTTTCCTCCGACAAATCTGAGTGTATCTAGCTTTTATACGTCTCTTTGGCTTATGAGTGGCCAATGATAATACCTACAACTTTGAAACCATGAACTGAGACCAAGGAAAACACAGTGTCTAATCGTACCAAGATAAATGTGATGGAATTCCTTAGCTCTAGCTGTAATTCTTAACATGACTTCTGCAGGCTAAATTAGCACATTCAGATAATTTTAGGCATGCACAAAGGTCATATTGTCACAAAGCTATAAGCATGTGAAGACACCTGCAACTCTACCTTCTAGAACAGGATGTCAACATATTAGCTTCCTGCCTTCCCGGGATTACCAGCTAGCAGAAACAAAATACTGAAAGGAAGAAAAGAAAAAAGAAAAATAGCACACCTTGTGTTCATTTCATTGAACACCTTCAGGGCATCAGCATGTAGGTATTGATAGCTTCGTTGAGGTGCCATGGCTGTGGCAGCAAAAGCAGCTCGCTCCAGAAGTGCAAGTGCTCCACGCCGTGTGACCCTCTTCTCCACGTGAGGCAGCCGGATCGAGCTGCACCTCTGCACCAAATCTACAGCGCACAGTGAGCCAAAGCAGATTCTTGTGGGGCGACGTCGAGGAAGATGGGGGAGAGGTAGAAGGGCCGCCGGGCCGCACTCGCGCCGGCGCAGCGCCCGCAGGGGCGCCGTCGCCTGCCACCCGCCGCCGCAGGGACACTTCTTGGCGAGCCGCTCGATGCCAATGTCGGAGATCTCACGGCACCACTTGACGCTGAGCTTCTCCAGCCCGGGGCACCCGACGGCGACCTTGGCAAGCCCAACGTCGGTGACACCGAGGCACTTGTCCATGACGAGCTCCCTGAGCCCCGCGGCAGCGGCGAGGGCGGCCATCTCCCTGTCCTCAGCGGCGACGCAGTGGGACAGGCCTCGGCTCGCGCGAAGGCGCGGCTGGCGAGGCGGTAGGACTCGCGGTCACGCGGGTCTCGCACGCCCGCCAGCGCGTGCGCAAGCAGGTCCAGCGACAGCGCGTCCACGCCCGCGCCGGCGCCGGCGGAGGAGCTGCCGGGGTCGTCGTGGCTCATCTCGCGGGGCGACGACGGTCGAGATCCGATCCCGCCGGTCGAGCTGGTTGTGGGGAGCGCCCGCCGGCCGACGGGGCTCGCGCCTGCAGCCTTCGCGCCCCGCCCAGGGGGGGCTCGCCGCCGCCTCTGCGACCAGCCCGAGGGGGCTCACCGCCCGGGGGGGGGGGGGGGGGGGGGGGGGCTCGCCGTCGCTGCCACGCCCCGCCCGAGGGAGCCACCGGCCGGATCCACATCCTCCCCCGTCGGATCTCCTAACATCAAAGAAACGGAAGTCACTATTTTAGTTTTTTTTAGGGAAAGTCACTATTTTAGTTCATCATAAAGAAAGAAGGACAAGAGGGACCAGGACACAAACAGGCCCAACATGTCCAGGCAACCAAACATGTCTTACCTCGTGGAGCCTGGCTGGAGTGAAGGCAGGAAACCAAAGAGACCCAACATGCCCACGCAACGGAAGTCACTTCTGTTGGGCATGTCGGAGTTTGGATCCACCTCGAAAATGCCCTCCTGGTTACCCACCGCATCGATTTCCGTCAACACGGTGGCGGAGTTGGCTCCAAAAGCACCGTAGACTACCCTTCGACACTAGAGATTAATGTGGCACAAGGAAAAACGGCTCTGGCTTTTTTTAATAATAAAATATGAAACGGTGGAGCCAAAGGAGCTGGAGTTTTAGGGTTCCAATCGGCTCTGGCAAGATTTCAATTTGGTATAGAATCTCTTACTGAGGTGCTAGCTTTTTGGCACGGCTTGGGCTTCTCCAAAATTAGAGAAGCCAGGAAACCATGTTTTGATAGTTTCTAGCCGAAAAAGGCTTGGGCTTTATTACCACTTTTTAGTTACAGTAGCCATTCTCGTGTGTGTGTTTTTGGTTTTTTATTAGACTAGTTTAGAAGCCACAACAAAAACCCTATCAACAAAGAGGACATAAATGACTAGGCCATAGGCGTGCAGGATTTTCCTCAAAAAATAAATTGCATCGAGGGCTTGTTTGGAACGCAGGAATTAAAAACACGAGAATAGGAAAAAACACAGGAATGGGGTGAGTGTGTAGTGGTAAAACAGAGAAAAGGAAAAACGCGGGAAATAACTAGAAGGGGTGTTTGGAACGCATGAATCCATAACACAGGAAAAACGCAGGAAGTAACATTATTTTTTATTTCTCTTCTCTTGCTGTCTCGGTCTTCGTGAATCCATTGGTTTGGACTGGATGTTTTATTTCCCGTGAAATGAATGAAGGTAGGAAACTTTTCTTTGTTTTACTGTTGAAGTTTCCTTCATTCCAAACACCAAAATGCAAAACATTTCCATAGGATTGGATTCCTCCATAATTCCTTTGGATTTCCTCCAATCCAAATAGGCCCTGAGTATATAAGAAATCGCGAATAGCATCAGATTACAAACTACTGGAGTATATAAACTGTATTTTCCAAGCAGTGGCAAAAGCACAAAAAAGAAAACCTCATCTGCCCAGTTGTGCATTGGTTCCATCGATTCCATTCGTAGCAAGCCTGCCTCCAATGGGCCAGCAGATGAACAGGGTAGGCACCGTAGCTTGTTGTGATAACTGAAAGATATGCTAGCGCCAAAAGCTTATAAAATATTTAGTGGACGTAGGTTGCAGGCTCGCAGCGCATCAGGGCGTCCTCAACAATCTAGCTAGCTTGCTAGCGATTTGATCAGGGAGTTCTTACACGCGAGGTCTTACACAC